>NC_054707.1:29477120-30122035 GCF_016097555.1 Gigantopelta aegis
TTATTGGTACCGGAGATGTAATAGTAGACAGTGGTTTTCTGTGACGACACAAAATGGTTAGAATTCATGGAATTTATATCAAAAATAGAATTATAAATTTCAGTGTTGTTTTAGTATGTTCTCATTGTTATAAACTGACAATTTTTTATTGTACAAGCATTTGTGTCTTTTATGGTTGTCATTCTAATGCAAATTAGTTTATCAAGATACCTTTATTCTAAGGTAAACTTAACTTTATCATAATAGAGAAACATTTAGTACATACAAAGTAACCAAGTAAATATTTGTCATTTAGCTGAGATGTCATGGAACAAATAATATCAGGCCATGGCATTGGATTTCAAATTTTATGGGAAACAGTTTTTCAGTTCCGTGCCTTGTGATCATGGGAACCCATCGGAAACAGTTCTTCAGTTCTGTGCCTTGTGATCATGGAAACCCATCGGAAACAGTTTTTCAGTTCCGTGCCTTGTGATCATGGGAACCCATCGGAAACTGTTTTGTTCTACATATTATTTTTGTTGAACAGTCATGCTCACTATAATAATCATGGGAAACAAAATTTCGGTTCCATGATTTTACCGACACACTACCAACACAGTACCAGAAATGATCATTTTACCAACACGCTACTAACACAGTACCGGAAATGATAATTTTACCGACACGCTACCAAGACAGTACCGGAAATGATCATTTTACTGACACGCTACCAACACAGTACCGGAAATGATCATTTTACCGACACGCTACCAACACAGTACCGGAAATGATCATTTTACCGACACGCTACCAACACAGTACCGGAAATGATCATTTTACCGACACGCTACCAACACAGTACCGGAAATGATAATTTTACAGACACGCTACCAACACAGTACCAGAAATGATCATTTCTGTGAGATCCAAAGGCGTGTAATATCATTTCCTCCTCCTCTGCATTGACCAAATGTTGAAATAACCATACGTGAGACATCAAAAAGCAGGTGTTAGACAAGTAATCCTTTCCCTTTTCAGTTTGTTACCAGTCCACTGTGTTGTCCAAGTCGTTCCAGCATCCTCACAGGGAAATACGTCCACAACCATGGCGCTCTCAACAACTCCGTGGTTGGTAACTGCAGCAGCGGCTACTGGCAACAACAGCAAGAGAAGACGGCATTTCCAGTGTACTTACAGAAGCAAGGATACACAAACTTCTTTGCTGGGAAATACCTAAACCAGGTTCACAGCCACAGTCTGTTAACTAAAACCAATTATTCTGACATTCAGTTTTGATGTAATGTCTTATAGGAAAATAGCAGAAAGTATCTCTAGGCTTCATCCCAGTCACGAATGTGGTATCACAGTGAAGTCTTGGTGTGAAGTCAAAAGGTCAATGTATAACCTCACAATACAATGATTATATTGTGATGTTACATCACAGTGTGAGATCACAACATGTGGTCATTAATTATCAGGTTATATGGATCGTTCACACAGTCAAACTAAGTTCATAGATTTAAAAAAAAAAAAAAGATATAAAACATTTTATATCTATTTAAATATCTATTTTCTACTGAAATCTGAGTATACATGAGCCCCCCCCCCCCCCCCCGACATCAATTTAAAAGAAAAAATCAGTCTTATCATGAATCCAATATGTAGTCCATATTGCACAAGCATACAGCTATAGCTTTTATTGTCCATTTGAATCAAATTGCAGAGATATTGTACAGTTCTGTTTGATAGTAATTAGTATACAGAGTAAATGAGTAAGTAGTCTTGAGCAATGACAGGTTTACCCAGGTAGCCTTACTGTGGTGTCCATATTAGCTCATGTCTTGACTGGCATGTTGCCATCATTGGTATTTATGCAGTCTAGGCTATAGCAAGCAATGTTTCTAAGGGGTAGAGTCATGCTCTCCTTGAAAATTTATTGGAACAAAAATAGCTCAAGTGGGGGGGGGGGGGGGGGGTGGAGGGGGAGAGGAGTTTCGAGCCCTGAAACCCACCCCTACCCATGCGTCTAACTTCCCCAAACATTACAAACACCAAAATATTGTTATGCTAAGTGGAAAATGTAATCATCATTTTAGACTCAACATTTTTTCTCTTTATCTAAACAATATTTTCCATCATGGAAGAAGCCTTATGAAAATGGAAGGAATTTTCATTTCTTTCAGTATGGTTTTAAAAAGACTGGTGGAGTTGGCCACGTTCCCCCAGGTTGGCATTGGTGGAACGGCCTGGTGAGTTTATGGGTTTTTGAGGGTTTTTTTTAAATTTTATTATCCCAGATCACAAACATAGCAATGTCAGGGATGGGAGCCCTAAATCACTGCTGTACATATAATAATAGTATCACACATATATCCACTCACACAAAGATGTACGCACGTGCCCGTATGTCCTCCAATACATACACACATATATACACATACACACATACATGTACACATACATACATACATACATACACATACACACACACTCACACAGAGACATACATATATATATATATATATATATATATATATATATATATATATATATATATATATACACAAACATATACATACATATACATACATACACATACACATATACACACACACACACACACATACATACATACATACATACATACATACATACATATATATATATATATACAAACATGTACATACATATACATACATACACTCACATATACATATACATGTACATTTACGTATACATATACATGCACATACAAATGCACATACATACACATACACACATACACACATACACATACATACATATACACACACATACACACACACACATACACACACACACACACACACATACATATACACACACATACACACATACACATACACACACATACATAATCACACATACATACAGAGTGACACACACACACATACACATACACACATACATATATACACACACAACACATACATACAGAGACACACACATACACACACACATACATATACACACTCACACATACACACATACACACACATACATACACACATACAAACACACACACATATACATACACATACATACACACTAGTGTTGGGAATCATTTGCAATTTCATCATCGACTTTCGATTATACAATCAGTTAGAATGTATAGGAACTTGGAGAGGATCGGATTGATTTGTATATTTGCACATATGGTTAGGTTTGGGTACTCGTGATGAGTATAATATAGTTCCTAATTTATGTTAGTAGACGAATCATCCGTGGACAACTGTCCGCTTTTTGATTTTATTCGGCTTGACATGTTTTCATTTAGTTCACTGCCACCATATGTTGTTGTGCACTGCTCTTTAATCAAGCCAGTTTTTGTATCGTACTTTGATAGGCCTAATAATTTATATTTTCTTGATCTCAATTGTGAATGAATGATAAGAATTTTTTAATGTAGCAGATATTTTGATTTTTATTAATAAAATACAAAAATACCTCAGTATTTGTTTTATTCTTTATGGTAAATGCAAAAATAAATAAATGTCAGTGAACACTCAGATTTACCAGTACATAGTGGCATAGCCTCAAAAGGTTAGGAATCAAGAAACATACACAACAATGGTCCACAAATACTGGATTTGATGAATACAAATTCTAACAATGAACAAGGAAATATTTGCTGCAATTAACATTTTCCACGACAATTTCATAATTGATCATCAATTCACTAGAGTCACAACTGATCAATCTTTGATTATAATAGATCATCGGAACCCCACTAATACATACATACACAAACATATACATACATATACACATATACGCACATATATACATATATATATATATACACAAGTAAGTGGGTACAAGAGTAGTAAATATACATGCATGTAATTGGTTTAATCTGGGATATTATAAAGAGAAGAGATAGGATATGAAAGAGGAGAAAGAAGTAGAAGACGAGACATGGTTATACGCCAGGTGTATGTTTTTTTTTTTTTTTTTTTTTTCTATCTGCAAATAAACAAGAACAAAATTAAGCTAGCACCATATATTTCAGTTACTCATTGTCATTAAATAGATTAGCCCATGGAACCCATTGTTTATTAAATATTTCATATTTACAATTTTTATATAGAATAAATCTTTCTATTTCAAACTTTTGTTTCAACAGATTTTTAACAGCTTTGATTTCTAAATTATAATTTTTTGTATCTTAGTTCCATAAACATAATATTTTATGTTAATAATTAATTAGTTAAGAAAGTTTGATTTTTCATTATTAATCATACCAAAGATGACATTATTTTTATTGAAATTAAATATAATACCAATCTGAGTCAATATCCAGTTTTGTACTGCAAGCCATAAGTTGTTAACCTTATTGCATTCGAAAAATAGACAGACAGACAGACAGTTTATTCAGTAAAAGGCCTCTGGCCCAAAATACAATCAATAAGGCAGTGCATTTATAAATATTCAGTGTAAAAAAAGTTCACAAAATTAAAAATTCATATTTAAATGTTTGGTGAGAGTTCTTTCAGCAGCCCATAATTCATTGTGGCTGTTTATTGTATGTGTTTGTTGATTTTTGATAGAAGGTCAAAATCGCTACTCTTTTGTCATACCTATATACTGACAATAACCTGTTATTTTAGTAGATGTCTATCCCCCATTAAAATAATTCACCTTAAACTCAACATTTTTAAAAATTATTTTCAGTCCAAAATAGGAATCTGGAGCTGAAGATGGGATGTCCTTTTCTCATTTAGTTCGACAAATTTAATACCATTACAGGTTTTTTTATTCCTTTTTAATTCATTCATTGAGGTGGGCAATTCAAAGTACTATGGATACAGTCTTTCAGTGAATGGGACAGAAGAAAAGCATGGCCACAACTACACAGCAGACTATCTGACCGATGTTATTGTAAGTGATCATTTCCTTCTTTAGTCATACATGCTAAGGACTTAGCTTATGGGATTTGTCCAAAACGTCTTATCATTCTGTAAAAATATATTTCAGAGTAACTTCACCATTGTATTAAAAGTTTACATTGAGATATGACTTACTGCAGTTTGGGATCTTTGCCCTGTTAGAAAATTCTAAAAAGTTTGTTTTGTTTAATGACACCACTGGAGCACATCAGTTATTTAATCATTGGCTATTGGATATCAAACATATGGTAATTCTGACTCGTAGTCGTCAGAGGAAACCCGCTGCATTTTTTCTAATGCAACAAAGGATCTTTCATATGCACTTTCCCACAGACAGTAGAAAGTTCTAATTACCAGTTTGATAGAAAAATGATATTTAAAAATTGTAGAAATTTCCAAAAAAAAAATCTAAAACATTGTAGCACATATTACTAGGTAATGATTAATTTGTAAATCATTTAACAAATTGTAAGTGAAAATTACATATATCTGAGTTACGATATATTGCTTTTACACTGCCATAACATTTCCATCAATGCACAGTGCAGGGAATTCTCGATCACTGAGCACCAGTAGCATCCAAATTTTGTAACCCTTGCCTGATAACATTTATATGGAGTACATCTGGATTATTCTCTTCATTTAAACATTTTGCCAAGACAATGAAATGAACAGGTATAAAGAAAGAAGTGTTTTATTTAACGATGCACTCAACACATTTTATTTACGGTTATATGGCATCAGACATATGGTTAAGGACCACACAGATTTTTTTAGAGGAAACCCGCTGTCGCCACATAGGCTACTCTTTTTATGACAGGCAGCAAGGGATCTTTTATTTGCGCTTCCCACAGGCAGTATAGCACAAACCATGGCCTTTGTTGAACCAGTTATGGATCACTGGTCGGTGCAAGTGGTTTACACCTACCAATTGAGCCTTGCGGAGCACTCACTCAAGGTTTGGAGTTGGTATCTGGATTAAAAATCCCATGCCTCGACTGGGATCCGAACCCAGTACCTACCAGCCTGTAGACCGATGGCCTAACCACTATATCACCGAGGCCGGTCTGAACAGGTATAAAATGCTTGGTAAAACAGTTATAGGGTCTATACTAAGCACCATGTTTTGAGAAGGCACATGCGATATGCCAACTCTCCAGAATAAAAATATGTTTTATCTTTATTAAAACTTTAATGAAAAAACTAAATTGAAACGAGTTTAATAACGATATATTGTAGTAATCACTGTGGTTGTTATTTGGTTAAACAGGTAGGCTTAATACCTATTCCAAAGAACATCACAAAGGCTTACTAAATTGTTTCACAGGTGTTAGCAGATATTTGACATGTTCAGCATTGTATAGCTGATAACCATTGTCAGCAATGATGTAATGCATTAAACATTGTAATTGACATAAAGTTAGTATACACATGCGTTCACCTAAACTGGAATAGGAGGGCAAACAAACGTGTTTATCTGTTTGTAAACAACAGAAAATAAATTTTAATAATTGTAATTGTGTGACAGTTTTTTGTGAATTGTGTTAAACCAGGGACTGCATGCATGTACCAGCATGATGAATTAGCCTGTAAAATGTAAATAAAAAGACAAGGAGGCAAGATATAGAAAGAAGAAACTTCTTTTTGTTTCTAGTTCCAAACATTATAACACCAGGTGTGAATGCAGGAATTTTAACAGATTCTAGAGTAAATCACCAACAAATCGGTTGTGTTTTTCAATTCATCCATACTATATGACGCGACTTGACTGAAACAAATTTATGGAAGTAAATTAACCCCCTTTTTAAAATCCAAGATGGGTTGTACAAGACAACAGAAAGCTGGCATCGCCGTAGGCCACCTGGCCCTGCTAATGCTGCCACAACTTCACGAACGAAGACATGAATTGTCTCTGCTAATTAGAGGGATCGATCCCCATCCGTGGGCCCATTGGACTATTTCTCTTCCCAGCCAGTGCTCCACGACTGGTATATCAAAGATCATGGTATGTGCTATATGTATGGTACATATATAAAAGATCCCATGCTACTAATGGAAAAATGTAGCATGTTTCCTCTCTAAGACTATATATCAAAATTATGAAATGTTTGAAATCCAGTAGCCAATGATTAATAAGTCAATGTGCTCTAGTGGTGTCGTTAAACAAAACAAACTTTTAACTGATATGTAGAAGATGGTGGGTTCGCCATGAATTGAATGTCGTGAACAGCAAGGTTGTTTTAACAATTTAATGACCGAATTAACGAACGAAGATGTAGGATCCTTCAAGAACATTGCTAGGGTATTGCCTGAACAATTCAAGCAGCTGACTGAATAGGTGGCCCCTTCCATCCAGAGAGCAAAGACAATATTTAGGTCTTCCGCCATTGTTACTTTTATGTCACTTGATAAAAAGAAGGCATTTCATTGAAGGATCACTTGAATTGCATCGCCTAAACCATTCACACTACACGACTCAACTGTTGCTTTGCATTGTAGCCCCATTCACACCAGCCCTTGTGTGAGACATGTTTTGGTCATGTCAAATGCCGTTGGGCCTACTAAAAATCAGTTGCAGACGACTGGTTTATCAATACACATTACACTACATGATGCGACTGAAGCCAACAGTTGAGTTGAATCGCGTTGTCTAGCTAATGTGATCTAGGCTTTAGTCAGATGAGCAGCCACACCACAAAAGAACTGTACATTCCGAACTTAAATACTGAATATACCATTTTGGAGAAGATAAAGTTTTCTTATAAATTAGGCCCGGCACTTAGATTAAGAAGTTGAAAAATATTTATACTATACATGTGTATAATAAAGGATATATGTGTAAGTTAGGATAGCAACAGAGTACAGAATATTGTTCACTGACAACCTGATTCACATGCAAAACATGCTTCAGTATCATTATGTAGTCACAGTTGGATAATACTGTACTATCGACAGACTAAACACCCATTTCACAGTTGAGTAAAGGGAAGGGGTGCTTCCAGTGCCTATGAATTTAACTGTTTGTTTAGGGTTATTGTAATGAATATGAACATGTGTAATTTCTAGTTTTAGCTAAAGGATGTTTTGCACATTATAAATAAGTTTCATATTATTGAGGTATTAATTACATAAATATTATGGAGTCTATGTTTTTGTTTTTGCGACATGCTTAAAATGCCAAAACTGTTTCTGGGTGCTCCCAGCCTTTGCATTTAAGGACTTGGCTGTGGGAGGCCGCTTCCTTCTGATCCTGCCTATACAAAATTATTGGAAGATAAAATCAAATTTGAGCTATAACCAACATTAGAATGACCAGCAACTGGTGTTGTAAACAAGAAAATGTGCTTAAGAGTTTAAAAGGCTACATGTATATAAGTGGAAAACGTGCCACATGTACAATGAAATCAGGACTAATAAAAATGCCAATCCTGAATGCTGTTATATGGATCTTCTTCCCTTGTACGGTTAGGACACAGGTGTTAAGCTGGAATCCTTGGATGATATTAAAAGAATCCATATGTGTCCATGTGAGGCTTGCCGAGTCCCTGGCATCATATTATGTACCCGAGGATGGAATAGCCCAGTCCCATATGGATACATAATGGAGGATTATTTTTCTCCCATCCAGTAGATGAAAAACAAGCAATATTCTAAGAAACTACCCATAAAAGTTCTATGACGAGCTTCAAACACCGAATATCATGATGTCAGGAGTTTGAGATTTTCAGCAAACTTCCGTAAATTGTAAATATGTCAGTGGCGTGCTAACGTAGGTAGCATTTTATAATGAAAGTAGACTGGTCATGAAGGAAATAGCTGGACATCTTGAACGATGGAGAAAAAAGCTGTTTAGAACATTACCAACAAGCACATATGATGTATATCTAGGTTTCCCACTGCCCACAGATTTCCAAAACATTGATATTATTGGATAACACACGTTTGTTTGTATTTTCTGACAAGTGATTACAGCTTTTGCAGGAACGATCTATCGTTATGTTAATATTGGTTTTGCATAACCGACAGATGAAAAACAAAATCATTCATGCCTAATTTTATGCACTGAATTACATGAATGTTTTTGTGTGGGTGACTTATTTAAAATATAATATTTCAGATAAACCTAATCTACTGCTGAAAGGTACTAAGGCTTACTACAATTAAATTAAGAAGTTAAAAAGAAAAATTCACACCATTACGAAAAGAAGAAATGGCCAACATGTTTATCAAATAAAAAATTTAAAAAACGGAGAGACAAAAGATGAAACACCTAAAAGAAAAAGAATGTGAGAAAAGCAGAAGTAGACAGTAGGTACGACGTCACTGCCCAAAAGTCATTGATGTATTTTATAAACAAAATTGAGTCTTGACACAATATACGTTTACCTGTCTATTGACTTGAAATCCTTCTGGACATTGTTAATCAAATACAAATACCTAAAGTATAAAAAGAAAATGCTTTATTACAAACTGAATACACAATATCCTTTGTCTTTTGTTGTCATAGATTAAGTTTATTTAGAAACAATTTGATTTTTACCTTACTTCATTCACATATGCTACATCGATATATTGTCAAATAGCCGCTCCTAATAATATTTATGACATATTTTAAACATCTTCATGTCACATATAAAATGTTGTGGGTTGCAATTTTTGACGTTATGTCATAGCTTTACAAGTTTGGTAATAATGGAAGAAAATACCAACACACTGATTAGCAAATGTGCCATAATTAGTCTTGTATTTGGTATATACTTTACTCTAGAAAACTCCGTGGATATGTGGACAAGATTTAATGAATAAACCTAAAGTTATCATAACCAAACTTATATTTGTGTACAAACAAGAAAAGAATGCAAACTGACTACATAGAACCCACTTTTGTATATTTTAATGTTTTTTGCAAACTCACAAAAACAATTGTAAATTTTTTTATATTTGCCTAAAACAATTCAGCAACCTAAAGTGTAAATTAAACTGACATTAGAAATCAGGTTCTTAAAATGTAGTCATTCCATAGTCTAATACATTTAAATAAACATTGTTAATGGAAATCTTGGAGATTAACCAAATAATAATATTATCAGGTAAAATTATGTTTAAATAAAAGTAAATTATTACTAATAATGTAACCTAATAAAGCAATTATTACTGTCAAATCACAGTAAATTATACACAATATAAAACTAATATAAGCAACATATCAACACACCCAGGCAGTACACCAATAAAAAGTGTGGAAACTCACATTTAACCTACCTGCAAGAAAATGGGAGGTCACATACCATTTAAGAGGTTTAATTAATGTTTTTAATAGCAACCATAATTTTCGCTGAAAATGGCAGTTACATTTTTACTACGCAATCTACATGGAGCACAGTATTGCCTGGCGTGTCGTCACTACTGGCCTAATACTGACAACTGTTGTATAGAGCTTCTAGAATATGGTAGCTCGATGACCGTGGTGAGCGTTTTTCGTGGATGGGCTAGTAAAATGTTTATCCCACCATGCACAATGGCGAATAACAAAAAAAACCCCACAAAAAACCTCCCCAATCCCCAGCAAAAATGTCATCTTTTGCGTTCACCAATCTGATATAAAAATCTAATTATCATCTAAAAATGTATCTACTTACCAGTTAAATGTTATTCACTTCTAAGCAGAACAGACAAAAACAAAAGTAATGTATGATACAAGTGACACTATTTTACTTGGTGAACAGAAAACTGTAAAATGCAGATTTATAAAACAATTGCTTTCTATTTTGATTTGTTTTTATTTCAGCACAGAAGAGCAATAGATTTCCTGCAGCAGCAGACCAAACACAGTGCCCCGTTCTTCATGATGCTTTCTACCCCATCATGTCATGCTCCCTTCACGCCAGCTCCACAGTATAACGACTCATTTTCTGGAATCCAGGCACCAAGAGATGGAAGCTTTGATGTGCATGGAAAGGTAAGTAGATCATTGTAATATTTAAGCCAGTGATTTTATTATTTATGTTAAATTTAGCCAGGCAGTTCCATAAATTAGAATTTTTGGTTTTGTTTCTGTAAATGTTAGAACTATTATTCATATTCTTGTTCCAGCAATGAGAGTGTTGTCTGGCGATAAAACCTGTAGTTTTTAAATTAGCTTGTTTTTCCTGTCATAAATATCACAGTGATATGTAAAGTTACATTCAAAATTTAATTATGTAAATTCAGAGTAATTAGCATGTTTTATATCTTTACATATAATTTGTTTGGTGGTAAAAATGTTATTAATGATTATTAGACTCCATCATATGCGGTCATGTGGAATAGAAAAAGTACACCGAGAGGTGGTCGAAATTTTCACCACCGAGGGTAAACTTTTTCTATCCACATGACCACATATGGTGGAGTCTTTTTCTCTCATTTATTCAGTAAATAAAGCATTACTTTACATGCACAGAAAAAAGATGGCTGAACAAGTAACTTTTTTATCTGACCATTTTATCATAAATAAACTACTCTATCATATTACCGTGTTTGTTTCATGTATTAAATAAATATTTAACACTACAAATTAACTAAATATATTTTAAAATGAAGGCTTTAATAACAAAATATTGATTTAAAACTGTGTCTAATGACCTCACATTAATATGACATCATATATTACCAACGATGTCATGTTAAACGCAAGCGTATGATATCCCATGTAAGATAGAAATTTCTTACATAGCTTTCTTTCATGGGGTAGCTCTGTACTATATACCTAAGGATGAGAGAATAGTTACATGTCAGAATCTGTACCCGTATTACAATTCTCTGATAAAGAAATGGTATTAAATGAATGTGCTGGGGAACTATAAATATTTTTTGAAGATTTCTGCACAAATAAGATTTTAAAAGTATTTTTTTAAATCTGTTTTATTTCTTCAGGCAAAAGGTATGACTCTACTTACAATGATAGGATTGGCAATATTTTCTTTGTTGAAATACTATTGAAAATCTGATTTACCGTTGCAGGGAAAGCACTGGCTTATAGAACAGGCAATAACACCAATGCCACATGACACAGTAACTGCTATAGATGACATCTTCAGAAACAGGTACCTAGTTCCAACAAAACTTCACTCACTTGGGTAGAATACTCCAGCATCCTAGCTATTGGATGTCAACATTTGGTAATTTTGACATCTATTCTTAGAGAGGAAACCCGAAGCAATTTTCCATTAGTAGCAAGGGATCTTTTATATGCACCATCCCACAGAAAGGATAGCACATACCACGGCCTTAGATATACCAGTTTGGTGCACTAGCTGGAACGAGAAATAGCCGATGAGGATTGATCCTAGACCGACCACACATCAGGCGAATGTTTTACCACTGGGCTTACGTTCCACCCATGAGGTCATCGAACACACTTAACAGTATTAATTGTAGTTTTGGAAATCAGTGGGAGTTTCATCATCAGTTATGAGTTATTATCAGTTGGGGAAACCCACTACGTTACTAGCAAGAGATCTTTTATATGCATCATCCCACAGACAGGATAGCACAAACCACGACCTTTGATATACCAGTTGTGGTGTACTGGCTGGAACGAGTAATATCCCAATGGGCCCACTGATAGAGATCAATCTTAAACCGATGGCGCATCAGGCGAACACTTTACCTTTTCTTTTTTTATCACACTGCACCCATTCCTTTCTCTCCTTTGATTTCCTCATGTCATATTTTGTACTGCATTATTAATTAAATATACCAATATACTTGTTAATATATACCAATTCAAAAGCCTTGCCTGATTGTCCTTTTTATAAAATGGCCACAACAAAAAATATGCTGTGGAAAAATAGTCACCATAGCATTTTCCATGGCAGCTTGGTTGATAATGTGGAAGAGATAAGTTTAATTTGTCAGTATTACAAAAAATAAATAATTTAAAAAAGTGAGATACAAAATATATGTTGCAAGATATTTAAAACACGGCATTGCTGAATGCCATGGTTACTTGCCAGAGTTGTACATGTTATTGAAGTGTGCTGCAACAGACTGTTATTTAATGTTTTTGGTTTGAACCACGTTTCAGGTGGCGAACACTTCTGTCAGTGGATGACATGGTTGAGGATGTTGTCAAGATGCTTCAAGTGAAAAGATTACTTGAAAACACTTACATATTCTTTTCATCAGACAATGGCTATCATCTTGGTAAACAAATTATATTACACTTATTATTTTAATTTTTACACCACTTTCATTTTAAGTTTTAAAAAATGTTTTTAAACTTAAAAATTGCTAAATTTCTAATGCAGAGCTGTTTGTAATAATTTATATATGACCTGATTACATTTTGGTCTCACCTTCACGAAATAAGAAAAGAAAAAAAATGTTTTATTAATAATGCACTAAAAGACATTTTAATTATTGTTATATGGTGTCGTACATATGTTTAAGGACCACAGATATTATTAGAGAGGATACCTGCTGCCGCCACTCCATGGGCTACTCCATTTGGTTAGCAGCAAGGGAACTTTTACATGCGTCATCCCATAGATGTGTACTGTAACCTTACTGTGATACAGGGCTGAAACATTCTCGTTGAGAATGGCTAATACAGTACAACTCCCCTTCTGGGGCACCTTGATTGCCGTGAGGGTATGACTTCTGACAATATATCACTTTGGCTCCGACATTGCCTGAATAACCACATACATGTGTTGCTCTCAGGGCGGTGGCTAGGGTCAACATTTAATAGCTGATGATTTTTTTTGCTTTCCAAGCTCAATTATTTTTTAAACTATGGATGCATCAAATGCACCAGTTTTTTGAGAATGAGTGAATTATCATTTTTACCCGAGAGACTTTCAAGATCAACTCCCTACTTGCTTTCTGATCGTGGGAGATTTTAATGCTCACCACACTTTGTGGGGATGCAGTGATAAATAATAGAGGTAAACAAGTCTTAATTTTCAAAAATGACTTGATACTAGTTTATAGTAAAAGTCATACATACTTTCATTCTGCAAGTTGGTATCTCACATCCATTGACTTAACCCTTTGTAGTCCATCACTTTGTCTTGGCACTTGATTTCTTCTGGAAAATTTGTCCAGACCCTTGTGGCATTGACCACTTTTCCATGATACTTGTGTAAGAACAGATGAAATACACTACGAACTACTAAAACACTTGCCTGAATCATCCTTGATGGTTATATTCAATATATTTAACAAAATCTGGATTTGTGGTAACTTTCCTTCTGATTGGAGAAAAGCCAATTATCATTCCTATTCCTAAGCCTGTCAGTTATAACCCTCTCGCTTTGACAAGTTGAGCCCCAGAAATTGCTTACTAATAAAGGAAGGAAGGGAATGTTTTATTTAACGATGCATTCAACACATTTTATTTACAGTTATATGGCGTCAGACATATGGTTAAGGACCGATATATGAAGGACAGATATTGAAGGAGGAAACCCGCTGTCGCCACTTCATGGGCTACTCTTTTCGATTGGCAGTAAGGGATTTTTTATATGCACCATCCCATAGACAGGGTAGCACATACCATGGCCTTTGATGTAACAGTCGTGGTGCACTGGCTGGAGTGAGAAATTGCTTACTAATGTGCAATGTGAGTCAGGTCTAGCCATAGCATGGTCAATCTTCTTGTTAGATATGAAACATTTTGTAAGGATGCTTTAATCCATAATCAGCATTTACTTGGTATGAGTCTTTTCTGGCATGGAGAAAGCTTATGATACCATGTGGAAGTGTGGGACTTTGAAAGACCTCCATGGCATGGGCCGAAGAGGTACATGTAGTTGCCCGACTTATCTCTGATTTCTTGCAAGGTACGAGTGGGATCAACGTTATTCGATTCTCACTCCCAACATATGGGTGTGCCTGTTGGTGACTTTATTTTCTGTGAAAATTAACAGCATCACCCAGTGTTTAAAACATGATTTTTAGATTTGCTACAGGTTGTCTAGTAGAGTATCACTGAACGTCAGTTACAGCTTTGTTTAAATAGTGGGCAACTGGCTGGAATGATAAATAGCTCTGATAGGATCAGTCTTAAACATCAAGCTTTACCACAGGGCTACATCCCACTCCACCACCTTAAACAAACAAACAAAGTAAGATAGAAATATTACTTTTCAGATGAAAGTGGCAGTAGCATGTTACGTTTTCGAATTTAGCTTTATTTCTCACTAACTGTAAGGTCAGATTTTTTGTTAACAGTTTAGCCATGATTTCCAATTCACCTAAAAATGGAAATCTTGGTTGTGCTAAAAAGTCATGATAGTTCTTTTAAGTCCACCCATTTGTACATGTAATATATGACAATGACATTTTGGTATATCAGTCAGTGTTCCAATTTTATGCTGGTTTTTCAGGTCAGTTCTCCCTGCCTAATGACAAGCGACAGTTGTACGAGTTTGATATCCGTGTTCCTCTGATGGTGCGAGGGCCAGGTATAGAGCCAAAGCATGTTAGTTTGGTAAGTTTTTAAAACTAGCATTTTATTCAAGTAACCAAACAAATTTTGCACATATAATTATATTTCAGTTAAGCATTATTAATATAAGTAACGAGAACAAAGAGAAATATATATTATATAGTATGAGTTAGTTTACACTAGAGCTACAGCTTAGCATGTTTTCTTACCCCTGCAGGCTACAGTTTTGAACATCGATCTTGCACCAACATTTCTTGATCTTGCTAGAATTCGGCCGCCTTCTGATATGGATGGTGTTTCCATGGTGCCAATATTACATCCATCAAAGACTACATTTGAGGATATTGGTCGCAATTTTCTAGTGGAACATTATGGTGAACATACAGATGAGATTGCAAATTGTCCACAGTACAAAGACCAAGGAATGGCGGTGAGTTGTACAATGATGTTTAGGCTTTGACAGGATCATGATTTATTAAATTTTAACTTTATAATAGAATTATTAACTATGAGTTAAATGGTTTAAATCTTTTTGATTCTACTTTGTATTGCCTACATAAACATACAAGACGAGAGGTCGGTGGGGAAGGTGCTGTCAGTACTGGAGCAAATCTTTGCATGCAGACAAAAAATGGTGGTGGCGTTTGGGAAAAAATGAGCTGCCAAGAAATGTTTTCATGCTGAAATTCCATCATTCTACTCACAATATTAGTTGTAATCAATGTTAAAACATCTTTAGGGTGTATACTACCAAATCAATACTACCACCCCTCACCTTTAAAGTGAATCAGAAAAAATTGGAGGTGAAGCTTCTCATTTGAGAGATTACGGGTAGCATCTATGACTACCCTAGTTCCGCACAAACATTGAGTACTTTTTTTTACAGGTACATGTTTTTAGCACAATTAAGGCTACTTGACACAGTGATTCTAGATGAAATAAAATTGCATAAATGTTTTGCCAAGATGAAACTAATTTTTATTACAACCAACACCTCTCATTTATCACCAATCACAGGACTTGTGGTATTAACTGCTCTATCAAAAGTTTGGTGCACCTTGAACTTTGACCCAGCCAGAAGTTATTTAATTTAATACTACCTATAAATAATTTTTCGGAATGAACACAGCGTTAACAAAAACCCGGTCACTACTATCATGTTTCAAGTCACCCACCTTATAAAATAATTTTAGATCAAGCAGACTAAAAAATATGTTTTTACATATAATACAACCGTTGCTCCTAATATCATTTTTGTATTTTATTGTTTTATTAATGACAATACCAACCATTATTACTGATTTTACTTATTCCAAATATGCATCACAACAACTGGTGCTTGATATCAAAGATTCATAATTCGGTATAGTTGCCGTTACTTACTTCCAGATTCCTGTCAATGTCACACACATAACATCATACAAACGTTTATAAACAGCATTTACTTGAAATGAAGGCTGGTATGGGGGATAAGATTATTGTTGTTTTTGTATTGCTTTTTAATGAGATGTTTTTCCTTCAGAATTGTAATAATCACTGTGTATGTGAGGATTCTTGGAACAATACCTATACATGTCTCCGCTCAACAACTCAAGAAAACATCTACAAGTTCTGTGAACTTAAAGACAATCAGGTTTGTTTGAAAACGGCACTGTCATATCAAATATTTAAAACCCACGGCATTGACATGCACCACAGCACATTACTTCAGAATCCAGCTTAACCATGCTGCAATATATATATTTATTACCAATATGGCTTACAATAAAGGGTTACATAAATGTTGTACTTTCCCATGCTATCTTTGCACACTACAAATGTCACAAGTTGCTATGACAATTACAAGCTTGCGACAGTTGTGGTTTCTAAAATTGACAAAATTCCATGTCACTGTATTTGACATCACTAAATGTTAATAACTTTTGATTGTAAAGCGATTACAATCATATTTAATGTTTGTTCGAAATCATAGTTTGTGGATAGGTAATACTGACGGAAAAAACAAATGCAAGGTCAGTTTTGGTAATATAACTGTTTTATTTGTATATCAAATGCTACCTCGTTGTACATTCGAAAGAATCTTTGGTTAAAATTGGGTCAACCTTGAGATTGTGTGAAACTGTATGCTTTTTACCGATTTGTCAACAAAGCATGCATCTGGGCCATTGCCACATGCTATGGAGTTGAACACCATACCAAATCAAAGTTTTGAACCGTACACATCGAGTGCACAAAATATTATTTCAACACGATTACAAAGCAAAATGCTGCGAATGTTACAAGTTGACAGGGGTAGGGCTATTGCTCTAATTATGCAGGGACAATCGCTACGTCATGTCGCCCAGCAATTTGGGGTACATGAGACAATTATAGCTCGATTAGTTGGACGTCTCAGAGCCACAGGAAGATTAGCTGACGTCAAGATAGAGGCATGCGTCTCACACACCTCTGTAACCGATTTCAGACGGCTACAGAGATGACGAGTCAGGTTGTAGGCACACATGGTCGCCCTGTGTGTCCACAAATGGTTAGGAATCAGTTACAGGAGTTCAACTTAAGGTCACGGTGTCCCTACGTTTGTCTGCAACTGACACCCAGGTGACGTTAACGTTGATTGCAATGGTTGCGTGCACATGCACCAAATCAGTTTCATTTGATTTAACTGTATGATATCGGGATCAGGTCATCAGGTCTCACGTCCTTCCACTGATTCATGCGCATAACCTTACGTTGCAGCAGGATAATGCGAAGGTTTTTCTCAACTTCCTCAACCAAAACAATGTCCCAGTGCTCGATTGTCCACCCTACAGTCCAGATTTGAACCTGTTCGAGCATTTGTGGGATGGGCTGGACAGGAGGGTCAGGACGTGTGTCAGCGTCCTAAACAACGTCGCTCAGCTCACACAGGCTCTTCTTCATGAGTGGAATAACATCCCACAAATAACTATAAATAACTTGATTGGGTCAATGTTAAGGAGTTAGAGCAGCGACTGCAGCCTGGGGTGATTTTGATCAGGAAATGGCATAGGGTACCGAAATTTCAACGTTATACATGCGAAAACAACAAAACTTGTCAAAATTTATTCAGTAATGAAGACATAACCTAGAAATCCAAACAATCATCAATAAAACATTTGAAATATTTACCACCAAAATTGCATTTGTTTTTTTTCTGTCAGTATAAATAAATTATATCATTCGCAGGAGTGCCCTACTAAATAATACAGAATAAAATAATATACCTATTTCACATTCCAACTATGCATGTGTGTGAAGAGTAACGTCCCTTGCCGAATAAGACTGTATCCAGGCTATTTAACAACTTGAGGGGATGACCATCAGTTGTCATGAGTTTTGTGAGTAGCTTCGTAGGAGATGTTCTACTGGCGACTAACATGTACATATTTCCTGCCAGAGGTATAATGGCTGCGAAAAACTGTCTACTATGTTCGGAATGGTTTAACACCAAAAGCAGTGAAACAACTTGGACGAAGTCTTTTGTCAAAGGATTTAACAACACAAACTTAAAAGATTCTTACAATAAAATTAACTTAATTGGAATGTGTTTGCTATTGTTAACAATTAGAATTATAGTTAAATAATAAAATACACCTCCTCTTCTGCTCAAATACCAAATTTTAAATAATTGGGTGAAAAGAAATACCCAACAAGAATCCAGAATGTATTTATCGGTATAATGCTTTATGTTTCAACAATGTTAAGGTACATATGAAGAGTTTAGGTGCAAAACGCGATATATCCATTTTTCATTTTCAGTAAAAGTGAATTTTTTAATTGGCGTATATCGCGTTTTGATTTTTAAAAATGTGATTTACCCAATACAATTTCATAAGGATCAATCGCGTTTTGCGGCCAATCAGTGTGCCTACGATTAGCCCTTACTGACATACAATAATGGCTTTAACTAAAAACTAGAAAGAAAATGGTTTATATCGCATTTTGCGCCTGAACTCTTCATATACAGAACTTCACATACATTGTTTACACTTCCTATTTATTGCACAAGTTTATTTTGTACAAGAATATATATAAGTGGTATGTTTTTTTTCGCAAAATAAACAAGTGCAATAAATAGGAAGTGAAAACAATGTATGTGAAGTTCTGTATTTATTACATACCTTCTTTTATGTTTTACAAAAATGGTTTTTAATTTAACATCATAACAACACTTTGTTTAAATCTATGACCAAAACTCCTTTCATCGATTTACTTAAGTTAAGAATCATACTCTGTGACAGCCTTGTGTAATGTTTCAAATATGATGTGACGTCATTTGTAAATCATATATGACATAGTAAATAAAATGCACTAACTGCAGTAAAAAAAAAAGAAGGGAATTCCCCATTTAAAAGTTCTGGTTTAGATCGCACATATGTGCGATACAAAATAAAGTGATCGCATGGTTTCAAAATGTCTTTATCACTATAGTAAGATTGAATAGGTATGTAATAAAACAAATATCTGCATGCATGCATGCACACACATTAATATTATTTCAACCCATGTCTGATATTTATTGCGTACAGATCTGAACCAATGTTTCTTGGGTGTTAACAACAAAATCTTTTTTATTTTGTTGAATGTCGACGTAATTAATAATTGGACAATGACTGTATACTCCCCATCAGGGCTACAGTGTAAAAATTTCCAATGCCCCTCGGTGTGTTCTGTTACATAATCTTACATGAGATCGTTGATATGAGTTACCAGGAACCTAATGGAATGTAAAATAGGTCTATTCCCAAACTTGTTTCATAAATTCCGTATAGCACTCCTGCTCATGCAATAATCAGTTTATGTCTTCTTCTTTTTTTGCATGAATAACTTCAGTTTTGGAAATAAAATGTACTGTATGTCCATTTTATATAATTCTTTGTCAATAAGGACTGTATAATTCCTTTTTGTGACTAATAATTAACCAAATGCTGGATTGGTAGTTACAATATTCAGTGTTTATTCTTTTTCAGAATTTTGTAGAAATGTACAACTTAATGCTAGACCCACTAGAAATCATGAATGTTGCCAAAACTGCCAGTCCAGAACTTGTGTCCCATTTGAGCCAAGAGTTGTCTTTCCTGTCTACCTGCAGTGGAAAGTCATGTCACAGATGATCAAGTGTGCACCTTCATCCTGGTCATGTTTCTCTTGTACATAGGAGAAACCACTATTACCTTGATGTGATTTCTGTAATTATTGTTTATAAATATATGCATGGACTAGGACAGTCAAAGTTTCTAGGGGTGGGTTCTAGTCATGCTTCCTCTGAAAATACATTACAAAAAGAGAAAATACAGCAGCAGAGCGTTTTAACCCCCCAGAAGCCACCCCCTGCACACTCATCGGATATCTGCAGTTTCACAGAAACTTATTCAAACATAATGTACAGATTATTATTATAATTGCAATGAAGTAAAATCATTAGAAAATTATAATTTTATGTATAAAATTCATAAAAGAAATCCATGTCAAGTTTGTATGTATCACTGGTTTCTAAAGAACCACTTGTGGTTTTAATTGTAATTTATTTAACACATAAATACAAACTTCTGCTGTTAAAATGATGTACGAGAAAATGATGGCATTAATGAAAATGCATCATTAGACTGGTTTATGTGTATTTCAAACTGTTATTTTGTTGTATCTATAAGAACTGCATTTCACTTAACTTGGGAGGCAATTATGGAGGTACAAAAAGACACATTTATTATGAAATTGTTTTACTGTCCAATTTTAGTTTTGATTATTGTACAAACGAAAACCAATTGTTGCACACCAGTTAGAAATAACATGTACCAGTATTCTATGTGATAGTGAAGCAGGCATCTAAAGGAAAATAAGGGCAATTCCACGAGTCGAGAGACATGAGAGGAAAAATTAAATTTCATTATTTCATTATACAAAGGTCACAATGAATTCACAAGACACCCAATTTGCTGAAAAACTAAAATTTCTTGTTCACACACGTCTTTCCTAATGCTTCTGACATCAACACATATTACATAATTTCAAAGCTAACTTCGACCAAAAAACAGGAACATTAAGCCACTCAAATCCCTTCCATCAAACTGGCTTGCATACTTTATGTTACTCAATTTATAATATCAGTAGCATCACTTTAAAGAATACAGGTATTTAAAATATTTCATGAAAATAGGTTGCCAAAAATTATGATTTGAAACAATGTGCTCGGTCAGTGTAACGACTGTCACAAAAAATATGAATTGTTTATGTGAGAAGAAAATTTGACGGTGTATAATCATGTCCTTTGTTCTCTTAGCACTAGTCAAGGTAAAGATGATAAATATGTCAATCAGTCCTGAAATTATGTGATTTAAATTTGAGAGAAGAAAGGAAACTGGAAAAAGTCACAGGAAAAAGGAGTCTGTAACATCTGTCACATTCTGATAAGTCAGAAAGTCTTCATTTAGCATCTTTACAACAAAAAGGTGGTTTTACTATTTTACCTACAATTATGTAGTACTATAAGTCAGAAAGTCTTCATTTAGCATCTTTACAACAAAAAGGTGGTTTCACTATTTTACCTACAATTATGTAGTACTATAAGGGATTATCCTGAGGTTTCTACCCTAGAAAGACTTTTGTTTGTTCCCCCAACAAAATAAACACACACCCTGCTTTTTTCTTTTTCTGTGGGTTTTTTTTTTTTTTTTTTTAACACATTTTACATTTGAAGCTTTATATGGATAAATACACTTGGTATGACCTCTGACTGAAATATTTCATATTTCGTATGGTCTTTGCCAAAAATAATAAATTTATACATACAAAATAATTTGAGACAAAAAATTATATAGAGATATATGCACTACAAAACATTACGATATCCAGAAATACATTGGTTATAGAGTAAGTAAGAACATGTAAATAAATTGCAGTTTTAATAATGTAAGAATACTTTATTTGCCGAACATTTCTTAAAATGGCTACAAACTGTCACCCTTGTTCATACTCTGAGCTATTTTCAAGACAATTCAATTTCAATTTTAAAAGGCAACATACTAAAATATATAGATATGTAACATGTATGAAATATTTCCAAACAATGGTAATCTAAAAATACACCCAGACATTGGTAGTCTTGTAACTTATCATTATTGACAGAGATTCTCTTTTTATCTGCAGACCCTTTTAAAACCATTTTAGGGGACAGTGTTTGTCTTAACCTGACAGTCTTTTCACAAGCTTTACCTTTAAAATAAATGAAGGCTGTTGCATGACAGAAATATTCAAGAGAATATGGATATATTGATGAATCCTCAGTGGCTTTGTATTAAACTGAAAGTGTGAAAGTTTAATTAAAATTAATCAAAATCCACATCATGATATTCACCATTTATCATCACAGCAGTAGACAAAGTACTGCTTTTTATAGACTCAGAACTTCATTTTATGTCAGTGGACAAAACGTAACATCCGTCGCACACAATTATGTTATAATTTCCATACACTTTTAGTTCAGAGCTGAATTGTAACTGGTAGTCATCTATAGCCATGCTACCTTTACTTCAAGAGCAAACATTGATTTACTTCAAGAGCAAACATTGATTTACTTCAAGAGCAAACATTGATTTACTTCAAGAGCAAACATTGATTTACTTCAAGAGCAAACATTGATTTATACAATTTAAGGGTTTCATACAATTTGGAAATGAAGTTAGCTGCTTTTTACCCATGTCCTTTTGCAGTAATGTTTGTTACGCACATTTCTCATTACCCACCAAGCCATAAATATTTCTAAGCAGTTTTGTCTGTGGCACCAAATAAACATGAATATTGGTAAATATCATACACAAGACCAATTTACTGGGAGTACTACTCTAGTGATCAGGTCAGTTGGAATGACCTCCAGCCTCTCTGAATGTAATGTCCGTCACCGTGGAATTGCCCATAACATGTATCCTATGTGATAGTGAAGCAGGCATCTAATGGAAAAGAGGGCGGTATAATATCCGCCCGGTCCCCTCCATTATTATTTTTAGTTAGGGTTAGGGGTTAGGGTTGGGGTTAGGGGAGGGGGGGACCGGGCGGATATTTTTCCGTAGGCCCATTAGGCTATTTCTCACTCCAGCCAATGCACCATGATTGGTACATCAAAGGTCATGGTATGTGCTATCCTGTCTGGGATGGTGCATATAAAAGATCCCTTGCTGTTAAAACATTTCCTTCCTTCCAATGGACGTATTCTATGTCATGGTGAAGCAGGGATCTAATGGAAAATAACTTCTGTTTTCATTTTATTAGTTTACTATTGAAATCGGTCAAATATTAACATTCTGTACGTTCCTCTGAATATGGTCTATAACCAAGTTGTACTGGTCTACTAGGGAGTTCAGCCAAATTCTTAAACAGTGAAATAGGAAGTATACAAGACTTGCATACTGCGCCATATTGTTTAACATACATGTAGATCTACGGTAATGTTTTGCTGCAATGCAAAATGGCTTGTGTTTTTTTATTGGGATATATGGGGTTTTTTTTCAACAAAAGCATTCCATTGTAGAATATTGTTGGTGTGTACATATTGTTATTAACAAGTTGTATGTAAATAAACTACTTTAAAACGTTGGGCAGAAGACAATGCTATGATTACCACCCCATATTTAGTTAAACTAAATGCATTGTGTTCTGTACTACTCAACCTGTGCTAGGAACATACCAAATACATGTCTGATTTGTGCAATGTTAGCAACGAGACATACATCGCCACAGTTAGATATGTTGTCCATTGAACACAATAAATTCAGTTGCTTTACTTGACATAAGTTCTTCAAAATATCCCTTGCTCACGTTTGGTAGTTGTTATAATTTCTTACCCTAAGACAACTTTGTAAAAAAACAAAAAAACAATGAAAATGGTATGATTTATTTTTGTCAACAAAAATTGTACATGACGATTAGAACAACCAGTTTATGTACACTAATCACCACTTGGACAATGCCATTACATGTTTTGTGACACCTGCATACACAACATGTTTACATACAACTTTCAGTTCACTCTATGTGGCAGTTTGTACAACAGTTTACGAGGAATTAGATACTATATAAAAATTTAAATATTATATTTATTATAAACTTTTTTTCTTATTATGTTGGCTGTATGGATTACAGAATAAGAAGTCACTGCCATTATATTATCCTATAAACATGAAAATGCCAACAACAACAAAAATCACTCATTTACATATTTTAACAGTCTGATCAAAGGTAAAGCACAAATGTGAAAAACAAAACCCTGTCATATTGTAATGCAAGAAAAGTGACCACAAAATTTCCACAAGACAAAACTATTTGAGGTAAACATGTATTAAATACCAATTTTTGTACTGAACTGATGCACAAACTATTACAGCATAAACAACTAACAAAAAGAAGTATATAAAGTCATGTAGTGATGCAGGTAATAGTTAAATATATCAACAAACTATTTTTTTGACTTGCACAGCAAACACCTCCAATTTTGACAACACAAGAATATTATGACTAGAACATATTAAAACAAATGCTGGTCTTGCAAACACATTTCATTTAACACAAGCACAGAGTTTACCTAATATTGCTTGATTTGTGTTTCACTCAAGTAATGTTTGATTACATATCCACTAGAATGGACCGTAGCGTTTAAGTCCTACCGAAGACAAGAATACCACAAAACTGGCACAACAGTCGATTTGCATGTACCACAGTATAATGGCCCAGAATATTTGGTTACACTTCAGGAAACATCTTAAAATATACAGGTAACCAGGTGAAATCAGGTAAACTTGTACCACTGATCTGAAGGCGACGTCCATTCTAAGGATAGCGGAAATGTCACCAAACATTCTAAGCGGAATCGTAAGGGTGTGTACCCGACTTGAAATGTAGATCCCTTTACATCGAACACTGTCATAAGCTGGTCTACACATATTTTAAACACTTTTACCCAAAGACGAACAAAGTTATGAGCCCATAATTTAAAAAATATATATATAAACAAATTAAAGTGGTACACTTTCAGACAGTATTAAATTTTATTAGGCCATTTAGAATATATGGGTGACCCTACCTTTAAAAACTTGTTAATGCCCAAATTATTGACATACAATTGTTTTTTTAAAGATAGCAAAATACATTCCACAAAATTAATATGGGCCGGTAGATATTTTGGGCATTTTTTTTCAAGTATAGTTTTAAAAAATATTGAACTTCTTGTGTTATAAAGTATTGACATTGTTCTTAAAGTTAATAATTTAAGTAACTATTTATAACAAGTATCATTTCTAGCCAAATGTGCACTTCTCATTTTTTATAAATGTCCCATTTAAACACCATTTGTAGAAAGTAATCCCATTCAGGTGAAAAAATACATTCTCAGAAATATTTTAGTTCAATGAAAGGTGTTTGTAAGACTGCTGTTAATACTTAACATATAGATGCCCATTCCAACACATTCACACAAACTAAAACCTACATGAAAACAGGTGTGTGCCTAGGGGGGAGGATTTTTGGGGTCGAAACGCCACCCCGCCCAAGTAAATTTTGTTTCCTTTTTTTTCAAATACATTTTCCAGGGGAGCATGTCTCAATCCCCAATAAATTTCACTCACCAGTCTAGACTCCTCCCCAGCTAAACTTCCTCTGCACACACCTGGAAAAGCTACCAAAAGAATTTCTAGGAATGCAATTTGCAAGAGAGTATTTTTTTCATTTGTTTATAAAAGCACAATTTATATCTATTATGTTTTTCATTTTGCATGGATTATAATGATTTGGGTTCTTTCTTTTTTTGTCTCGATACTAAATTATAAATGAAAATTATATTCAGTACCGAAACTACATGTTAGTTTACCACTCATCAGTTTTTGCTTGATCAAAAGGCAGAGAAAAATCTATAATTATACCTTTGACTATTTTAATATGTAACATTGGGTAAATTGATAATATTCTGATTGAAAGAAATAAAGGATCACATAAATAGTAAGAGCAAACCGTGATTGCAACCAAAAGCCTCCTACCTATAATGTGAGGAGTCTGACCGTCTTACTGCAGTCCCTGTTACCACTAGTAGTGAATTGTATGTCAGGAGTCTGACTGTCTTACTGCAGTCCCTGTTACCACTAGTAGTGAATTGTATGTCAGGAGTCTGACCGTCTTACTGCAGTCCCTGTTACCGCTAGTAGTGAATTGAATGTGAGGAGTCTGACCGTCTTACTGCAGTCCCTGTTACCGCTAGTAGTGAATTGAATGTCAGGAGTCTGACCGTCTTACTGCAGTCCCTGTTACCGCTAGTAGTGAATTGTATGTCAGGAGTTTGACCGTCTTACTGCAGTCCAATTTAACGCTAGTAGTGAATTGAATGTCAGGAGTTTGACTGTCTTACTGCAGTCCCTGTTACCACTAGTAGTTAATTTAATGTCAGGAGTATGACCGTCTTACTGCAGTCCCTGTTACCGCTAGTAGTGAATTGAATGTCAGGAGTCTGACCGTCTTACTGCAGTCCCTGTTGCCGCTAGTAGTGAATTGAATGTCAGGAGTCTGACCGTCTTACTGCAGTCCCTGTTGCCGCTAGTAGTGAATTGAATGTCAGGAGTCTGACCGTCTTACTGCAGTCCCTGTTGCCGCTAGTAGTGAATTGGATGTCAGGAGTCTGACCGTCTTACTGCAGTCCCTGTTGCCACTAGTAGTGAATTGGATGTCAGGAGTCTGACCGTCTTACTGCAGTCCCTGTTACCGCTAGTAGTGAATTGTATGTCAGGAGTCTGACCGTCTTACTGCAGTCCCTGTTACCGCTAGTAGTGAATTGAATGTGAGGAGTCTGACCGTCTTACTGCAGTCCCTGTTACCGCTAGTAGTGAATTGAATGTCAGGAGTCTGACCGTCTTACTGCAGTCCCTGTTACCGCTAGTAGTGAATTGTATGTCAGGAGTTTGACCGTCTTACTGCAGTCCAATTTAACGCTAGTAGTGAATTGAATGTCAGGAGTTTGACTGTCTTACTGCAGTCCCTGTTACCGCTAGTAGTGAATTGAATGTCAGGAGTCTGACCGTCTTACTGCAGTCCCTGTTACCGCTAGTAGTGAATTGAATGTCAGGAGTCTGACCGTCTTACTGCAGTCCCTGTTGCCGCTAGTAGTGAATTGAATGTCAGGAGTCTGACCGTCTTACTGCAGTCCCTGTTGCCGCTAGTAGTGAATTGGATGTCAGGAGTCTGACCGTCTTACTGCAGTCCCTGTTGCCACTAGTAGTGAATTGGATGTCAGGAGTCTGACCGTCTTACTGCAGTCCCTGTTACCACTAGTAGTGAATTGGATGTCAGGAGTCTGACCGTCTTACTGCAGTCCCTGTTACCACTAGTAGTGAATTGGATGTCAGGAGTCTGACCGTCTTACTGCAGTCCCTGTTACCACTAGTAGTGAATTGGATGTCAGGAGTCTGACCGTCTTACTGCAGTCCCTGTTACCACTAGTAGTGAATTGGATGTCAGGAGTCTGACCGTCTTACTGCAGTCCCTGTTACCACTAGTAGTGAATTGGATGTCAGGAGTCTGACCGTCTTACTGCAGTCCCTGTTACCACTAGTAGTGAATTGGATGTCAGGAGTCTGACCGTCTTACTGCAGTCCCTGTTACCACTAGTAGTGAATTGGATGTCAGGAGTCTGACCGTCTTACTGCAGTCCCTGTTACCACTAGTAGTGAATTGGATGTCAGGAGTCTGACCGTCTTACTGCAGTCCCTGTTACCACTAGTAGTGAATTGGATGTCAGGAGTCTGACCGTCTTACTGCAGTCCCTGTTACCACTAGTAGTGAATTGGATGTCAGGAGTCTGACCGTCTTACTGCAGTCCCTGTTACCACTAGTAGTGAATTGGATGTCAGGAGTCTGACCGTCTTACTGCAGTCCCTGTTACCACTAGTAGTGAATTGGATGTCAGGAGTCTGACCGTCTTACTGCAGTCCCTGTTACCACTAGTAGTGAATTGGATGTCAGGAGTCTGACCGTCTTACTGCAGTCCCTGTTACCACTAGTAGTGAATTGGATGTCAGGAGTCTGACCGTCTTACTGCAGTCCCTGTTACCACTAGTAGTGAATTGGATGTCAGGAGTTTGACCGTCTTACTGCAGTCCCTGTTACCACTAGTAGTGAATTGAATGTGAACTCAAATACCAAGTGTTCACTTATTTCTTTCTACAGGTATATTTACAGGTAGTATTTTGTTGGGCCATTTAATACTTGTAGGTCAACTGTCCATGTGACTGCCTTGAAGACAGAATTAACTTTGATAGTTTCCTCTACATATTGATTCAGTAATTAAGTCAAATGCCAAATTAAAAAAAAAAAAATCATCCTTAATTTTCACATGCATGGATGTCAAATTAAAAACTTGAATTCTATCCCTACTCTTGTTCAAGTTCTGCTGAGAACTAATTTTGTCTTCAAATATCTAGCTGAAAAAATAAATAATAACACAGGAGGGATAACATCCTGTGATACTATTCAACACTACCTGTATAAACAATTCAAGCAAACTGCATGAACTTTTTTTGTAGAATTTCCATCAATAAATAAAAAATCAATACTTCACACAAAAAAGTGTATACAATCAGTAAGATTGCATTAGCATACAGATAACAAACAGGATTTATATACACAGAAAAAGAAATATGAAGACTTGCAGATATGGTTCAAAACATGCAAATACAAAAGACAATTCTCGTTTTCAATTATTGCAAATAATTACAAACAAAGCCCTCAATTGGATGATTGTCAAAAATAAAACAAACAAATCAACAAAATGAAGTGGTAGATCCGACTAAATTGGAACCAGGGAAGAAAAGGCTATTTCCTTGGTAGTAATTGATATGAAATGTTTTCCTGAACATTATTCGATTCCCTCTATCCATCTACATCTACATCCATCCATCCAATTCACACTCCATTTCCTTTTTTTATTTATTGTTATGTGATTAAATATATATTCTAAATCATTCAAAACATTATACATTTACCGAGATTTCAAGATGCAATTAGTTCTTATTATTACCGTGTATTACTTCTTGGAATGTTATTCTGATTTCTCTCCCCCCCCCCCCCCCCCCCCCCCCCCCCCCGTTAAAGCAGTAGTAGGTATCAAAAATGACAATAACTGTCAAAAGGTATGGGAAAGCATAGGAAACAAGTACTGAATGATAGGGGGTGGGGAGAGATCCTCAAAGATATAGGCAGTTATCAGAACAGGAAGAAATCAATGGACCATAAAAAGAGAAAACAGAGAGGGGAGTGGATGGATAGATGTCCACAGTGACCTAAGAACACTGGTATGTGCATTAATGACAACAAACTTGGATCCACCACTGTAAGTTATTTTAAATTAAAACACATGCCAAGCTTTTTATGGCAAGCTTTGATGTGTTTGTTTTTTCTTTACTAAAGTTAGTCATTTAAAAAGAAAAATCAAGACCACATCAAATAACCCTTGCACAAAACATATCCAAGATTGTCTTGGTGCTGAGAATTTTTTTTTATCCATTAACATTTTGAACATGGCAAATATATGATTTCCACCATTATCAATGGAATTACAAAAACTGATTTCACTGTCATTTAAAAACCAAACTACAATAATAAAATAAATAAGAAAGATAAAACAGCTGTAATTTGTAAAATCAATCTTATTAATGTCCAGTACTAACTGTACACAATACTTTATTTACTCAGTAAGTAAAACCTTCTTACCTTCCACAGCATGTATCACTGGAAACATTGGATTCAAGAAATTTGTGCAATTTATTACCGTTTCTGACTTAATCCTATGGGCTATTCAAAAGTCAATAGCACCAAAAATCCCCCCGCCCGCTACCAACCACGGTCAGGCTGCTGGTGCTCTCTTGCACTTGCCAGTGAGGGCGGTCCCCCTCTACCACCCACCCACCCCAAACCCTGTTCCTGTCCTGGAAGGAGGAGCCGGCCCAGGTCAAAACCTGCAGCCATGACAGGCGTGTGCTACAACAGCTTGCTCTGAATGTGCATGTAAAACCCTCTCACCTGACCTGACAAAGTCAGTTCATTAGTTTGAAAGGAGGGAATATTCCCATGGAAAGGGGAAAGGGCAAAAGTTTTGTAATTGTGTTACAATTGGTTAGTATGAATAACTGAATAATAATGTGTTATTCAACTCTGAGTAGCACACAAAAGGATACAGGTAAGCCAGGAGTATTTACCAAATTAAAGTGGGCCGACTACAAATATTATTAATGAAAAATATGTCTACAAGAAAAAAACATGCCATCACCCACAGTTTTCAGATTAGTATGGATAACATCATACAGGGGTACAAAGACCTGTTTGTTACAAAATAAACCAACTACATAACCAAGAAAGCATGGTTCCGACGTAAAAGACTAGAATTAAGGCTTACATTTAGGTCTGTTTGTAGACAATCATCTCAAGGGTAAGATCTTTGGATAAAAAATTACTTGTGACTGTTATGCTATGGTTTGGGGTAGCCAAATAATAAAGTGTTGCAGTTAAGATATGATAATTTGACAAATGGGTATTGCAAACTTTGTTGTCTATTAGACAACTGTGTAAGAAGGTCTAATCATGTTAACTTCAGTAAGGATACCAGCAGGTACAAGATGGATTGTCACTTACACAGATTGTAGGACCATCTAATTTACTATTACGTAAATGGGGTCAACTACCTTCTGTCATCTTCACAGAATGAGATGGTGTAATGTTTTCATTAGAATGTTCAGTCTATTTAATGATAAAGAATTGGTCAATGGAATAACATAAGATAGAATACAAAATGAGTTTTGCTTAAAAACAGGTAATCTGCACTATCTGTATGATATGGCTTTATTTTAGCAGTTGAATACATGATTTATATATTCTTAGCCCACCTGTACCATGCATCAGAATCTTTAACAGCCATGTTCTAACATTTTCATCTAAATTTTGATATATATTAACGAGGTAATTGTTTTAATTAAATTGATAACCATCCATTAAACTCTTCTTTCATTTGAATTATTATGTATAACATTCAGCCTATATGTTAGGTATTATGTGAATCAAGTATTATACATAATAACTGATTACACATTTTTAAATAACATTTTATATATATAATGTACATGTATCTAGATTTAACATTTTATATATATAATGTACATGTATCTAGATTTAACATTTTATATATATAATGTACATGTATCTAGATTTAACATTTTATATATATAATGTACATGTATCTAGATTTAACAAGTGCTATCTTTTTTTCTGTTTTTTTTTTTCATTTTTTTTTTTCATTTCAGGGCCCAGATACTCAAAACATAGTCAAATTAAGCCAGGGTTTGTCTAATATTTTCCTTTTAATTATTTTTACACAAATAAATAAATAAACTGATCTTGTTGTTCTAAATAAAGATTCAACATTATGTTTTCAGTTTTTATTTGTACTGATTCGGTCATAGGATTTGATCATATCTGTGAACCACTGGGTATGCTACATGTAACTAATGTTTGAACAACTGGCCCAAGGACCCTTCTTCTCCCCGATACTTTTACAAAAAATTAAAAACACACTTGATAATAACATAAAATGCATGATTGTTCAAATTCAACAAAGTACAATATGATTAGTTCTCATAAAAGGAAAAAACACTCACAATGACTTATGTTGTAACTGTGGTACAAACGGCAAAAGTTCATAAAACAAATTCAAAACTATAATAAAACATGATTGCTAAGCCTTTGGCAACAGCTGGTCGACTGAAGTACGTATCCTATAATTTAAGTAAATTTACCTAATTATGCACAAGTTTATTACAGTTTGCCCATTGAACTGGCTCTAACTCAATTCTAGGGAAAAAATCTTGAGATTAAAAAACATTTCATTTCATTATGCAGGCAGACTTCACAAACTGAAGCATTATTATGGCTTAAATAACAACACTATCACTGGATTGCATTAAAACTCGTGCAAAAATGTGAAAATATTATAACACAACTGTATTTTACAGTACAGACATTTTCTTTCTTTCAATGCCAAAATCATAATTAGTAATTTATTACATTGAAAATCAATATGACTGCAAAATATTTACAGTGTGAATAATTATGATTATCTATTTCATATGCATGCAAAACAATTACAAGTGTTAAATATTTCTTATCAGACATACTATAAACCAGCCAGTTCAGATACAAAACAATGACAAGTGTTAAATATTTCTTATCAGACATACTGTAAACCAGCAAGTTCTGATACAAAACAATGACAAGTGTTAAATATTTCTTATCAGACATACTGTAAACCAGCAAGTTCTGATACAAAACAATGACAAGTGTTAAATATTTCTTATCAGACATACTGTAAACCAGCAAGTTCAGATACAAAATATATGCAAGTACTATATTGAAAATACATGCTAGGATGTTGTCTTATTTAAAATGGTGAGCTTGGATATATTTACGTGCTTTAGAAATTAAAGTTCAAGTTTATTTTGTTTGATAATCCCATTGGGTAATACTGACACCGTCTTCAGAGGAAACAAACATTTGTTCATCAGCAGCAAGGGATCTTTTATATGAACTTTCCAATACACAGAACAGAGCATACCGTGCCCAATGATCCTTTGACCAAAAATGTGTAATAAGTTATGTATAATATGTGATTCACAGAGTTATACTCTACCAACTGAGCTATGTGTAGACCCCACTCCAGTCAACAGGCAGGTAATCACTCATTCTGATAATTGATACAATGTTCTTGCATTACTGCAGCGAAAAATAAAGAGAATGTTGGAGGGCTTTAGATTCTCTGGAACATTTGGGATATATTGTACAAGTAGTACCTGCTGTATTTGATAATTTCCAAAAAGCAATCATTCAAAAACTTTCAAAATATCTATGCAACATTAACGTGTGTCCCTTTCCCTGCAGCTACCCACCCATTGCCCTGGAAGTGATCTCTGGTACACCCTGGGCTGCTTCATCCCTTTCATCAGTCCTACTGACTGTATCATATTCAGCTTTGTATGAGACTGCTAAACATTTTCAAGAAATTTGAGAAAACACAATGGGAATCAACAACGAACATACAATGTAGTAAAAGAATGTCTGCTTCACCATTTTATATTAGAACTGAAACTGGTCAGTACACACACTGCATTCTCATACTTAATTTAAAAATGACACATCACAAACATATTTTTCTCGTTTCAAACAGTTCCCGATTTTTCTGTAAACCTGCAGCAAGCATATTTACATTCAGAATAGGAGTCGTTTAATTTTCTCTCTAAAAGAACGAAGCCGTTCAGTCACATTGATTGTTTTTTTCAGTTTTAGCACAGGATTTTTCCATTCAGTTTTCTCGGAGTAGTCTTCAGTTAGTAGTGCTCCCAGTTGTGAACTGCAGTGCACACCAATATGGCTAGCTCCAAACACATGTCAGTTAATAATAAACAGAAACATGTTGTCAACCAAGTCCGAGTTTATATAAAGAGAACATTCAAGGTTTAACAACAATACAAACACCACCTCACCAGTAATTAAAGCTAAGCAAATCTTTGGCTCTTCCTACATTTTGGTATTACTGCAGTTCATGAAGAGATGGCTATACATTAATTATGTCAGTAATGCAATGATGAGGTACAACATGACACAAACTGAGTCCTGTTTAACATATTATTATGACTATGAGAACAGCACATTAATGTTCTGCATTGCTAGAAACAACTTTACAAAACACTACCCATATAAAAATAACTTTAACAACATAGGGTAGTGGTCTGTTGCCTTGAAACATTCAACTGACACTGCTTTATCACTTTGGAATTGTCAATATCAATGCATCAAAATATTAAACAGTGCATAAACCGTGGATAACTTTCCTTAGTTAATAACAAACCACTCTAAAATTTTAAACACCTTCACACACAGCTGCAAGATTATCCATTAAAATACACGTATCACTGCACGGTGTATTGTGTAAACTGCAATGGCTGAGATGAGGGAGGAAAGTGCTAAGACTGGAGGGCGTGTACTAGCCCCTGATGTGCTGCTGTCAATGGACGGAGTTTGAACGGGTGCCAGTAACAAGGGTGTCAGCATCAGGTAGGATAACAAGGTGGGACTCCCAGTGCTGAACAGGTGTTCCAGTCGCTCAGCTTCACTACTGCAGGCCTGCACCTGTAAAAACAACACAGTTGCTCGTGACAACACATTAACTGAGGAGTGGTAATGCTTTAGGTACTAACTTGAGGGAAATGGACACAACCACATAAATCACTTCTTTGATATATGGTGAAAGGTCAGTGCACAGTGAATTAAATTCCCTTATATCTTTCATGTAACCTAAACAAACTTTTTTTCTCTCTGACCAACATTTCATGAGTGCAACACTTCAAATATTATTGTAAGTACTAACATGACTCGACTTATTAAATATGTGTCACTTCACAGCCAAACTGCTTGATGAACAAGTCATGAATTTAGCAATTTCAAAATTAATTAAAACTTATTGTGGAGTTGTATTTCTGGGCTTCTACACTAAAGAATAAACAAGCATTTTAAGGGACATAACATGAAAGTGAAAAATTATCTGTAACAGAAAATAATAATGAATAACAATAATTACAGTTAATCTACCAATACTGTACAACTGACTTGCTGAATTAAGCAACCTACCAGTGAACATAAGTCAGAAATAGGATTTAATTAGTAGGATGTGTTTACCGTAAACTTTGTAATGTTAGATGTTGAAAATTAAATAATTAAATGTCAGTCTTATAAATATAGTATTTTATCTTGTGATCATTGCAAACTAACTGTATTTAGTGTATACATGTAGGTTTAACCGCAATTTGATGACATATACGTGCTGATCATTGCAAACTAACTGTATTTAGTGTATACATGTAGGTTTAACCGCAATTTGATGACATATACGTCCTGATCATTGCAAACTAACTGTATTTAGTGTATACATGTAGGTTTAACCGCAATTTGATGACATATACGTCCTGATCATTGCAAACTAACTGTATTTAGTGTATACATGTAGGTTTAACCGCAATTTGATGACATATACGTCCTGATCATTGCAAATTAACTGTATTTAGTGTATACATGTAGGTTTAACCGTAATTTGATGACATATACGTCCTGATCATTGCAAACTAACTGTATTTAGTGTATACATGTAGGTTTAACCGCAATTTGATGACATATACGTCCTGATCATTGCAAACTAACTGTATTTAGTGTATACATGTAGGTTTAACCGCAATTTGATGACATATACTTCCTGTTCATTGCAAACTAACTGTATTTAGTGTATACATGTAGGTTTAACTGCAATTTGATGACATATACGTGCTGTTCATTTCATACGATCCTAATGTGCACGAAATCAACAAATACTGAAATGCGTATATAAAACTGCAGTTTAATTTCCAGTGATGTGAACAACTATTGTTTTTCACAAAGTTACATCAAGATTTGCTTGCATGCGATCAGTGTTTAATCTGTGCGACTACACGTGCAGTCTCAGATTATCACGGACCGTGACCTACATGTATATTCGCAGATTGGGACACTTTTATTTTCGACAAGTTTGTATTACTTTGGTTCAAATAAAGTTTGAATAACAAACTGCAGAACTGTTTTTATACATGTTGGCTGTTACTGCTGTTAAAGAATTCTCCCACCGATTAGTTCATTACTTACATGTATATAACATGCTGCGACCTTTTGCGATGTTTATAGCTAGTTTGACCATTGATAATACATTTAATATAATAATGACTCTTCCATCGTATTATTACAAGATTTTAAATGCTGAATTGCATGCTTGTTATTAATTGCGAAAGTTTCAGAGGTTTTTTGGGGTTTTAAGAGGGATTCGTTCTTTACAAATAGTTGGTTGAAGTGTTTTCAAAAGCCCATATTGTCGGCATTTAAGACACAGCAATGACAAACAGTTTAACAGTTTAACATAATATTATTAATATCTGCTGTGTATACTATCGCATGTCACTTTATTTCTTACACTGTTAATAATAATTAACTACATTATACAGATAAGCGGATGTACTGACTGATTGAATTTGGCCATCGTGTGTATGTTGGATAGTGGATAGTAGACTGCTTAATATATTTGTGTGGGTACATAGAGCTTGCAAACTGTGGTCTTTTTCAATTTATATATTATTAATAATAATAATAATAATAATAATAATAATAAAGATATAAAAGAAACATAAAAAAACACAAATATATTAGGTTTTTGGGGTACCGGTACCGAATAATGAATACGTATCGCAGATATGCAAACACGTGAGTGAATCGTTGCAGCTCTAATATTAGTACACATTCTAACGGGTCAACTAGTCTCTCTCTCCTACTCACCCCCATTATCCAACACTTCATAGGCCTTCGACACATTTGTATAATTTTATAGTATTTTGAATACACATGTATATGCATCATTTTAAACAAAATGAAAACTATCATAAAGCATCATGATGTAACATTGAATTTGAAAGGTAAATTTCATTGTAAAGTTCTGAGTAGCCATATTCCACAGAAACTTTGTCTCCATGTAATTTATTAATAATAATTTTAAAATAATAATAATAAACAAAAACAACAAACACCACATATTCCTATAACAAGAAACAAACGTTTTACACATACAGGATCAGAGCAGAACTTCTTTACAACTACCTTATTAATTATGATAATGTGGTAACGTGGATCTAACAGCAGCCAGTTGGAGCACATGTCCACCAATCAAAACCTTACTTGCAGAATCATGCCAGTGATTTAAAAATAATTTGAAAACATTCCAAATTATCCTGAGGGTATACAACATGTTTCGTCTAAATTAATAGACGAAATGTTACCTGGACACTGGAGACTATGCAGTGTTGTTAGCATAGATTAAAATTAGTTCTACTGGTCTAAATAAGGCATTCATAATTCACATGAAACATATAATTTTGATTGGTGGACATGAGCTCCAACTGGCTGCTGTTAGATCCACATGTAATAGTGGAGCTAATTTTAATTAGATTGTGTTGAGAATAGACGCATTCAGAAAAAGTTACAAATACCAAAAAACTATTTTATTATTTCAGTCAGTGACAAGCATTCTCGCTGGCTTACAGTTATAAGAGTCCGCCCAATGCACACACAAGAACCCGCAAACAAAAGATATTATGATGAACATCATTCAACATTGATGAAACTTATTAAACAGATTTATCAATGTGATCCCCTGATGTCAGATTTAGATATTTGTATTGAAAATCAAAAAAAAAAAACTTTAAAAAAAGCAGACCATGCAGTGTTGTTTTCATAAAGTCGGTGTACATGTAGTTATGCAAGATGTAATTGTCATGGACATGACCAACGGGCAATCGTTTCATAATGAATAGTTGTCCGCAACAGATTTTTGAGTGTCTCGGGCGCAGACAACTGATTTGTGCACCCCTGTCAATGTCGACTTTGTATAAGTATTATTCCTGACAAACACCACCAATAGGCTATAGTGGGAACTTTAAAGTGAAGTGAGTACTGTAATACAGTTGATTTTATTATCTAGTTACTTTTCTGTTTACTTGTATGTTTTTAAACGTACTTGCAAAATTAATGAAACTTTCATTAACAATGTTGGTACTTTTAATTCAAATTTGAAGTCCCGTTAAAATAAATATGTCTGATTTAAGACTTAGAAGCGAATATTTCAGAGTCACATTGGAATATTTTGTTCCATATTTCTGCTATTAAGTACTTATTTAAAACATCATATGCAAAATGAAGTCTGAGGAATACCAGCTATTGTACAGTAATTGTTTAACGCAACAAAGATAACAAATCCACATTAGCTGTGATCCTAGCCATCTCATGTAATAGATAAATCCTTGCAGAATAGTTTTTGCAGTATTAATTTTGAACAATACAATCAGTGATATATTTTTAGCAGTATTAATTTTGAACAATACAATCAGTGATATATTTTTAGCGTAATGGAATATTGCACTTATGAATTTTGTGGGGCAGGACGTAGCCCAGCGCTCGCTCGATGCGCAGTCGGTGTGGGATCAATCCCCGTCAGTGGGCCCATTGGGGTATTTCTCATTCCAGACAGTGCACCACAACTGGTATATCAAAGGCTGTGGTATGTACTACCCTGTCTGTGGGATGATGCATATAAAAGATCCCTTGCTGCTAATCGAAAAGAGTAGCCTATTAAGCAGCAACAACGGGTTTCCTCTCTCAATATCTGTGTGGTCCTTAACCATAGGTCTGACGCCATATAACCGTCAATAAAATGTGTTCGGTGCATCGCTAAAAAACCCATTTCCTTCTTCTTCTTCTTCTTCTTCAATGTATTTTGTACATGTATTAGTCACACATATTATATTTTAGAACAAAAACTACCAGTTTAAGAAAAGAAAAAACAGCTTCACTTGCTCAATTGGTGTATTAAGTTATACAAAATGTACAGGAAATTAGAGAAATTTATAAATTAAAAAAATTCAAATAAATGAAAATTGGCCTTTGCAATATATCGTGGTTTATATTGCAATTCAGGGTTCTGTATTACAACATATTGCAATACGAAACGTTTGGCAATAGCCATCAATATTTACCTGCAGTTCTGTTGGTGTTTTCTTGACTGGTGCTATGAGAACAACAAGATCCCCACCCACACTAAGATACCCGAAGACATCACACTCGGCAACCATCAACAGGTCACTCAGAAGATCAAGAATAACTCTGACCGTCAGGTGACCATCTCTGACTTCCTGTTCAGCCACAGTGACCAGGCGGGAATCAAAGAGGATTTGCAGCTGGGCAGCTGAAAATAGTATAAACCATTTCTTAATCTTAACATTGGCAAGGATTAAATGTCAAATAAAACAATTTGCACTACATGTAAATACAGTGAAAAACTTCTAAACCAGATACCCAAATGATCAAGTGAAAACATCAGTTATGATTGTCTCCAATTTACTGAGGGTTTTAATTCTTTGTCATATAATTCTGTTCTGTATTAATACTGAAAAAAGTGGTGTTGTAACTGAAAGTTGGCTTGATCTGTATACATTGATGATTGATCAGAAAAGTTCATCCACTGCTCTACATCAGGAATAAAATACATTACATCTAATCTGTTTTAAATATAGTAATATCGTTAATGATTTTAATCCTATCTTACACAATATACAGGTATCCATATGACACATCTCAAATTTGGCTGCAAAATTAAGATTTCAAAAATTCTTTTAAAAGGCAAATGGAAGATTTTGATGTGTGTAATAATGGAAGTGTGTGTGAAATGACATGTAATGATGCTAGTAGCAGAAAAAGTAATTACAGACCTTAGTTTTGAAAACCCCCAAAGCAAGTGCAAAATTGCACACCTCTTAGGTGAGTTAACAATTGCACTCATCAAAATGTGAAAACCAAGTATTATTAATTTAAGAAGTAATTGGTAATTTAATGTAGTGAGATACAATGAAAGTTGTAATATCGCTGAATAGCTGCATGTAAGAGTTATCTAATGAGTATAAACATGACCCAACATGCATTTTATAAATACAGATACAATAGAAAGGAAACCATACCCCTTAAATTTGAAACAACTTTCTTCAACAAGTCACTTTTCAAGTTATGTCATATTTGGGGTTATTTATCAGTACATTTATATGTTTGGGTTAAGCCATGTAAATTCATGTTTTGGTTTAACGAGAAAAATGGATATCAAAATCCGCCACAAAGTAAAACATTTGTATAAAATTTGTGCAAATGTATTAATCGTTATTCATTTTGGTGGATGTTTTAAGTACAATGGCCCAATGTTAGCACAACATTGGGCCAACTATATAACATGGTATGAAAATGTTGCCACAATGTCGGTACACTGTTGGTGCAACTTGGAATTAGCAACAGTCAGCCAAAACTGGCCCAACAGTCAAACATCAGCAGTCTACGTTGGGCCAATGGTATGGTATGGTTTATGTTGGGCCAATCACAGTTATCTGGGAAGGCTTCTATTTTTTTTATATAACTCAATAACCCGGTCTCTATTCTAAGCAGGCTTCTATTTTATTTCAAAATAATTTTCCTGTCCTGTTCTCACCATGTGGTTAAAAGGCAGGCAGGCTTCTATTCAAGGCAGGGCTCTATTTGTTTTACAACAGTCTGAGACCTGGTCTCTAATCGAGGCAGGCTTCTATTCAAGGCAGGGCTCTATTTGTTTTACAACAGTCTGAGACCTGGTCTCTAATCGAGGCAGGCTTCTATTCAAGGCAGGGCTCTATTTGTTTTACAACAGTCTGAGACCCGGTCTCTAATTGAGGCAGGCTTCTATTCAAGGCAGGGCTCTATTTGTTTCACAACTCTCAGACCTGGTCTCTAATCGAGGCAGGCTTCTATTCAAGGCAGGGCTCTATTTGTTTTACAACAGTCTGAGACCCGGTCTCTAATCGAGGCAGGCTTCTATTCAAGGCAGGGCTCTATTTGTTTCACAACTCTCAGACCTGGTCTCTAATCGAGGCAGGCTTCTATTCAAGGCAGGGCTCTATTTGTTTTACAACAGTCTGAGACCCGGTCTCTAATCGAGGCAGACTTCTATTCAAGGCAGGCCTCTATTTGTTTCACAACGGTCTGAGACCTGGTCTCTAATCGAGGCAGGCCTCTATTTGTTTCACAACGGTCTCAGACCCGGTCTCTAATCGAGGCAAGCTTCTATTCAATGCAGGCCTCTATTTGTTTCACAATGGTCTGAGACCCGGTCTCTAATCGAGGCAGGCTTCTATTCAAGGCAGGCCTCTATTTGTTTCACAATGGTATGAGACCCGGTCTCTAATCGAGGCAGGCTTCTATTCAAGGCAGGGCTCTATTTGTTTCACAACTCTCAGACCTGGTCTCTAATCGAGGCAGACTTCTATTCATGCAGGGCTCTATTTGTTTCACAATGGTCTGAGACCCGGTCTCTAATCGAGGCAGGCTTCTATTCAAGGCAGGCCTCTATTTGTTTCACAACGGTCTGAGACCCGGTCTCTAATCGAGGCAGGCTTCTATTCGAGGCAGGCTTCTATTCAAGGCAGGCCTCTATTTGTTTCACAACGGTCTGAGACCCGGTCTCTAATCGAGGCAGGCTTCTATTCAAGGCAGGGCTCTATTTGTTTCACAACTCTCAGACCTGGTCTCTAATCGAGGCAGACTTCTATTCAAGGCAGGGCTCTATTTGTTTCACAATGGTCTGAGACCCGGTCTCTAATCGAGGCAGGCTTCTATTCAAGGCAGGCCTCTATTTGTTTCACAACGGTCTGAGACCCGGCCTCTAATCGAGGCAGGCTTCTATTCAAGGCAGGCCTCTATTTGTTTCATAACGGTCTGAGACCCAGCCTCTAATCAAGGCAGGCTTCTATTCAAGGCAGGCCTCTATTTGTTTCACAACGGTCTGAGACCCGGCCTCTAATCAAGGCAGGCTTCTATTTGTTTCACAACAGTCTGAGACCCGGTCTCTAATTGAGGCAAGCTTCTATTCAAGACAGGCCTCTATTTGTTTCACAACAGTCTGAGACCTGGTCTCTAATCGAGGCAGGCCCTTATTTGTTTCACAATGGTCTGAGACCCGGTCTCTAACTGAGGCAAGCTTCTATTCAAGGCAGGCCTCAATTTCTTTCACATAGCTTTGAGACCCGATCTCTAATCGAGGCAGGCTTCTATTCAAGGCAGGCCTCTATTTGTTTCACAACAGTCTGAGACCTGGTCTCTAATCGAGGCAGGCCTCTATTTGTTTCACAATGGTCTGAGACCCGGTCTCTAATCGAGGCAGGCTTCTATTCAAGGCAGGCCTCTATTTGTTTCACAACAGTCTGAGACCCGGTCTCTAATTGAGGCAGGCTTCTATTTGTTTCACAACGGTCTGAGGCCCGGTCTCTAATCGAGGCAGGCTTCTATTTGTTTCACAACAGTCTGAAACCTGGTCTCTAATCGAGGCAGGCTTCTATTTGTTTCACAATGGTCTGAGACCCGGTCTCTAATCGAGGCAGGCTTCTATTTGTTTGACAACAGTCTGAGACCTGGTCTCTAATCGAGGCAGGCTTCTATTTGTTTCACAACTCTCAGACCCGGTCTCTAATCGAGGCAGGCTTCTAATCAAGGCAGGCCTCTATTTGTTTCACAACGGTCTCAGACCCAGTCTCTAATCGAGGCAGGCTTCTATTCAAGGCAGGGCTCTATTTGTTTCACAACGGTCTGAGACATGGTCTCTAATCGAGGCAGGCTTCTATTTGTTTCACAACGGTCTCAGACCCGGTCTCTATTCAAGGCAGGTCTCTATTTGTTTCACAACGGTCTCAGACCCAGTCTCTAAGCAAGGCAGGCCTCTATTCAAGGCAGGCCTCTATTCAAGGCAGGCCTCTATTTGTTTCACAACGGTCTCAGACCCAGTCTCTAATCAAGGCAGGCCTCTATTTGTTTCACAACGGTCTCAGACCCGATCTCTAATCGAGGCAGGCTTCTATTCAAGGCAGGCCTCTATTTGTTTCACAACAGTCTGAGACCCAGCCTCTAATCAAGGCAGGCTTCTATTTGTTTCACAACGGTCTGAGACCCGGTCTCTAATCGAGGCAGGCTTCTATTCAAGGCATGGATTTATGGTATATACATGTACAATCACAAACAATTTATCTTTACTGGTTAAAAAACATAGAAGATATTAGAAAAAATCAGAAAGTACAGATTTCAGGTTTTCTTAAAGTCTAAAACCCCCCCTGCTTAAATTCCTGTAGTCATGCCTGTTGTAGTGTTAGGAAATAGAAAAAAATAAATTCAAAACATTTTTCTTCTTCTTGACTTTTTATTTACATTGCACATGCTTTTTCATCTTGCTGGTAGCCCTTGGTTACACTGGTGTAATAGAATTCACAAAAAACAGAGACGCAATCACCATTAATAAAATGTATTTCCCGTTGTTTATATGTAGATAAACATGATTGTTTGCCCTCCTATTCAGGTTTGGGCATGCATATACTAACTGTACGTCTGTTACTATATTAAGCACATATTACATCATCGCCGACAAGGGCTATATGAAAACATTCGGGCAGCATGAACCTTTAAAATCAATACTTCTTTAAAACTGTAGAATGTGACTTTGATCGTTTTTCCCCATGGACTCTTCACATATATAATTTATAAATAACAGATGTAGATTTATCCATTTTAATCTTTGGCTGAAATACAAATATATATAAATTCACTGGCATTAAAATTACCAACAATTAATATGTTGTTGATGGGGTCATCTATTGCGTAATTAAAAGATACTTGTATTAAAATATATTTATTGACCCCTTAACTTGTTGTAAGTACTATACATGTAGGCACTTGACCAAACAGCAGCCACTAGCAAATCAAACTAAACACAGTTGGACAGTTAAATATGCCATTTAGTAAATCAAACTCACAATTTATTATATACACAGCAATGAAATATGTAGATTTACGGAAAACATAAAAGTGATATCTGGTGAAAAGTCATATTTTCACTGTGAAAATATAGAAATTTTATTTACTTTTTTGTAAAAGTGCATGATTAAATTATCTCCCTTTGTCTTGTTTTTTTGTATTTAAGTTTGATGATTACCAATACATCTGATCGTATTTGAAAAATAAAAAAATGTAATTTGAACAATTGTACCTATAAAAAAAGGATATGAAGTGCAATTACGATAAATATCTAAAACGAATTGAATACGAAGCTAAATAATGATGACACAATGTAGTGTCATTGGAGTGTAAGTATAAGAATTTAATGACGTTTGATTTGTTTTGTTTTTGGATGATCGCTTTGTCAGGTATGTTTGCAAAGCAGTATTATTAAATAAATGTTAATTTAATAATTAAATAAAGATAATTTTTATTCAAATTTGTTTTAAAATGTCTATGCATGGTCAAGTAACTTATTTGGAAAAGTTTCACAGAAAGAAATATATCATGGTGTTACATGTTTTCAATAGGATAAGAGAAAGATATTAACAAAAAGCGAAAGATATTGTCAGAAATTCGGAAAGATGTATATAATAAATAGACCATTTCATGGTGTTTTTTCGAATACGATTTGTGGACAGTTAAACACTACCTTTTGGTTTATCAAACTCACAAAATATTGGATAGTTAAATATGCCATTCAGCTACATCAAACTCACAATGTATTATTCAGATAATTATCACCTATCGGTATATTAAACTCACCACATATTGGACAGCAAGCACCTGAGGGAGTGACACCATGACATGATTTTGGACGGAGTTGAGGACATTTCACATGACCACAGGATGATCCAACAGGTGCGCCAGCTTGAACATAAAACCACAAAGTAATTAGACCACTTCATTTCACATCCAACTAACAAACATGATAAACTCATTTCATTAATATTTTCAGATTGCTACATATCAGTTATGATGACATGGTTTAAGACAGACATATTTATCTGCTAAAATTAAATTATACACACTAAAATGCAATGTAGTAAATGTGACATTTTAAAAATGATCTCATCTAAATCTATGAATGCATTCCTATAACAGGCTACGGTGTACTGTGAATGGGGATTCATCAATAACCGACAATGTGAGCAGCATACTCTCAATACTTTGCACATGCAAACCACATACATGGGATAAAAACAACAACACAAATCAATTGCTGGATCCTCCCAGTGTGAAACAATGTCATTACTCAGCTATAGTCAGAAGTGAGCATTTTTAGTTAGTGGTATTCCACTACAACAGGTAGCTAGAGATTTTGAAGTGCACTGTTCAACAACTTCATGGTTGACTGAAAGTGTTTGTGACCATTCTTGACTACATCAATAACCGAGGGCTCAAAATTCTTGACCAACTGGACGCATAAGCGATTGGATATTTTATGATTGGAACTTAAAATTATAATCAAGTCACACATGTGATACAGATACAGACTGATAACCTCTGTTTGGCTATGCAGTCTCGAGCTCTGAAGTCTGTTAGTTGTATGTCCAAATTACAACTGGGACATGTGCTTAAAATACACTTCTTGGCATGACAGCATACTTGGCATAATGGCAGAAAGCCAAACAAAAGTTAGTACTTTTTTCAAGCAGTAAATTTTGAAGTTTATTGTTGATATGAATTCTAAATCAATTTGAAAATGATATTAATGCTGATTTTTTAAATATGTGTTGGGATTCCCATATGATAACTTATTATAGAAACAGAATCATACGTGTAAAACCTGCTACAATTAATTTCTGTGCATGTTAAAATTGTATCAGTTCACTACTTTATAGTCATGTGCTTAATAATTAAATGTAAGCCAGTTGATGGATCATTATGTATTTAATTTTAACTCAAATGTTTTAACATGGTAATTTGACTGCAGTGGTTATTTTTACACACAACCACTTGTCTGTAGATTTGTATATAAAGTTTTTTCCCCCATAAAATATTTAACATAATTTATTAAGATCATTTTACAAAATGGATTTGTTATCTCATATAGCTAAATTAAACGTGCAATCTTATAGTTAAAACTTGCATGTATCACATGTCGCTATTTTTACATGTGTTTATTGGCCTGACAACCACCTCTATGTTGTTGCTGTTATGTTAAATGCTTGTTGTAATTTCTGCTTACAAAATACCATGGCTAAGAATGCCGACTTCACAGTATACTCCATTTATTAAAAAACCCACACAAAAAACCTTTAATAAAATTAAAATTTACTGTCTTTTTAAAATCCAGCCAACTTATTAAATATCACCTCACCGTCTTACAAGTTTATATCTAAAATTATCTAACAAATATGATTATTGTAACCTAATTTTATTCAGTGTACATTTAACTGCAATTTGTACAATTTAAATACTGCATGTTCATTTCTGGCGATCGCGATCTGCATGCGTGCTCTCGACCATAGGTACAAAATTAACAAAGACAAAGGAATAAACAAAACCTGCAGTTCATTGATGCGAACAACTATTGTTTTTCTACAAATTTACATCAAGATTTACTTTTGCGTAATTGTATTGTTTAATGTCCGCAACGATGTCTCTTGACACGCAGGTGTCAGCTGACTCTGAAGTGTGACGTATATTCGCACCGAGAGCTGTCCTCAGTTTAGCCAACGAACGTTCTTTGGTTTAACGTGAAGCGCACAAACCAGTCTAGCGAACGTTTTGTTTTCGCTCGGTCTGGCTGAACTCAGCCCTTGAGATGGCCTACATGTCTTTCGGCCCTGAACTGGCATGTGTATCAAATTGACACGCATTGTCGGTCTGTTTTTATTACTTTGGTTCAAAGATTTTACAAAGTAAAAATAACAAGTTACAGATCTTCCAGACATTGCTGTCATACATATTGAATGCATGCCATTAAAATTAATAACCGTGATTATTAAAATAAGCAAACATTATAAGGCCTAGTATTCTGTATGACACTGTTTCTCGTTACCGGTCGTGAGATCACTATTACGCTAATTGAATATTTAGTAGTATTATTATGTTTGAGGTGTCAGATAGATTATGTAACCGTTTGTTCACATCAGAAGACAGAAAATGGCTTAGCCAAAATTTTAGCCACTTGCAAATTTTATTAGCCATTTTTTGTAAAAATTAGCCAATGGCTAATTTAGCAACTGACAGCGCGAGCCCTGCTAATGCAGCAAGGGATCTTTTATATGCACTTTTCCACAGACAGGAAAGCACATACCACAGCCTTTGTCCAGTTGTGGTGCACTGGTTGGAATGACCAAAAAATAATCAGCTGAATGGATCCACCAAGGTGGTTCGATCCTGCGACACAAGCACCTCAAGCGAGCACTCAACCGACGGAGCAAAATCTCGCCCCCACCTGTAACAAGTTAAAACTCTGAGCCAAGACAGTTAAGGAGAAACTACCAACACGACCACTTCCTATTAGCTGCAACAATACCTACAAGCATGATAATATGTCATGATAGCCCAATAAATTCAATTACAGTGATATGGTGATTCCACACCTTCGAGCTACCAGACTTCAGTTTCCTCAATGTCATGGCCACTAAACTCCAGGATTTTTATACCATTTGTTTTTGCTTTGCTGTGAATCCAGCTTTCCTTATGGCAGAGAACATGCCATTAGAGACTAATTGATGCTTGTGTAAGAGAAAGAGACAGGATCATTGGCCGTAGTGTGATGGCGGGTGTCTAAAACGTTAATTTGAATGTGACCTTGTGGTTATTGATGGTGCGATAAATGCCCAAAGTTATATCAATGAGATTTATATGTCAGTTCTCCAACCTCTGATACCACATCAAAGGCAACAGTGTTTGCTATTGATATTTTAAGCAAGACAACACCTGACACACACTGCAAGAGTAACACAACATACAACGTGCAGGCATTAATGTTTTTAAGCTCATCCCATGGATATTCAAAAGGGTTTAAATAATTTGAACACCCATGGGATGAGCTTGAAGGATATGTTCACCAACATGTCACCACCAAACAATGTCACTCATTTGACTGTAGTATAAAATATTTGAAAGAACAAACGTTAAACCCTTAAAGTAGGTTTACTTACCTGTTTTTAAATATATGAGCTGCTGTATTATGGGACAGATATAAGACCCCTTGTTCCTAATGGTAAATTGTAGCAGCTTTTTCTTTGAAGAACTACAAAATTATGTTTGACTGCCAATAGCCAATGAACTCAAGTTATGTTTTTAAACAAACTTTTAACACTTACCAGTTAAGTTGCCGACTGTTCTGCATTCTCCACTGTAGTCTACTGTAGTTCTATCAGCAAGGGCTGCACACTCACTGGAATACACTTCACCATTGTGACCACAAACAACACCCACCCGGGCACAGTTACTCTACAAAAGATAACATCATAATCAGTATCTCTTACAAACTCATTCAATTGTCAACCAGCAGAATTTAGTGAATGTAAAAAAAGAAACAGGAAAATAAAGAAATTTTAGAAAGGTACAATTCTGGTTAAAATCTGTCCTTCATCTTTAGGAAAGACAGATTTTAAAATTTCATAGCAGTGGGCTGTTGGAATCCAGAACTCTACAATAGGAAGTTGTGCATCATTTTTATTTGCACAGAAACACAATATAGATCTGTTAACATCATCAACAAACTAATGTGGGAAGTGTCAAAACATATATTTTGTGGTAAAAACCCCATCATAACATTGTACATGTATCTACGTTATTCCAAAATGTATTGTCAGGCCTGAAAATAAATGTTTTTAGTGGTGCCTGTCAAAATGACCCATGTCAGTCAATTTGAGTGTGTTAAAAATTAAACTGTGCCTGTCAACCAAATGTTGAAATAATGTTACTATTGTCCTTTATTAATCATGTACTATTATATTATACCCATAGAACTACTTTTATGATGTAGTGAAACCCACCTATAATCATTCCAACAGAGAATGCCTTGTTTTTATACTATGGAATTTACTCTAAGTTATTTATTTTTGAGCCGATTGTTTTCTAAATTGCACACAAAATAGTTAGGGTTTTTTCATTTCCAAAACACTTTTACTTTTCTTATGTCAAACCAAACTCAAATTATTTACAAAAAAACATTTATGAAGGAGGATAGGAAGGATTATAAACATTACTCCCAAAAACAAACATTTATGAAGGAGGATAGGAAGGATTATAAACATTACTCCCAAAAACAAACATTTATGAAGGAGGATAGGAAGGATTATAAACATTACTCCCAAAAACAAACATTTATGAAGGAGGATAGGAAGGATTATAAACATTACTCCCAAAAACAAACATTTATGAAGGAGGATAGGAAGGATTATAAACATTACTCCCAAAAACAAACATTTATGAAGGAGGATAGGAAGGATTATAAACATTACTCCCAAAAAAGAGTATAATGAATAAATGAATGCCTAATGATACCTGAGCACAAACACTGGATCTCAAAAATACTTCAGTGAAAGCCTAATGATACCTGAGCACAAACACTGGATCTCAAAAATACTTCAGTGAAAGCCTAATGATACCTGAGCACAAACACTGGATCTCAAAAATACTTCAGTGAAAGAACGAATAAAACTCAAAATATAATAACAGAACATTTTAAACAAAAGATTTCTACAGTTAAACTAAATAAAACCATTAACCATTAATAAACAAACAGAATATAATAGACATATGGAAAATAAATGGAATGGAATAAAGGAAATTACAAAACAATTATCAGATACTGCTGCAGGACTCAAACTTAATGATGGCACCAATAGTTGCAATAAGAAATGAGGTATAACACAAGCATAAAATACTGAGGCTTTACAGATGGCAATTATGTACATAAATTGATGTTGTATGACTGACTCACCATGCAGTGACCGCGGTACATGATGGTTCTGTTGCTAGAATACAGACTGCAGGTATTGGAGAACTCTTCTTGTAAAGTGTCACACACAGTGTCATGATGGTGTTGGTTGCATTCAGTACTATCTCCATACACTGAAACTGTAAAGAGCTGCAGTCAGTCATTCTTGCACCACTAGTGAAGCACATGCTAGCATGTTCACTACCTTGAATGTTCATACCATTAAAGAACATATTGTGGTTTTACAACATAACAAGAATATAATGTAATATAATTTAAAGAAGGAGATAACTGGGTTTTTTTAAACTGAACTGTGCTTGACAATGCAGAGTATCAGTGTTTGTTGGTGTTCTTAAAGGCACCATCAATGTCAATTCTTTCCTTTTAAGATGCAGAGCAGATCTTGCCATGAAACAATTTGAGAGGAGTAATTAACTGCTCCCCTAACTTAGATTATGGGTATGGTAGCTATTTAAGATATTATCATATTGATACCCAGGGCTTTAGATTACTCTAATTTGGACATAACAAGCTTTTTGTCTTGTTCTGAGCACACCAAAGTTTTCTAATGCAGTAATGTTAATAACAACTGGTAAAGAGTTGTACATATTCAGAAATGCACTTCAAGTTATTTTAATCTAATTACAGCTTAACATTCCATTGATTTTAACCTTCTAACTACTGCAGGCGAGATATCTCACATGACGTTACATACTGTACACTGTATACAGTGCATTCCCCAATTCATATTTCCCCGCTGTTTTGCACATGGCACTCACTAGAAATAATAATAGACCAACAGGAAATAGATTAATTGAGAATATGGCACCTTACATTTTTTGTTTTTCAATGGAAAATACCTTGGAATTTTAGCTTTCGACCAATATTTTCGCTTGGCAGCAATGGCGGAATGTTGCAGTCATTTTCATGGATCGATATCCGACTTGAAAATAAATTTGACTGTTTTACTAACAAGCAAAAAATCCCCCACCCCCCACCCCCACCCCCAGTTATTGGGAATAATGCAATGAAAGTAAATACTAGACATCTGGCCACAAATGTCCTTAAGTAAATGCAACTTTTTCAATTTTGTGCCTAATTTTAATCAACATTAACTGATCTAAAATATGTGAGCAAAAGTTATAAATTTGTACCCCATCATGATTTCTTTGTCAAAAATTAATCTAGTAGTCAGAAGGTTACGGTCAAACATGTTTGTACTTAATTTGGGCACATCCTTTATCCTTTGTTGCAATTTAAAACCCTGGATACCATATCATATTATAAATTCACAAGCTATGGCGAGCTAAAAATTACTCTCCTTGAACTAGTCCAGTGTGTCCACAGACTTAAAATGACAATAAAGGAGAGATAAAGCTGAATACTTTATTTGCGGCCACGAGGGGGGGGGGGGGGGGGGGGGAAGAGAGAGAGTTCAAGAGGGGGAGATAACCCCCCCCCCTTTCATCTGTCAATATTTTTGAAAAATAAACAAGTGACCTGAGATGCATTCTGACAGCATCTAGATTCAACATTTCAAGGTTTGCCCTGAAGAAATCTGTCCACAAACTATAAGATTTCTTCCAAATGAAGTTCCTTTCATTCAGGTAGGTCAAAGCCTACATGAAGTGAATTTCATTTTTTTTTTTAAAAACCAGAACTGGATATGGCCCCTTTATTTTGGGATCATTTGTAACTTTCATTGCCAAAATGTACAACCTTTTATATCCCTCGCCTTTTCTATTTCTTCAATGCAAATTCAACTTGGATACCCAAACCCTTATCTTTAGCCTTATCTAGAATACATACAGGTAGAGGGCCAGTACCATATGGAGGACCAGTAGCCGAAGGCAGGCTGTACAGATGTCTTAAAAATGTTTAATGTTTTTGGTGGGAAAAAAAAGCCAGTGCTCTGTGTGACGTCCTAGGCCCCTGTCGGTGCTCTGATCCCATTGGATACTGGCCCTCTACCTGTAACAATCCTGCACAAGGCTAAAGCTATAGCTGGCATGGGCAAGGACGCTAATCTTGAAGGCTGTTATCATGATTTAGCCCTGCCTACCTTTTTTTTTAAACCTAAGGACTTGTTACACCACAGATGGAGAGCTATACACTTATAATATAGACATGAATGGGAAAATAGACAATACACACTTATAAACCAGTGTTTTATTGCAGAAAGAGCTCAATTTGAAAGTATAAAAGTCATTTGAATACAATTATGTAGTACACGTGTATTTTAAGCATATAGGTTTTATGTAACTAATGTTTAATTTCAGGTTATTAGAGGAGTATGTACCTTTAAGTATGGTATTTAGTATGTATTTCATTAATGTTTATTTTCAGGCTGTAACAACTACAGGTTGAACAACATATCACTATAATTAACATTTTATCACCTTTTTCTAGTATTGCCCTGTACCTGTGATGTGTTCGTGTATGCTGGTCAACCACGCGTGACCACATCAGTGCAGTCAGTGTGAGCTCTTTTGGTAGCCATAGCTACAATACAAACACCCAAGCTATCTTTAAACTTTGACCCTTGTCTCTTTCTCTCCCATTGGATAATTAACACTCACCTGTATCTGCATGCTTTCTTTGGACTGACCAGACAGGACAGAATTATTTAGTATTTGGAGAAACAAGTTCAGATCAGAGAGAAATAGTAGAAGTTTAATTTAAAGGTTAGTATTAATTTGTTATAGAAGATAAACTTAAATAATAATAGTAAATGCCTAATTTTCTATTCCTGGTAATGATTAATGAATAATTTAACATATAATATTTAATAATAAATCTGCCTTTTAATTATTATGGATTACAGGGCATGACATAATGAATGTCAGCCATCTTTGTTTTCTGCTGTCAAAACTATATATTTTAAGATTTAAGTGAAGTTTCTGTTTTAGTTGTTAGCTTATCTGAGTTAATAATTTAGCTACGTTTAATCAACTGTTTTTATGACGAACTACACCACAAGATTGGTTTTGGAATGAATTAGTTTAAATGTTTTATTTCTGAATGTATAATAGATATATGGAAACCATATACTAAACAACTGATATTATGAATTTATTTTTATGCAGGTTTCCCCAGTTGTTATCGAATATATCAACACAATGCCTACATGTAATTCATATGGTATGTTAAGCTACAGGTTAAGTCTAATATTTATATATTTGTAATTTTAAATATACTCTTGTAATTTATATCCTTTCTTTCATAAACTCATTAATGATAAAGCTAAGTATATCTCTTTATTACGTCAAATAATAATTATAATTACAATCATTTAAATAACCCTATTTACTATAAATTATCTCCCCTTTGCTATAATCAATGATTATAATTGGTGGTCACGAATTGATTATTATATATATACTGAACAAAATAAGAAACTTCCGCTAACTTTGCTTGAACATAACTTGATGAAAACAAACCGGGGGAATAATTGTTATATATGTGTTTAAAGAGTGTTCCATGATGCATCGTTTGGTGCAAAAATCATGGCCATAGGTTAACAGAAACTGAGAGAAATTTTGACCAAGTGTGGTAGGGGTTAAAAAAAAAACCCCACTTAATAATGGGTATGACCACCTCTTGATTTGACCACTACAGTGCATCGCAGGCGCATAGAATTGACTAAAGTGTTGGTTTCTGCCTGTGGAATATTGTTCCATTCCTGAATGAGCGCTTGACGAAGTTCGTTGACGTTAGTGGGTAGGTTGGGATGACGCCTCAATCGTCTGTCCAGACTATCCAAGACATGCTCGATGGGGTTGAGATCAGGACTTTTAGTGGGCCAGTCATCAATGAAATCAATGTTATTTCTCCTAAGAAAATTTACAGTGTCTCTAGCTGTATGAGAGGTGGCATTATCATGCTGAAAAATCAAGATGTTGGCATTGTTATGGAACAGAGGAATGGCGTGATGAGCGAGAATGTCATCGCGGTAACGTTGAGCATTTAAACTGCCGTGAATGATAACCATGGGCAATGGCTGCCCAGACCATGACACAACCCCCACCCCCGAAACGATCTCGTTCAAGAACACAACAGTCAGCATAGCGTTAATTTCTCCTATGGTAGACACACACCCTGCCATCACCACGTTGTAAAGAAAATCTGGATTCATCCGAAAAAAGAACGGTATTCCAGCGTCTCCGTATCCAACAAGTCTGATCTTAAGACGAATTTAGACGATGACGTTGCGTTAAAACGCATCAGACGTAAGGACATCGTGCATGTAAACCGTTCTCCCGCAGACGATTACGAACAGTTTGCCCACTGATTCGGTTATTACGAAGCCCAGGTGTATTAGCAGCAGTAGCAGTGGCAGTTTGGAATCGATTGCACAAATGCGTGTTCATGATATAGCGGTCTTGACCACGCGTTGTAACTCGCGGACGTCCACGACATGGCAAGTCGTTGGTGCTTCCTGTCGTTCAAAATCTTACGCGAAGATTTCGTATTGCTCGACTAGAACTCCCAACATGCCTTGCAACGTTTAACAGTGCAAAAAATAATCGATAAAATTCATGAATCCTGATAATACAGCTCAAGGCTAATACTACCTATATAATTTCATTACACAATGAATTCGTTAACACAACAAATGCTGTATGTACAAATCTGAAGTTTCTTTTTTTGTTCAGTATATATATATGTATGTTAACATGACGGTTTTCTATGATTTGCAATGTACATACTACTCAAAAGAATTTAAGGGTCAGACGATATTTTCGACATTATTTTCTGAATGTCAATTATATTAGCTAGACCATAATGTCACGCATGGTATTGTTCCATTTTGACGAAAGTGGGTCTAAGCAACCCATAAATGAATTAAAATCCACTGTCATTAACACTGTCGACTAGTTCTAATGGCGAAAACATGCTTACATTTACACGTAAATTAGGGCGAAAGCGAAAGGTCTGCTAAGTGCCCATAACTTGCTTTTTCACAAAGCGCTTCATTTGCACGCTTTGCACGTGTATTCCATGTTCCCAATGCTGAATTTCCATATAATTGGAGCTTGCGTTCGTGTATGGTGCACACTCCAAATTCGACAATGGTACGACTTCAACTGACTATCGAAGATCGAGGAAGGGCTATTGCTTGGCTTCAGGATGGCAATACGCAAAGAAATGTTGCTCTGAGACTTGGTGTCAGTCAGAGTGTCATTGGCCGACTGTGGCAACGGTACCAAGCAACGAATTCTGTTCGAAATCGTCCACGTTCGGGAAGACCCCGAAGCACTACAAATAGAGAGGACCGCTACATCACCAATATGGCTCTACCACAACTGCACGCCGATTACGTGACAATCTGCGGACTGCGACTGGAACTCGAGTGTCGACCACCACTCCTACCACGTCACAGAAGGGCCAGACGTCACTGGTGCACGCTTCATCTGCGGTGGCAACGTGTTCAGTGGGGTCGAGTGATGTTCACTGATGAGTCCAGGTTTAGTCTCCAGTTCAACGACGGTCGGGTTCGTGTCTACAGACGTCCTGGGGAGCGCTTCGCTGACGTTAACGTTAGACGACGTCACAGACAACAAGGTATCGCCAGGATGGATTGGCCAGCATATTCGCCTGACTTGGCCCCAATAGAGACCGCCTGGGACGAATTAGGCAGGAGAGTTCGGGATAACCATGCCCCTCCGGCCAACCTTCATGATCTGGGTCAACTTCTTATGGCAGAGTGGCAGGCCATTCCCCAAGAGTTCTTCAGACGTCTGATCAACAGCATGAGGCAACGATGTGTCGAGTGTATTTGTGCCAGGGGTGGATTCACACACTATTAAACGAATGTTCTAATGTGTAAAATCCATGTTTGACAACCTTCAACTTTGACAGCATGTCATGTGACTTTCTTGTATACAGTGACGTTTATTTGTGTTTTTTTGTAAATATGGAACAATAAATAAAAAATTTGGTGTAGTTTACATCATCAATCTAATACACTCTGAAACCTATTTGGTTATAAATTTTTGACCCTTAAATTCTTTTGAGTAGTATATTTCATTAATATATGCCTGAATGTTAGTTTTACCTCGACAGGAATATATTTGTATTGTTTTTACAATATTGTTAATGTTTGTGTTTTTAATCCTTGCAGGGTGTGTCTTGTGTATTATGTTTACATGAATAAAAGATGATGCCCTAACCCGTAGCTGGTGTTGTGAACTTTGTTGAACCTAGCTTCACGCACAAAATACCGACTGCTACAATTACACTCTCAATTGTCAGGAAATAAGCCAATAAAAATGCAGACAATCTCCTTTCCAAAAAAGGAGATTTATCAAAAAAGGAGGAAATAAAGGAGATCCTAACAGAATCATGAAATAAAGGAGACGTGGACACACTGTAGTCTCAGGGGAGTGATGAGGAGTGAGAGTATTAGCTCTCCTTAAATGGTGAGGTCTGATAAAGCATGCAGTAAATAATTTACTTACCACACTCATACTGGGGACAAGTCTGACCTACTGGTAAAGTCAAGCATACTTGGTGTCGATGTACACATCTGAATGAATAACAAAATAGGCATATTTTATAGTAAATATAATAATATAGACATCACATACATTGATTAACAGAAATCATATTTCACAGTAATAGTGTAATCAGGGGACAACATTTCAAAATCTTAGGTAACGAAACGTCAGTTCACGCGTGTTTTACTTAGGTAACCGTTTGTTCAGGTACGTGAATATAGTTGTTGTATAACTGATGAGTTGGGCCTACCTAATCCTAAAACACGTGAACTACGGTTCTGTGTTACATTGGTGGGTCAAATGTATTTAAAAACATAAACAAATATTCATTTTCATTACTGATATATGGTAATTTTAATTTTAGAATGTAATTGTTCACTACGTAACCGATTGGCGGTTCTCGTGATTTTAAAGTTGCGTAACCAACACGCGAACAGAACAATGGTTCTCGTGAAATATTGTGCCCTGTGTAATTAAAAATCACTACTTTCACAAATTATATTTTACAAATAGATGGAAAAACCTCTATTACTGGATGATCCAACAAAAAAATAAAAAACATTTATCAATGAAAATCCATTCATTAAATCATGTTATTACCAGGGCTGTTCCCATATCACATCCATCCCATTATACATCGTTACGATCACCAAAATATAATCAAACAATGTTTTACCACTATTTTATTAGGAGGAATACTCTGTTTTGTTTGTTTAAACCACACCCCCAACATTATGATGCACTACATGTATTATGATCGCATGTGTGTCTGGCAGTCGTATATATGCATTTGATTACCACATAAAATATTGCATTTTATGCACATATGTTTTAATGAATGTCTACAGTAACTGACATACAAGTAATTTATATTTCTTACATTTTCGCAACTGAAACTTATTATTTATGATGCATCTGCTTGCATAGTTAACTTAGACATCATTTAGCAATCAATTTCAGTTTTGTTAACTTGATTGGTTAATGTGGCTTTGGTATATAGGTAATCACTATCATGGAACAGCCAATTAAGTGTCTTTAAATCAATATCCATATATACATTTATGTGGGAGATCGTAATGTGATACAAAACTCAGATTTATACAATCTCCTTGCAGATATTTGAATATGTTTGTCTTGCATGGAACCATTTGCCATTATGACAATACAATTTTAAACAGTTGTATTTCTAAATGTAAAGTTCTTGTTCCAGCTATCAGTGGGGCAGTAATTGTATTTATCCAGCAATCACTGTATACATTGGCAAGATATGATGACTAGATAAATCTCTATATTTTCGGTCACTGACCAAAAATATAGGTCACGTGACATAACCTGACTCGACTCGAGTATTTCAGAAAAGATTTTCAATAAACATACTTGTTAAATCATTTGTTGAAGTGCAGTAAATACAAAGAACTTTTAGTTTTGCAATAACAATACAAAACTGGTATATTTATTTATGAATTTAAGAGTTTAGAAATGCTTTTTTAATGTGACAGAATGTAGCTAGCGTCTTACAAATAATGACGTCATACAGGAAAAGCTTTGCTAGGTTAACAATAGGCCTACTCGATTTGTGTACACAAAACTGGAATAAATAATGATTTTCTGAATATTTTGTAGGATTGCAGGATAAAAGAAATAACTGGTTACTGTCTTAAGATATCGGCTTTATCCTGTTAAGGTCGAATGGCGAATGCAGCTTGGCAGAGCCTCGCTGCATTCGTCATTCTAACCTTCGCAGGATAAAGCCGATATCTTAAGACAGTAACCAGTTATTCCCTATTTCTTTCCAAGTACTTTAACCATTATATTTTTATAATATACTTTATTATTATACAGTAATTTTATTCCTATAAATATAATACATTAATATTGTTATTATTATTAATTGTTGGTGTTATTGATGTTGTATGGGTTTGTTTGTTTATTGTAGTTTTTTTTATCCGCTTGTTGACACCAGTTTGTTTGGTATTGAACTGAATTTTAAACGAACAATTTGTAGACTTGCCAAATTAATGTGACTGTTGGACTAATAATAATGTAGCTATATCCAAATTTTGTTATGTATCTTTCTTATTTATGAACCAACATTAAAACATAGATAAAAACAACAAATTTCAATGTAATTTAGTTTTTACCACAATTATGGTTGCAAAATGAGATATAATTCCACATGCGCCTACATTTAGTCTGTGGTAGCTAAGACATTTTTGTTCTTTCTTAGCAAAATTCAGTGTGTGTATTTCTCATTTCTATTGAAGAAATGATAACATTTTCGGTTTGTATTTATTGTATAAAATACAATTTAAGTCACGTGTGTGTATTTTACTCTAAATTTAGTTGTTTCTAAAACTATCGGTACAAATAAACTTATAAATTCAAAATTCAGTTAAGAAATAAATTCAAATATTTTATTGCTGTCTTAAAATATAAATACAGAATTAGTTTTCTTCAACAGATCTAATCAATATTTGCTTCATTATTTTTATTGATTTGCCAATTAAGTGAAATAAGTCTTCAGGTACAATTCAGTACAAATGAAATTTGTTAATCTGGACATTTTTAGGAAAAAACATACTGTCCGGATTAACAGGGTTACAATATATATACTTTTAACTACCTATTTATATTAATATATACTTTTAGGTAATTATTTATATTAATATATACTTTTAGGTAATTATTTATATTAATATATACTTTTAGGTACTTATTTATATAAATACCAATATACACTTTTAGCTGATGTTTTCCAATTATTTCCACCAGTCAAACAGTAAACAGTATATTCAACTTTCACCATGTTGGCTCACGGTAGTTGGAATAAACAGTGTCATTTTGTAAAGGAACTAATATTCACTCAGATATTGATTAAACAAGTCCTGTTGATTAATGCCTCATCAGTCACAAGCCTGGCTAAATAAAGCCTGGGTTTTTTCAACAGCAGAGATCAAAGGAACAGAGTGAAAGCTCATTACATCTGCCTGCAGGATGAATACTATTGAACATGGCCTGGGTAATAATGGGACGAAGCTTCCAGTAGGAAAAAAGTAAATGAGATCATTTTGTCTTGACATCAAAAGGTGCCAATGAAAATGTAATTTTCCTTGTATTAGTGGTATGTTGATATTACTTGCCTTGGGATGTAATGGCTGAAAATTTAATTTTTATAACATATGTGGCTCACAATAAATTGAATAATGGTCTCTGGTTAAAAATCACATTCCTGTTGTACACCATCAACTGATTTTGTTTATTCAAATTTAAATGTTTAACAGCATTTGTTGAATTATTTTGTGCACTGCTTAAAACTCTAAAATGGATGAGCATTTTGTTGCATTTTGCCAAAGTTGTACATGTGGCTTGTAAGCCATTGTAACCCAAACTGTTGTCATATAAAACATATTTTATGTTACATGTATAGAGCAATGTACTAAATGTTAGTTTTGGGAATCAGATGTTAAAGAGGGGTGATTTACAATATTTTAAAAGGCCAATTTTAGTTTGTTGAAGGCAAATATGCCCAGCTTCCAAAGGAGTAAAATAAAGATGCTCACAGATGTATTTTCAGGGTAATTTCAAACAAACAAAAAGATATTTTAAATGGGCCCTTCAAACAGGTGAGGGGTGTCAAGGAACCCCCCCCCCCCCCCCCCCCCTTGTGGATCTGCCAATGTGATATTTGTTAATTTTGTTCAGCTTATGATAAAATATGTACATGTAATGCTCACCGTGTTCCTGGATGACACTTATGACTTGTGCAGGGATCAATCTTGTTACATGCTCCTGGCATGGTTCTTCTCTCGTAGCCAGCACATCTGAACAAATAAACACGATTAGTTACCTTCAAAAGAAAGTTTTTATTATAAAAAAATGTACTTTGAAAATATTTGCTATGTTATGTTCACATTATACCCATGTGATTGCTTAAAGTTAGTCTCTGGTTACCATATTATAACATTGTTTATCAATGCGAAATACAAGCTAAAATGCACTTTTAAAAAACTTGTGTGTGTTCAGTATCACCGGAGATTATCAAACATACATGCTCAATTCACCACCTGTGCCACCATTGCTTAGCAAAGCACAAACAACAGCCTATTGTCAGTTTCAGTTAACACGAGTGTTTGCGAATTTGAAATTGTAGGGGTTATCTCAAAAATAAAATGAGAAATCTTGCACTGTATGCAGAATGTTTGGACTAGGATAGGTTACTGGGGTGCTTTGTTGAAAATAGTTTGATCTTGACAATGCATTATCAACAATCGTACCTTCTTATTTGAGAATTAATCTGTTATAAAGTGCTAGTAATATAAAATATTGATCATGTATATTTTTTATAAAATATATTGAAGTAGACACTGCATGTTTTCACTTCATAATTTTTTGAGTGTTAAAATCAACAATTCTAATAAAATATTGTTTCATATGGAAAGTAGAGAAAGTTAAAGTTTGTTTTGTTTAACAACACCACTAGAGCACACTGATTGGCTATTGGATGTTGTAGAGAGGAAACCCACTACATTTTTTTCTATTAGTAGCAAGATATCTTTAATATGCACAATATCTTTAATATGCACTAACCCACAGACAGGATAGCACATACCACAGCCTTTGATATATCAGTCATGGTGCAGTGGCTGGAACGAGAAATAGGCCAATGACCTACTGACAGGGATCAATCTCAGACCGACTGCTTTACCAAAGCTACATCCCCCCACCCCTTTTTTACTACATCCACCCCTACAGATGACATGTTAAACGTAACACATGATCATCTTCCTTAGCCAGCTTGGCAATGCAAATCCAGCCTATCCCAGGCCAGGGTAATTGAAAAGGCCATTTAAAAAATAAAATGGGCCAGTGAACCCAGTCAAGGAAAACCAACAAAATTAAAATTGTGGTTTCAATTACAGTACCCATTCATGATAGTTTACCAAACACTAATTGTTTTAGAGTATCGTGAGGGTTGTGTAAATATAAAAGATAAAAAAATTATAAGGAATGAGCAAAAAATTAAACTTAATACAATAGACCATGTTCTCTCAATGGTGAGCCAAGAGATAAAGAGGCTGATGATATGCACGTGCAATTGGTTGTGATGTAATCGGAACAACGACACAGACCGGTATCATATATGATGTGGAAACGATTTTTCATTTCAACTTCAGGCTCAGTAAGTTGTTATATTTGGCTATAAGGATGGGCTAACTACATGTAATCCCAGTGTTTATTGTCATATTGAAATAATATATGTTCTAACTGCTCCATTTTGCCACCTCGCTTTTGTGATAGTACCCAGCTCCACTAAAAATCAATTAGTCTGCATACTGGACATCAAAGGAATTAAATAAACTCCAGTGTGTATGGAAATGCAACAGACAAAAAACTTCAGTAGCTAACATTAGTTACCATTACGTAATTTAACAGTAATTGTGTCCCATACCAGCATCCTTTTGTATGTTTGATACATATAATAAAAACTGTATTTTGTTATTTGGTGCCAACTTTGTCACCTGATCAGAACAATCATTTGATCTTTTGTGTGCACTAACTGTTGTCTGATATTTTGTCCTCAATTGTAGACTTAATTGGTCATAACTGATGATTATTACTGTGTTTGTTTATTCATTTGTTTATTCATTTGTTTATTCAGCAATTTCAAATATTATATAAACTTTTCATTTCTTGAAGGGACATCACTGCTTATAAAACAACAGAAGTGACGTTGTGTACATCATTAATAATATATACACTGCCTTTACAAAACAAAATTACTTTTGTCAATGTGATCAATTCATTTGAACAGAAATATGTTATCCCACATCTTTATTAATTTTCAGATATCTTGAAATCTTTATTAAAATAATATCAAAACTTTTGAACAGTTCACCAAATGCCCACGATTGATAATGTCTCCGATTCAACTAACGATAATTTTTTATTTCCCACATTTCACAGTATAGTGGGAAATATTCGTCTTAGCATTCTTATGATTGGTTGACCAATCATATTAGTTGTAACAACAGACGTAGTATTGCATGTGTATCAGTTCATAGACACATGTGAAATTGCTAATTTCTAGTAGACATTTTGATAAAACAGCAAACTTTCAGTAATCTAGGATCAATTTTGTTTGTGTTTTGCATAAGAATGAGGTCTGGCATTCTCCTGGAGATTGTGTTGACATTTGCCATCAGATACAGGTTTCCAGAGATTAATGTCCCTTTTTAATATAAAATATGGGTACACATTAGCATCCATCTTATCGGTATGGCAGACTAGTTGGCATAAAAGTGTTTTTTGTTATTTGTATAGAAACAGGTAATGCTTATTTAGAAATAAGTAGCGACATTAGGTAGCTTGGACAAGACGAGTCAGATTGTACTTTTTTGTACCAAAACAACATACAATGGTATACTTAAGCTAAAAATGGTATTTTTGCTTTCTAGGTATAGTTTTATATTTACAACTGTTTTACAAATGACCATTAAATATAAAATTTCTTTCTCTTAAAATGGTTAATTAAAATGTACGAATGATAGCTCTGTACTCTGTACTTTATCATGAATAAACGAACCATGGACCAAATATTGAAAATCAAATTTAAAAAAAAAAAAAAAAACAAAAAAAAAAAACAAGTATCGTCCCATCCCTACACATACCACTGAGGAAGAAATAGTATGACAGGAAGGAAAACTGATATCAGTCCGACTTACTTTGCAAAACAGGAATTTGGATATGTTTTGCCATTGGCTGCACACACTGGAACATAGCTGAATGGACAGTTTCCAGACCCCAAACCTGCAATAAAAACATACTTTGTCTGTTATCATCAAACAATTAAAATTAGCAGTCACATGTAAAATATTACTTGATGTTCTGAGGTATTTAGCAGTGGTGGAGGTGTTTATTTAGTTAATTATTTATACATGTATTTATAATTTAAAGAAATGTTATATTCATAATTATGTTCAAATTATATTTATAAATACTAATATCACCTGCCTCGTTGGTGTAGTATTAGTGGCTTAATCACCCGATTCAAGGCTTGTAAGTACCGACTCCCACCCAGAGTAAGTTTTAACAACTCAGTGGGTAGGTGTAGTATTAGTGGCTTAATCACCCGATTCAAGGCTTGTAAGTACTGGCTCCCACCCAGAGTAAGTTTTAACAACTCAGTGGGTAGGTGTAGTATTAGTGGCTTAATCACCCGATTCAAGGCTTGTAAGTACTGGCTCCCACCCAGAGTAAGTTTTAACAACTCAGTGGGTAGGTGTAGTATTAGTGGCTTAATCACCCGATTCAAGGCTTGTAAGTACCGACTCCCACCCAGAGTAAGTTTTAACAACTCAGTGGGTAGGTGTAGTATTAGTGGCTTAATCACCCGATTCAAGGCTTGTAAGTACCGACTCCCACCCAGAGTAAGTTTTAACAACTCAGTGGGTAGGTGTAGTATTAGTGGCTTAATCACCCGATTCAAGGCTTGTAAGTACCGACTCCCACCCAGAGTAAGTTTTAACAACTCAGTGGGTAGGTGTAGTATTAGTGGCTTAATCACCCAATTCAAGGCTTGTAAGTACCGACTCCCACCCAGAGTAAGTTTTAACAACTCAGTGGGTAGGTGTAGTATTAGTGGCTTAAACACCCGATTCAAGGCTTGTAAGTACCGGCTCCCACCCAGAGTAAGTTTTAACAACTCAGTGGGTAGGTGTAGTATTAGTGGCTTAATCACCCGATTCAAGGCTTGTAAGTACTGGCTCCCACCCAGAGAAGTTTTAACAACTCAGTGGGTAGGTGTAGTATTAGTGGCTTAATCACCCGATTCAAGGCTTGTAAGTACCGACTCCCACCCAGAGTAAGTTTTAACAACTCAGTGGGTAGGTGTAGTATTAGTGGCTTAATCACCCAATTCAAGGCTTGTAAGTACCGACTCCCACCCAGAGTAAGTTTTAACAACTCAGTGGGTAGGTGTAGTATTAGTGGCTTAATCACCCGATTCAAGGCTTGTAAGTACCGGCTCCCACCCAGAGTAAGTTTTAACAACTCAGTGGGTAGGTGTAGTATTAGTGGCTTAATCACCCGATTCAAGGCTTGTAAGTACCGGCTCCCACCCAGAGTAAGTTTTAACAACTCAGTGGGTAGGTGTAGTATTAGTGGCTTAATCACCCGATTCAAGGCTTGTAAGTACCGACTCCCACCCAGAGTAAGTTTTAACAACTCAGTGGGTAGGTGTAAGATCACTGCATTGACTCCAGGAACATTAGGCTTTAACCCGCACATAAATAGTGCATAGCAGATTTTTTTCAGGATAGATGTAGAACATCATTTGTAAAAACATGTCAAAAGTCCCCAAGTTTCCAAGGTGTGCCAATTTTACTACAGACATAAAGATATAATTATCGTCATGTAGTAAGTTTACGCATATAACTCATTTTCGTTATCTACCTTCGTGAATTCATCCTGGTTATTGCGCATACATCTTTGACATCTGCGTTAGGTTTAGTTTTTTATGTGGATGTATTTTAATTTAAAATGACAAACAAATGTGTTTGAGGGTAGGCTTACTTTTCTTTTGAAAGGCTACTTAAAAATGACATTTTCGATGATAACTGAACGGGCTAATACATTTAACAAATTTATTTAGATAAAAAATTTTTTTAAATATTTTAGATTAATTATTATGATAAAGTATTAAAAAATATATTTATTTGATTTAACAATTAAAATCACTATATGTATTTTTATTTGCATGCCCCAAACCTAGTAAGACTACATGTATATCAGGATTATAAGGACCACATATTATTAAATTTAACGCCGACAATGAGTCCCCAAAAAAAAGAGAAAGAGAGAAAGATAAAGATAATGATGCTGTTGCTAAAAAAACAACAATACCTGTATGAATAGGCGCTGCAGCTGTGTGTTTGGGATGACATTTCCGACACTATGTCCTGAAGGTTCTGATATATAGGTACTTTGGAAGTGTTTGTTAAAAAGTCCAGGGAGAGGGAGTTGTACTCCCCTACATGAGAATGAACATGTACTGTTTTTATGTGCTAATAAATAATTAAAGATAAAAGATATTGCTTTTGGCCTACCGCTAGAGATTATGCCACCCACTCCAGATATTGTATACACAGGCCTGAAATCTATGTACATTTACTTAACTTCATATTATAAAATGGATTATATATATTATAGAAAGTAACCTTATTTAAGAATTGTCTGGAGCAGGAATTAAGTGAAAAGAGAAGACAAACTTGTGAGATAATTAATTCCAAACGGTTAAATTAGTGTTTTTCAGTTACAATTCAAGTCTCCCTCCTGTTAAAAATTTACCATTCTCAACGATTAAACTGAAATGCATAAAAATGTCAATAGTCACCACAAAAATATAAAATAAGAGAAATAATATTTTACATAAAAATGTTATTCAAGGCATACATTTTTTTGAAAGTCACTCTATTATTCACCTTATGAAAAAGTCATTTCACTTTGATTGCTTCCCACTGCCTTCTGTTATCTATTAAATCAGTCCATGACATACAAAAAGGTTGCAGTACATTATACATTATCAAAAGGGCCAGTTTGCCAATGTGTTTTATTGGTAAAAAAAATAGTGGCCGCTGCCGCATTGGACAGGTGGCTGTTATATACAAGTAAAATAATGAAGGAAATGCTTTGGGCAGGTTTATGGTGGCCATTATGGACAGGTGGTCATTGTATAAATGTGACCGGTAGACTAGTCTCAACTGTATATATCTTTATGTATAAAACATGTACTGTTATGAATTCATAATGAATTTATGCTACAATACACCAATCAGCAGTTGGGACATTTTGGGCTGTGTTGGTAATAATTTTTAGAACTGCCATATTTTGGGGAGTTGGGACATTTTGGGCTGTGGTGGTAATAATTTTTAGAACTGGCATATTTTGGGGAGTTGGGACATTTGTGGCTGCTACAAAAAACAGGAGAAGTTTGTTTTACTTAACACCACTTGAGCACCTTGATTTATTCATCATCATATAGTCTTAGAGAGGACCATCCCACAGACAGGATAGCACATACCATATGGCCTTTGATATACTAGTCATAGTACACTGGCTGGAATGAGAAATAGCCCAATGGGCTCACTAACAGGGGTCCATTGTAGACCGTCCACACATCAAGGGGATGCTTTACCACTGGGCGGGCTGCTACATCATCTCTCTCATTAACAACTAACCTGAACAGACAGTCGGACACAGAGAGAGACAGACAGAAACAGTGAGAAACACACAGAGAGTGGGTGAATGAAAAAAGATAGAGAGACAGAGAGAGACAGAGAGAGACAGAGAGAGACAGACAGACAGATAGACAGACACGAAGTGCGTATTTATGTGTGAGTGAATGTTTACAACATGTGGGATGGACATTGATTCAGGCTGATAAAGAAGAAAGTGCACCCACCTGTGGCCTGACTGCTGGTCACCTGTGACTGTACAGGACAGGTACGCTGACCACATATCAGCTCACCCGAGTAACAGATGCAAGGCTTGCCATCAATTGGGAACTGAACGCCATGTTCTGGTCAACAGAAAGAATTTTTAGCATCTGAATCATTTATTATATTGAAGCATTATGTTAGCCACACCAAAACTGATCTTAATAAAACCATTTCTAACCATCAGGCAGGTGGAGCAAAAAGAGATATAACAACATCTTTTGAGAAACTTTCGGTGAAGACAATTTTGAATCAGGAACAAAAAATAATATTATATAATTTTACTATGTCTGTACACAATTTGATTCTTGGCCATTCAATTTGCCATGTTTATATTGTCATATTCATTCAGATTGTCATAACAATTAAAATTGTTTCTGAATTTGCCCGTTTAATTTTTCGGAGGGCTGAAGTTAGAATGACTGGGCCCAGAGTTTGACAAATCTGCTAGCCTGACACCCATGGCTAGTGGTTTTTAACACTGACAGTGAGAAATGCAAATCCACTAGTCTCAAGGGCTCAATCATGGTTTTTTGTTCCTCGGTTCATTAGCTTTACAAACAGCAGTAACATGCTATCTCTACATGGTCAGTTACAGCATGCATTGTTTACTTTTCCCTCTCAAGTTTCTGGAATAGGGAATAAGTTTAATGAAATGCATGTTTTGATTGGTTGTACAAGTCAGGTGGTAGTTAATCTGGCATATATGTTTTAGGCTAGGTACCTGGAACTCACCACTCGCGACAACGTACAGGTTAATGTCAATCAAGTCATACTTTGAATTTTAAAAGTTCGTTTACTTGCGATATGGCTGTCGGCAATCAGGAAAACAACTTACTTTTATGGGAACCGCACTATTACATGTAGCAGTTTGGATAATGCTTCACAGCTGCTGATGTAAAAAATACCTTTTTTTGTTCATCAAGTAACAGATTAGATCTTGCCAATATATTCTTTTGATATCGGTCTGACATGGGATGATGCCTTGTATTTAAGCAGTTGACATCACCTTTCCTGGTGACATAAACTGTATATGTATATCCAGCTACCAAATACACTGAACCATCTATTACCATGTGTCACACTGTCTACCCTCATTTAAATTTAATTATTTTGATAGTGGGGTTAGATAACAACCATGAGTTTGCTCTATTATTTTTCCCCGGGGTAGGGCAAAAATTAAAAAGAGACAATGACGAGGGATCATACTTGACAAAAGACCAAACATATGACAAAAAGACAGACTTTTATTGCCACAATGTAATCAATTGTGGCCATGGCTAAAATATTCAGAACACAAGGTAAATCCATTGCAGAACCCAGGGCAAACAAGGGCATAAAAAACTTCAGAATAAAAACTCTAAAAGCACATGACCACTCTGCTTCCCACAGGAATGCTGTTCATATGCAAAAAAAAAAGAAAAAGAAAAAAAAAAAAAGAGAGAAAGTACAAAACTGCTAACTGAGCATGGTTTTTCTTATAGCTTTATTAAGCAAGGCATTGCAAGTCTCTGTCAGGTATGTATTTTCAAGCTTGGCCCCACAACTATATGCTGACTTGGAAATAAATCAACTGCATCTGTTCTCAGAACTAACATCAAAGATAATGTCATTATTCTATCAGACTTCGCTGGTGGAGTACAGATGCATATCCATATCCACGCATGGGCAGACCATCAGTCTCATCCTCGATACAAAGTCCGAAATGACCGAAACAAGGGTAGGCCTCCTAGAGGTGGATGGGAGGTTACCTTTGTTGTGCTACAATTAAGCAAGTATGAATAATAATGAAAATTAGAAACAAATTTTCTAATAGTCTTATGCAACTTATTGTGCTGGCACAACAAATACACTATAATGGACGTGATTTGACACCATTACAGCATGTCATTCAACATTAATGGGAGGTGTCCAGGCCAAGGAGTGGATGCCACATTGAGGAGTGTTCCAGTGGGTGTGTCAGAGACTTTAGACACTACGCGTAGACCTGTTCGTGACCCGATTCAATCACCAGCTTCGGGTTCCAGATCCAGACATCATGGATCTTGATGCACTGGCCATCAGTTGGCAAGGTCTGGATGCGTATGGGTTCCCTCCACCAGTACTACTTCCCTGGGTGCTTCAGCAATTCCAACAGTTCCACTGTCGCCCATTACTGTTGGCTTTGATGTGGCCGAATTGTGTCTTGTATCCCGATTTATTTACTATGTCTTGCAGATCCAGATCCACTACTGCTACCTGACTGTGGCAGACTGTTTCTTTATCCCAAGTTGAGACAACACCATCCTAATTCACACTTGTTCCAGCTACATGCATGGATTTTATCTCTGAGGAAGTGAAGAAGACAGTGGGGGCGGGGGTCTTCCAAATCCATGGAGGTGATTTTGAAAGCTCATTGTACCTCTACAGTGGCTATTTGTAATGTCCGATAGCTGTGCTTTCACAGATGGTGTCTTACAAAGGTGTGTTGCAAAGCTGGCAGAGTTCCTACTCATCTATGGAATTCCTTGAAGCTGAAGGGATCGACAGCAGGCTACACTTCAGTCATTGCTACCGTCTGGGATTCCACAACTAGGTCACAGTTGGCTTGGTACTGGAGATCCATGTGATTCAAAGGCTTCAAACATGAAGACCGGATTCAATGGCTTTGTCCTCCAATATGGGACCTGGCTCTTGTTCTGAGGGCCTTGTCCAGATCACTTTCTGAGCAGTTGTTTCTCTAGGGCTTTGCGATGGTGGTGATAGTTTCAGATCTACATGTGTTAACAATTGACATGGTTCAATTGTGGCGTGATGAAACTTAAGATTGTCTGGGACTGTTACTGCACTATGATGCATGAAACGGCTTCCAGACCAGCCACCACAGACGTATTCGGTACAAGCTCTCTCGTCCATCGATGTCCTTGTGTCTGGTTCAAGCCCTTAAGTGTTACCGTGAGATTATGAGGCCTTTTCCAAACACCATTGGAAAAGACTTTCTCTCATGCAACCAGAGCTATTTAAGAGACATAACAAAGAACTCAGTGTCCCAAGATTCTGCGTTCTTATGAAGATAAAGGTGTTTGCAAAACTGGTTAATAAACTACAGGCAGCGGCTCCTTCCACATAGATATGTGACTCCGGTGATGCCTCCAACACCACAGAAGGCTCTTGTGGCCGATGGCTGTTGTGAAGAAGAAAGCAACCACTCAACCAGACATGTCACAGCCTCCTCCAGTACAACAAAAAAACATGTCTTAGGACAAGCTGAGAAATAAACAATTTCCTTCTGGCAAACTACGTCAGTGCTATGCTCAGCTTGTCAAGACTAACCTCGAAGACGTTTGTCTCCTCTTAAATGCGCCCAAGCACGGGGTGTTCCAAACGCTACCAGTCAATGCATCTGAGAAGGACTTCGCAATCCACTATGTCCACCTTGATAAGGCAGCCTGCACAACCATTCACCGGATTTTGAAGAATATCTCCTGGAGTGGAAAGATTATCCTGCCATCGCCAGGCTAGTAGCAGAGTCCAACCTCCGGCACAAGGCCATCCCATTGGCTGTTGGGATGTTTGGGTGAGACCAGACTACTATCCTTGTTTGAAGTCAGGTGAATAGAGAAATAAAGCTGCCATACTCTAGTCCTTGCCTTTTGAAAAACAAAGGCGAGTGAAAAATCACACACCTGAAAACGCTTAGGCAAGTGAAAAATCGCACTCGTCAAAATGCTAAGGCAAGTGAAAATCAAGCATTTATTAATTTAGTAATTGGTACATGTAAATGTAGAGACATATGTTGCAAAAATTAACCAATAAACCAATAATATTTTCTTCTAATTTTATGTTGTTTGGTTCATTAGTGTAGTCTGGCTTCTTTTCCCTTTCAGGAATGGAGTTATAGTTTATTAAAAAATTTCAGGAGTAGTACTATAGAAATATAATTATGACATGTATACACTGATGAAGACCATTTGATTTTTTAATTACAATATGTTCTATTCAGACAATTTGATGCACACAATTATATATATACCTTTTCAGTGTTAGATGGTTTGATGAACGTGCAGCTAAACATATATAGGAATCAACTTGTCTTGAATTTGATTATTATGTACAACGAACATGATTAGGATAGTTGGGATGGGAAAAAACCACTGGTTCCGAGGAGGTGGTTCATGAACTATGACCCAAGCATATCAGGTGTGTACTACTGACTCATATTATTAAAACATTTAAAAAAAAATAATAACTCGTGAAATGTAGGCCTACAATTACTTCAATTGATAGTGTTAGTTGTGACAATGACATTCACGTGGCATTCTTAATTCAACAATTACGCAACCACCGCTACAAGTTACAAACAGCTCTGACAGCATTACGTCATTGATCTAGAACAAAATACACAAACTCTGAAAAAATCTGTCATTGCATAGGATTTTATTCCAAATGTGGGATGCCATAATAAAGATAATAAAAAAACCCCATAATTTTAGACACCATCATCAATGCATAATACGTTGTCAAGTAGACCAGCGTGTGCGTGCATAATTCCAAGAGTAAAATTAATTTGACCCCGATAGCTCTGATTGGTCAATATGCCACAGACTACTGCACATTAAATTATGTTCCAGTCACATGGTCTGTGACTTTCTAACAAACGAAACAAAAATTAAATAGTCGGAAATGATCATTGATTACTGTTACTATAGTGTGTACATATATAGATATCTAAATAACATATGCACATTTATTAACCTCTGGCTGAAATACAAATATTTAAATGAAGTTTCATTTGATTTTTTTTAAAGATAAAAAAGAAAAATAATAAACGTACAAAAATACCTAGGCTTATTCTAACATATCTATTATCATTTCTTTTCCTTCTTTTTATTATTCCGTCTAATTATTTTTTTAAAGAAAGTATAAAATTACACGATTGCCATTTTCAGGACCTTACATAAGCTTTGTTATCTACTACCTTACAAAAGTGGACTGTTTCTAATTAATAATAAATTAAATAGGCAAAGAATTTTGATCGGATTGGTACGTCTTCGAAGATGTCTGTTAAACCTGTGTTTTCCGATTTGTATAGCAAAGTAAGTACCAGTCATATATTAAAATCTTCTGGTATTACTAAACGGATCTTTCTATCAGCTACATAAGGTAAATAGTGGCAATCAAATTATTTTACGTGTGCTGTTTGTTAAGTGTAACGTGCGTTATTTTTCACACTCGCCAGATTGAAATTATGTGCGCTTTACGAGTGCGATCACACCTGCGCACCTTAAAAAGCAAGGTCTGATACTCCCAATTAATATATTTCCTGTTCTATTATTATTTCTGGTGAGTGCTGTGTGAAAAAAGTGGGAAATATGAATTTGGGAATACACTGTATACAGTGTACAGTGTGTCAACTTGTGTGATGTTGGGCGAGATATCTTGCCTGCAGTATCCAAAACAGACCTTCGTATTTCACAGAAATAATTATTTCCAGTATAGTGTTGTTAAAATCACGGAACCAAAATTTTGTTTCCTATGATCATTATATGAGTATGACTATTCAATGAAAATAATATAGATATAATTATTTTTAAAAACAATCGATTCCCATGCTCACAAGGCATGGAACCGAAAAAGCGTTTCCCATGAAATTTGAAATCCTATGGCCTAAAAAAGGTTAATTATGTCAATGGTGGGTTATCATCGGCTTGGCATTATTTCAATGTTTAGTTTACACATAAAACATAATTAAAATCTTATCTGTCATATATCATTATACAACAATTTCTTTTTTTCTTCTTTTTTCCCCCCACATTTTCAAATTGACTCCACTTAAATGAACTACTAGCATTGTTAGTTATTGAATCTATAATTTACTACACCACTAGGCCAGATTTATTTAGGAGATAACCATATGGTGTTTTTTAGATTTGCGGGTGTTGTCTATTTGATCCCGCAAATATCATTTTTGACCTGAGGTTAATAATGAAACATTTGCGGGTATCAAATAGACAATAACACCCGCAAATTTAAAAATGCCATATGGTTATGTCCATTGTAAACTGAATCATTTTTCTATGGAACTAACTGTAGACCTTTGAACTGTCAACTTAGCCTTTTCCAACTGCTAATAACGTCATTTTCTAATGACGTCATTAGCTTTCTGGGTGTTATTTTCATTTGATCTTGGAAAAAGAATGTAATTAACCAATCACAATACAGAAGGCACTCGCCATCAGTTTACAATGAACTATAAAGAACACTGAAGATGTAGCTACTGTACCTTTCCTGTGTCCAGTGCCAATGTTGCAATGGCGCCGCTCCACGCAGGGAAGTGGTGTGCAGTTTTCAATCTTACTCTGGTGACTACAGTGACAGCTCTTGTAACATTCACGCTTCTTATGCAGCATGTTCTGGGAATCTGGTATTCGGACAATAGCACCATGCGGAACTAAAAATGTTGACACTTGGCCAAGATGACATGCTGTGGAATAAAAAGAATATAACAAAATAACACAAAGATATGTAGTACCATAGACTGGGGTGAAGTTGGCTCTCCTTGTGTGGAGTTACTATTAAAATATTATTCTGCTTTTGTATCTCTGAAGTAATGAATTTATACTACAACAATTTTCTTCAAATTTAAGTTCATTGTTTCAACTTTGTCAATTTCAACAGAATTCAATTATTGCACATACATGTAAAAGATCTTTAAATTGAACATCAAAGTAAATATTTACCAAAATACGTTTTCAAGGTATATAAATATATACAGATCACTACGTTGGTTGGCCCATTGCACTTTTTTCATTCTAGCCAGTGTTCCAAAACTGGTTAAATAAAACATTTCTTTCTTGTTTAAGGTAAAAGTAAAGTTTGTTTTATTTAACGATGCCTCTAGAGCACATTGATTTTTTATCTTATCATCGGCTATTAGACGTCAAACATATGGTCATTCTGCCACTGTTTTTAGAGGAAACCCGCTGTCACCACATAGGCTACTCTTTTACGACAGGCAGCAAGGGATCTTTTATTTGCACTTCCCACAGGCAGGATAGCACAAACCATGGCCTTTGTTAAACCAGTTATGGATCACTGGTCGGTGCAAGTGGTTTACACCTACCCATTGAGCCTTGCAGAGCACTCACTCAGGACTTGGAGTCAGTATCTGGATTAAAAATCCCATGCCTCGACTGGGATCCGAACCCAGTACCTACCAGCCTGTAGACCGATGGCCTAACCACGACGCCACCGAGGCCGGTCCTTCTTGTTTAAGGTGTATACTACCATAGACATAGACAACAATAGTAACATATGTGGCTAAAACTCCTACATGGAGCATATTAATTGACATAAACACCACAAATATAAATACTACCACCCCTCACCCTTAAAGTGAATCAGAAAAAATTGGGGGTCAAGCTGCCCATTTCAGAGATAATGGGCAGTGTCTACAACTATCCTATTTCCACACAAAAATTTTGTATTTGTTTTTTACAGGTACCCCATACATGTTTCAAGCACAAGGCTACTGGATACAGTGGTACTATATGGAATATAATTGCATACATTTTTTTGCCCAGATGAAACTAATTTTGTTTGGCACATACTATTTTAATATAAAAATAAATTGCTTTTACAATACCATATTTAAGAGCAGTTGTGTATGTTAAATACCATGTAAAAAGAAATTATTCAAATCTTTATTGAAACCAACTTTTTCTCATTTCTAATTTTGATTCAAACTCCATTCAAAGCCATGTTCAGTGATTATTGTTACGGTCAAGGTCATTGTGAACTTGCATGGTCCTGTGATGGCTAATTAATTAGTCAGTATAGTTTAATTAAATTAAATGACAAAATCATAATATTTTTTTATTATGCACTGAATATGTGCTATATAGGGTGCATACTACCAAATCAAACCCTATAGATGACAATAGTAATGTATGTGACTAAACCTCCTACCTGCAGCATATCAATTGACATAAAAACCATGAATATAAATACTACCACCCCTCATCCTTAAAGAGAATCAGAAAAAAATGGGAGTCAAGCTGCTCATTTCAGAGAAAATGGGTAGCATCTATGACTACCCTAGTTCTGCACAAAATTTTAGTACTTTTTTTAACAGGTACCCCATGCATGTTTTAAACACAAGGCTATTTGACACAGTAGTACTAGATGAAATAAAATTACAACCATTTTTTACCCAAATGATTAATAAAGGACAATAGTAACATTATTTCAACATTTGGTGACAGGCACATTGTCATTTATGACAGTCTCAAATTGATTGACATAGGTCATTTTAACAGGCATTACCAATTTTTTTTTTCCAGGCCTGTAATTGTGACTGATAAAGTAAACCACCTTTGATATATTTTAATTTTACAATAAACATTTGCAAAACAAAATACAGCTAGCTAGGTTAATTCTTCCCCCCCCCCCCCCCCCCCCCCCCCTTTTGTATTTTTTTAAATCCAAGGGAAGAGGAAGTTCTTTTCTTTGGGTGAAGTTGTTTCTTGTCTATGTTTAGGGACTTAGGGCAATAGGTACAACCTAAACAAATATTTTAGCTACAACAATCATAAAGCATGCATAATAAATACATCACTATCACACATAATGCAATGACTATTGATAACAATACATCCAAAAGAAAACTGGTTCCTACATATGCACCTGCACTTGAACTTAATCCTATGGGACATTGAAAATGCAACAGCACTACAAATGTCCCCGCCTGCTACCGACCCTGGTCGGGCTGCTGGTGTTCTCTTGCACTTACCAGCGCGGGCAGTCCAGTTCCTTCTGCCACCCACCCCAACCCCTTTCCTTCTCCCACCCACCCCAACCCCTTTCCTTCTCCCACCCACCCCAACCCCTTTCCTTCTCCCACCCACCCCAACCCCTTTCCTTTCGTGGATGAAGAAGCTGGAGTAAGTAAACACGTGCACCAATGACAGATGTGCGCTCTGATCAACATTAAACAATTCAAAGTCAAAACACATTCAAAGAAAGGTCCACTCAAAATAATAGTCACTGGTAACGAAACCATTTTTTTCACCAAACATAACATGATAATATTACCTGCTTTACAAATGTATGGCAGACACTTGTGTTTGTGTTTACACCTATGGCGCCGGATCTGGCACAGTTTGTCTAGCTCACAAGGGTTTGGGTGACAGGGATTCGTAACCTCAGATATGTGGTCCTCACTGGAACTCTTTGCTGTAAGAAGAAACAAACTGATCATACCAGAAGAGTAAGGTATGAAGAAAAGGGATCTCTCAAGCAGCTCCAAAAGTATTTATTATTTTTGTCATTTAAAATTAAAAGATTATACCCTTCAATTATGTATGCCCATAAACCACACAACCAAATAGTTTTATGTTTCAGAAGCAATTTTTTAAATCATGTTCACATTTTATTTAAACCTAGCAATATATTTTTTGGCAAACCATTGTGTATGCTCAGTGACAATGCATGGACATGTTAAAGATTTATACATTTATACATACACGTTCTACAATTCAAGACACTAATTAGTATCCAGTGTTGAGTTTTTGTAGCAAATTTGTCAAACAGTGGTTTGAATGCAGCAAAACAATGGGTCTACCGAGAGTGGATAAATTGTATGAACTATTGTATCAAGCAAATCCTCTACCAGTGATCTATGTACATAGCAGACCTCTCAAGTCTCACAGTTTGCTATATGACTCACGGTTTTCCGCAAAATCTCACGGTCTCATGATAAGCCATCAAAATCTCACGGTTTTTAAAAGTCTCACGGTTTTTTCTCAAAAATTTCACGGTTTTTCTCTTGCGATAAAATCCATTGTAGTTAAAACAATTTGTGTTCTTGCTCAGTGGAGTTCTCGGCCAATCCAGCCAGAAATAACAAACAAAGTGAGAGAACTGGACACAACAATCCATATTCAGAAGATCAATGCCAGATAAGGTTATCACTACCAGTCTCTCACATTTTCGTTGAGAGTTTGCACGCACTACGCAGAAGTGAAAATTCCCTGACGTCACCTGTCAAATATTGTTTCTACACAACAAAATGACCACTTTATTTTGCTTAGCACTTGGTTATGTATGAATATAGTCAATCTCCAAGTTTTTACTTAAATCTCCAAGTTTTTGGGCTTCAGTGTCCAGGTTTCCAGTGCCTTGAGGTTGAGAGGTCTGACATGGGTTATAACAGTGAATTTGTGAAAGTGATGCCTGGGAATGTTCAACTTAATCCATTTCACGGTACAATCAATCAGTGTATCAAATGATTTTCCACAATCAAAGAAAAATGGAATGAATTGCAGAATTTGGTAAATAAAATAGAATTCTGCATTTTTTGAGAATTCTAAAGATTTTAATTAATTTTGTGCTTACTATAATTAGGAAAACTTTTTATCTGATTGAATCTCCATTATAAACATTTAGTATTTTGATATGTATTATTCAACATACCATACTCATCTCACCTTAACAACTTGACACTAATCAGAATATTTAGAAAAATTGTTTTAAAAAAGGAATGAATTTCCCAAAATCTGAAAGAGAAATTCATTCCCTCTAAGTGAGCTATCAAATGCAGCTAAGAAGCAGTAAAACTTACTGAGGTACTTGAAGGCCGCTATGCAGGCTCCAGGTTCTGATCGTTTTGGAAGCGGATTGCAAAGTTTGGGTACAGTCTGGTCACCAGAGAGTCGCGAGTTGTCAACACATTTGTTTAAGATGTAAATACAGTCTTCTCTGTAAGAAAACAATATCAATAGGCATTTTTTAAAAAGCTAAATATTTACCTAACATAAACATACAACAATTACATGTAAGTAAGGATTTACAAGACAACATAACTTTCAAATCATCTGTTTTCATAGTTTTACTGTATTAAATTTTCACAATAGACGTAGTAGAAATTTAAAGCATTACAATTTTTTTCTTCTAAATTTTGTAAATGAATTGGTGTAATCCGTATCATATTGCAAAAAAGACCTATTATAATTGTCTTCAAAGCCATAATCAATTTGGTATACTTACTGACATATGGAAAGGGGACTAGGTTTTCTATGGCAGGGTTTTATTTGCAGAGCACAAGCGACTGCCTTCCAAGTATCTGGCTCACATTTACGTATATCTGTATAATAGACAATTGTTTATTATAATTAAATATTGGAATGATTGTTATTCATTCATGTTAGTTATAATCAAGCAAGAATATTCCGTCCAACTAACATTAAGATTAATATGTAACATCGGCTGTGTTAAACTAAACTTTGCTTGGTTTATTGACACCACTAGAGCACATTGATTGACTGAGTGAGTGTGGTCTTCAGAGGAAACCTCAACGTTTTTCCATTAACAAATATCTGCACTTTCCCACAGACAGAACAGCACATACCATAACATAATTAAATAAATAATAATACAAAACTAATCAATAAAACAAAAAAACCAAAAAAAAAAAACCTCTTCTATCCCAAAATTTGAGGTCACAAAATGTCTAAACATTATAATTAATACATTTACGGTATTATGTTTACAGGTCAGTGCTAATATAAATATATACTTTATTTTTGGTTTTTAAAAATTATCTAATGATAAAAAAATTCTGTAAATTTCTGTGAGTAACTAAATGTCGAACACATTATTTATTGATTTATTTATTAGTTAATTGATCTCTTTGTAGACTTGCCTTGACATGTGATAACTGTCCGGGACTTCAAAAGAATTTGTAATATGTGTCAACTACATCACTAATTTTACAACTATTTCTCAACTTTTGCATCAGTCTCACTGCACACATGCATTGCAGACAAAAGGTGTAATTGTTTTGTTCAAAGGTATGCATACAATTACACCTTTCGTCTGCAATAATAAACCAGTGCATTTCACTGTCAAAATGTTTGTAAAATAAAAGTGTTATAAATCAGAAAATGATGATTGTAATATAATTTACAGTATATGAAGAATATAAATATATTTGGGATTTAACATCATCAAAGTACTTTTTAAGGGAGACTATTTTAAGAATGACTACACTTTCGAGTGTTTTAGTGCAAATGAAATGTCTGTTACTGTTACAAATGTGTGCTATAAATAATAATATAAGTACATTTGTTGTGAAACTTGTTGAGAAGTTGTAATGTATAGAATGAATTTGCATGAGGATTGATGCTTTCTAGTAAAGATAAACGTACAAGACATATCATAAAACGTGTTCAGAAAAGAAACCGTATTATTTTAATTTGTAAAACAAAAATCATCAGTAGTATGGATTACTACTTCTATTCTGAGGGCAACATGATTATAACTAAACATGTCTACAACAGTGTAGGTAATGTATTGAACAAATTTCAATTTACTTAGATGTTGAAGGTCCCACCACCTGTTAAATATTAAATAATATCTTATATAAATATAATATCTTTCAAAGCCAATTTATATTTCAACTAACTCTGGACAAATTAAAATTGTACACATAAACATAACAATGCTAAAAACAAACTGTAAAATATCATAAATGACAACGTTAGTACGTTTTAGGGTATTTAAAACAACTCCCGAAAGGTTCGTTATGAACTCCTTGTTTAAACGCCCAGCTTTGCCAGATCTCTCTGTATCGAGTTATATTGAAGACCACACTAACATATATTAGAGAAACATTTCATCCATGATTCTGTGGGTTTATTAAAAAAGTTCAAATTAGTGTTATTATAAATAGATGACTGCAACAATATTAAAGTTACCAATATCTCCTTTAAAATATTTCTATGATCCAGTCTCTTTAACAAACTGCTAAAATGGCAATTCAAAAAGACCATCTACATATTTGACCATATAATGATCATTAAAACATGAAAGTTAGTTTGTTTTCTTTAACAGCATCAGTATAGAGCACACTGATTTATTAATCATCGGCTGTTGGATGTCAAACATTTGGTAATTATGACACGTAGTCATCAGAGGAAACCCACAACATTTTTCCTAATGCAGCAAGGGATCTTTTATATGCACTTTCCCACAGACAGGAAAGCACATACCATGGCCTTCGACAAGTTGTGGTGCACTGGTTGGAACGAGAAAAAACACAATAAGTTGAATGGATCCACTGAGATAATTCGATCCTGCAACACAAGCACCTCAAGCAAGCACTCAACTGACTGAGCTAAATCCTGCACCTATTAAAACATGAAATAATGTATCAACAATTTCCAATCATAACTGAAACAAACATCTTCCCATTTTAGCAGTGTGTTTTTAGTTGTTCTCCTTTTGGTTGGAATATAATCTGTTCTTCTCGCCTTGCTTGGAGGTTATGTCGAGGCATAATGCAAAAGCATATTGGACATTACCTTTAACAGGTATAGTCATCAGAGGTAAGTTTATCTATTCCTCTCTGCCAGTGTTTGATGGTATTCACAGCATACTGGACATTACCTTTAACAGGTATAGTCATCTGAGGTAAGTTTATCATTTCTCTCTGCCAGTGTTTGATGGTATTCAGAGCATACTGGACATTACCTTTAACAGGTATAGTCATCTGAGGTAAGTTTATTATTCCTCTCTGCCAGTGTTTGATGGTATTCAGAGCATATTGGACATTACCTTTAACAGGTATAGTCATCTGAGGTAAGTTTATTATTCCTCTCTGCCAGTGTTTGATGGTATTCACAGCATACTGGACATTACCTTTAACAGGTATAGTCATCTGAGGTAAGTTTATTATTCCTCTCTGCCAGTGTTTAATGGTATTCAGAGCATATTGGACATTACCTTTAACAGGTATAGTCATCTGAGGTAAGTTTATTATTCCTCTCTGCCAGTGTTTGATGGTATTCACAGCATACTGGACATTACCTTTAAGAGGTATAGTCATCTGAGTTAAGTTTATTATTCCTCTCTGCCAGTGTTTGATGGTATTCACAGCATACTGGACATTACCTTTAACAGGTATAGTCATCTGAGTTAAGTTTATTATTCCTCTCTGCCAGTGTTTGTTGGTATTCAGAGTATACTGGACATTACCTTTAACGGGTATAGTCATCTGAGTTAAGTTTATTATTCCTCTCTGCCAGTGTTTGATGGTATTCAGAGCATATTGGACATTACCTTTAACGGGTATATTCATCTGAGGTAAGTTTATTATTCCTCTCTGCCAGTGTTTGATGGTATTCAGAGTATACTGGACATTACCTTTAACAGGTATAGTCATCTGAGTTAAGTTTATTATTCCTCTCTGCCAGTGTTTGATGGTATTCAGAGTATACTGGACATTACCTTTAACAGGTATAGTCATCTGAGTTAAGTTTATTATTCCTCTCTGCCAGTGTTTGATGGTATTCAGAGCATACCTTTAACAGGTATAGGACATTACCTTGGACATTAAACAGGTATAGTCATCTGAGTTAAGTTTATTATTCCTCTCTGCCAGTGTTTGATGGTATTCAGAGCATGGTATTCATTGGACATTACCTTTAACAGGGTCATAGTTAAGTTTATTATTCCTCTCTGCCAGTGTTTGTTGGTATTCAGAGTATACTGGACATTACCTTTAACGGGTATAGTCATCTGAGTTAAGTTTATTATTCCTCTCTGCCAGTGTTTGATGGTATTCAGAGCATATTGGACATTACCTTTAACGGGTATAGTCATCTGAGGTAAGTTATTATTCCTCTCTGCCAGTGTTTGATGGTATTCAGAGCATATTGGACATTACCTTTAACGGGTATAGTCATCTGAGGTAAGTTTATTATTCCTCTCTGCCAGTGTTTGATGGTATTCAGAGCATATTGGACATTACCTTTAACGGGTATAGTCATCTGAGGTAAGTTTATTATTCCTCTCTGCCAGTGTTTGATGGTATTCAGAGCATATTGGACATTACCTTTAACAGGTATAGTCATCTGAGGTAAGTTTATTATTCCTCTCTGCCAGTGTTTGATGGTATTCAGAGCATACTGGACATTACCTTTAACAGGTATAGTCATCTGAGGTAAGTTTATTATTCCTCTCTGCCAGTGTTTGATGGTATTCAGAGTATACTGGACATTACCTTTAACAGGTATAGTCATCTGAGGTAAGTTTATTATTCCTCTCTGCCAGTGTTTGATGGTATTCACAGCATACTGGACATTACCTTTAACAGGTATAGTCATCTGAGTTAAGTTTATTATTCCTCTCTGCCAGTGTTTGTTGGTATTCAGAGTATACTGGACATTACCTTTAACGGGTATAGTCATCTGAGTTAAGTTTATTATTCCTCTCTGCCAGTCATCTGAGTTAAGTTTATTATTCCTCTCTGCCAGTGTTTGATGGTATTCAGAGCATATTGGACATTACCTTTAACGGGTATAGTCATCTGAGGTAAGTTTATTATTCCTCTCTGCCAGTGTTTGATGGTATTCAGAGCATATTGGACATTACCTTTAACGGGTATAGTCATCTGAGGTAAGTTTATTATTCCTCTCTGCCAGTGTTTGATGGTATTCAGAGCATATTGGACATTACCTTTAACAGGTATAGTCATCTGAGGTAAGTTTATCATTCCTCTCTGCCAGTGTTTGATGGTATTCAGAGCATATTGGACATTACCTTTAACAGGTATAGTCATCTGAGGTAAGTTTATCATTCCTCTCTGCCAGTGTTTGATGGTATTCAGAGCATCGTCGTCTGCTCGCCGAGTACAACTGCGGAAATGTTCTGTTGGTCTGTTGTTGAAGTTGGAACAGAAAGACAGGCCACTACATCCCATCTTGCAAGGCTCTTCAACTGAAAAAAATGTAGATAACTTCAATTACATCTGAAAGGAGAAGTGGTACTGAAACCAAGGTCTCAGAGATGTCTGTGTATGAATGTGATAACAAACAGGTACAACTCGGCCCTGCAAAGGTTAACAGCTAAGTGATGACATTTTTAGAAAAGGACTTTTTATGCCTTTATCCATACTGACACTTTAAGAAATGAAAAACTCGTAATTTTATAATTAATAAAAAATCAGCCATTTTGTTTCTTTTTCATCACGTCGGGTACTCTTAGCATGAGAGGAAGTGACATTAGCTTCTACCAATCCTGTATGCACAGTGTAAACAAACACAGTAATTTACAACAAGGTGCATCGCTTTGATCAACCTGACTTGTAAAACAACATAAATAACTTGATAATATAATATAACTTGATAATATAATAAACTATTTAACTAAATATATTTCAATTTGCATTAACAGAATGAAATGGGGTTATAGTATTTTTCTCTCTTTTAAAAAAAAAAGAAGCATTCTGCTAGGCCTATTGGTAGGCTACAGTGGAGCAAAAAACTACCACCCACAATACCCAAGTGATCATTTTCTTTTTGGGGGGATTATGTCATTGGTCAGTTCTATGATTTTAGATGGGAAAGTCTACTTAATCAAGAGTTTTACAGAATTATTGACAGTAATAAAGAATGACAGTTAATAATCTCCATTACCATTTTAGGGGTGGCAGGTTATTTCACAATAATGGTACATATTTTTGTGTCTAGATGGTGGTAATTAATTGCCTTGTCTGGTTACCTACCAAATATACACCTGTCAATCAGGAATCACAGGTGGAGGCAATTAAAAAGAATAGACCAATTAACTAAGAAAACACTCCATTTGTCATTTCAATACGTAGGTTAATGCATGGACAAAACATGATACAGTTATTTTAACTTTGACAATGGTGGGTATTTTTTGTATTGAAAAATAACATATACTTATTGCTGGCTTACTGGGATGGATATTATTACAGAACATTGCAATGCATGCTTGTTTCATTATCCAGCAGAAATCAGGTACATTTGTTCAAAGACTAATTCCTGACGTGATGCGTTAAGTATTACGTAACCACCGGCTCGCCAGAGGGTGTATTCACTGGGATCAAACAAAATGGATGTGCCCATTATATATAATAGCTTTCATATTCAACCGTTTTACTAATTAAATATACCAATATACTTCTCGATATTAAGCAATAATGTGCATTATATATCATTCAATATGCCTACCAGTCAAAAAGCCTTGCTTAAGCATTCCTTTAAGTAGCTGAATGAATTTGTTTCTTAAGATGAATATTTCAGGAAGCTATTTCTCTGGTATGTGACTGTATTATGTTGATTCTTATCTTGAAGTATTACAAGTGATACATTAACTCATTCTGTACCTGATTATCACTTGCTGCCTTTTGCCGTGGCAGGGCAGATCACTACTAGAATGGCCTCTTTGAAATTTTGTTATATTTTACTTATTTATATATTCTTTTATATATTAATGTTTTTCACAGTACATATAAATATAGTAATATGTACCATCTGTAAGACAGTTGTGCATAGGCGCCTCGAGCGTGGTGACTGGCTGTATGTACGAGCAGCTGTTATGAAACTTTGTCCAGTGGTGTGCCCAGCCAGTGTTGTAGGTCTGAAACCAAACAAAATCAGAATTGTAAATATTTTTACTACTCAAAAGAATTTAAGGATCAGACGATATTTTCGACATTATTTTCTGAATGTCAATTATATTAGCTAGACCATAATGTAACGCATGGTATTGTTCCATTTTGACGAAAGTGGGTCTAAGCAACCCATAAATGAATTAAAATCCACTGTCAATGACACTGTCGACTAGTTCTAATGGCGAAAACATGCTTACATTTGCACGTAAATTAGGGCGAAAGCGAAAGGTCTGCTAAGTGCCCATAACTTGCTTTTTCACAAAGCGCTTCATTTGCACGCTTTGCATGTGTATTCCATGTTCCCAATGCTGAATTTCCGTATAATTGGAGCATGCGTTCGTGTACGGTGCACACTCCAAATTCGACAATGGTACGACGTCAACTGACTATCGAAGATCGAGGAAGGGCTATTGCTTGGCTTCAGGATGGCAATATGCAAAGAAATGTTGCTCTGAGACTTGGTGTCAGTCAGAGTGTCGTTGGTCGACTGTGGCAACGGTACCAAGCAACGAATTCTGTTCGAAATCGTCCACGTTCGGGAAGACCCCGAAGCACTACAAATAGAGAGGACCCCTACATCACCAATATGGCTCTACGTCAACGCACAACCACTGCACGCCGATTATGTGACAATCTGCGGACTGCGACTGGAACTCGAGTGTCTGATCAAACCATACGCAATCGTCTGAGAGCCAATAATCTACGCTGCCGTCGCCAGGCTGTTCGACCACCACTCCTACCACGTCACAGAACGGCCAGACATCACTGGTGCACACTCCATCTGCGGTGGCAACGTGTTCAGTGGGGTCGAGTGATGTTCACTGATGAGTCCAGGTTTAGTCTCCAGTTCAACGACGGTCGGGTTCGTGTCTACAGACGTCCTGGGGAGCGCTTCGCTGACGTTAACGTTAGACAACGTCACCGGTTCGGTGGTGGCAGCATCATGGTGTGGGGCGGCATCTCTATCCACCACAGGACTCCCCTCTATGTGGTGGATGGCAATCTGAATGGAATCCGCTATCTGAATGAGATTATCCGGCCGTTGGTTCTCCCAGGCCTTCAGCAGATTGGCGGCGGGGCAGTTCTGCAGGATGACAATGCCAGACCCCACCGGGGTGGTAACGGACTTTCTCAGACAACAAGGCATCGCCAGGATGGATTGGCCAGCATATTCGCCTGACTTGGCCCCAATAGAGTACGCCTGGGACGAATTAGGCAGGAGAGTTCAGGATAACCATGCCCCTCCGGCCAACCTTCATGATCTGGGTCAACTTCTTATGGCAGAGTGGCAGGCCATTCCCCAAGAGTTCTTCAGACGTCTGATCAACAGCATGAGGCAACGATGTGTCGAGTGTATTCGCGCCAGGGGTGGGTTCACACACTATTAAACGAATGTTCTAATGTGTAAAATCTATGTTTGACAACCTTCAACTTTGACAGCATGTCATGTGACTTTCTTGTATACAGTGACGTTTATTTGTGGGTTTTTGTAAATATGGAACAATAAATTAAATTTTTGGTGTAGTTTACATCATCAATCTAATACACTCTGAAACTTATTTGGTTATAAATTTTTGACCCTTAAATTCTTTTGAGTAGTATATAATAATAATTCTAATTTAAACTTACTATTTTTTTATTACCATTATTTATTTTGAATTTGCGATCTAACAAAGAGTAAGTTTTGTATGATTCACCGTAAGTAGAGATCTTGTGTAACAAAATAACGTGAAAAATTTAGTTTCTTGATTCACCATTTCCTGTTACATAGGCCTATCCTCTGTCCATGTTAGAAACAGAGAGGGAGTAGACACATTTATAATATATACATAAACAAGGGATAAATGTTTCAAATTAAAAAGGGAAAGGTTTTTTTTTTCATAATGCTAATATATACACTTTATTAATTGTTTTGATACATACTTAAATAGAAAGCAGGGGTGCAGAAATGGAAAATATTTCACTAGCCCGCTGGACCAGAGCCAACTAAAATTTATTAGCCCGCCAGAATTTCTACTAGTCCGCCAGACTACAGAACAATATATTATGGTTTCACATATATATGGAGGTGGTGGTGAATGGGTGGGTGGGAGTTGTTTTGTTTTGTTTGTACAAGTTCAAATGGCTGGAGGTTCGAATCTTGTTTTGCATCGTCCACTTACAGTCGAAGCATAAAGTTTGATGAACGTTTGAAAAAACAAATCACAGTAGAAATGGATGAACCTTCTAGAAATTACGGGTAATTGGTCAGTCACCGGCGGGTTTAAATAAAAAATTTTGCTATAGTATATTTTTGCTATTACCAAAACACTTCAGTTTCCTTCTTACATCAAACCTAGTTACAAAACACATTTGTGTAGGAGGATGGTATGGACTGGTATAGATATACTTGCATTTCAATGTATTAGGAAAAACGATGTTACAAAGTAATAAATGATTAATACAGCTGTTGTTTCATTGAAGACAGCATCGACTGGCCTCGGTGGCGTCGTGGTTAGGCCATCGGTCTACAGGCTGGTAGGTACTGGGTTCGGATCCCCGTCGAAGCATGGGATTTTTAATCCAGATACCGACTCCAAACCCTGAGTGAGTGCTCCGCAAGGCTCAATGGGTAGGTGTAAACCACTTGCATCGACCAGTGATCCATAACTGGTTCAACAAAGGCCATGGTTTGTGCTATCCTGCCTGTGGGAAGCGCAAATAAAAGATCCCTTGCTTCCTGTTGTAAAAGAGTAGCTTATGTGGCTACAGCGGGTTTCCTCTAAAAAAACCAGTGTCAGAATGACCATATGTTTGACGTCCAATTGCCGATGATAAGATAAAAAATCAATGTGCTCTAGTGGCATCGTTAAATAAAACAAACTTTACTTTGAAGACAGCATCATTCACAACAATGTCCAGCATTTCTAGTAATATTATTAAAATATATTGACATTTCAATATGAATTTACACACACATATACCATGGAGATCCATGCACATGCACCTACGTAATGATAGCATTTTGTAGTCAGTTATATTATTTACGTAACAATGGCAATGGCTGCAAATTTTAATATACCATTGTTTTCATTAATCAAATTGTGCAGCAATAACATGACAAATATCTGTAAACTTAGTTTTCCATATAAATACCTGAGTGCACAAGTTGCGACATCTGTTGGTGACTGCCTTTGTACAGCACAGCAAACGGGCACTGTCAATTCCAATTGCAGGAGGGGTGACATTCTTCTCTCCGGATGGAGGTAGCATGAAACACTGCCAAAGTGGTTCCTGAAACAAATTATTAGATATGGAACTCAAAACCTAATATTATTTAACAGCACAATGACCTGAATTGGATATGTGGAGGAATCAATTCAGCTGCAGCGCATGCAGTATGACCATTATCCTTTAACAGCTCTTTACAAGGTCTGTTTTCATTATGTCACTGTCAACGGTTAACATGTAGTAAAACATATACATATATATAAACAATGCAGAGCTCGAACTTAAGAATTTGTCTCCTACACCAATTTTTTAAAGAATTGCAAAGGGTGAAACAGTCCATCGACAGCAATTTTGAGCCTGCCAGGTGTATACATTTCTCCATTGTTGATGCTCTCTACAATTTATATCTTAACGACAGCGCCGCCATTAAGTTTGAGCCCTGCAATGTAATAAAACAAGAAATAAACTAGCATGAACACAGAGAATACTAAATGAGTGGTTGTTAGATACTGGTGTCTTACCAATGAGTTGTTTCAAAAGTATCTAAGAAGCTATGTGATATAATAAATAACACATAATGTTCTCACCAATAGATGGGTGAGAAAATAACTTTTTATTATCCATCTGGATGTAAAATACTAATTACCAGCTAGTTATTTCATCAATAGGATACTGAATTTTAACTTGTACATTCTGTTATGTACCACAAAATCAATGTGTGGTTCTGGAATCTTCACTTCCTAATATTTCTGGAATCAAACAAACTATTGCTGAGCCTATAATCTAAAGATGATGCTGGTGATAATCACTTGGCCTAGATACGTACTACTTGTGTAGTAGAGTGTTAGGGTATAATAGTGCAAAATGTGATACTAACATGCCACTTTGCATGCAGTTAGGCATATGTAGAGTAAAAAAGAAAAAAGAACGAAATTTTTATTTAACGACGCACTCAACACATTTTATTTACGGTTATATGGCATCAGACATATGGTTAAGGACCACACAGATTTTGAGAGGAAACCCGCTGTTGCCACTATATGGGCTACTCTTCCGATTAGCAGCAAGGGATCTTTTATTTGCGCTTCCCACAGGCAGGATAGCACAAACCATGACCTTTGTTGAACCAGTTATGGATCACTGGTCGGTGCAAGTGGTTTACACCTACCCATTGAGCCTTGCGGAACACTCACTCAGGGTTTGGAGTCGGTATATGGATTAAAAATCCCATGCCTCGACTGGGATCCGAACCCAGTACCTGTAGACTGATGGCCTACCACGACGCCACCGAGGCCGGTATGTAGAGTAAAACTTGATATAGGACCAGCCTGGCAGCGACCCCTATATTGGCCAGGTGAAGTCACAATTCAAAATATACATATATATAGTCCTGATTTTAAATAGACACCACAATGATACATAACATCTGTGCCAAGTTTCATTGATATTGTGCCTTGTCCACTGGGCTAATGCAGGGTATTTGTGATTAGACACATTTCTTTTTTTCATTCAGTATATTCGTATTTTTTCAAAAATAATTATTAATATATAACAGCAACACATAAATAGTAATTATATTATCATTGGAGCTAATATTCTATTGCTTGCATTTTTAAATGTGATACAGAGTAAGAAACAGTTAATTGCCAGCCATTTTGAATTGTGACATCACCTGGCCAATAGGGATCACTGCCAGGTTGGTCCTATATCATGATGGCCTAACTGTAAAGTGGCATGTTAGTATCACACTTTGCACTATTTTACTACTATATGTCACTCTACTACACTATACATATGAATGTTAGAAACAAGGTCTCTGTAAGTAGTTGCTTACCCTGACATCGGGCTGCCCACATGATTTGATCACCTCCTCAATGATGTCCGTCTCAGCTGTCAGGGTCTGAAGCGCCCTCAAGCATGTAGCTCGACAGTGAGAGGTCGTCGCCTTCTCACAGCATGGAAGATCTAGAGATTTTAAATACGCCTGTACTACTCTTATCCAATCAGATTGTAAATAAGTGAAGAAAAATATTTAACTTGACCTCTTGACAAGTGCATTTCCTACTATACTTATGTACATATCAACGTCAGCCAACAAAATGGTAATAACCCACCTTTTGTGATTCTATCTCAACTTACTGTCATGTAACTAAATGTTTAAATAGTCTTGTGATTCTATCTCAACTTACTGGCATGTAACTAAATGTTTAAATACATGTAGTCTTGTGATTCCATCTCAACTTACTGTCAGGTAACTAAATGTTTAAATGGTCTTGTGATTCTATCTCAACTTACTGTCATGTAACTAAATGATTAAATAGTCTTGTGATTCTATCTCAACTTACTGTCTTGTAACTAAATGTTTAAATACATGTAGTCTTGTGATTCCATCTCAACTTACTGTCAGGTAACTAAATGTTTAAATGGTCTTGTGATTCTATCTCAACTTACTGTCAGGTAACTAAATGTTTAAATAGTCTTGTGATTCCATCTCAACTTACTGTCAGGTAACTAAATGTTTAAATGGTCTTGTGATTCCATCTCAACTTACTGTCATGTAACTAAATGTTTAAATAGTCTTGTGATTCCATCTCAACTTACTGTCAGGTAACTAAATGTTTAAATTGTCTTGTGATTCCATCTCAACTTACTGTCATGTAACTAAATGTTTAAATAGTCTTGTGATTCCATCTCAACTTACTGTCAGGTAACTAAATGTTTAAATGGTCTTGTGATTCCATCTCAACTTACTGTCATGTAACTAAATGTTTAAATAGTCTTGTGATTCCATCTCAACTTACTGTCAGGTAACTAAATGTTTAAATGGTCTTGTGATTCCATCTCAACTTACTGTCATGTAACTAAATGTTTAAATAGTCTTGTGATTCCATCTCAACTTACTGTCATGTAACTAAATGTTTAAATAGTCTTGTGATTCCATCTCAACTTACTGTCATGTAACTGTGATTTTATCTCAACTTACTGTCATGTAACTAAATGTTTAAATAGTCTTGTGATTCTATCTCAACGTAACTAAATGTTAACTGTTATGTGGCTACAACTTTACAATTAAATTGTTAAATATATGTATTTGAACTTACAATATGTGGTTACATAATAATGTTTTAACAAAATACATGTTTTAACTTACTGTCTTGTGGCTTGCTAGCTCTTGTAGAGCGTGAAAGATTCTTCACACAGTTTGACACCGCACGACTGGTTCCTTTACAGTGACGGAGTACCAAATTTTTACTGCCCGGATGTCGACTGAGACTGGTGAGGAAATACCCGTAACATACAATGGTGCAGCTGTAGGCCTGAGACTGGGAGCAACACCGTTCACCTGCTACAATCAGAACAGAGATACAGTGTTCACGTGCTACAATCAGAACAGACATACAGTGTTCACCTGCTATAATCAGAACAGACATACAGTGTTCACCTGCTACAATCAGAACAGATATACAGTGTTCACCTGCTACAATCAGAACAGAGATACAGTGTTCACCTGCTACAATCAGAACAGATATACAGTGTTCACCTGCTACAATCAGAACAGAGATACAGTGTTCACCTGCTACAATCAGAACAGAGATACAGTGTTCACGTGCTACAATCAGAACAGAGATACAGTGTTCACCTGCTACAATCAGAACAGAGATACAGTGTTCACGTGCTACAATCAGAACAGAGATACAGTGTTCATCTGCTACAATCAGAACAGATATACAGTGTTCACCTGCTACAATGAGAACAGAGATACAGTGTTCACCTGCTACAATCAGAACAGAGATACAGTGTTCACCTGCTACAATCACAACAGAGATACAGTGTTCACCTGCTACAATCACAACAGAGATACAGTGTTCACCTGCTACAATCACAACAGAGATACAGTGTTCACCTGCTACAATCACAACAGACATACAGTGTTCACGTGCTACAATCAGAACAGAGATACAGTGTTCACGTGCTACAATCACAACAGACATACAGTGTTCACCTGCTATAATACGAACAGAGATACAGTGTTCACCTGCTACAATCAGAACAGAGATACAGTGTTCACCTGCTACAATCACAACAGAGATACAGTGTTCATCTGCTACAATCAGAACAGAGATACAGTGTTCATCTGCTACAATCAGAACAGACATACAGTGTTCACCTGCTACAATCAGAACAGAGATACAGTGTTCACCTGCTACAATCAGAACAGAGATACAGTGTTCACCTGCTACAATCAGAACAGAGATACAGTGTTCACGTTCTACAATCACAACAGACATACAGTGTTCACCTGCTACAATCAGAACAGAGATACAGTGTTCATGTGCTACAATCAGAACAGAGATACAGTGTTCACCTGCTACAATCAGAACAGAGATACAGTGTTCACCTGCTACAATCAGAACAGATATACAGTGTTCACATGCCACAATCACAACAGACATACAGTGTTCACCTGCTACAATCACAACAGACATGCAGTGTTCACCTGCTACAATCACAACAGTGTTAATGTGCTACAATCACAACAGACATGCAGTGTTCACGTGCCACAATCACAACAGACATACAGTGTTCACGTGCTACAATCACAACAGACATGCAGTGTTCACCTGCTACAATCACAACAGTGTTCATGTGCTACAATCACAACAGACATGCAGTGTTCACGTGCCACAATCACAACAGACATACAGTGTTCATGTGCCACAATCACAACAGACATACAGTGTTCACCTGCTACAATCAAAACAGAGATACAGTGTTCACCTGCTACAATCAGAACAGATATATTGTGTTCACATGCCACAATCACAACAGACATACAGTGTTCACCTGCTACAATCAGAACAGAGATACAGTGTTCACCTGCTACAATCACAACAGACATACAGTGTTCACCTGCTACAATCACAACAGACATACAGTGTTCACATACTACAATCACAACAGACATACAGTGTTCATGTGCTACAATCACAACAGACATACAGTGTTCATGTGCTACAATCAGAACAGACATACAGTGTTCATGTGCTACAATCACAACAGACATACAGTGTTCACCTGCTACAATCACAACAGACATACTGTGTTCACATACTACAATCAGAACAGACATACAGTGTTCACGTGCTACAATCAGAACAGAGATACAGTGTTCACCTGCTACAATCACAACAGACATACAGTGTTCACCTGCTACAATCACAACAGACATACAGTGTTCACGTGCTACAATCAGAACAGAGATACAGTGTTCACCTGCTACAATCAGAACAGAGGTACAGTGTTCACCTGCCACAATCAGAACAGACATACAGTGTTCACGTGCCACAATCACAACAGACATACAGTGTTCACGTGCTACAATCAGAACAGACACACAGTGTTCACCTGCTACAATCACAACAGACATACAGTGTTCATGTGCTACAATCACAACAGACATACAGTGTTCACGTGCTACAATCACAACTGTGTTCACGTGCTACAATCACAACAGACATGCAGTGTTCACGTGCCACAATCACAACAGACATACAGTGTTCATGTGCCACAATCACAACAGACATACAGTCTTCATGTGCTACAATCACAACAGACATACAGTGTTCACGTGCTACAATCACAACAAACATACAGTGTTCACGTGCTACCATCACAACAGACATACAGTGTTCATGTGCTACAATCACAACAGACATACAGTGTTCACATGCTACAATCACAACAGACATACAGTGTTCACGTGCTACAATCACAACAGACATACAGTGTTCACGTGCTACAATCACAACAGACATACAGTGTTCATGTGCTACAATCACAACAGACATACAGTGTTCACGTGCTACAATCACAACAGACATACAGTGTTCACGTGCTACAATCACAACAGACATACAGTGTTCACGTGCTACAATCACATCAGACATACAGTGTTCACGTGCTACAATCACAACAGACATGCACTTTCACCACATCAAGGTCTTAGTTTTTAACAGCTGAGAATGACAACACATCTCGTAAAAAGTTCTGTCTGCTAATAAATTGACAGACACAGCTACAGACTTGGCTAACGATTGACCTTGTGATATATTTGTTTACAATATACCCTTGAGTATTGTAATTTCAATACCATAAGGTTTGACTTGATCACAAGGAAAAATATTGAAATTGCCACATAACCGGCAGATGTATACATACATGTATGTTTATGGTACTATCAAGTACAAATAATGTCCATTGGTGCCAGAGTGTGAACAATGTATTACGTCGTATCCAAATAGATGGAACTTAAAAGTAAATGTTTCGCTACTGGTGCATTTTAATTATAATTTCTAGCAATCTTTGGATAAAGAAAACTGGATTTTGATGGGATTTTTGACACTGGATGAATAATGAAACTTTGTAAACTTTGGAAAGCTGAACACCAGCTTTGAACCTCTGACCTTTTTTTGTCAGTTGCTGTCAATTGCTGCTACATTATGAATTTTTTTTAAATAAATGAAAAAATAAAAATTATATATATTTTTTTATGCGTTGACGTGATTTTTAAATCTCGATTGACATGTTTACACATTGTTTTATTTGTTGGAGGAGAGCACCAGGGGATCATAGCATCCTTAGTGGGCAGATGGGACATAAACCATATTTTTACCTTTATTCATTTTCATCCTCGAGTGGGAGCCGAGCTGGCTGTACCACCTCCCTCAGTCAGGCCTGGGAGGTCAAATCTGTTCGCGGGTTATTATTGTTTTTAAATTTTATGAAATGGTTTGTTTAGCCAAATAAAATACGACATTATATATGCTATTTGATCCACACCAAGTCTATTAGTATGTTTTATGATACCTTTTCAGGTGCTGTAGTATTTACTTTATTTTTTTGTGTGTCTTCGTTAAATTTGTCAACAATAATAATGAAATGTGCCTACAAAACTATGTTCCATTGTATATTCATCACTGAATTTACTAATGATCCCACCGATCGCTAATCACTGGTCCTGTCTGTGAGCTGCTTTCTTAAATAAGGACCAAAAGGAGCATGGGTACAGGTTTTATTTTGAGCTGTTGTTGTTGAAGTTGTGTTCTCTCTAGCACCCATTTACCTTTCCTCCACTAACTGTACCAATATTAGTGGAAACATTTACCGCCGATTTGACCAACGATCACAACGATCGCGAATTATATAACATTTACAAGCTTTGTTAAATAAATGTGTTAGCATGATTTCCAAAAGGAAACTTGGTACAATATCACTATACACGTACTTTTTTACCGCCAAGCTGACCAACGATCCCAACAATCATGGCATGCTGTTTTGTAAATGTAAATGTGAGTTAGCGTGATTTCCGAAAGGAACATGGGTACAGTTTTATTTGGGGCTATTGTTGTTGCAGGTATTTTTTCTCTAATCCCTATTTACATTTTCTCCACTAATTGTACCAATATCATTACTAGTACACAATGTATGTTTACTGTCAAACTTACAAACAATCCCAATGATCAGCATTTGTTTTGTCTTTTATTTGTTAATGTGTGTTGGCATTATTTACAAAAGAAACTTGGGTATAGGTTTTATCTGGGTATGTTGGCATTGCTGGTACATATATATTTTCTCAAGTTCCAATTTAAGCCTTCTTCACTAGCTATACTAATATCATTATGTTTACCGCTGATTGTTATGATCATAAGGTTTTTTTTTTATTTAAGAGCTACCTACTCTGTTAGTATCTCGAAATGTGTATTAATGTTTCTAAAAGTGAAGGGTGCACTTTTTATCTCTCTTTCTTTTTTTCTTTTTCTTTTTTTTTTCTTGCACTGTTGTTGTGGATATCTCTCTACTGGTCTTTTTTTGTGTTCTTTTTTGGGTCAAGTATATTATTTTAATGTTAATTTGATCCATACAATTTCATTTTGGAAAACTTTTTCCTTTATTACTACTACATGTAATCGTTTTCCATTTTTAGCAATCTACAAGGGTTGTCTGTCAGTTAAATTACATCATACATTTTTGAGGTTTGATTTTAAAATTTATTATAATCAGTGTAGAGTGATGGCTTTATTAACACACCAATCAGAATACATCAATATTAATATGTTTTAGGACAATAATTTAATAATGCCGCTTTAAAGAATTATGTCAACGCATAATACTAATATATTAATAAGATTTTTTTTTTTTTAAATTAAATTTATATAACATGACATAAACAGCTGACAACAATCAACAAATAAAGAAGGAAGGAAGGAAGGACATGTTTTATTTAACGACACACTCAACACGTTTTGTTTATGGTTATAAGGCGTCGGACATATGGTTAAGGAGCACAGAGATTTTGAGAGAGGAAACCTGCTGTCATCACTTCATGGGCTACTCTTTTTGATCAGCAACAAGGGATTTTTTATATGCACCATCCCACAGACAGGATAACACATACCACAGCCTTTGATATACCAGTCGTGATGCACTGGCTGGAGCGAAAAATAGCCCAATGGGGATCGATCCCAGACCGACCGTGCATCATCAAGTGAACACTTTACCACTGGGCTACGTCCCGCCCCCACCCCTGACAAATAAAGAGGTGACAGGCTGACAGCTAGTGACTGGTGACAGGCTGACAGCTAGTGACTGGTGACAGGCTGACAGCTAGTGACTGGTGACAGGCTGACAGCTAGTGACTGGTGACAGGCTGACAGCTAGTGCCTGGTGACAGGCTGACAGCTAGTGCCTGGTGACAGGTTGACAGCTAGTGCCTGGTGACAGCTAGTGACTGGTGACAGGCTGACAGCTAGTGACTGGTGACAGGCTGACAGCTAGTGACTGGTGACAGGCTGACAGCTAGTGACTGGTGACAGGCTGACAGCTAGTGACTGGTGACAGGCTGACAGCTAGTGACTGGTGACAGGCTGACAGCTAGTGCCTGGTGACAGGCTGACAGCTAGTGCCTGGTGACAGGCTGATAGCTAGTGCCTGGTGACAGGTTGACAGCTAGTGCCTGGTGACAGCTAGTGACTGGTGACAGGCTGACAGCTAGTGACTGGTGACAGGCTGACAGCTAGTGACTGGTGACAGGCTGACAGCTAGTGACTGGTGACAGGCTGACAGCTAGTGCCTGGTGACAGGCTGACAGCTAGTGCCTGGTGACAGGCTGACAGCTAGTGCCTGGTGACAGGTTGACAGCTAGTGCCTGGTGACAGCTAGTGACTGGTGACAGGCTGACAGCTAGTGACTGGTGACAGGCTGACAGCTAGTGACTGGTGACAGGCTGACAGCTAGTGACTGGTGCACATGCACATTGCAGAATCACAGCAAGTTGTTACTGGTATGGAACAAAGTCATCTGCCAGGCAATTTGGTTTTAACCACCCATCCCTCAAACCACTACACACTGTAGTGTTATTTAATTGAAGTACTGATATAAATTAAATGTATGTACTTTCACATGCAATATAATTAACATAATAATATTGATGAAGTTAAAAGTAACAATTAGCATCATTACTGAAAAAGAATCTCTTGGGATCATTCATCTTTAATTATTAGGACAGTTATGTCTAAATATTATACTGAATGTAGTTTATCTGAAAACATGCACTTATTAAGTTTTATGAAATAAAAATTATTGGCAATGGTTATCATTTTATGTTATTGCCTTAAGTTGCGAGAACAATAATTTTGTTTGTGCATCACTTGCATTAAATTTAGAACATCGTTTACATGTTTTTGATAGGTTATGCAAAAAATCAAATGGATTACCAATGGTTTATACCAAATTTTAATTCTCAGAATTTCTTAAAATACAATATTTATAGTCAATGTGTTTAAAATGCAATCTGTATCTTGGAGACAATTACATTATATTATTAATTATTATTATTATAATCATCAATATAAACGATTTAAAATTATGTGGTCTCTTCCCTTCATAGATTGATGGAAATCATGGCTTACCATTATGCTTTTGGAGACATTGGTATAGATTTTTTTCTCTATTGATATCACAATAAGCATCAGTAATATCAGCTATTGAGTGTGCCTGTAAAAAAAAAAAAAAAATGTTAAGATGTATGCATGTCATTACATAAGAAATATACCCACCCCCATCCCCTTTAGGCACACACTTCAACTTCAAGCCCCTTGGATGGGGGATCAGAATGACCAATTTCAGACAGTTGTCCCTCCATGTGCCAAGGATGCTTTATACCAAAAATTTGTTGGAACTGGTCAAGTATTTTTAGAGAAAGTTAAAAATGACACACAAAAACTGATCACAATAAGTGATTGAGCCTTTGGCTCGGCTAAATAGTGACACTCACCTGTCGACACCTGCGCTGACACTGCAGCGTAACAGCAGCATCGCAGCATGGCCACTTCTCAATCTGGCGAAGAACTGAAAAACACAACAATAATAACAGGGGTGCAAAAAGTACTCGCTCGCTCACCAAATGCGAGTGAAAATTCTGACAGACAAGTTTAAAAAATGCAACTACCAGTCCATGTAACGGGTGATCTTTTTCTGACTATTTTTTAACTTTTTTAAATTTTATTTTTGGGGGTTGCACATTGAATCTGCGACTGCATCAGCCATATATATGCTAGAATATATGAAAGAAATGTGAAAAACATGGTCTTTTCCAGAATATTAAAAAATGTATTGATTTGTCAATCAAGGTTTGGGTCTTGATTTCCTTTGCCACTTGATGTTGATCACTTTCCATGTGTCTTTAATTATTAATGTTTTTGTCAATATATTATATCATTGTTAAACAATATATATATAGTTCTATAGACTGGCAAACTAGTCGAAATTCTGGCAGGCTACTAAATTTTAATTGGTTCTGGTCCAGCAGGCTAGTGAAATATTTTCCATTTCTGCACCCCTGTACTAATATTAGTACTAATGTACACAATATCACAGTGCTGATTAAAAAGTTTGTTTTGAAGCACATTGATTTCTTAATCATTGGCTATTGCATCTCAATCACTGGTAATTCTGGCATATAGTCTTAGAGAGGAAACCCGCTACATTTTGTCATCAATAGCAAGGGACCTTTTATATGAACCATCCAACAGACAGGATAGTGCATACCACTGCCTTTAATATACAAAATGTACCACTAATTTTACATAATTCAAGTATGCTGAATCGAAAATGGTTGTAATACCTTGGAAGCTGAATCTTCAGTTATTTGGCTGCTATAACATAAAAAACAAGATGGCCACCACAATTCACATTATTTTGTTAACATTGTGTACATGGTGTATGTGGCCTCTTATTTTCACCATTTTAAAGCCATAATCCAATGGAAACATTGCCTGTGAGTATATAATCAATCTAACAGTTTGAAGACAATGACCTTAGTTTAGGACTGCCACTGATGGCACAGGATTTGTAACCTATTTTCTGCTAATATAACCTTTTTGGTCCTAGCCTTGTGCTTGAAACATGTACGAGGGACCTGTAAAAAAAAAAGTACTAAAATTTTGTGCGGAACTAGGGTAGTCATAGACGCTACCCGTTATCTCAGAAATGAGCAGCTTGACTCCCAATCTTTTCTGATTCACTTTAAGGGTGAGGGGTGGTAGTATAAATATCTGTGGCATTTATGTTGACTGATACACTGCAGGTAGGAGTTTCAGCCACGTATGTTATTACTGTCATCTATGGGATTTGATTTGGTAGTATACACCCGTAGCACATATTCAGTGCATAATAAAAAATATTATGATTTTGTCATTTTATTTAATTAAACTATACTGGTTGACCATGCAAGTTCACAATGACCTTGACCTTGACAATAATCACTGTACATGGCTCTGAATGGAGTCTGAATCAAAGTTAGCACTGAGGAAAAGTTGGTTTTGGCCTATATAATTCATACTGTAAAGATTTCAATAATTTCTTTTTACATGGTATTTGGCTTGCCATATACAACTGCTCTTAAATATGGTATTATATATAGGCAACCTAAACTAAGATTTTAATAGCAATTTATTTTTATATTAAAAATAGCATGTGCCAATAGTGGGTTAATGTCTTTAGTTTCCATTAACATTGTTCACTTTTCATGTATGAAATTCTGAAAACTCAAATTTGTAAAGAACTTGATTTTTATTGTCATTTTGACATACTTATAGGGTGCTAAGTTATATTTTAGACAAATTTGTAGTTTTATGCAAAATTTAAAGTAAATTTGAAGAAAAACTTTATCAAAAACATAATTAAATTTGTTGTTACTATTGTACCTTCGGTTCTTATTTATACATAACAATAAGGTTGTTAAACATATACTTAGATCTCCAGATCATTTTTTCTTTCTTAATAATCACTTAGTTAGCTCTCATGAAGAGCATTTTGAGTTTATGCTTGATTTTTTTCAAATTTGATTATCTGCCTTGGATTAAGTTATTGTTAAAGCTGTATTACCTAATGTTACTAGCTAAATAAAATGCTGGATTACAGATTGTAGGATTACATCCAATATACATATTGTATTCATCCGGATTAGAGAATAATGCAAGAAAATAGATGTTCGGGTAATTTTGTCATTTGAAAATAGCTTTTTTCAGTAATTAATCAAAAATAAATGTGTGAAAGTTGCATGATAATTCCAGATATGACAACTATTAAAACTTCCAACTACAGTAGGCTATAAATAAAATATAGTCAGGAATATCGGTGGCTGCCAATGGTTTTGATGGTTCATTATGAAAATCAGCATGGCCGATGGATTTGAAATTCCCACACCTGGTAACTTGAAGACACCCACACCCAGCATACAGGATTTCCTCCCAACACTAATGTTCAGGACATCAAGTCATTACTTCATACAGGTACAGTCATGTTTGTGTTTCCTTCCTCAGACAGTGTATTTTTTTAATACTGATATTTCTTTAATGTGCCAGTTACAGTCTTCATAATCTAGGGGTCAGTCAAGTACATGTGTTTTAATGCAATTCTTTAAAGGGGTAGAGGTACTCTGACTATCTTTGTTGTCTCTACATATATACCCAAGTACACACTCCACTGACAGTAAATATCTTCAGTTTTATTTTAAAACATTTTGTTGTTTAATGTGACATATTACATTTGTACAAAACTGTATGCAATATATATGCCTCATGAGGTGTACATTATATTAGGTTGCACTGTAGAAACAACAGTTTCAGTGAGGTTGTCAGTTTATGTCAGAATACACCAGATCCTGGTTGTCATAAAACCACATAGCTGGACACTTTTTGAAAAATGTATGTTATCAGTATAGGTACTAGTAATTTCCGGCTGGGTCAAAGTTCAAGGTGCACCCAACTTTTGATAGAGAAGTAAACACCACAAGTTCTTTGATTGGTGATAAATGTGAATGTGTGGCTTGTAAAACAAAATATTTTCATCTGGGCAAAAAATGGTCGCAATTTTATTTCATCTAGTACCACTCTTACAAGTAGCCTTGTGCTTCAATCATGTATGGGGTACCTGCAAAAAAAAGTATTCAAATTTTGTGTGGAACTAGGGTAGCCATAGACACTACCCGTTATCTTAGAAATGAGCTGCTTGAGCCTCAATATTTTCCAATTCACTTTAAGGGTGATGGGTGGTAGTATTTATATCTGTGGCGTTTATGTCGATTGATACGCTGCAGGTAAGAGTTTTAGCCACATATGTTACTATTATCGTTTATGGGATTGCATTTGGCAGTATACACCCTTATGGTGTTAGTGGTGGTAAGAAATGGACACCAAAACACATTGGTTTAGGCAGCACGCTTCACCAAATCACTCAATCAAAAAACCTAGTTATGGTTTTTCACGAAGCAAGACATATATTGAGTTATGAGCAAATAAAGTAAAGTAAAGTTTGTTTTATTTAACGACGCCACTAGAGCACATTGATTTTTTTATCTTATCATCAGCTATTGGATGTCAAACATATGGTCATTCTGACAGTTTTTTTAGAGAAAAACCTACTGTTGCCAGATAGGCTACTCTTTTATGACTGGCAGCAAGGGATCTTTTATTTGCGCTTCCTACAGGCAGAATAGCACAAACCATGGCTTTGCTGAACCAGTTATGGATCACTGGTTGGTGCAAGTGGTTTACACCTACCCAATGAGCCTTGCGGAGCACTCTCAGGGTTTGGAGTCGATATCTGGATTAAAAATCCCATGCCTCAACTGGGATCTGAACCCAGTACCTACCAGCCTGTAGACTGATGGCCTAACCACGATGCCACCGAGGCCAGTTATATGAGCAAATAATGCAACCTGATACAGGTTTAGCTGAAACGAGGCTGCAGTCAATGAATTTGGAAACTGGTGCTACCATACCACCATATCTAGTTCATGGTAAATGTGTACACTACAGAGCAGATAACATTGACATTCTGGATGAAACATTGGAAGGAAAAATAATGTTCATGCATTACAGGTTGCAGCATGGCAGAGAGGACCAAAACCTATTTCCATGCTTGCCCAGATAAAAGCATCAACTAAACATACTTTGAATGTACTCAGTCTATGGAACAGCTATGCCCTATCAAGATGAAGATAAACAAGATTAATCCAGTCTTCTCAAGACTAGTAGAGCTAAAATGGTTTGACACATTTGAAAACAAGGATTGTGTCAAGAATACACTGATGCAATTTAAGATTCACTTTTGAATGCAAGAATACTTGGAAAGCAACAAGTTGACTGTTTTATCAAAGAAAGACTGGTGGTGACCATGACACAATGTTTAGGAAGAATGCTTCTACCTTTGAAACTTTGTATGACGTAGTGAGACAATAATGATAAGGATAAAACTTTGCTAAAAGCTGACAGAAATGTTCTTCAACGTCTTATCATTGCTCTTAGAAGTGGTGCAAAGTCTGCCCTGGCTGACTTGCTCACGGCAGATATAGATTGCCCACAAACTCTTGATCTTGGACGAATGCCATTATGTCTAGATGGACAGACACTCTTAGCTATTGGCAAGCCTGGTGGAGCAAAAACATTTGTCAATTTTCAAAATATATTCACAACATCAGTGTTGTATATGGGATCACCACCCAAGTACATAGATGTTGTTTTTGACAGGTATTGGCAATAATCCATTAAAATTGGCACCAGAAATTGATGCACCAAGACCACTTACCCAATTCATTGTCATAGAAGGCTATGATGTGCCTCTTCCATTTAGATGACAAAACTTCCTAAGTTTGCCCGATAACAATGCTGATTTGGCAAGATTTTTTTTATCAGAATAGCTCATTACAAAGGCACCGCCTGATAAGTGATTATTGTTGCAGAGGGTTTTCTGATGAACGAAAAGTGCTGTCATTAGATATAACCACCGATCTATCAAAAAGTACATAATATTGCATGATGGAGTCTTTTATTTATACTGTGCACAAATTATTGTTATTGTTTAAGGGTCTGAACAAAATTTATATAGTTGTGGTCGGAAGTGTTTTCCATCAGGATCAAGCTGACTCTCTTCTTTTGGAAAGTATTTTTAGAAATTAAAAGTCCGCTAATACACAGCAATATACAGTATGCCTATATTATCTCGATTTCTTAGGCAACATAAAGGAATATATGGCAATATTTTTATTATGAGCATACTATATTACCTGGCCTCAGTATTTATGTGTGCATTTCAACTCCATATTTAAATCATTATCCGATTCATCACTATCATGGTCAAAAGTGTGTCTTTTACAATCAAAACAAGTAATTTTGCATTTTAGAATATATCAGGATCTATTTTTGATACAGGAACACTGAATAATTATTTGACAGTTGCCATGGCTGCCATAAAATCCAGTGGACATGCAGGTGTCAGAATTGAGCATATTTATTTTTATTTGTCATGTAATTACACTATTGACATATTTGTATACTGTCCATTACACATCTTGTAGGGTTACTGCTTAACGACAATTTTAGTGGCAGATCCAAAATAAAAGCCACATATAGTTATTTGTTTATAAAGAACGATGTCCACATTTTCTACTTCACTTTTTTTTAAATAGCTGTCATTAAAGACTTACAGAGTCCATACTCGACTAGTATATTTAAAATCTTATATTTAGAGAAAGCAGTAACTAGATGAGGCATTGAAGTTGAAGCTATCAATGACATGATGCACAGATTTATTAAGACCAGTATGATATATTTTTAAAGGAATGGCTTGTTTCTCAGAATGGTTCAAGATTAATAACCTTTTGTTCAAATGACTTCTGGCTTATAATAAATCGAGAGAACAGCAGCATGTTTCTTGAAGGTAGATAATTCCAGGCTTTATTACATTCCTTGTCAAGTGCAGGATGGTTTTTCAAGCAGACACATTTTGCTTTACGTAGGTGACGCTGTCAGTGAAGGACATTCCAAAATCCAAACACACACGATGTACTAAGACCACTCACCCAATTTGTTGTGTCATTGAAGGCTACAATGTGCCTCTTCCCTTTAGATGGCAAAACAAAAACAAGGGATTAAATTTTTCGACTTCAAGTGAGCACTCTACCAACTGAGCTAGATCCCGCCCCACAAAGAGCCAGAAGACCCTGTGGACAATTCTACCAGAGGCCATTGATTAATACATGTTGAAAACTACAATGATGTCGAAAACTATACCATTACATAGAGACATGTCAGTATGTCACACAGGCAGACCCGGGGTAAAAGGGGTGCAATCCCGTTTATGACATACTAGTATCTGATGTATTGTGACAGCCTGAGGAATAAAAAACTATGTGTTATTAGCCATTTTTAACAGTTCAAAATGTATAAAAAGTAAATATGTAGATGGAGGAGGGTTGGTAAAATCCTTATTTTATGCATAAATACTTTATAGATGGCCCCCATTTAGTAGTCTGAAAGACCTACTACCCATGTTACAGTGATACAATGAAGCACATCTCTCTGCAAACGTACTGACAAGTTCTGTAGTCAATGCCCACACACAAGCAGAGAGCTGTGTATAACCCCTTCGTTCCAGAGACATTGAACAGCCCCTTTGTGACAGACACTGAACACCACTTTTGATAAAAACTGTGAGAATTTTGTGGTGGATTTGACCAAATGTGACAAAATATCTAGTAGTTAGCACTCTAAACATTTTGACTCCTCCACCCCACCCCCACCACCCCCTTTTTAAATTCCAATATATCCACCCCAAACAACAACAAAACAAACATTTATTCATGTTTGAATGCAGTTTACATGATGTCCTCTCTTTTAATATGCTACGTCATGCCAATATTTTAAAGAGATTATACAGTGACATCTTATTTCACTTAAAAGTCTGAACCAAATTGTTAACAACTATGATAAATTACTCTCCTACAATGTACCTTTAATTACCATTAGATTTTCTACATTTTTATCCAAACATAAATTGTGGAAAACAAACATTACATTAACATGGATTCCACATATTAACCTGAAACCATGTCACCTATATTGACTTTCTTAAGATCTCCTAGGACAAAACACATGTATTTTTCACCATCTGCCATTTTGCTTTTTTTGTGGAATACTCTTCAAGAGGGGTGGAAGCCTCCTAAGTATGTGACGTAATTAATATGGTGTCATGAAGTGTGCGTTATACCTTAGAGCATATCTTGACATTGTTAGATTAAGTGCTGATCCACCCTTCTTGAATATGGAATATATAAACAAGCAAAATGGCAGTTGGCAGAAAACTGCATGTATTTTACTCTATGCATTCTCAGCAAAGTCGATATTGCTGACATCGTTACAGTACCGTATGTGGAATCTGTGTCACAGTAATTGATTTTTACACAATTTATGTCTGGACAGAATTTGGGGAAAATTTAATGGTAATTACGGTAAAGGTACGAGAGTAATTTATCGTAGTGGTTAACAATTTGGTTCGACTATAGCGCCGTGAACAGATTTATAGTGGTGACCTTTTTTCTGAATCTGTAGTGATTATAAATATCACTGGCTCCAAAAATTAATACAAACTTCCCACAGGACCTATTTTAGCTACATATATGCCCCTACACTAGAACTTGACTATTTGTAACAGGATATTTTTAATACCAACATTATTTGGCAAAACCGTGTTGGCTCGCATGTCACATGTTCACAACTGAAAGCATAACTCCCATGTTTTTTAAAGAGGATGCATTAGTCCAAAACCAGATTGCTATAACATTTTGTAATACACTCCATAACTCCATTTTATTTAGAGCATATTACATAATTATAATATTTTCAAAAGTAGCTTTCAAAAAATTAAGTTTCTTTACATTTATTAAAACATTTTTAACTTGCTCTGGCATACCATTTATGAACACAGAGATATGCAGTTTAAAAAGTATCACTTGGTATTTATACAACAATTATAAACCTGACAATTAACTTCAACATAAAAATTATCTTGGTATTTATACAATCCATGAAAGAATTTAAAAGTTATAAGCAATTATAAACCTAACAAATTTTAACATGAAAATTATCTGAAATTGTAAATAAAAAATTAAATTTTAGCAATACCAGAATACTGTGTAAAGTTGCTTATATCATTTCTACATACATCAATAGATGAAAAAGAAATTTAAAAATTATAGAAAAGAAAAGCTGAGGTAATAAACAAGTTCAACTTTATGACGGCACTGATGGCAATTGTTGTCATTGAGACATAAATTGTGTCATTGGTAAGGTTCCTCAACATTAGTTGCCAGTATATAACATTTGTACATTTAAAATATGTCTACATTCAGAAAAATAACATTTCAGTCATGTTTATTTGCTGAAAAGTCACTTTTTAAAACAATTGCCACAGGCAGTCTCACAACTGCTGTTGGTTGGCCATTTCACCCACAGCAATTCTTTTTTCAATTGCCGTGGGAGACATATTCTTAAGTTGAGCCCCAGACTAGCAAAATCCACACTAATTATTATCTACTTTATATTCTTCATGACAAGACTTTTATTTGTCACTTTCTATTAAAGCTCATGACAGGTGACATATATTTGATAATAAGTGGTAACTTATTTATTATTATATATGCCAAATTTGTCAATTCAGCAATAAAGACATTAACTTAGTGACAATAATGCATAGACCAGTAATTATAGCTCACAGGTATTTTCCCACCACTCACCATGCAAAGAAACCTTTGAAATTTATTTTATTCAGGCTTTGTGGGAAATGTAGAAACCTATCAATCAAACTCTGCTGGGGGTGCCTTTCATTCTAAGTGAGACATTTTGCCAACAAAAAAAGCTTACTTTGTCCCTGCGCTGACAAGCAAAGCTGCATTTTGTGTTCTGCCTTTACTTGGCTGACAAGATGATTGAATTCTGGCTGTCAGAACAGACAGTACACCGGCAGGTAGTCAATGTCTTTCTCTATCCCAGTGGCCATCACGTTCTGACAGACAGTACAAACCCTTTCTGTCTCTCTCCATCTCTTCCCCTCACCCAATCCCCACCTCCTTTCCCTTTATGCTGATAAACATGTAGTAATCATCTTGAATAGTATTCAGAACTTTTGAAAGGTCAAACAAACTTTCTCACTGGAAACTATACATATAATGTAGAGAATTTGCTTGTTTATAGACATACTCAAATATTTTAGATATATATCCATGGATAACAACAAAAAAACACCTATTAAAAAGACATGCTGGTAACTTGCAATGAAATTTAAATCATTGTTATACATTATTATTTGAACTCTTAATTTCACAGAATTATACTACCACCAGGAGTGGACAAAAAAGTTTCTAGGGATGGGGAATAGCATTTAAAAAGGGAACCCCCAGTATTCAAAAGTATGCTAACATTATTATCAATATGCATGGTACTCTTACACAGTAATGTTACAATACTGACTGTTCCCCAATAAATGCTTTGTACATGTATTCATCGGTTAAAAATGGTGCACTTCAAATTTGGGGGTGAATACTCTCCCCTTAGATTTGCACCTGACAATAATAAGTACTGTATAAATAATCTGGATTAAATTCAGTATTTTTATTTGTATCCATTGCAAAACATATGTAACTGATGGAATATAGCGGGTTTCCTGAGAAGACTAAATTTTAGAAAATGTTTTTAATCCAATTAATGTCTTCCTTTGGTGACTACCAGATAACCGGAAATGTTTGTGGTTTTTTATGTTTGGATTTTCAGGGTAAGTGGGCAGCCTCGAAAATATAAAGCTGCATGGGAATAGTGTATTGAACACACCGGGTTATTATAGATGTATTCTATAGAGTAAAATATAAAGCTGCATGGGAATAGTGTATTGAACACACCGGGTTATTATAGATGTATTCTATAGAGTAAAATATAAAGCTGCATGGGAATAGTGTATTGAACACACCGGGTTATTATAGATGTATTCTATACAGTAAAATATAAAGCTGCATGGGAATAGTGTATTGAACACACCGGGTTATTATAGATGTATTCTATACAGTAAAATATAAAGCTGCATGGGAATAGTGTATTGAACACACCGGGTTATTATAGATGTATTCTATAGAGTAAAATATAAAGCTGCATGGGAATAGTGTATTGAACACACCGGGTTATTATAGATGTATTCTATAGAGTAAAATATAAAGCTGCATGGGAATAGTGTATTGAACACACCGGGTTATTATAGATGTATTCTATAGAGTAAAATATAAAGCTGCATGGGAATAGTGTATTGAACACACCGGGTTATTATAGATGTATTCTATAGAGTAAAATATAAAGCTGCATGGGAATAGTGTATTGAACACACCGGGTTATTATAGATGTATTCTATACAGTAAAATATATAGTCTATAGAGTAAACAGTATATAAAGCTGCATGGGAATAGTGTATTGAACACACCGGGTTATTATAGATGTATTCTATACAGTAAAATATAAAGCTGCATGGGAATAGTGTATTGAACACACCGGGTTATTATAGATGTATTCTATAGAGTAAAATATAAAGCTGCATGGGAATAGTGTATTGAACACACCGGGTTATTATAGATGTATTCTATAGAGTAAAATATAAAGCTGCATGGGAATAGTGTATTGAACACACCGGGTTATTATAGATGTATTCTATAGAGTAAAATATAAAGCTGCATGGGAATAGTGTATTGAACACACCGGGTTATTATAGATGTATTCTATAGAGTAAAATATAAAGCTGCATGGGAATAGTGTATTGAACACACCGGGTTATTATAGATGTATTCTATAGAGTAAAATATAAAGCTGCATGGGAATAGTGTATTGAACACACCGGGTTATTATAGATGTATTCTATACAGTAAAATATAAAGCTGCATGGGAATAGTGTATTGAACACACCGGGTTATTATAGATGTATTCTATACAGTAAAATATAAAGCTGCATGGGAATAGTGTATTGAACACACCGGGTTATTATAGATGTATTCTATACAGTAAAATATAAAGCTGCATGGGAATAGTGTATTGAACACACCGGGTTATTATAGATGTATTCTAACAGTAAAATATAAAGCTGCATGGGAATAGTGTATTGAACACACCGGGTTATTATAGATGTATTCTATAGAGTAAAATATAAAGCTGCATGGGAATAGTGTATTGAACACACCGGGTTATTATAGATGTATTCTATAGAGTAAAATATAAAGCTGCATGGGAATAGTGTATTGAACACACCGGGTTATTATAGATATATTCTATAGAGTAAAATGCTTACACACTGGTATGAATGAAATGTGTCGAGCTCAGATTAAACACTACACAGTCAGACTTAAAAAACATCTGACACAAATCTTAATTGGCTTTTGATGAAACCAACAACTGATCCATTGTCACACTAATAACATACAGTATTACTCAATTGCAATTGTATGCTCTATTAATTGTTTAACTTTAAGCAAAGGCGATAACATGAAAACTTTTAATGTTGATTATGTACAGAACAGAATATTCAATGTGCTAAACCACGGAAATAAAAACAAGTCAAATCTTGAAAATAAGAAACCTCAAAAGTTTTTAGTCCTCAAACCATGAACATTTTAGACCACAAAAATGTCTGGTTAATCAGTATGAGCATAATGTGGCAATGAAATAGAAGTAGCATTGTTTTACTGAACTTGCTGAAAAGTTTATCACATAGAAAATGATAAACTTCTGAATGGTTTACAACAAACAATGAACCTGTTGAAGTTATTGCATTACATTGTATATTAACATACATGTAGTATTCAATTCATAGAAAGAACACATCAACCAAAGCTTTGGTTTTGCAAGTCTATTTTAGCAGACTGTTCCTAATATTCATATGTTTATCTGGTCTGACAGAACTATAACATGTGATCCCTGCACTGCTTGTCTAAAAGGATCCAGATCTTGAAAACACAATGTCAGGTGTCAGCTTTCAAAACTAACACATACACAAATAACTAAAGCATCACTATATAAGAAATTATCACCATCAAGTCAAAGCCAAAAAGACTAATATTTGATAACTAATAATTAAATATGTTTGACCTACACCAGATATTTTTTTCATTTATGATAAAAGATTTACAAACAGTATCCACTAAAATGTAATTATAGTAATACACTTGAGTACTTTAAAAATATATTACACACATCAAGATATGAGAGGATTAAAATGACCGACTGACTATTTATGGCAAAGCAAAATTTGAGACCGATTCTTCCATCTTGTTTGATAGCATTGCTTTTCTTTTTTTTTGCTTTTTTTTTAAAGTTAAAGTTTGTTTTGTTTAATGATACTAAATAGATCACAATTATTTATTAATCATCAGGTAATGTTGGATGCAATGTATCAAACATTTTTTTTTTTTTTTGACACAGTCTTAATATAAAGGAAACCACCTACATTTTTCCATTAGCAGCAATAGATCTCTTGCATGCACTCTCCCATAGACAGGACAGCACATACTATGGTCTTTGATGTACCAGTTTTGGGGCATAAGTTGAGATAGGAACCCCCCCCCCCCCCCCCCCCTTTCCAGAGAACATGTCTGTCCACAAGGGGGTTCGACTGCGGCCAAACCACCTCAAGCAAGAGTTCTAACAACTGAGCTAGATCCTGCCACTCACGTAAAAGAATGATACAGTTGGGGTTATTTTAACGACACCACTAGAGCACATTGATCTATTAATCATTAGGTATTGGATGTCAGACATTTGGTAATTTCGACATACAGTCTTAGAGATGAAACCTGCTATATTCTTTCCATTAATAGCTAGCGATATTTTATATGCATCATCCCACAAGACAACGTAGCACATACTAACACCTTTGATATACCAGTCATGGTGTACTGGTTGGAATGAGAAACAGCCCAATGGGGCCTAATGACAGGGCACATTTATAAAAGAATGAAGACCTAATGTAGATGTAGCTCTTCCCGAGTTTTGGTTCATAGGTACCGGCCTCGGTGGCGTCATGGCAGGCCATCGGTCTACAGGCTGGCAGGTACTGGGTTCGGATCCCAGTCGAGGCATGGGCTTTTTAATCCAGATACCGACTCCAAACCCTGAGTGAGTGCTCTACAAGGCTTAATGGGTAGGTGTAAACCACTTGCACCGACCAGTGATCCATAACTGGTTCAACAAAGGCCATGGTTTGTGCTACCCTGCCTGTGGGAAGCGCAAATAAAATATCCCTTGCTGCCTGTCGTAAAAGAGTAGCCTATGTGGTGACAGCGGGTTTCCTAAAAAAAACAGTGTCAGAATGACCATATGTTTGACGTCCAATAGCCGATGATAAGATAAAAAATCAATGTGCTCTAGCAGCGGCGTTAAATAAAACAAACAAACTTTTTTGGTTCGTAGGTACACATACAAATGGAAAAGCATAACACTGATTAGCTGTGTTCTCCATTTCCATCATGCAATCTAAGGCAGCACCACAAACATTTTTCTACAAACAAGTTTGACCATTTGGTATTCTACTGCCTCCTGTGTTTGCTGCAAGCCACAAGCATTCCCAGGGCTTGCCATCCATCAGCGAGTGACATGTGCCAGTGTTTACAGCAGTCACATGAACCAGCCAGGCCAGCATTCATTCTCTCCACAACACAGCAAATACCAGGTCCATTATTGTGGCAGTGTTTAGGTGCACACAATCACCCGTTTCACACTGGCAGTTCAAGTCAAGCTGTTGGCACCCATTTACTTTTTATAACCTAGTCTGTCATTTCTCTACCCCCACTCTCCAAAAGTAAAAAACACATCAAAACACTGCACTGGCAATGATGTATGATTAATTATATGTTGTATGAGAAATAAAACATAGGTCAGTCACAGTATTGAAACTTACAGCAGTACAATTAAAATGAATGAGATAAATTTCAGGTTACCAGAAGTAAAATACAGATTCATTTTTCTTTTTACAGCTACTATATAAGGCATGCATGTAGCATATTGAACACAATCAAGTACCATGTAGTAGAAGTACACATGCACTGGCACATAAGCCTTTTTTCCATTTGTTAATTTTCAGGATAAATAAAGAGAGAAATGTTTTGTTTAACGACGCTCTCAATTTTCATGATAAATCAGATATAGATGTACACTGTCATGGGCACCCAGGATTTACCACGATGACAAAATTCTGAGAATGTGTTTGATATCTGCTGTCATTTAGTCTCATGTGTGGTGTTTTCATTAGTATATTAATTCTGCATCTTCCATTTTATTTAAATGTTAATATAAATAATTTTCAAAAATAATATTAACGACGTAAAACCTAAAAGTGAGTGCAAGTGAGATAAATTAAATACACTGTATAAATACCAATTAACTAGACGAGGTTGATATTTTATATATTAAAAAACACTCATGACGAATTCTATTTTGCCTATAATACTTCTAAAATAAAATTTTCATGCGATATGTAGTAAATTATGGTATTAAAGTCACCTCCATCGGTAATATGATGTCATCACGATTAGCACAAATTAGTTTTACAACACACATTTTAAACTAAATCTTATGAAAACGTCTTGTTGGTTTGTAAACAAATGACCCATTAACAGCAACTAGAGACCTTGCAAATTTGCAAATACCTTTAAATTTGCATACCATTGCATTATTAACTGGGTTAATACACTAAATTATCACATGGGTTTATGACATGGATATCATGGGTAAGTTATAGGATAAATATTCTTATAATCTACTTACAAGTTAGCGTGTAACATGTTTAATGATATTCTGAGTGAAAGCAGTTGTATGCCTGACATTTTGGTCATCACAGAAGGCTTTAACTAGGCTAGCCTGACACATAAAAACAATCGATACTCACCAGGTACGTTTACACTGATGCAATGCCAAAACTGCACCTGAAATCACAAACAAAATATTCATCATTGCAGGAATAAAATTATTTATTCAACCTGTTTCAATACATCAAAATAATAATAAAAATACTAAATAAGGACAGACATTGTACATTTAATCAAATTAAATGTAATTAAATATAAGGCATGCATGTAGCATATTAAACACAATCAAGTACCATGTAGTAAAAGTACACATGCACACACAAACAGTCAAACCTTCCCAAGTGGTCACCTGTCTTAAGTGGCCACACTGTTTCAGAACTTACCTAACAAGGAGGACATACTTCTCTTAATTAAGTGGCCATGATAATTATTTTTAAATGGATTATTTACAAGGTACTGGAAAGAAACAATCATCAGACATTCACTGTCTACCTGGTAAAGTCTCAAACAGGTTGTCAGTTTTTAGGAGCTAATTTTTACAATAATATTCACAATATTTCACAGTAATTTACAATATAAAATCATCAGTCAATAAAATACATTATTTCTCAGGTTCACTGATTTGGACCAGAAAGGAAATCGTATTAATGTTATTATTTAGTAAAATCAACATGTTCGCAATGTTGAGACAGCAATATTTATTGGTATAAAGTTTGTTTTATTTAATGACACCATTAAAGCACATTGATTAATTAATCATCAGCTATTGGATGTCAAACACTTGGTAATACTGACATGCAGTCAGAAGAGGAAACCTGTAGGGGTGTGACGAATACACATGGTGATCAATATGATACATATCACGAATATGAGGTGATAAATATGAATATGTATTCACATCCATGAATACAAAAGTGAAAAGTTTTTGCAGAAAAGAAGAACAGTATTTGAGGGGTTTTAAAAGTAAAAACTGCTTAATCATGGGTGGGTGGGGTTTTTGTTGGGTTTTGGGGTGGGCTGTTTTTGGTGGTTTTTGTGTGTGTTTTTTTTGTGTGTTTTTTTTTTTTTGGGGGGGGGGTTGACAGAAGCAAAATCAAGGTACATGTAGGGTACCAGTCCAATGCACTGAACAAAAAAAGGATTGGTCTATGTACTTGATCTACTACAAAACCGGTCTGGACATTATCAAAACAATTGAATTGGTATTGTGTTTTGGTTAGTGTGAATTAGAAACATAAATTGTACAGTTAGCATTACATATATGTATTCATGTATTCAGTTCAGCTAGTGATGCAACTACAATATAGATCACTGTTCCATGCACCGAATATTCGAGTATATTGTTATACCCTAGAAACCCGCTATATTTATTCATTAGCAGCAAGGTATCTTTTATATGCACTTTCCCACAGACAGGAAAGCACATACCATGGCCTTTGACTAGTTGTGGTGCACTGGTTGGAATGATAAAAAACCCAATCAGTTGAATAGATCCACTGAAGTGCTTTGATCCTGTGACACAAGTACCTCAGGCGAGCGCTCAACCTACTGAGCTAAATCCGGCACATATTTATTGACATGGGCGAATAATGTCATTAATGGACAAATAAATGATTTACTGATATGAATTCCTAACAGATATTTCCTTTAGAATCATGTTACTGCTTATAAACATCAATTTCATTTACAAAAAATCTCAATGTATCACAACTATGCTTTTCAATTGTAGTAAATGAATAATGAAACACTGAAAACACCTTGATCATTGGAAAATCTTCATGTACGGTTAAATCTGACATAGGCATGTTTCACAAATATGCACTGAAACACAGAAGTTTATGTTTATAGTTGACCAATATATACTGAACCCCAAAAGAAACGCGACACATGTGTGGCTGAGAAAATATGTTTCAATTTATTAATATCAAAGATAAATTTTGAAAAATCTGATAAAGTCAATTTATTGGATGCACTTTGACCACAGTCTCTGGGTCGTTTGCCTGTGTTCAGGTAGTGGGGGGATCCAGCACATCGAGATTGTAGGGCGTGACATGTTCAATACCGTGTATGTCCTCCCTGGGTGTTCAAAATGGCCATACACCGTCGGTACATGGAGTGCACGAGGCGGTTCACAAAAGCCATTGGCACCTGTGCCCACACCCTCAGGAAAGCCGTCTCCAGTTGCACACGAGTTGTCAGCCGTGGGACCACCTGGTTAAGCCGTCTCTGGATTTCATCCCACAGGTGTTCAATCGGGTTCAAATCAGGGCTGAGAGCCGGCCACGGCATGGTTCTGATGTTGTGCTGACGCAGGAAGTCCATGGTGATCCTGGCCGTGTGGGGGCGAGCATTATCCTGCTGGAACACGTGGTTATGGTGACGCGTGAAGAAGGGCACTATGTGAGGTGTTAGAATCTGGTCAACGTAGCACTGCGCTGTGATGCCATTCCCTCTGCCTGCACCAACATTTTGGAACAAATGGGGCCCAATTCTCTGATTCAGGCCTATAGCACCCCAAACCATGATGCTTTGGCCACCCCACGGGTCTCTCTCCAGGACACATGCGTCTCTGTAGCGTTCACCCCTCCTACGCCACACCCTCACTCTGCCATCCGAGTTGGAAACACAGTACCGGCTCTCGTCAGAGAAGACTATCAACCTCCATTGTTGATGCCGCTACTGTAGTCGTGTCTGACGGTGGCGGGTGGTGAGGACAGGTCCTCGAGCGGGACGTCGGCAAAACAGGTTGTTGGCGGCCAGTCGACGTCATACCGTGTCATCACTAATGGGTCGCTGTCCAGTGCCAATGGTCGCGCGAGCTGTCATGCTGGCCGTTCTGAAGCGATCATGGAGGTGTTGCCGGTTGATGTAGCGGTCCTGCCTGGGCGTGGTCACCCGGGGGCGCCCGCTGCGGTGACTGTCTGCAGTGCTGTTGGTGTTGATGTACCGCTGCTGTAGACGATGGATGGTGCTGACATGGACATTGTAAGCGTTAGCAACAACCAGGGCACGCTGCCCGGCTTGCAATTGGCCGATAGCTTGTTCTCTCTGCGCTGCTGACAATCGGGTCATACCTGATGCATGCAAATTACGAATGCCAGGAACGCGGTTCAAGTTGGTTTTTATACCCATAACCTCCACGAGATGCACGTGCATTTCGGTTTTCATGACAATTGTTTGCGACTGCCACCCACGGCCTTCGAGACAGGTGCGTTTTGGCGTGTCGTTTCATGGAAAGTTGAAAGGGTACCTGCAATTTGGGTCTCAGTCATAAACCAGCATGTCTTGTAATATTGACAGTTACATCCCCGAAATAAATTGTTATAATTTACCATATAGAAATGACATTTAAAAATCTCGCGTTTCTTTTGCGGTTCAGTATAGTAAAATTAAATTTATGTCATAATGACAGTTTAGTGCTGACATAACTATCTACACACCAAAAGATAATTGTTTTGTAAATTCTAATTGCCATACCAGAATTTCACTTGGTGTTTACACCTGCAATACTGCATTCTGATGTTTCTACGAATCTGGACCAAGGTGCCCAATTTTTATCATATTCTTTGAACTAACAACTTTTGTGACACTCAATAGCTGATGTGTATTTTTGTGCTGGGGTGTTATTAAAATTCAATTATTCCATTCTTTGAACTGACAGTTTTTGTAAAATATAAAATAAAAAAATTGTCTTTTAACTTTTAGAATATTTAAAGGATAATATGTCAGGTTCCTCTTTCTGCATTTTATATTTGTACACACATATACACTGTTATACACTGTAATATATTACAAAGGTATAATAATAGCCATTTTTCAATCTTATTTGCAGTCTTACATGTATTTTGCATACAAATGCTGTGATTAAAAATAGTGTTTTTGTCACCACTAATTCTAAGAACAGTAAAACCCCACAAAACAGGACACTATGTAAAGCAGAATTCCCTCAGAATCAGACACTTTTGACAGTCACTTTTTAAATATCAGTACAGAACCTTTCCAAACTGGATACCCTTTAAAACTGGATTCTTTACATGGTCGCGTGTTGTCCGGTTTAGAGGGGTTTCACTGTAATTGTATGTGACTTACCAAATGAGATGGACAGTGTTGTGCTGCCTGAATCAACTGTGCCAGTTGCTGTGTGTTACTAGTTTTCAATATAATCTGAAAAAACAACAATAATTACATACAATTACAAAATGTAAATGTCTCACCTACTAGTTCTGGGTGAGCAGAACATTTGGTCGAATCGTCTATTGAACTAAAAATTTAACAAGTTGTTTTCCAACAAAATAGCAATCATTATAATTAGGTTCCCATTTCATTTAACTTATTTTCGTGCTTATAGCCAATTAGGGTTCAAGCTATCTGGGCTGTCTGTCCAGGACAGTGGGTTAGTTGTTAATGGTTAGTGAGAGAGAAGGGGGGTAGTGGCCTTACACCTACCCATTAAGTAATTAAAACTCGCTCGGGGTGGGAGCCGATATGGGGTTGTGAACCCCGTACCTACCAGCCTTATGTCCGATGGCTTAACCACGATGACACCAAGGCCGGTATTATACATTTCCAAGCCTTTTTGGCTGGGAACCCATTGTTTTTGATAGGATTATTATTATTATTATTAGGTCTCCCTAGCCAGGGTTAATGCTGTCGGTAGCCAAATTAGTCATTCGCTAATTTTTACCAAAAATACTAATAAAATGTGCAAGTGGCTAAAATTTTGGTTAAGCCATTTTCTATCTTTTGATTACAAACAAATGGTTACATAATCTATCTGACACCTCAAACATAATAATAATACCAAATATTCAATTAGTGTAATAGCAATCTCATGACCGGTAACGAGAAATGGTGTCGTCCAGAATAGACCTACAGCGTAATGGTGTTTGCTTATTTTAATAATCACGGTTATTTATTTTAACAGGATGTGATCAAATGCTAAAGCTCACCTGTTACACCGTTATCTAAACCTCGCCAAATAACCACGATATCAAAACGTAGTAACCTGATATTCTATATATATTTGTAAGACTGTGAGGTAACATCTCAAAAGTTGGATATTAAATAAACCGTAAATTTCAATTTTATTATCATTTTTTTTTTAAATATCAAAAACAACCGACTGAAAATGAAATAGTTGTAAAAAATTGTTTTGTTTAATAACACCACTAGAGCACATTGATTTATTAATCATAGGAAAATAGTTTCAATAACACGTGAAGTCAGCATTCTTAGTCTTGGTATTTCACAGTGCTGACATTGATAACAGCAACATGGCGCAAATTACAAAATTGTTGGGGTGGGTCAGCTCAAGTCATAGGGTTTTATATGCACATTCAGAACAATCTGGCTACTCTTTTCAATTAGCAGCAAGAGATCTTTTATATGCATCATCCCACAGACAGGGTAGTACATACCACAGCCTTTGATATGCCAGTAGTGGTGCACTGGCTGGAACAAGAAATAGCCCAATGGTCCACTGACGAGGATGGATCCTAGACCGACCGCGCATCAAGCAAGTGATTTACCACTGGGCTACGTCCCGCCCCCCTCATTTAGGTAAATTACAAAACATATTTTATTTATAATATTTTCAATTTTTGAAGCAGTTTAATTCTAATTTGTTCAGAATATAACATTGACTTTTCAATTAATATGTTGCCCAGTATATTGGGAATAAAACACTATATACGGATATTTTGTATGTTGTACCAAAGTTGAAAGAAATGTTTTATTTAACGACGCACTCAACACATTTTATTTACGGTTATATGGTGTCAGAAATATGGATAAGGACCACACAGAGTTTGAGAGGAAACCCGCTGTCGCTGTCGCCACTACATGGGCTACTCTTTCCAATTAGCAGCAAGGGATCTTTTATTTGCGCTTCCCACAGGCAGGATAGCACAAACCATGGCCTTTGTTGAACTAGTTATGGATCACTGGTCAGTGCAAGTGGTTTACACCTACCCATTGAGCCTTGTGGAGCACTCACTCAGGGTTTGGAGTTGGTATCAAAAATATATATATTTCCCATATTTCAAGTTATATAATAACCTTTTTATCCCATATTTGAAATTATATAATAACCTATTTTTATATTTTTTGTCTCAAAAATTATTTTATTTATTAATTTTTTCCCATATTTGAAGTCCTATACATGTGTAATTCTGTTTCTGTTCAGGATATGACATTTATTTTTCTATTAATATGTTGCCTAGTATACTGGAAATAAAACATTCCATATAGACATGTCATATTTTGTACCATAGTTAAGAAATAATAATTTTGTTATTGCTTTCCAAGACAACACATATAACCTATTTTCTGATTTTTTTTTTTTTTTTTTTTAATTATTATTTTTTAATTATTTTATTTTACAACTACCAGTAGTGTGGTTGACCATGTCGAAATTTAGGGTCCCGTAGGATTTTGATGCCCAAATTGAGTTAGGTTTAGATATCACACCATTTGAATGTTCGGATTATGAAAATGAAAGGTAACACATTTTGTTACCTATTTAAGTGATTCCTTAATGATCTTGACCATTTTAGAGTTATAGTGGTATATGTCGGCAATGGCTGCTCCAAATCAAAATAATCTAAGTATGACAACTGATAGTTTTACAAATGCCAGATAGATTCAAATATATTTCAATGTAATATAGGATCAAGGTCACATACTAAGGTCAAGGTTATACACCCAGAGTTTTGTCATATATCAACGATGCATACTGTGACTGAAAATGACTAAGTTTCTGAAATGATTGTTTTCATGATGTCCAATAAGTCCAGCCATTTTAGCTACTCAGCTGTTTCAAATCACACCCTTGGGTCAATATTATATCACTCTGTAATCAATCTGGACCTTGACCTTGACCTCTACAAATGTTCCCTTAAAGGGACATACCCTAGTTTTTAAACACTAAAGTATATTTTTGACTGTTATAGCCGTTTTGTTGATAACTGAAATCATACTCTACTTAGATTTGATGGTTTAGATTATGAATTTCCATACATTCTTAGTGTCTTTCTTTGGTCATACTGCTGTTTTTAATATCACAAAATGCATTTCTCATATTTTTAAAAAGACGTGTGTCTGAGACGTAACAGTTATGGAGTTGAGTTGTAGTCCGTTTTCAGAGGGTATTTCACCATTTCAAAGTCACAGGCTCATGTTTCACTTATTTGTAACTTTATCCAAATGTGTTTCAGGTTTGTAGATTAACTAAACTCAGTGTTAATTTTCACGGGTTGAAACGAGGGTATGTCCCTTTAAGCTATAACATTTCAAAGGCAATACTAATGGGTGTTTTGCACTGGTAAATTGCATGTTCTGGAAAATATAGTTTCTTTTGTTTAACATCATCGGCTTTTGGACGTCAAACATATGGTCATTCTGATACTGTTTTTTAGAGGAAACCTGCTGTCGCCACATAGGCTACTCTTTTATGACAGGCAGCAAGGGATCTTTTATTTGCGCTTCCCACAGGCAGGATAGCACAAAACTTAGCCTTTGTTGAACCAGTTATGGATCACTGGTTGGTGCAAGTGGTTTACACCTATCCATTGAGCCTTGTGGAGCACTCACTCAGGGTTTGGAGTCAGTATCTGGATTAAAAATACCATGCCTCAACTGGGATCTGAACCCAGTACCTACCAGCCTCTAGACCGATAGCCTAACCACAATGCCACTGAGGCTGGTCAACACACCTTCCAATGATTAAATTGTGCAAACATGTGCAATGACTCGCACATTGTTGAGGCTCTTGACACCCCATAGAAATATGACTATTATTCCCATGAAATATTGGGTCATTCCAGCGATTTGTCTGCATAGTATACTCTGATTAAAGTCACCTGGATACTCTATATGCTCTTCAATGGAAGTTATTAAACAAGAAAAAACTTGAGTGAGATGCTCTTTCCATCTAAAAAACTTAACCAGATACTGATCGAGCTACATGTAACTCCATGTCAATGAGAAACGAGTCCTACATTTCCGCGATACCAAAACGACCAATTGAACAGAATAGATGGGAAGTCAGCCCGGATAAAAGAAATCTGCCAGTCAAATGCCTTAACAAAGCCATCACCCAAGGCAGTCCTGGAACCCATAAAATACAGATATGGTCTCACTTGTACTGCGTTGTCAGGCTTTCTGCCACAAAATAATTTGTGGATACGTAATAAATTCAATACAGACCAAAAGTGCTCCTACTAGGTGGTCATGGTTTGAAATGTTTTGTATTTGGACACATGTGCTTGATAAAATTTAAACAGCAGTTCTCTTACTATCATCTATCTAAAATTATAAAAGTATATCCATTAATTGCCAAGATTTTAGGGTACATAAATTTACCCTCTGGTAGAAACCCTGGTTGTGCAAATGTACGGACTGCTCAAATGTGGACAAGCTAAACCTCGATAAAGATAATGTTGACAATAATTCCTAAAAAAAAAAAGTACTGTCTTTACGAAAAATGTAATTATTTGCTCTTTGACCTTAAAAGTATGACTTTGTCCTCTGTCCTCAGAACATATCTTAACTGATTCAGAATCATAAAAAACCCTATCAATTTGCATGTTTATATAACCTGTCAGAGCACCTATTGCTAAAATATGTTTAAAGCATTTGACCATGAACTTAGGTATGACCTTGACCCTTAATGACCTTGAATTTTTTTGCATTCAGTTAGGCTACCAGAAAACTATTTGTTTACATCATCTCAATCAGCACATGCACAGCCAAGATATGCCAATTTATGTGTCACTATAGCTATATAAAGGTCAAGGTAATTAAGGTCATGTGACACCTTTAAGGTTGTCAAAAACAATTACCCGTCCATTTATGTAATTATTGTGTCCAAATGATGCAATAATCACCCATCCATTTGGGCAGCAAATTCCTATGGGATTACATAGTCGACCACACTATACAGTGTAAGATTCCAATTCACAGCATAGGACATTAAATTTTTATTTTATTTGTTTTGTCAAAAAACATTTTTTTTTTTTATCACATATCTAAGTCCTATAATTCTATTTCTGTTCAGAATATGACATTGGTTTTTCTATTAACAAGTTCCCCAGGTACCAGGGAAATCGCATTTTAGAAAAATATTTACTGTAAATTAAGGTTTAGTGGGATGTTGAATTCACTTCAAAACATTAGCCATATCCCATTCTTAGCAACAGATACATGTATAGCAGATAATTCAGTTGAGGTTTTGGGGGGATGCTGAATTTTAAATTATGTATTTGAATAATGTTAAATAACAGCCAGGAGACTGTTTCATTGCTGCTAGCAGCTTTAATTATTATTATTTATTATTTTCGCTCACTCTTATATTGCATATATCTTCAAGGCTATTTTGCCAAAACTTGTGAAATTTTGATGGGACATGAGGACGCTTATTGTCTATAAGCATAAAAAGATGGGTCTCCTACAAACTTGCCTATTGCAACTACCTTGAATATCGCACATACTTTTGCACAAGTTTACGCCCTTTAAAACATTTATAAAACAAATAATTCTCTGCCAAAAGTACTGAAAAGTGGGCACAATATTGACCAATGGGTGACCTACATAAGGTAATAATTTGGATATTGTTCAAGCTTGCATGAAATATACACACTATTTGAAAAATTTCCTGCTATTTTGGCTGTTTTTTTAATTCAATGATTTGTTTTAAATGGCAGTAATGTCATGACTGACAGTCTGACATCAAACAGACAACTGCACTGGCACTTTCGCAGTACTGTGTAATTTTGACATGGTTAGGAACTACATGTACTCTACAACAGGGCTAGGAATGTTCCAGAGGCACCCCCATGCAACCAGCCTGGAGTGACAAACCAACTGTGTTGCAAGTAGTGCTCTGTAGTGAAACCGGCAACAGTTTCTATTGGTTTCTCAAAAACATAAATGATAAACAAATAGAAACCGTTACATATTTATTCCAGTAACGTAAATACATTTTACAACCAAATATTATACAAAATTATTATAACATTTGTCTTCCATATCTAGTTCTATAACAAATATCAGTCACCAGTAGTATAAACAAATAATTATTGTGAAATTAAACCGTAGATAATATTACTGTGTATTTAAAGTATTGGGGACAAACCCATAATACTCTGAACCAAAAAATAAAGTTAACCTTACATTTTGAGAATTTGGTGATCAAGTGACGTAAAACCGTTGGGTCATGCTCTTTACAGCTGGAAGTCAAATGATGGTTACATCCCAGACCCAACAACAAATATGTATTTTGTTATAAATGAGAAATAAAATAAATAATATGTCATATACAATAATACGTGATTTAAGATATATATACATAGTAATGGTTAATAATAATTATATCCTTTATAATAGTATTGACTTTGGTTCAAAGATATGTTTTAAATACTAGTTCGAGATTTAACTGTGTTGTTGCAATTGTAAGCATGTTTTATTTACAGCCAAAACATCTATTTTAACTGGAAATGTTTAAAAGATGTGTTATTTAATGTATACTTATAAATGAATGAATGAATGAATGATTGTTTAATAACACCCCAGCACGACTATTCTTATAAAACATGCTCACACGGTTGGTTGTCAAATGATATATATATATGTTATTTAGATATTTTCAAGACTTACAAATTAGAAGGATTAAACTTTAAAAGTGACATTACCATTGAAAGTCAAACTATAAACAATTGGCTATATTAATTTGACAACATGCTCAACCATATTCTAGGCATCTTTGCAGAATTGGCTACCAGACTATGACATGTAGCTCTACTTCCATTAGTAAGGTGGCTTAGTGAAATTATTTATACCTGGCAGACAACTTCACCAAATTTGGTATCATGTTCTATATTGTATACAAATTAATTTTAGTCTAGGGGCCCTTTCAAGGTTTTTTTTATGTATTCACTAAAATACAAGATGGCCAAAATTAATGACTAAAGATCATTTTTTAATTCCAGAACTCCTAGAACTAAAGAATAGTGACCTTTTATCATATAAGAGTATAACTAATCTTAAATAACTATATTTACTTGAGCCATTCATCAACATCTTTCAATATGATCATAATATAGAAATCTGCATTAATGCTTCCCTGGAGCTTTCTACAGTATTTAGCAGGGGTGCAGAAAGTACTCGCCCGCTCGCCAAATGCGAGTAAAAATTCTGACAGACAAGTTAAAAAATGCAACGGTCAATCTGTCTTTTCCCTACTGAATGTAATTTTTTTCCCTATCAAATCGCGACTCTGCATGCCAAAATTCCAAACCATTCACAAAATATGTGTACCGCTTTAATAACTTTGTACTTTCAAACTCCATAAACGTGACATTTTGAAAACAGATCTGGTCAAAGGTCAATACTTCTTGGAAATGGCTTATTTATGATGAAAGTATGTTGCTGGTGTGTTTTGATTAGATGATTTTGTTAAATAATTGCTGGGTGTCACTTGAATTTTGTAAATCTATATGTAAGAAATGTGAAAAACTTAGTATTTATCAGAATATTTCAAAATTTATAAATGTAGATTTGTCAATCAAGGTTAATTTGGGGCTTTATTTCGTTGATCACTTACCATGTGTCCTTAATAATTATTTTTTAAATTAAATACATACAATATTTGACGTGAAGACAGTGTATATTATAATATTGTTACACAATAGCATATTGTTCTATAGGCTGGCAGACTAGTAGAAATTCTGGTGGGCTAAAGTGCATGATTTGAATTTATCCACAAGATTAGATTTATTCCCAGGGATGCACCCAAAGAGGGATAATGTGTGTTTATGTATCCCAATATACATGTATATTGTACTACATCTGTTTTAGAAAGTCTGTGGTAGACTTTACTTGAGTGGAGCAACCAGTCTGTACTGTAAATGATTCCGAGCAAACCTACAGACAACTTGCTATAGCTTGTTTATACAGCCTGCCTGGCATTTCCATTGTTAATTGACACTGTGGCTACAACATAAATGTTGTCATTTTCCTTCATGCCTGCCAACAAGATTTATTTATCATCATCCTTGTCAGTGAATGTTTATCTGGCAGTGGAACAGATGAAATAGCTGAAAGTTTATCTTTCAAAGTAAAGCAAAGAATGTCAGAACACGGCCTGTGTAATTTTAGGCCACAGAACGCTTCTCTGGAGTCAGTCTTTATCCCACAACCATACTGTGAATACTCCACAGGTGACTACATGTACATACGTTCTGTATGAACACATTAACTCTCACATAATTCCTTAAAATGGCTTCCCTTTTCATTTAAATGAAAAGTTAAAATGTTTTGTTTCCTATTGGATGTCAAACATTTAGTACTTCTGTCACATACCAGTGTATTCTCACAGGAAACTCACTATATTTTTCCATTATATATATAGTAGTAAATGATTCATTTAAATGTTGTCCAATATTTATTAATTTCAGTTCAGTAAGCCCAGTGTCTGCTACATGTATTTTATTAGTCTACAAGGGAATTAAAACTGTTCATGAAAAGATTCAAGAAATCAAATCAGGCTGTGAGGTGAGGGTTTTTCAAATGGAAGAAGCTGTGCATGTACACATACATGTACATACAGGGTGTATACTAAAAAATCAAATCCCACAGATGACAATAGAAAGATGTGTGGCTAAAACTCCTACATGCAGCATATATCAGTCAACATATACAATTTGGATACAAATACTACCACCCCTCACCCTTAAAATGAATCAGAAAAAAATGGGGGTCAATTTAAGCTTCTCATTTCAGAGATAACAGGTAGCTTCTATGACTACCCTAGTTCCGCACAAACTTTGAGTACTTATTTTTACAGGTATGCACAAAGTTACTTGACACAGTGATACTAAATGAAATAAAATTGCATACATTTTGTGCCCAGATGAAACTAATTTTTTTACAACACATTCACATTTATCACTAATCACAGGACTATTAACTGCTCTCAAACTTTGACCCAGCTGGAAGTTATTTGGTTTAGTACCACCTACCTACATGTACCTATATATAAATATGTTAATATACATGTACAATATTAAGTCCTACAGAAGACATCAATTTGTCTGAATGTGTACATAGATTCACAAAACATGCCAGTGGTTTTGAAAGAATTAACAAACAATCCTGAACTGGTAAATTGGAAGAATAACAAATAAACATTTCATTTATTTATAATGGCTTTAAAATAGCTTTTATATTCAGCCAGGCATGTAATATGTTTAGAGTTGATCCTTTCACAAAATACGGGCAACTCGGCCATTGATTATCTGCCAGTTTATTTCTTACTATGAAGCATGAAGGGAACAAACTGCACTTGAACAAACTCCACTTCATACATCTATAGAGTTGAACTGGAACAGCTCATTCAATGACTCCATGTCGAGATTATAATATAACATCAGACCTGCCTATCCCAAGTTGTCACCATGTGTAGTTATAGAAATTTTAAGTGTACAATTGCAATTTGTTTGTGTACAAAACAAATTTTATATGTACGCATACATATAGTAATATTAGTATTAACCATCATACAATTATACATATCCACGAATGTCGCAATTGTGGGGTGCTATCATTTTGTTGATACGGTTGTAAATAAAAGTTAATATTATAAAAGCATGGGGGCTCTATAGGAGACAAAATAAGTTGTTTTTGTTTGTTTGTTTTAACTTACTTTGTGTCTGTGGTTCCTTCAAAATTGTCAATGATAAATGTATAACTGGGTGTGAATTTGCTGAGGTTTGGCACACAAGAATTAAATACTGTATCAAGTTCACTGCTGAGGTTTGGTGTTATGTCAAATTTTCCCGAGTGGCAAATAGAAATGTCAGTACAACAATACCTGCAATGCACGTATTCATCTCCAAGAGATGATTGATGACTATACACAAATATAATTTTGAACCGCATACCAGTTTACACCACCGGAAGTATAGGCAATGCAAAAACAAGAACATGGAAATGAATTTAAAAATTTTTTGTAAAATTACGGATTTTAAACATTCGCGTATATATATTTAATTTAGCGTACAAGTGCATTTCTGTTCATCCATGCATACAAAATACACCCAAATCGTACATATAGGCAGGTCTGTAACATGTATATATTGTAAATGTACATGTAATTAGAAAAAGTTAAAGATTGTTTTGTTTAACGACTCCCCTAGAGCACCCCTAAAGTTGGTGGGCCCACTGGGCTATTTCTCGTTCCGGCCAGTGCACCACGACTGGTATATCAAAGGCCTGTGTGCATGATGGTGCATATAAAAGATCCCTTGCTGCTAATCAAAAAGCGTAGCTCATGAAGTGGTGACAGTGGGTTTGCTCTCTCAATATCTGTGTGGTCTGTAACCATATGTCTGATGTCATATAACCGTAAATAAAATGTGTCGAGTGTGTCATTAAATAAAACATTTCTTTCTTTCTTTCCCCTAGAGTACAATGATTTATTAATCATTGGCTATTGGATGTCAAAGATTTGGTAAGTTTGATGTAAAATCCTAGAGGAAAATCTGCAACATTTTTCCATTAGCAGCAAGAGATCTTTTATATGCACCATACCACAGATAGGATAACACATACAATGGCCTTTGATATACCAGTCAGCGTGCACTGGCTGGAATGAAAAACTGCCCAATGAACCCTACAATAGGGATCAATCTTAAATGAAGCACGCATCATGTGAGCACTTTACGTCCCACCTCCTGTAATTAACAAACCCAATGGTTGTAACAAAATGGCCTATCTTGTCTTATGTTAGCTCATTAAATATGGAAAACAAAGTTTTCCATCTAATTGAATGCCATGTTTATATGAGACAGAGTTTGAGATGACTATGATGCTATGCCATGGAGTTGAGTGATGGGACATTCAACAGTTGAATGTTGTTATAATTACTGACATGCAGTCACAATGCAATGATAGAAAGTAAAATGCACGATCACTAACTCAGAAAATTTCATTTTTATTGATGGTTAATGTGGAATTACTGGAAGTGAAATGAAAGACAATTTCTAAAGATAACAGGGTTTGAACTTAACACCTGTGTTGACTGAAAATAATAAGTAATTCAAATCCTGGTGAGAAAAATTAAAAACATTTTTTTTAAATAATACTAAAAATCATCAAAATATTTGTTAGTAATGCAAATACAAGTAGAAACATTTGGTAGGTGCCAAGGTCCATGTTCAATGTCTCAAATAAATGTGTTCTCATATAATATAAAATAAAATAATTTTGTTACAATTACTGACAGCCACAATGCAATGATCAAAATACAAATATGTTACTTTCATTAACATAGTGGAATGACTGACACAAAGATCATGTTCAATGGTTCGAATACATGTTGTTGGGATAATGCAATTTGAGAAAGTACATCTATGCATTACTTTTGTGAAATACTACAAGTGAAAAAACCCAGAGCAAGTCAAAGTTCTGACAACACATACACAGATGCATCTGGCAACACACATTATTTTCTAAAGACAAACACAGGTTATGTAACAAAAACTTCTAGAAGCCTGTGCCAAGATTAAATTTAATAAATATATGTTTATATCCACTATAACATACAACTAATGCAAGTTATTTTTAATGTTGTTTGACACTTGTGAGAACTGCCCTGTTAATCAGGAGAGACTGGTGAACCTGAAGTCAGTGGGTTCACGCTGGTCCAGTCTATATGATGTGTTATGTATTCTGGTGGTGAGGCAGGCACTAAGCAGCAACACCAGACTTCCAAACCAGATGTTCACTGATAAGACCAAATAGGGTAAGGGCATATGTATGAGCACTGTTCACCAACTTTAGTGTCAATATTCAACACTATTACAACCCCTGCAATTAAAAAAATTACCACAAAAAAAAAAAGAATGTTGTGGAGAAATAGTTTCGAAGGCATTTTCCACAGCAATTTTACCATTAACATGTTTCCAACTCTGGATTGTATATAAATCTGAATGATAAATTTGTTATTTGTTTTGTTTGCCAATATGATGTAAGATTAATGATTTTATCAATCACTTTGTAAAATATGACCATGTAATGATTAAGCCTGCTGTTGTGTATCTCACTGTATTGTATTAAAATAACCTGTGGTGATATTCACTGACCGAAAGTGATGTAACAGTTAACACGTGGATGAAAAATGCACAATCAAGAACAATGGGGTTATAAGAGGATGCCAATTTATTCACAGTCAGTCCACACTGACCTGCCAGTTCAATCTTTATCTTTTAATATATTACATCAAAGTGTCAGAATATATTTAATGTGATTATAAAATTTAAATAATGTTCTTTAATAAGCATTATTTCTGTAAGAAAATCTATTACCAAGACCAAATGCCCACTTTTCAAACCCAAGTAAATCGGTATAGTTGTTTTGTGAATAATTACATATATTTCATCATCAGGCCAACTAAAACACTTAACGAGACTTATAGGAGTGTATGTTGAATGTTTCTCTAAAAATAAAACAACCATACTGCACAATAGCCACTGTTGAACCATATATAACATGGGCGTAGGAAGGTGCCAACAAGAGTACAGGTGAGGTACATGATATGCCCATTAGGAGTTTGATGTAAAACCATATATCTATATTAATGAATATGTTACAGGTATGATTCAATTTTAATTATGTAGGTCACAGTGACCTAGTAAGGGTATGCGACACATCACCATCCCAAGTAGTTTCTACATGCGAGGTTTGATAGTCCTGTATGCATCTGTATGCAAGATATGGTCCAGAAAAGGATTTAGTATTATGTGCAGTAGACCGTGAAGAGTAGGTCACAGTGATCTAGTAATAGAACATGACATACCACCTTTCCAAGTTGTTCCTACATGTACATGTGAGGTTTGATGGTCCTGTAGGAATATGTATGCAAGATATGGTCCGGAAAATGATTTACTGTTATGTGCAGTAGACCGTGAAGAGTAGGTCACAGTGATCTAGTAATAGAATGCAACATACAGCCATCCCAAGTTGTTCCTACATGTGATGTTTGATGGTCCTGTATATGCATCTGTATGCAAGATATGGTCCATCCAGTGCAGACAGAGTTTTATTCCTAATAAATTAGTGGTAGCTGGATGGGACTGTGCTGGTTTACACAGAATGCCGGTTTGGACCGAATCCACTGTATATATAAATATATGTATAAATATATAAAACTATCTCTGCTGCTAAAAAGGGGAGGGGGGGGGGGGGGGGGGGGGGGGCACATGCCCTACATGTCAGTTGGCAATTGATATATATTTTTCATCATGCCCAATGGTGCTAAGATTCAGATACTTAATAATAACGGTGCAGCTATTGTTTTAATATTTACTTTTAATCTGTTTTTACATCACAAGGTATATTTTATTTTTTTTAACAAGAAAAAAATCAATCTTGAAAAAAAATCAATATAATCCAAGGCAAATTACAACTCTGCGGCAATCTCCACAGCATTGCTGATTTCCACATGCAATTTCATGGGTTGTATTACATTAATACTGCAGTCTGCAGGCACCTGTAACTAACACGTATACTAATACATAGTATACTGAATGAAATAAAGTTAGAAAAATGATGGAAAGATTTTTTTCATTCATACATGTAAATGTTTTGGGTCTTTTGTTATTGTTATTTTTAAAGAGTTCTAAAATAACTAGAACTATTAAATTCTTTCAAAACTGTTAAGAAAATTGTTTCACAGTCATCTCACTCAGTGTAAAATCTCATGCCATGGCATTAACAGGAAATATTTTTTTTTAACTAAACATTTGAATTTTGAATTGTGGAATTCTTGAGAAAAGATCTTCATATTTATTATGTTATGTTCAGGTATATTGACAGAATATCCCAAACACCCAACTGATCCTTTCCAACACAGATGTGAAGACAGTAATAAAACACGACCAATGTTAAATAGGCAATTTCAAAATGACTGGCAGTTAAATTTTAAAAACAAATGTAGGAAATTCATATATCGATCTCTATTTTGGTTAGTATGTACATGTGTAACTGTAAATATTTCTTACTGTTAGTGCACACTGTTATAAATATCATAACAAGAGGAAGCCACACACACACACATTACAGCACCTACTGGTACATGTAAGTGTCAAGCTATACACCTTTACTGTTAGTGCACACTGTTATAAATATCATAACAAGAGGAAGCCACACACACATTACAGCACCTACTGGTACATGTAAGTGTCAAGCTATACACCTTTACTGTTAGTGCACACTGTTATAAATATCATAACAAGAGGAAGCCACACACACACATTACAGCACCTACTGGTACATGTAAGTGTCAAGCTATACACCTTTACTGTTAGTGCACACTGTTATAAATATCATAACAAGAGGAAGCCACACACACACATTACAGCACCTACTGGTACATGTAAGTGTCAAGCTATACACCTTTACTGTTAGTGCACACTGTTATAAATATCATAACAAGAGGAAGCCACACACACATTACAGCACCTACTGGTACATGTAAGTGTCAAGCTATACACCTTTACTGTTAGTGCACACTGTTATAAATATCATAACAAGAGGAAGCCACACACACACATTACAGCACCTACTGGTACATGTAAGTGTCAAGCTATACACCTTTACTGTTAGTGCACACTGTTATAAATATCATAACAAGAGGAAGCCACACACACATTACAGCACCTACTGGTACATGTAAGTGTCAAGCTATACACCTTTACTGTTAGTGCACACTGTTATAAATATCATAACAAGAGGAAGCCACACACACATTACAGCACCTACTGGTACATGTAAGTGTCAAGCTATACACCTTTACTGTTAGTGCACACTGTTATAAATATCATAACAAGAGGAAGCCACACACACACATTACAGCACCTACTGGTACATGTAAGTGTCAAGCTATACACCTTTACTGTTAGTGCACACTGTTACAAATATCATAACAAGAGGAAGCCACACACACATTACAGCACCTACTGGTACATGTAAGTGTCAAGCTATACACCTTTACTGTTACAGTGTTAGGTCACCCAGTGAAAGAAGGAAAAAAAGAAAGAAAGAAATGTTTTATTTAACGATGCACTCAACACATTTTATTTATGGTTATATGGTGTCAGACATATGGTTAAGAACCACACAGATTTTGAGAGGAAATCCACTTTCCTCTTTCCGATTAGCAGCATTTTATCTTTTATTTGCACTTCCCACAGGCAGGATAGCACAAATCATGGCCTTTGTTGAACCAGTTATGGATCACTGGTCGGTGCAAGTGGATTACACCTACCTATTGAGCCTTGTGGAGCACTCACTCAGGGTTTGGAGTCGGTATCTGGATTAAAAATCCCATGCCTCGACTGGAATCCGAACCCAGTACCTACCAGCCTGTAGACCGATGGCCTAACCACTACACCACCGAGGCCAGTGAAAGAAGGAAATGTTTTATTTAACGATGCACTCAACAAATTTAATTTATGGTTATATAGCATCAGACAGATGACCACACAGATATTGAGAGAGGAAATCCACTGTCGCCACATCATGGGCTACTTCGTTTAGCAGCAAGAGATCTTTTATATACACCATCCCACAGGGTAGTACATACCACAAACTTTGATATACCAGTTGTGGTGCACTGGCTGGAACAAAAAATAGCCCAATGGGCCCATTGACAGGGATTGATTCCAAATCGACCGTGCATCAAGCGAGCGCTGTACCACTGGGCTGCGTCCTGCCCTGGTCACACAGTAAGACAGTGTAAAACAATAACAAAATTTCATAAAATCATTGAATGAAACAGCGATTCCGAGTCAACAATTCCACAACATCATAGGGAATATTTTGTTCATTACGCAAGTTTTAAGAGATCGCTACACAATTTTAATATGTTAAATAGTAACTGCTAATTAATTTTCTACTGATTAGAAAATGTTACTAATAAAAATTCTGAAAATAAAATTTTCTTTGCATCACTGGTTTCACAATCATATTTAACATATACAGAACTAAAAGATTTATGTCACCTTGGCAAATATGCATAACATCAGTTAACAGTACAAAAGTGTTGATGATTCAACAATTTACATTAATTCTGCCTGCAAATTGCTGCTAATAAACAATTTCATACAGAATCAGAATCCATATAATTATGAAGAAAGATAATGTTCTGTAAAGTCTGTATGCCAATAAACAAAAATTAACATTTCAAGTCATTTTAAATTTACCAACCAATAATCTTATGCCTGTAAACTGATACTAATTTAGAATTTTTTTTCTAATTTTCATTATTATTCATACTTACCTAGTACTAGCACAACAATAATGCTATACAACCTGAGTCATCTCCTCCACTGCAGAATTGTCTTCCCTTCCCTTACCATTGTTGTGCTAGCACTAGGTAAGAATGACTAATAATGAAAATTAGAAATAAATTTTCTAATAATCTTATGCAACTTACTGTACTAGCACAACAACTGTTATAACGGATTTTATTTAACACCGTTAGAGCATGTGAATTCAACATTAATGGGAGGAGGTAAGAAAAAACAAGAAGTTACCCACTTGACCAACATGAATCGTCTCAAGTAATGACAAGGTGTACGACAACCAAGACATACGAGGTATAAAAGTCTGAGTGACTATTAAATTATCAATACCCGAATTGACAAAATATCTTCCACCCCCTGCATGAGGCAAAACTATCTCACAAGTAAAAGGAAAAGCACTTTTTTAGACTGCCCCAGATAGTAACCACCCCCTTTCCCGAAAAGGTGGCTCAACTATCTCCCAACATGGCCTGTATGAGCTGCCTACAGGAATAGAGGTCTCCCTAGTCTCGTGGCTCGTCATACGTAAACAACCTACTGACCAGCAATCACCGACTGGATACATCTGGTACCATTGGGACCAACTGCCATGTCACAAAAATAGAAGTGGTCAAACGTATGTCGACCCTTTAACACTGATAATGTCCAGGGAATTGTGAAAATTCAGGGAAGCCGAGATCGCTCGAATCTCATGAGGCCAAACCCAGAAGGGTCCACAGAACATGATCTCCAGCTGTCTCATATGCCAGCTTGATGGTTGCAGCAATCCATCGAGACAAAGCATTTTAGTAATATCTCCCGGCTGTTTAGTGTAAGAAATAAACAGCCTCTTCTTCCCACCATGAAGAAGTTTAGTACAATGCAAATAATACCAGACAAAGGAGTCAGTCGGAATTATCAGAAGACAATGTAAGACAAACTTTGAATGATTGCCAGAGGAAACTCCTCTCCTGGAGCCTAGTTCTTAGCCACAAAGATCGTAACCAACCTATCAGGGTTATAATCGACCAAATCATGCAAGAAAGCATGAATCTCACTAATACAGCGACAAACTGCAAGACAGACAAGGAAAAGCTTCTTCCTAGTCAAAAGTCAAAGAGTGGCAAACTGCAATGGCTCATAAGGTGGACCCTTGAGCCCATGAAGAACCAGAAAGATTTTGGCAAAATGGAAGGCCTCTCAACCGTGGATTGCAAAGATTTGAGTAAATCATGCAATACAAGATTCGGGTAAAAGTCCTTCCAACCACACTGCCTGAGAGTAGTGAAGATGGAAGATTGATGACCTTTGACTGTCTGAACTTTAAACTTCCTTTCCTGGACCAAGGCCAGAAAGTATTCAACTAAGTCCATCTCCAACAGATTGATACGTAGGCTCCTTTCAAAGGCACTCCACACACCTGACAGATCTTGATCCCCAAGATGCGCACCGTACACATCCAGGGAAGCATCAGTGAACAGGACCAACTCCAGAGCAAGAGGGGTGTAAGGGAATGACCTGGGACAAACACATGTTGACCAGACACTCTCGGATCATCTGCACAAACCAAGATCCCACCGGAATCAACGTATCCCAACAGTGGCCATCCAACACATGAGAGAGATGCTACTGGAGAGGTCTCTTGAATCATTTGAACTGCACATTTAATGCAGCCAATGACTCCAGATGTCCCAACAACCCATGCTGCGTGTGCACCGAAATGCGCTGCTCCCAAGAAAGACGCTGAGCCACCACCATGAAATTGTGGAGGCGTGAATCCGTCAGTCAAATGGATGCCTCCACATGGTTGAAGACAACTCCTAGAAATGTGAAAACCTGAGCTGGCACCAGCTCCGACTTCACCCAGTTGGGCATAAATCCCAAGTGAAGTATCATGTCAATGACCAGACTCATGCCTGTCAGACATGCCTGCTGAGACAAAGCTGGAAACAACCAGTCATCCAGGTAATACACAACAAATGTACATGGCCTACCACAGCCTCCCTGTGCACAACCCGTGTTTGTGCTACCTTCGCCACCAGAGATACAGGTGCCTCCATTGGAGCAGCCTCCCCGACAGGTAACCGATTCTCTGCTTCAGCTGAAACAGAGAACTTTAGTGAACCAGTGGTGCCGGCCGGCATCACAGAACCACTAGCAATGCCATCTGAATGGCGGTGTGAAGAGGAAGGCATTCTTACACCTACCACCATTCCTCGCACGAACAGTGCCCCTCACTTTTCGGAAGCCGGTGGCACCTCCGATTCCAGGACAACATCCGAGGTTGCCGCCTCGCTCTTCTCTCCCTTTCCTTTACGAACATCCCTCTACCTGGCAATGAAATTTCATCCAAATGGATGAAGGCCATGTTGCGCAGACCTTGCACTGTTGGTCAAAAGAACAGGCCCTACAGGACTGACACAATAAGTGCCGGTCGAACCAGGGAAGCCACTTGCCACAGCCGGCTTCAGCACACGGTCAACCTTGCGGTTGAGCCTGATGAGACCATGTTAGACATTCCGAAAAAATGTAACCCCAATTATCCAAAAAACACTGTATGTCTTGGTTAGGGCTATGGAAAAGACAAAATTACACCTTAATAAAACATTAAAAAATATGTCCGCAATGGAGGACTGGAGAATTGAGAACAATGGTCTGCCCATGCGCGAATATGGATATACATCCGGCAAGGGAAGACAATTCTGCAGTGGAGTAGATGACTCAGGTTGTATAGCATTGTTGTTGTGCTAGTACAGTAAGTTGATTAAGACTATTGTTTAAATACATTAACAATGTACATGTCCATTTAAAAGCTGAAAACGTTTCAAAAGAGAATACATGAGACAATTTTGATGGAATACTTTCAAACTTTACCCCAGCTTTTTGGTACAGACTTACTGGTTAACTAAATATTAGTATATAAACATGTTTGTTGGAATTACATGTTTGTTTCCAGACAGATAGATGATGGACATGCAGGCAGAACAAAAATATCACCCCAATTATGGAGATGTAAATTACATACATGTATATAAATTGCAAGGGACAATATTTCAACATTTTTGGTAACCCTAAGTTGGTTCACATGAGTTTCACTCAGGCAACTGATTTGTTTGGATACGAGAAGTAAATTTGTGTAACCAGTGTAGGCCCTCAGATTCGTGGAAACTATCGTTTCCAGTATCATGTCACATTGTCAGTAAAATCATGCAACCAAAATTTTAATTTCCATGATTATTATATCGAGCACAACTATTCAACAAAAATAATATAATAAAATTCAAATGATCCTAAATTTGCAACTTTTAATTGACAAACTAATTTTGTCATGTATTCAATATTCAATTTTAATTTTTGGAATACTTGAATAAAATTCAAGTGATCCTAGACTTAAATTTGCAACTTTTAATTTTTGAATATAGCAGTTCACTACATAACCCACTGGCAGTTGATAAGATTTTAAATTTGCATAACTGACACATGAACAGAACAACAGTTTTCATGAAATATTGTGTCCTATAAATGTATTATAATAAAAACTGGTTTGCTGTGAGAGTCCATTAAAACAGTGTGTACCCTATACAGTGCACATGTGGGCATCATTCCAATATTTTACTTGCACCAAAGCATAAAAAGAAAACATTCACTCGGTGCATTGTATGTTCCACTTAGCACATTGTATGTTCCACTTGTTCACATTGTTCAAAACTTCGTAATTAAGAAAAGGGTTTGTATGGTACACGTTCCATGAAAAGGTACGGAAATTTAGAACATCTGTTTTTTATTACATTGTCGAGTATGTTTTCATTTAAGAATACATTATCAAATCCCACCATTCAAATGTCAGAAAAACATTTTGAGAAGTGCACAAGAAATCTTTCACCTGCATAAAATCAGCAAACAACATTCTATTCAATGTAGGCCTACATCAGGAAAATCTGTACTGCTATGAGGTTAATAACAATTATAACAATAACATTAATGTAGTTTCATAAAATTTGGGAACAACAATATGTATAATAGTTTGGCAAATGAGGTCATCTAAAAGTTTGTTTTGTTTAATGACACCACTAGAGCACATTGATTTATTAATCATTGGTAGTTACCAGTAGTAGCTCAAGGGACCTTTTACATACATGTATATGCACCATCTCAGACAGGACAGCACATACCACAGCCTTTGATATACAAGTCGTGGTGCACTGGCTGGAATGATAAATAGCCCAATGGGCCTATCAACAGGGATTGATCCCAGACCGACAGCACATCAGAGGAACATTTTACCACTGGGCTACGTTCTGCCCATGAGATCACTGAATACTTATAACAGTATTAATAGTAGTGTTGGAAATAGGTTGGAGTTTCATCATCGATTAGCGGTTATAACCAGTTGGTACCAACCAATCAATTTTCGATTATATAATGAGTTAAAATATGAACATAGAAGAATTTGAATTCTAAGAACCATGCACCTGTTTACCAGGATCTAGACCCTACAAATTACCAGTTTAATATCCCTTTTGTCTCTCTTTATGTACACATAAAGACAAACACCAACATATTTATATCAAAGAAAGAAAGAAATGTTTTATTTAATGATGCACTCAACACATTTTATTTATGGTTATATGGCATCAGACATATGGTTAAGGACCACACAGATTTTTAAGAGGAAACCCGCTGTCGCTACTACATGGGCTTCCCACAGGCAGGATAGCACAAACCATGGCCTTTGTTGAACCAGTTATGGATCACTGGTTGGTGCAAGTGGTTTACACCTACCCATTGAGCCTTGTGGAGCACTCACTCAGGGTTTGGAGTTGGTATCTGGATTAAATATCCATTGCCTCGACTGGGGTCCGAACCCAGTACCTACCAGCCTGTAGACCGATGGCCTAACCATGACACCACCGAGGCCGGTTTGACTATTGGATGTCAAACATTTGGTAATTCTGACACGTAGTCATCAGAGAAAACCTGCTACATTTTTTCCTAATGCAGCCAGGGATCTTTTATATGCACTTTTCCATGGAAAAGCACAAACCACGGCCTTTGACCAGTTGTGGTGCACTGGTTGGAATGAGAAAAAAACCAGTCAGCTGAATGAATCCACTAAGGTGGTTCGATCCTGCGACACAAGCACCTCAAATGACTGAGCTCAATCCCATACCTGACAAAACATTCATACCAGTTCTAGTAAAAAACACAAGAAAGTTACCATTTTTTACCTTATATTTGCTTGATTTGAGAATTAACATACATTGTATAACATATTAATACACAGGAATTATATGCAACTTAATTCTAATACAAATTACATCAGTAAGTATATTTATTTCATGGATGGTGGGACAATACTGGTGACCATATATTCATTAGTAAACAGCTGCATGTGAAAAGAAATCGAAAGAATAGACTTGTAGGTCTTTTTTTTTCTTTGTGGGTTGTTAATGGGTTTTTATTTTTTTATTTTATACGATCATGGTGGTTGATTTTTCTCTTTTTTTGTACAATCATTATGGGGTTGATTTTTTTTCTTCTCCACTGGCCATCTGGTTTGAACAACTTATTTGATGAATATATTGATGATAACTAGCTTTTGCATTTTAAAATCTATCAGCGAATTAATCACAGAGGTGAGTACCTGTTTTAAATGGTTATAATTTTTACGGTTCCGGTAAACAATTAAATTCATGGGATCAGGGGGCTGGATTTAGCTCAGTCGGTTGAGTGCTCGCTCGAGGTGCTTGCATCACATGATCGAATCACCTCAATGGATCCATTCAACTGATTTTTCCCATTCCAACCAGTGCACCACAATTGGAAAAAGGCCATGTGCTTTCCTGTCTGTGGGAAAGTGCATATAAAAGATCCCTTGCTGCATTAAGAAAAATGTAGTGGGGCTCCTCTGTTGACTACGAGTCAGAAATACCAAATGTTTGATAACCAATAGCCAATGATTAATTAATCAATGTGTTCTAGTGGTGTCATTAAACAAAACAAACTTCATGGGGTCCGTGCATGGTCCAAAGGCCCCCAGGGGAAACACTGATTAAGTGAAGAAATATGTCTGTATCTGCGTTCACCTCTAATATAAATACTTTCATATATTTTAAATATACACTGTAATATTTCACCAACGCACAACCAAGAAGACATTACACATTTATAATGGTGACAACTGGGTAACTTCCCGAACATCCTGCGGTTTAATACACAAGCAGACTTTATTACACCAATGTGACAGAACAGTGTGCTCAACGCTGAAATAAATTTCATGCTGAGAAATGATAATGAACAACTAGATGAGAATGAAGTCAGATGTCAACATACCTGCTCACAATAAAAATGGCACGTTGGGTGATGTCTAATACTTGAACAACATGAGGAACCTAAAAAATAGAAACAGTTGTGAGACCAGCTATGAGTAATAAAATATAACAATGAAAGATGACAGCATGACACTGTATTCAACTATGAATTAATTCCAACAATAAAATGTGTGCAACATGTAACTGTACAATATTATATACTCGCGGAAAAAAGTTATTGTGCACCAAATAATTGCATATAGAATATAATTTACTTGAAATCTGGTTATAAAAATTTTAGTAAATTTTAGTAAATCACTCCCATCTATATTCCTGCGGTGTCCTGTCAATTGCATGAACTATTCCTGTTTTGTGACCACAAGTTGCATTACTAGCATTCTTTGTCATGTACCGGCCTCGGTGGCGTCGTGGCAGGCCATCGGTCTACAGGCTGGTAGGTACTGGGTTCGGATCCCAGTTGAGGCATGGGATTTTTAATCGAGATACCGACTCCAAACCCTGAGTGAGTGCTCCGCAAGGCTCAATGGGTAGGTGTAAACCACTTGCACCGACCAGTGATCCATAACTGGTTCAACAAAGGCCATGGTTTGTGCTATCCTGCCTGTGGGAAGCGCAAATAAAAGATCCCTTGCTGCCTGTCGTAAAAAGAGTAGCCTATGTGTCGACAGCGGGTTTCCTCTAAAAACAGTGTCAGAATGACCATATGTTTGACGTCCAATAGCCGATGATAAGATAAAAAATCAATGTGCTCTAGCGGCGTCGTTAAATAAAACAAACTTTACTTTACTTCTTTGTCATGTGCTCCTGTTTGATGTCATTTTTCTTATCATTGGACTTTAAAACTATTGTATGGATTCTCATCACTCAGAAAAATATTTTTGTTGGTATCTGATCGTCGTTAGTGTGATGACACACCTCCCAGAAAATGGACTCCTTTGAACGCTGGGTATAACTGAGGTTAGAATGGCACAAACGCTGTTGCTAGTAATTTTGGTATTCATTGGTGTTCATCAGAACACTTATGCAATATCTGCGGAGATGTTCTCAACAGTTTAGGGGTACTAGGGATTTTCCATGTTTAGGGAGTCAACACGTGACACCATGTCAACAAATCGTCAGTATTAATCGTCACATATGGAATCATTTGGAAATGATACGTTTAACATACTAATGCATCTCTGAGTTAAGGCCAATCAGTGGAAGAACTGAACGCAACCTATTAGGTGATAACAAAGTATGACCATGACGTACATTAGTACGTTGTTCTGTTGCATCATCACCGATGACTCACCAAATATTGTGTAAATAGTACTTCAGGTTCAGAAGGCAGGAGAGGATCACCGTAACAAATAAATAGTATATCTATGTAAATTAGAATATTTTTAAATTTTAAAAATATAAGTCCTACTGAAAGTTTAATGATGCACAGGAGTTTTTTTCCGTGAGTATATGTACGTAACTGGGTAATAATGTTGCCAAAAGTCAAACTGCTCATACCATACATGTATAGTTACACATAAAACATCTCTGACATGTTAATAAAAACTAAATTAGCTTCCACATAATGTTTCAGTACTTATTTATTCAGCACAATGCCGTTATTAATATGTGTATACAAATGTACATGTATGTAGTATAAGTGGGGTTTTTATTTTAAAAAAGGTAAAAAAGGTAAAAAATAAAAACACGAACATTTATATGTAGCTCACAGATTTGAAAAGGCATTTTTATCTGAACATCACAAATAATATTATAAGGATGATGATGAGATGAATGATGAAGCTGTAGAATTGCCATTTTGGTGCGAGATTATTTGACAGGGCTGTGCTTCATGCTTGTTGTCAGTTGTCTACCTCCATATCACACAAGCCAGGGGTACAGGGAACCTACAGTGTCTGCCAGGTAATCATATCCCATTGCCAGCTACACCTATTTCACATTCCAACTGCAAATGCGCACAAAGAGTAACCTCCCTTGCCAAATTAGACTATATCCAGGCTATTTAGAAACCTGAGTAACATGATCAACAGTTATGTGATGAGCATCGTCAGTAGTCGATGTGAAACTCTGGCGACTAACATACATATTTTGTATCAAATGGTATAATGACTGTGAATAATGGACTACTAAAGTTTATATCAGAATGGTTTAAGACCAAAAGCGGTAAAACAACTTAGATGATATCTCTGGATCAGCCTGTTAAGGATTTTAAGAATACATTTTAAAATTCATATAATAAAATGAACTGAACTGGAATGTGTTTGCTACTTTTAACAATTAGAATTATAGTTAAATATTCACACAGATTTTCAGTAATGTTTAATTCTCCACCCGTATTAGTATCAATTTTTAAAATAAAATATGCCTCCCCTCCCTAAAACAAACCCCACCTCACATAGACTTTTATCACAGTTCTATTTTTCCTTTATCATAACATTTAAAAAAAGTCATATTACTACTTGCAGGGCTTCTAAATTATGGTAGCCCCACTCCCATGGCTAGTGATATTCAATGTTGGGCTAGTAAATAACTACTATTGCCATGCCAGACAGGGCTTCTAGATTATGGTAACCCCACTCCCATGGCTAGTGATATTCAATGTTGGGCTAGTAAATAACTACTATTGCCATGCCAGACAGGGCTTCTAGATTATGGTAGCCCCACTCCCATGGCTAGTGATATTCAATGTTGGGCTAGTATATAACTACTATTGCCATGCCAGACAGGGCTTCTAGATTATGGTAACCCCACTCCCATGGCTAGTGATATTCAATGTTGGGCTAGTATATAACTACTACTGCCATGCCAGACAGGGCTTCTAGATTATGGTAGCCCCACTCCCATGGCTAGTGATATTCAATGTTGGGCTAGTATATAACTACTATTGCCATGCTCGACAGGGCTTCTAGATTATGGTAGCCCCACTCCCATGGCTAGTGATATTCAATGTTGGGCTAGTAAATAACTACTACTGCCATGCCAGACAGGGCTTCTAGATTATGGTAGCCCCACTCCCATGGCTAGTGATATTCAATGTTGGGCTAGTATATAACTACTACTGCCATGCCAGACAGGGCTTCTAGATTATGGTAGCCCCACTCCCATGGCTAGTGATATTCAATGTTGGGCTAGTATATAACTACTATTGCCATGCTCGACAGGGCTTCTAGATTATGGTAGCCCCACTCCCATGGCTAGTGATATTCAATGTTGGGCTAGTAAATAACTACTACTGCCATGCCCGACAGGGCTTCTAGGGCTTCTAGATTATGGTAGCCCCCCACTCCCATGGCTAGTGATATTCAATGTTGGGCTATGATTATGGGCTAGTATATTCAATGTTGGGCTAGTATGTAACTACTATTACCATGCCATGCCCCACTCCCATGGCTAGATATTCAGGGGCTTCTAGATGCTCGATGGGTAGCCCCACTCCCATGGCTAGTGATATTCAATGTTGGGCTAGTATATAACTACTATTACCATGCTCGACAGGGCTTCTAGATTATGGTAGCCCCACTCCCATGGCTAGTGATATTCAATGTTGGGCTAGTATATAACTACTATTACCATGCTCGACAGGGCTTCTAGATTATGGTAGCCCCACTCCCATGGCTAGTGATATTCAATGTTGGGCTAGTATATAACTACTATTGCCATGCTCAACAGGGCTAGATTATGGTAGCCCCACTCCCATGGCTAGTGATATTCAATGTTGGGCTAGTATATAACTACTATTGCCATGCTCAACAGGGCTTCTAGATTATGGTAGCCCCACTCCCATGGCTAGTGATATTCAATGTTGGGCTAGTATATAACTACTATTGCCATGCTCGACAGGGCTTCTAGATTATGGTAGCCCCACTCCCATGGCTAGTGATATTCAATGTTGGGCTAGTATATAACTACTATTGCCATGCTCGACAGGGCTTCTAGATTATGGTAGCCCCACTCCCATGGCTAGTGATATTCAATGTTGGGCTAGTAAATAACTACTACTGCCATGCCCGACAGGGCTTCTAGATTATGGTAGCCCCACTCCCATGGCTAGTGATATTCAATGTTGGGCTAGTAAATAACTACTACTGCCATGCCCGACAGGGCTTCTAGATTATGGTAGCCCCACTCCCATGGCTAGTGATATTCAATGTTGGGCTAGTATATAACTACTATTGCCATGCCAGACAGGGCTTCTAGATTATGGTAGCCCCACTCCCATGGCTAGTGATATTCAATGTTGGGCTAGTATATAACTACTACTGCCATGCCAGACAGGGCTTCTAGATTATGGTAGCCCCGCTCCCATGGCTAGTGATATTCAATGTTGGGCTAGTATATAACTACTATTGCCATGCTCGACAGGGCTTCTAGATTATGGTAGCCCCACTCCCATGGCTAGTGATATTCAATGTTGGGCTAGTAAATAACTACTACTGCCATGCCCGACAGGGCTTCTAGATTATGGTAGCCCCACTCCCATGGCTAGTGATATTCAATGTTGGGCTAGTATATAACCACTATTACCATGCTCGACAGGGCTTCTAGATTATGGTAGCCCACTCCTATGGCTAGTGATATTCAATGTTGGGCTAGTAAATAACTACTATTACCATGCTCGACAGGGCTTCTAGATTATGGTAGCCCCACTCCCATGGCTAGTGATATTCAATGTTGGGCTAGTAAATAACTACTATTGCCATGCACGACGGGGCTTCTAGATTATGGTAGCTCCACTCCCATGGCTAGTGATATTCAATGTTGGGCTAGTATATAACTACTATTACCATGCCCGACAGGGCTTCTAGATTATGGTAGCCCCACTCCCATGGCTAGTGATATTCAATGTTGGGCTGGTATATAACTACTATTACCATGCTCGACAGGGCTTCTAGATTATGGTAGCCCCACTCCCATGGCTAGTGATATTCAATGTTGGGCTAGTAAATAACTACTATTGCCATGCACGACGGGGCTTCTAGATTATGGTAGCTCCACTCCCATGGCTAGTGATATTCAATGTTGGGCTAGTATGTAACTACTATTACCATGCTCGACAGGGCTTCTAGATTATGGTAGCCCCACTCCCATGGCTAGTGATATTCAGTGTTGGGCTAGTAAATAACTACTACTGCCATGCTCGACGGCTAGTGCAGGGCTTCTAGATTATGGTAACCCCACTCCCATGGCTAGTGATATTCAATGTTGGGCTAGTATATAACTACTACTGCCATGCTCGACGGCTAGTGAATTTTTTCCCAAAATGTTGCATTATAAGTCTATTTAGTAAATATGACTACCATGCCCCCACCCCAACAGTGTTTTAAAGCTGTATCTCTCTCTTTAGGTGACATATCTGATTATTACTATTATTTAGTAAAATTGTATTAACTTAAAGTAAAGTAGGGCTAGTGAATTTTTAATCGTGGCTAGTAAATATTTTTAATCACTGATCCCATGGCTAGTGAATTTTATACAAATTCTAGAAGCCCTGTACTTGTCAATGCTATATGATCATATATATACACATTAACAGTCATTTACAACTTCATTTACAATTTGGTATTTCAGAAACAAAGATTATTTAGCTTTTTTTTCCTTCGCCGTTTTAATTATTTCGGCCTATTCCTTGGTCTTTTTTGTTGATGGTTCGTGTTTCAAGGAGTACTAATAGGTTTGCTTCCAACAACTGCACATAATATACCCATGTTAGTTTATATTAAAGGGACTATCATGCTTTTGTAGCCATCTTAGGGTCATTCCATGGTAATGATTTAAGCCACGACGTGACATTCTGAGTCTTAATAAGATCTCCTTCACTAATAATCCTTTTTAAATTGATGATGATGATGATGATGATGAATCATGAATTAACGTGCCCATATACCACTAGGGTTTCGAACACGCCCATCCCAAGTCCGACCTCCGATTAAATTGAAATGCAGTTTTATCATTTATAGACTCATTACATATATACCTAGTAGTATATTCATGTCAGGGGCCCAATTTTGTTTTTTGTAAAAACAATTGACTTATAAAGTGAAATGTAAAATGTGCCAGGACATGATAAAAAAATTTAACTTTTTTTAACACTGTAGTAAATTCTAAAACTCTGCTCTCCTGATAGCCTGTCTGCTTATTGAAATACACTGTTTAACACAATATCCAGTCTATTTCTAAATTACTAAAAACAATATTCTTTATGATGTAACATTTACTTTTTAAAATTTCAGTCTCCATGGTGTACTGTACATGTCTAATTTTCTATATATTCAAGACGCATATGATGTTTACTTTCAAACTATATAAAGTTTTTAATGTAATTTATGGATTTTTATTTTCATAATTGTGGAGTCCTGGGAAATTAAAATTGTTGATCGGTCCCATGGGACATCATCAATACTCAAGGGTTTGGGGAGAAAAAATCAAAAAACCAGAAAAAATAAAAGGAATATAAAAAATACATATGCATGTATACATAAACTGTAAAATTTAAAAATGTGGACCAAATACCATGAAATGCTCCTGGACATGTGCTCATTTAGAAAACTAACTGATATTTATAACATTATTTGTTCCACCATTAAGGATTATCTCACCTTTCTTAAACTGGCCCGTCATGACCTGCCAGGAATTTGTTTTAATACTAATACTAAAACAAGTTTAAAAACAAAGGTTAGGCACTTTGCTAGATTGTTAAGCTCTTTCCCCTATCAACAATCTTCCAGGTCTGGAAAATATGTTTGCAAATTGCATTACTTTTGTTATTTCCTGACCCGATCGTGTCAGGTATGTTGGAACATCCAATGTTCCACAACACTGAAAGTTATACATGCATGTAAGTTTGCTTTTGTCAAATTAATTGTTGACCATTAAATAATTATAAATAGGAGTTTTAACATGTAATTATATATAAGGGGACTGGACAAACTGAATAGTGAATGCAAAGTAGAAACTGTCTAGACTTTAGTTAGCAGACCCTGGGCCTAATTCACAAAGGTATCTTAGGCTCTGTTACTAGTGTTAGCCAACAAAGAATCCTCTTTGCAAGTCTTTAAGCACTGCACTGCAACACTGCAAAGTTGCGAGAGTTTAGTGAATTAGACCTCAGATCTGAAATTCATCACAGGGATTTGGCAGGATGGTCCTCCACATTTCATCCCTATGAATACAGTATGCATACACATACATGATTTGGTTTCAAGTAATAATAAAGTTGTATTAATTTGCTGGATGGTAGGTGTATAAAATAATTGCCTCCTAGTCCTACTTCCATATGATCAATTCTCAGCTCTAGGCCGATCCATGGGTGGATAGGAAGGGGGCAGGGGACCATTCTCCCCCTAAAAATATCAAGTGCCCCTTATTTTCTTTAATTTTTATTGGGATGCTCTTTTCATGTTAGTCCAACAAAATATTTCCAGGATCTGCCATGGGCAGATGCAGAATTTTGTAAAGGGGTAGTCCCAAAATTCTAAAACAAACATATAAATTTGTGTTTGTCAAAGGCAAATAGGTAAAGTATCCAAAGAGAGCGAAAACTACCAGGCAGAGTCATGATACCCTGGAAACTTTTGAAATAAAGATGCATTTTCATGGCAATTTAGAATTGCTTTATTACTGGAACATTTTGTGTGATAAAACATTTCGAATTTAAAATGGGCACTTCAAATGGACAGGGGAGGGTAGGGATATTATTTTAATTTTGGAGAAACAAATGTGTGTAATAATTGAAATATTGTTAAAAAATAGCTACAGGTTTTTCAGTTTTGAGATAATTTGGCAAACTTGTATGGCCATCCAGAGCTAGTCCTGATTACTGTCATAGGGGTGGGATTTAGCTCAGTCGGTCGAGGTGCTCTACTATACATTTTGGGGTCGGATTCCCCAAGAGTATATTCCCAATCCAATACCAAACTTTTTCCATTTACGACCGAACAGTTTCCTAATTAAGATTCCCAAAGTTGCTTTATCATGGTCACATGGAACTCATAATCCCCCCCCCCCCCCCCCCCCCCCATCCAACTCCGGGAGCAATTCTTTTGTTTTGTAATTTGGTGTCGATTCCACAAAGCCCCGCGATGGTGTCAACCCTTTGTTGTTATGCATGACTGGGTACTGTGTGTTGATGTGCTATTGGCAAAACAGAGCTCTGCTTGGGAGAGAGCATGTAAAATGTTTTGCTTACAAATTTAGTTAATTGTGTATTTTTTCAAAATGACATTGAAAATGTTTTGTTTTGGGTTTTCCGATTGATTAACAATCATATGACAAAACAAGTCTGACATAGATATGCAAATTAGGTGTATCCTGTTTCAATACAGTTATTTGAATCATAGTTTTTAGTAATATGCCTACATTAATGTCCGATATAATACATTTTTGGTAGAAAAAAAATACAACTTTACTACAACTTTTTGTTTCAATTCTATTTTAAGCGGACGATCTTGTTTTGTAAAAAGGTCACCTTTTTAGATGTGTATATATGTTTCGTACTTTTTTTTCAAATATTTTTTTCTTATTATTATTATAACTTAAAAATTGTTTTTGTAATTAAAAAAAAAACCTGTTATATTATAGTTTTAAATTAAATGATTTTTTTTTAATTTTAATGTGCAACTCACCCCCTTTCAATAATGTGACAAATACCATGTGCATGTTTGTACATAGTTAATAGGTCTGCTTGGCGACTATTACTAGTATTAGAATGCATATTATAGATATTGAAAATTAATAAAAGTCGATCTGATCAAAAATTTACATTTACTGACCAGGCAGTGGTATGGTACTTACTTTATTATTTACGATTGAATAACAGGGCCATTCGAGAATTGCGTATGGTGCACTCGAGCAGAGGGGGAATCATGGGATGTGTGACAAAACGTAATTTAGGGGGAAAGAAATGGGTGGCTGTTAAAGAGTTATGCAACATAATTTTAATTCATAAAGTAAAATGCAACCAGTCATGGCTATTTTGTTTTAACAGATATGTATTGAAATTAAATACAAAAAGTAAATCCTGCAATCATGCCACTGACAGGGACATGAGGGCGGGAAATGTTGACAAGCATTATCTAATATTGTTGCAGGAGTAGGGTTGGTCTCACGGTCACAAAACGTTACACGAGGGAGAGGGATATTAAAAGTGCAAGATGATACATATTGTTGAATGGCCACAATGATCAACAAAGGACCATTCAACATTAACGTAATTAATGCAGAATCTGCCATTTGTTTATATACCCCAATTTTTAACAAATCCTCTCCCCAACCCATAATGAATATGCAATAATATAAGGGTGACCCAATCTAATGTAAATGCATTTAAATATTTTATTTGCTGTTCACGAACAGAGCTGGCGGGCAAGCCTAAATAAATAATACCAAGTAATAATGCAAACTTTTAAAAATCCTGTAGCTTATGAATGAACACCCCAGCATATGTCTACAGTGTATTATTTTCATTAATATAGGTTCACTGCAGGACCCATCAAATTAATGTTTTTGTCTAATAAAAAAAAAATAGCACGGTGTGGGATGGGAGAAAAATATGAAATAAAATCTGATTCAAAATACACATTTCGTTTAAGTGTTCAAGTGATTTGCATAATCACTTGAACACTTAAAAGCAACTAAAAGGAATGAATAAAATGGGTAGGGGAATGAATAGTTTGATTAAAGTCAACAAGAAAAATTATGCAAATATGTATACAACATATAACAATTAAATCATTTAAAACTCAATCAGATGCTATCTTAAGTCTTTGTGCATATCCACATTACAAAAATGTCAATAGTTTTCTTTTAAATTTGCTTTTAGTATAACTGGGTTTTATTTTACTTTTATTAACACAGTTATTAATAAAGCTTTGAGTGGGTGGGGATTCTCGGCCAGTATTAATGGCCTATTTTTATTATAACCACAGAAATATTATTATTTTAAATTCAAGGGGATATTACATCATAGATTTCATTTGTCTAAGAGATTGTGTATGAAGGACGATTATGTAGGTACAACGTTGTTTCAGCTCCATTATTTTGGAATTGTATACTCGATATTTTAAAAAATAATTCTATTGTTACTTTTTTATCAAAACATGTTCACATTTCACTGATATATTTTATTTCACTAAATGTTATATAATAAAACAATTTATTATATAACATTCAGTGAAATATCTTAAAATATCAGTGAAATAAAAGTGCTATCAGTCACTCAGTGACGATAACAAATTTTAGAGTGAAAATCTTCACTGTAAGAAAGCCGGAACTATTTTGCTACTGGCATTTTAAAAATAAAAGTAAATTGCCAAAAGTTATATAATAAATAGAAAATGTCATGGTTTTTTGTCAAATATGATTTATATCTCATCTTGTGATGTTTGCAATTATATCACATTCGTTGCACTTGCGCGACTCGTGAGATATGATTGCACACTTCACAAGATGAGATATAAATCATATTTGGCAAAAAAAGAAATATCCTCTATACATTGTCATGAGCGCTAATTATCTGTTGTAAATTCTACCTGTGCACCTAATTCGAGACATTTCGACATATTTACCACATCAAGCATTTCTGACTGTTGCATACATGTGTTTTCATCAAGTTGGTAAATATGTTCAGTATCACTTCACACAATAAAAACTCTAACTTTTGTTGCATTTAATAGTTTTTCACCACAATATTCAGGCACCATTTCAGAACAAGTTAAATAAATGTAGTTTTATTTTGATGTGTAGGCAAAGTTGCTAGTCACTTCGTACCATAGTCATTTCGTACCTAATTTAGTCTTTTCGTACCCTGGTCATTTCGTACCATTGCAAAAAGTCATTTCGTACCTTGGTCATACCATACCATTGCAAAAAGTCATTCCGTACACTAGTCATTTCGTACCATAACTGAAAGTCATATCGTACCATGGGCCATGGCATAATAATCACCCTGGTAGTGTCTTTTACAAAATAACATTAAATTATAAATTTGTGGTTAATTTAATGGATATTTTATCAGCAAAAGACTAAAAAATTATTGCCACTTTTTATAAACATTAGCAATTGGCTAATTTGGCAATCAATAGGGTAGTTAATGTTTTAATGGTTGTTATTGTTTATTTCTTAAACAAATAAGATGCAAATAACTAATATTCGGTCATTTCAACTGGTAACTGAAAAACTTGTTCATATTTATTTATTATTATTACCGTATTTATTAATTGTGAATATAAAAAGTGCACTTTGGTCAATTGGATTATTGCTGACTTATTACAGTAGAAACATTGTTTCCCTTCGTTGACATATTTTTCCATACAAGTTTTTTTCTCTTGTTTGATGAAAATTGTATAGAAAACTATACGGATTATCTTGGACCTGAAATGTATTCATCTGCTTTAAGGGATATGTATGTTTAATGTGTTAGTTTGAACATATAAGCAGAGCAATGAAGACAAAATTAAAGTTGGCAGTTGTCATTTAAATGGAAATAACAGTTGAAAGGTATTATGGCTATCAATAATGATATGCTGCACAATAACACGTTCTGAATTTCAAACTGTTAAAATAAACTTTAAAAAAAAAAAAAACCACTGCTTTTATGCTATAGTCAATTCGTTTTTTATATACTGGTATGAAATGACATGGGTACGAAATGACTTTTTGCAATGGTATGAAATAACCAAGGTACGAAATGACCAGGCAGCATGGTACGAAATGATTATGATTCGTTGGCAACTCAGCTCTTTGCCTACTGTGTCAAATTTGTAATTTCACACGTATTTGACAGGGATCAAAATGGTTTTATTGCTAAATGTAATTACCAAATGTTTGACATTCAATAGCCGATGATTAACAAATCAATGTGCTCTAGTGATGTCATTAAACAAAATTAAGTTTTTTATTAGTAGCTTCTTTTAGGGCTAGTGACTTTCTCAAACATTTGGCGAATGCTGGAATTATATGAATTTTTGACATCAATGAGTTTTTAATTCTCCCAGACCTAACAACTGAACTGTTGAATGGCCTCTTACAGTCACACAGTAGGAAGAAAAGGTATTTCATTAAAGTATTTTTCTGTTTAATTTCTTATGGAAAAAAGTATTGCTTGCAAACACATTATAATGTACATGTATTATCTGATCACCAACAACAGTATTTTGCAAACTTAAAAATATAAAGAAACGTGAAAAATGTACAGCATAAGTTGCCGTTACCCTGGTTAACGGTACAGCGGTTCCTGCGACTTCCAACTGTCGCAGACAAAGCTTCCTTTCACTGGCTGGACAAATATTTCTTTTCAGCAGCAACACAGAGGAAGACTATTGACTATAGTTGTAAGTACTAACCCGCTATAGCAAGTCATACGAACAGGATTACGCGTAGCAAACCGCTTGGATCTTACTCTATTCTGTGCATACAATGATAAACAAATCCGCCATTGCACGAATATCAAAGAACTACTCCGCCCGCAGTAAATATAAGAGAGAAAAAATACAGTGCACATTCTAGTTTAGTTATGAAAACTTACCACTAGACTGGACACACACTATAAGAACACAGACACAAAGACAATGTAAAATCATGGTGGAATAAACAACATTCTCCATCCGTACGCGTTCATGGTTCACACACAATCACAGTCGACTCTTACTCAGTTACTGCTATCCATAGAACTCCAATACTGAAAACTACTCCATGCGCTTAACAATAGGCCATTACTTTAAACTCCTTCGAGAAACATTTTCACCGTTCTTTTATTCTCCCTCGGCAGTGTCGAGGTGGTATTTTGGCAGTTGGGGTTGTACCTAGTAACACGGGGGAAGGAAACACCACCGAATAAAGTGTATTTGTAATTAATGATTGACAGTTATAGCTTTATTGCGTATTGAAATCTGAGTTTTCAAGTCTCTTTTTTATACTAAAGACAAGGAATAGGTAGACAGACCTAATAGTAGTACACGTATTGTTATTACTGACATGTATGTAGTAGTAACTAGGGCACGGATATCATACACATACTTCAGATTGTATTTCCCCAATAAAGAGGTTACACGTAAAGTCAACTGTGCTCCCGTGGGCGTACCCTTTTACCAAAATCGTGGAGGGGGGGGGGGGGGGGGGGGCACCATTGTTATAAAGTGATTTATGAGTAGTAAACATGACATTCGAAGTTCTCATGAGTAAAGTTCAAAGTTTGTTTTGTTTAGCGACACCACTAGAGCATTCATTTATTCATCATTGGGTAAATTATACACCGTGAAAAAATGCATTTATCAGCATTTGTCGTGTTGAATGTTATTTGTAGAAGGGGCGGGATTTATCTCAGTCGGTTGAGTACTCGCTTGAGGTGCATACGTCGCAGGATCGAACCACCTTGGTGGATCCATTCAGCTGAATGTTTTTTCTTGTTCCAACCAGTCCACAACTGGCTAAAAGCTGTGGTATGTGCTTTCCTGTCTGTGAGGAGTGCATATAAAAGATCCCTTGCTGCATTGGGGAAAATGTAGCGGATTTTCTCTGATGACTACAAGTCAGAATGACCAAGTGTTTGACATCCAACAGCCGATGATTAATAAATCGATGTATTCTAGCGGTGTCGTTAAACAAAACAAACTTTTGTTATTTGTAGAATGTAAGAAACTGCATTACAAAACTAGTTTTTAAAAGTTTATGTCGGGGCATGCCCCTGAACTCTTCAATTACTGCTGTCAGTTATCATCCCTACCCCAATGTTCATCTGTTTCCGCCATGTCTGGTGGGTATGAATAGATGAATGTGTGCCCTCTTGTGTGTGTGCGCGTGTGTGCGCGTGTGTGTGTGTGTGTGCGCGCGCGCGTGTGTGCATGTGCATGTGTGTGCCCCTGACTGGCACATTTTACAAACATGTTATTGTTATTTTTACTATGATATAGTAGGACATAATATCCATGGACAATAATCACACAGTCGCGACAAACACAATCTGTTTCGTTTCGTCTGCGATTTTTGTTAGTTTTAGACGAGTTGTATTTCGTATTGGGTATGTGGTTACTGGTTAATATACCCATTAATATATCCACGTACCCATATGTCCTGCATGAAGATTGTACAAAAGTGACAACTAGTTACAGTTTAAAGTGACACGTCCACCCCAACCCTTATACACACCCAGTGACATTTGACAACTTTACTGTGAGGCAACCAATTAAATGCAGCACGTTTAAAACGTTTCGCTGCTATTATTTGACTGTGTACCGACCCGAGGAGCAATGGGCCAATTTGTCTCGCCCATGCCACTAACGAGCTGGTTTGTGTTTGCTCACCTTTCACACAGTCTTCACAACCCAACTGCCAACTCAAATCTTTACCTATCAAATTCCATATTTGGCTATCACGTACTATATAAATGGCGTTGCACCCATCTCCGCTAACATTTGTGATTTTAAGTTTCAAATGTCAAAATGTAGATGAAAACAGGCCATCACTCTTCATGTTCTTTTGCAGAGATTTTGAATGATATTATATATGTGGGACCTACACCAAGAACGTATTATGTACTGTACTATACCCGAACCACAATTAAAACTGCACCTTGGTGATGAAATATAGATGCCTGTAAAAAAAAGAACAAAGACGTTTGCATGCGATATGCAGCTTGCCCATGGATATCTGACTTATTTTACCGTGATAATCATAATTCAAAAGAAAGGCGGCCCACACAACGGTGCCTTTTCCTTCTGTAAAAACAAAACGCGAATGCTAAAGCGGCTGCCATTGCTTCTAAAATGAACATCAATCTGCACAACGAATCGTGAGGTGTCTTCAGTTACGCACATTGTTTCTTCTTGGGCCATACTGTTATTCAGTTGTGCTTCATAAAACAGACAGTCTTGCGTAATAAAATGGAAATTAATATGTCTGTAATACTATGAATACTACAGACTGTGTTTTAAATTACGGTTGACCATTATTTGTGTACTGGATGAAAACCTAAGTGTTTTGTTTCCCCATCCTCGTCTGCTCGTATTGTGGTTACAGCGAATATGATAAAGAATTACTTATAAAATAAAACTACACAGTCTGAAAAATAACATCAACAACACGTAAGGCTTTTCACACAGCGAAAAATTAAAACCAATTTTGAAATTTCTATACAACCACCAATAATCTGGGCGTTGACGGGGGAGGGGTGTCAGGGTTTTGACTAAAGTGGAGGGGTTTTTTTTCTTCTATAAAATAAATAATAAACTGACACAATAAAAGAAAGAAAAGGAAATGAATATTTGTTTAACGACTCCTCAGCAAATTTAAAACTAATACTGTTTAGTGTCCGACATATTTTTATGTATGCATTTGGTTGATAGAGGAAGAGGGGGACTGCTGTCACCACATAGGCTACTCCTAATGATAAAGCAGCAATCATGATGATGAACATTTATCAATGGACACAACTGTTGTCATACCCCCTAAAAACAAAATTAAAAAAAATTAATATCGATTAATGAATGTGCATAAATTGTATACAAATGTTAGATTTTGTATTGGATTGGATAACATATTAACGTGGTGGTGGTGGTGTGTGTGTGTGGGGGGGGGGGGGAGGGTTGGAGTTCAAAATAGGCAGAATTTTATAAAGTCAACATTTCAAATTATTATTTTAATACTGTAAATGTGTCTGACAGACTAAAATATGAATTTTCATTCACAAAAATGTGAAATAAAACTGGAGAATGTCGCATTTTCAATTGCACAGTAGGGAGCTGGTGAAGTGCACACTATTCCATCAGTTCGAACAAATATTTGTTTTTAAATTGTTAGGGGGAACATAACGATGACTTGCCGATCATCCTGCATTATACTGTTTGTAATACGTTTCTGTCTGTGCTAATGGTTGTATGGCTTTTTCACAACATACAGTAATGCAAATGTGACTACTTTGGTCATATGCAAAGACGTATCGATATCAACATGTGATGAACATTCAGGTGGCCAATTCTTTCCGCACCAAGAAGACACTGTTAAATCTTTTCAGCTGCCATATCTTTAGTGCAGATATTCTGCTTCGCGTCATCTCCATTGTGCAAGATGAAATCGGCTTAGGTTACAAGACTGAGTCATTTGCGCAATGATGAAGTTGTTCTCCGTATTCCTACAATTTCACCACTTTTTTCCATAAACCATTTAACCATTCCTGACTATGATTGAGATCCATTTGGTTAAGCTGTGGTTGGTTCCTCTGACCAGGAATTTTCTGTTTTTAATTTTTTAAGGATTTTTAAAGGAGATGTTGCATTTTTGATTCATCTAGCGTAGAGTATATAGTCATATAATGGAAACATCCTTCGGAAGCAGTATTGTGTTTTTCTAGACAGGTATTTATCAAATTGTGGAAGAAATAATTGTCATGATGCATGTTGTATTGTGATTCATAGATGTACGGGCTCCCATTTTTTAAAGGTGCAGACTGATTTTTGCCCCAATCAAATAAAATTTCCCAAATTTGGATAACGACATTTATTTATATTAGCATTACTGACAAACTGCTATAAAGGGTTGCACACGAATCACTATGCACTTTTACATGGATTACAACAACTACTACTGTAGGTAGAATGATCTTAGTACATGGCAAAAAGGTTTCAGACCAGCTCATTTTGCCCGAATATCTCTATCGCCCCCCCCCCCCCCCCCGATTTTAAGGATTTGCTCCAGCATTGGTGTGAGGGAGGGAGGCGCAGTTACCCCCTGTCTGCCTTCCCCATCGCGTACGCTTACGTTGTGATATTTGTGTATCATGGAAGAGCATGCATATTCCTTGAATCCCATAACCTGATCCACTACATTGGTTCCTAGAGGGACGGGACGCAGCCCTGTCGTAAAACGCTCGCTTGATGCGCGGTCGGTTTAGGATCAATCCCCATTGGGCTATTTCTCGTTCCAGCCAGTGCATCATTACTGGCATATTGAAGGCCGTGGTCTGTGCTATCCTATATGTTGGATGGTGCATATAAAAGATCCTTGCTACTAATGGAAAAATGTAGCCGCTTTCCTCTCTAAGACTATATGTCGAAATTACCATATGTTTGACATCCAATAGCCGATGACTAATAAATCAATGTGCTCTAGTGGTGTCGTTAAACAAAACAAATACCCATCAGTTGTCATGCAGTATCGTATATGTGTTGTCAAATCCCCCAGAAAAGTCATAGCATCATGGAGACCACATTAGTGCGTAACAAAATAAAGGGCATGACTACCACGTTTACTGGTTGTTGTGCTCAGAATACTGAAAATGCCATATACCAACACCTGAAATAAAATGTTTCCTTAAAGGTAGGGTCAACTCAAACAAGAGCCTTATGTGTTGGAAAGATGCATACCCGGACCACCAACACATACTGACACTTTAGCAAATGAAAAACGCGTAATTTTAGAGTTAATAAAAAAACAAGATTATTCCTGCTAACTGGGGGCAGCCATTTTGTTTCGTTTTTGTGACGTCCGGTGGGATAGCTTGGGGCGAAGTGACGTCAGCTCCTGACCATCTTCTGTGTGTACAGTGTAAACAAAAGCAGTAATTTTCGACAAGGCGCTTCTCTTTGACCAACCTGACTTGTAAAACAGCATAAATGACGTAATAATATAATAAACTATTTAACTAAATATATTTCAAGTTGCATTAACGGAACAAAATGGGGTTATAGTATTTTTCTCTGTTAAATAATCCAAAGGAAAAATGTACACTATTAGGCCTATTGATATGCTACGTTGGAGCAAAAACGACAACCCACGATACCCAAGTGATAATTTTCTTTTCTTTGGGACTACGTAATTGGTCAGTTCTGTGGTTTTAGATGGAATAGTCTACTTAATCAATAGTTTTACAGAACTATTTACAGTAATAAACCATGTCCATTACAATTTTAGGGAAGACAAGTAATATTCCACAATACCGGTATGTATTTTTGTGTCTAGACAGCGTCAATTAATTGGCTCGTCTGGTTACCAATCAAATACACACCTGCCAATTAGGAATCACAGGTAGAAGCGACTAACGGCATAAACCAATTAACTAAGAAAACACTCCGTGTATCATTTCAGTACGTATGTTAATGCATGGGCAAAACATTGTTAATTGTTTCGACTTGTTGTGTAGCCACTGACAATGGTATTTTATTTTGTATTGAAAAATAATATATGTATATATTGATATACTTATTGCTGGCTTACTGGGATGTGTATTATTACAGAACATTGCAATGCATGACTATTTATCATCCCGCAAAAACCAGGTAAATTGTGTTTCATGAGTTCTAAGGCTCACTCCTGACGTTACGCGTTAAGTATTACGTAACCACCAGCTCGCCAGAGGGCGTACTCACTGAGAAGGTACAAAATGGCTGCGCCCGTTATATATAATAGCCGTCACATTCAGCCGTTTTATTAATTAACTATACGATTATATGTGCATTATATATCGTTGAATATGCATACCAGGCCAAATGCCTTAATTGTCCTCTCCTTTAAGACAGCATGCCCCAAATCATCTTTAACAAGTGTGGGCCGGTATTTTTCCATCATTGACAATGCACCCTATTCACCCACCCCCACATTTATATTTATATTCAGTAGTGCAATTAAATTTGTACTTTACCTAATTTTAAACAACTTGCAAACTGTTTGCTTCGATCCTTCCATCCTTAATTTTAAATTAACAGTGGAATGTTGTAAAAAGCCATCATTTTCGTTTTCATATTTTGGGATTATAATTCACATTAGAGCTTGTGAAACATTTTTAATGAATTTAGTACCTTAAAATTATGGGTAATATTGCTTTTTTCCCATGTGTACGTTGGTTATATAATATATAGATTACTAACCATAGACTGGGTATATACAAATACTGTACAGTCTTCTAATTCTAATTCTTTTATTGAATGTGATGACTTTAAATCACGATTAAAAAGTAATTTTCCAACCGTAGGGCCAACTTGCAAAATGTTCTCCATTAGTTATAATGTAAAACATTGCATTTAGATATCCTTCAAGGTTGCCATTTTGTTTTGATATAATATATATATATATATATATATATATATATATATATATTATTTTTTATTTTTATTTTTGTTTTGTTTTGGGGGGGGGGGGTAAAAACTCAAAATGGAGCTGGGCAAACAACATATTTGAAATCAGCACCCCTGAAATATGGTAAAAAAATGTGTTTGCTTACGTTTAATACAAAATGCCTACAATACGTTTTTAAAGCACATTTTGAGGAATATTGAGTTTGCACTTGCGATCTTCGTTCAACATTTTTTTGTGTGCAACAATACCATCTCAAAGGCATGTTACACGATATGACGTATATACGTGGAAACTAATTAATTGTGTAGGATAGCAACTGTATTCTGCGGAGGAGGCAGAAAGGGATTTACAGTTTAAAACAAGTCGTTGTGAGACAAAATAATGGTATCTAACGGCCACTCATTTAGTATTCTCTATTTATCAAACATTAAGGAAAAATAGTTTTTTTTTTTTCCTGTTTAACTCCAACTATATTGTACGATTAAGCGAAGTAAACAGGCCCGTATGCAGGATTTTCAATGGGTGTGTGTGCGAATTCCTCGTGTCTTTAAATCCAGTCAATAAACACTTGATGATGATGATGATGATGATGATGATGATGATGATGATAACTAGTTTAACGTGCCCATATACCACTAGTGTTTCGAACACGCTCATCCCGAGTCCGACCTCCGATAAGATCGGTGGCCTGACTCGGGATGAAGGGGGGAGGGGGAGGGAAGGGTTGAAAATGGGCAGAATTTTGAAAATAGCAATTAGTAAAGAAGTTAATAGATTAAATAAAAAAATAAAAAAAAGGTTACAAGCCAAAAAAAAAGAAGAATTGACTGTTCGGCCGAATATTTATATAATTTGGAGCATTTTAGAAGGACAGTCCAAAATTAAATAAGAGAAAGAAGAGAGGATCGGACTATTTAATAATATTTAAAAAAGAAGTAATTTCGACATAAAATTTTGAACGCAGATCTAAAAGTTTAAAGTCCGATCGATATGTTTACGCGAGTGGCCTCGTTAAGGCCGTTTAGGTGCACAGCTTAAAGGGACGAGATGGGTTGCATCCCGTCAAGAAAACCCCTAGATTGACAGTCGATAGACGTTAAGGTGTAGTGCTGTGCTGAAATACAGATCTTGAGAAGCCGGATCCGTCTGAACGAGAGAGAGTATCAGACTAGGGTATAGTCTAGTCGTCATGGGTTGGTATAGTGGTGCGGACGGGCCCGACTCCGGAGGATACGAGATGGTATCACTATAAAGCAAGGTAAAGTCTAGAAAAAGAGTAGTAGGGGCCGACCCCGCTTCCTATTTCTTCTTAGAGTGGGGCGGTCAATCTTCCAGTGCTGCTAGGACAGGCTCGGACATGTAGAGACTAAACGCGAACAACCGTGGCGTTCTGCAGAATGGCCGTCATACGAGTCACGAAAAAAACAAGTCGACAGTCAGACGGATATATTTTAATAGAGGTTTTTGATATTAGTCATCTCATTTTCTTTTTATAAACTGACGATCAAAAGAAAGTATACCAATTATTTTTTCAAAGTATTAAAAAACCCACAAAACACAAGTTGATGCAAATGTTATAATAATAATTTGGCAATAAATAAACACGAGTATACTCAATAAAACCCATAAAATGATAATATCACAGTTCACAACAGCACTTGGGGTGAAATGTGCGATTTCATAAAGGACCACTCATAACGCGCTCTCTCTCCCTCCCTTCCCCTCCCCCTCCCTCCCCCTCCCTCCCCGTCTCTCTCTCCCACTTCCCCCTCCCCCCCTCTCCCTCCCTATCCCTCCCTCCCCTCCCCCTCCCTCCCCTCTCTCCCTCCCTCCCCCTCTCCCTCCCCCCCCCTCTCCCCCTCCCCCTCCCACTCCCTCTCCCCCTCCCTCTCTCCCTCCCCTCCCTCTCTCCCTCCCTCCCTCTCTCCCTCCCTCCCTCTCCCTCTCTCCCTCCCTCTCCCTCTCTCCCTCCCCTCCCTCTCCCTCTCCCTCAACCAACAATACTGGAACCTATCTAACCTTCCATGAACATGTATTGTGTTTATTTATAATAAAAATAATTGGTATACATGTACTTTCTTTTGATCGTCAGTTTATGTTTAAAAACAGTTCTCATTAATCCTTATTATCATGGCTATCTGTATAATCATCCATAGCATCCTGTGTTCTTCATGTTTGTCCTAGGATACCACAATACACATAGGTGCACCCAAGCACACGTGTAATAATAATTTTGTTTGATCACGTGGTTATATTTATTGGACCATAGTAACAGTATAGCCATGACACATTTTTTGTTTTCTCAAGGCCTGAAACGTAAATGTTATGTGACCGCCATATGACATGAGAAAAATCATCATTTTGGTCATACAACAGTATACAAGGCCTACACAACCATGGGACAAAGTTCCATGGGACAAAGTTCATTGACATAACGGTAGCCATATCTTTCCTTGAATATCGTCATTTTTTTTTAATCATAAATCAGTCCTAAAACAAAAATAAATATAAGCTGTATTAAAAAACACTGAAGTACTGAAAAATACTATCATTTTGAATCCGAGTCTGCATATTTCTAGGTAATAGGTACAATTTAACGAGTGCATCAGAAACCAATGTGGTATGAAATTCCTCTTCAGAAAAGTGAATTTTAACTTCTAATCATTCAAGTCTTCCATTGACTAATTATTAAATTAGATCTGGCGATTTCACTATTTCTAATCTAGCGCTGTCGAAAGTCTTATATAATGTTCAAAATAAGTAGGAGATATTCAAATATAACACAATATAAGAAAGATGTATTACTTTTTATTGCATTATTAATTACTGGTAAAACACAAACACTCGTGTGACAAGGGATTGGCATTAAAGAGTATAGCCAGGATAGTGATGTAGGTCCGGAGGAGACACAGATAGGCAACAGGGGTGGTGCTTGTCAATTTGACGTTTTCAATATTTGTATTAATAACGGGCAAAAACCCTCGGTTCGCCAAGCACGCACGAATCCGACGTGGCATGCTCCTGATTAAACGTCCAATTACATTTTGGGGAATCCTGTCCCATTCATCTTGGAAAGCCGGTACATTAGTAGCAAGGGACCTTTTATAACCACCATCACGCAGACATGATATCACATACCACGGCTTTTGATATTACCGTCATGATACACTGGCTAGAACGAGAAACAGCCCAATGCCCCCCCCCCTCCCCCCGCCGACGGCCATTTATTATGATGAATTATACTTGAGTATGTCCCCTAACCTCTTAAAAACTCGCCGATTCATGCACTCAATCTCAACCATGTCCTCCAATGTTCATTTACTTCCGGCATGCGAGTAGGCACAGATCCGTACGAGTACATATGAAGTCACTGTTTTCAGGTACGAGGGTTGGTTCAATATAACTGTTTGGTAGTAATGTAAATGGTAATAAACGTCATTATTGAGATTCGGGCACTTTCGTTTAAAATTTCTAAATTCGGGCTAAAATCAGCCTGAAAATATTATATATACATGTGTAATTTAGATACATTTATTATATTCATCCATTCAATACTGGATCCGGTAAATATTATAGCACGATTTTAAAACAAATATGGGCTGTGCGTCTTGTTATAAGATCATTACTTATTTATACATATACAAACACACACACACACACACACACACACACACGCGCGCGCGCGCGCACACGAACACACAGAGAGAGAGAGAGAGAGAGAGAGAGAGAGAGAGAGAGAGAGGGTCGACCACAAATATTACCTATTTGTCGTATTACACAAATTACACAAAATAACCTTTCTTCTCATGATGTTAGGAAATCGTATTTGAGACTATGTGTAGATAAAAATTAAGCTCTTCTTTAATACAGACCTGTAGGAACCGGTGAGGGGGACATGTGCCTCCCCCCCCCCCCCCCCCCCAATTTTAGGCCGACAACCTTTAAATGTTTCTACTGTACATAACAACACCAAATGTGCTTGTACCCCGCCTTCATAACAGGCCCGTAGGTGGGCGGGGCGTGTGCCTTCAGTTTGATTCCCAAAAACCGTTACTTTTTTATTCTAAGAAAGAGAAAGGAAATTCACTGATTAACACCCAATATTTTGACTGAATTGTGCACTTTTGGTTAAAAACATGAAACTTGGCACATAGATAACGTACCCATTACAAACATTTTCAGATATGAACCCAAGTCAGGAGCGCCCCCTGGTGTGCAGGGAAGATCTACAAATGTCCCCCACCCCCTTCTAATGGGATAGCTAACAGAAATATTGTTCACCCTTGGTTAAAACAATGAAACTTGGCACATATATACCTTGACGCATGACAAAGAGTTTGGTGGCCGTAGGAGGATCTAAAAATGTCCCCTACCCTATTTAGTCAGGCGGCTAACAAGAGAAAAATTGTACACTTTTGGCTAAAAGCATGGAACTTGGAATATCCACACATTGATCCATTACAAGCATTTTCTGATATGGACCCAAGTCAGCAGTGACTCCTGGTGGCCAGGGAGGATCTACAAATGTCCCCCACTCCTTTTAGTGGAGCAGCTAACAAAACAATGGTGCACTTTTGGTTAAAAGCATGAAACTTGGCACACACATACTTTGACCCATTATAAGCATTGTCTGATATTGATTCAAGTCAGCAGCGGCCCCTGTTGGCCAGGGAGGATCTACAAATGTCTCTCCCCCTTTCGTGTAGGGATTTCGTAATAACTTGCAAGTATCTGCATTCAAATGCATGACTTCACCCATTGCTAATGCTGCATCAATTCTAAATGTAATTATGAATGGATAAGATGAATGCAGGTGCAGATTTGGGGTGTGGGAGTGCAGGATGAGCAATCTATTTGGTGTGGAGGATTTGTACTTTCATGCCGTGAAGCAACCATATGTAGCATGCACAGCAAATACATTGTATATATGATGAAACGTGTACGCACAGATACCATGGCGTATACAAACAGTCAGCAGCAGTTCCTGGTGACCGTGGGAGGATAACACAGATACCATGGCGTATACAAACAGTCAGCAGCAGTTCCTGGTGACCGTGGGAGGATAACACAGATACCATGGCGTATACAAACAGTCAGCAGCAGTTCCTGGTGACCGTGGGAGGATAACACAGATACCATGGCGTATACAAACAGTCAGCAGCAGTTCCTGGTGACCGTGGGAGGATAACACAAATGCTCCCACCTTCCAATGGAGGAAGTTCTATTAAAAATATCACTAAATGAATATTTATAAAATTGACAAAATATGGGGACAGTATTTCAGGTGGAAAAGCTGCAACATTTATTATGAGTATTACCAGCTTTTTGATGTGGTGGGTAGTCACGGCATAGATTAACCCGATTAAGAATTGCAATATTGAGTGCTAATTTCATATACCACTGCTTATGCATGCAGTTTCTATGGAACATTTCAGTTCAGTGCATTTCCAATTGACTCTTTTTGCATGCACATCTAGTGACACACCCTATCAAAATCTTGCAACCACACATATCCAAATCACAGCAAGCTTTTGGCACCACATGTACAGTATACAGGACTGGCTATCTTTAACAAACGTCCATCCCCACCCCTCTGGGGTAGATGCATTGTGTTCACTCTGTTAATTGGTGGACCATATTCCAGCTTGGTATGCAACTCATGTCAAGTCCTGCAATAAAGCATCCTGGGTGGGTGGAATGGTTTCTGTCTTCCCCTTCCTTCCTTCCTTCGTCAACATGTTTTAGATCGCTCGTCCAGTAGCCAGACGTATGGAGCATCTTTATCTATGACGGTGCAAGGGCTGAGCACCATGTAAGTAAAGGTACGGGTTACATCAAGGTAGCAGTTCCCTGCACCTCAGGCTGTTATTTAACCTTTTCCAAGGAAAGCAGAGGTAGTGTCACACCCTTAGAGGTAGGGGCAGGAATGTATCTTTACCCAAGACATCATAAAATTGAAAGTATTTACCTGTACCAAAGGCAACCCAAATACTCACATTTTGATTCAAGGTAATCAAATGATAGAACTTGCCAATTAAGATGACAAGCATACGTGTGTTAGCAGTGCACACAAGACTGTTGAATTAAAAGCCTAGTGTCTGCTTCCTCGTGGTTACGTGGTCGCCTTGAACGCTCGGTTCCTTGAGGAATAACTATGACACAATATATACTGATTATTTCCTTGTCTTCGGGGCAGTCTATAGTGACAATTTTGATAGTGAGGAATGCAAAACGTTCCTGCTTGATGGTTGGATAATGCAAAACGCTTGCCTACTGTCCTGGAATCTTGTTCCTATCAGCAACCTGATATTTGATCAGAATGCCAACAGTACATTTGTTACATACATCACTACACAGAACATTCTAAAATAGTTGATGTGGTATGAAACACATATATCACAAGCAAACCGAGAAAAGGTGTTTTAGAAAGCAAAAACTATGATATATATGATGTCCTGGGTAAAGAGAAATCATTGGTCCTACCTCTCTACCATAGCTTCATAGGATGTGACAATACTTTTTCTTCTTTTGAAAATGTAAAATGAGTCGGGGTGGGGTTTAGACCAGTAACCTGGACCGTGTTGACCGAGCAAAGAAAGTGTTGTAGGCCTACTGCCAAAAGAGTAAGACAGTGGAATCCATTTCACCCACCCAGAATGCCATACTGATAACAAATTGTCTTTTAATCTGTAATTTATGATATAATATGCAATGCCTTTTTAACAATTTCTAATCTTTCTCACCGCGTCTCCTCTTTTAATAATCTGCACTGATAAACACCTTTGCACTTAGCAAGGATCTTTCTGTGCTCAGGTTTAGTTGACTACAGTATACACATCGTCAGTTATTGATACTAATGGTTTCATTCTCACCAAAATATTGCTCACCTTTATATCATCCCCCCTAATCTCCCCGCATCTCATCTATTCATAAGTACATTTAGAATTAATGTAGTATTAACAATGAATAATAATCATACATCTGAATGCAAGTACTTGAAAATTATCAAGAAATGCCTACACTGAACGGGGGAGGGCATTTGTAGATCATCTCTGGCCAAACAGCGGGCGCTGACGACTTGGGTCCATGAACATGTTTGTAATGGATTAATGTGCCAAGTTTCAAGCTTTTAACCAAAAGTGCACACTTTGATTTTAGCCGCCAAACTAAAAGGGGTTGGTGGATATATATAGATTCTCCCTGGCCACAAGGGGGCCCTGCTGACTTGGGTGCATATCTAAAAATGTTTGTAATGGGTCAAGGTATATATATGCAAACTTTCATACAAGTATTATTAACACATTCGTATAATTTGTCATTAATAAGTTTATAAGTGAGTTTATACAATTTGTTTGCCACGGTTCCCATTGATCATCAAAGGCAATTTTTATCAAATATGTATTTTTCAATCTGTTTTTATTTTATTTTATAAATAATGAATCTTAGCATTACGTTTGTATTTAATCTGATCTTTTGTAATTTCGTTCTCTATATATAATATTTTATATTAATAATCAACCAGTTAATAAAACAATGTGTTTTATTTATGATACCAAATAAAACCATGTTTTTATCGAAGTGACACTGTTCACCTATTTGTAATGCTCATTCTTCTGCTGTTTCCATAGGACTTTAACTTTAGAGCATTCATAAAGTAAGTGTTCGAGTGTTTCTGGCACAACGAACGACCAAGAGACTGGAGTCAAAAACGTTTTCAAAATATACAAGGAACAATAAGCCTGGAATTTTATGCACTTCTGTATATTGCATTACTTTTATATTTTCAGCTATAAATCGACCTTTAATGATCTTTTAAAATGATTTTATCCGGCACTTTTTAAAATCCTGTTAGCAATGCAGCCAGAGGCAATTTTGTATATACAGTGAAACCCCTCTAAACCGGACACCCTAGGGCCAATATAAATGTCCGGTTTAAGAGGGATTCGCTTTTGATAGGTTAAGTTCTGTACTGGTTTTTAAAAAGGGACTCTGTAAAACGTCTGGTTTTGATGGAATTCCGGTATACAGAGGGTCCGGTCTTGAGAGGTTTCACATTACAGTTTAATAGTGTTACTGGTCGCCAGTTTAAAACAATCGTTTTGGTTTATTCGGTTTTGGTACACATGTAATAATTCCTCATTTTTGTGTTTTGGACATTTCGTTTATATTATAACTGTAATTAATGGATCTAACAATAAAATGCCCGAGATCCTTCCAAAACATTTTTAAAAACTCCGCAGAAAATCCATCAAACCCTGGGCTTTTATCGTTTTTCATAGTTTTAAGGAACGTTAATGCTTCTGAATATGTAATTTCTCCTTCGAAAATGTATGTATGCTTGTTATACATATAATCTACACTCCACATTCATCAATTATGGTTATTATATGTGATATACACTGCACATTCATTACTATACATATACAACGGAAAGTGTTGTTTAGATTATGTGTATATATAATGAATGGGGAGTGTAGATTATACGTATAATAATGATTCTGTTGTGCAGATTGTATGTATAATAATGCATGTGGAGTGCATATTACATATAATGAATGGTGAGTATAGATTATATGAATAATAATGAACGGAGAGTACAGATTATGTATATAACAATGAATGTAAGGTGTAGATTATAAGTATAATAGTGAATGGGGAGTGCACATTATATGTATAGTAATTTATGGGTTGTATAGAATATATGTCTAATAATGAACGTAGAGTAGATTATGTGTATATTATACGTATAATTATGAATGGGGAGTGTAGATTATACGTATAATATTGAATGGAGAGTGTAGATTATACGTATAAGAATGAACGTATAGTGCCCATTATAATAATTCATAGTAATTTATGAGTGGTATAGAATATATAGTTTTCGGAATGGATCTTTAAAACTATATTTTTCAAATTTTTCTAGTATTTTGTCTCTAGCTTTAGGGTTGTTGATATGCGAATAATTATTTGTATCTAAACTTTGATTAAGTACAAAATGAAAATCACCACATAAATTATATTTTTCGTTTCCAAATTCTTCAATTATTTCTAAAATATTTTCATAAAAGTGCGGATTGTCATTATTAGGACCATACATGTTGGTAAGAATAATTCTTTCCCCCCTTCATGGTTAAATCTAGTAATAAGTAATTACCCAAAGTACCAATTTTTATATTATGTAATTTGTACTTAAAATTGTTATTGAATAGAATAGAATAGAATAGAATAGAATAGATGTTTAACGACACCCCAGCACGAAAAATACATTGGATGTCTAACTGTGGTAAAAAGTTTGTTTTGTTTAACGACACCACTAGAGTACATTGATTTGTTAATCATCGGCTATTGGATGTCAAACATTTGGTAATTTTGACAAATTTACTTAGAGAGGAAAGCTGCTATATTTTTCTATTAGTAGCAAGGGGTCTTTTATATTCACCATCCCACAGACAGGATAGCACATACCACGGCCTTTGATAAACCAGTCGTGGTGCACTGGCTGGAACGAAAAATAGCCCAATGGGCCCACCGACAGGGATCGATCCCAAACCGACCGCACATCAAGTGAGCGCTTTACCACTGAGCTCCGTCCCGCCCTCTAACTGTGGTAAATGCTAAATTAATGTGATGATAAATATCAGTTAATGTGATGATAAATATCAATATAAAAATTCAAGAGTTAAATAAAAACACAGTGTAAAGAACTGTGCGAAAAATACATATATCGCAGTAGGTAATATTAAAATTTAGAATAAAAGTTAGTATCACGTAGAAATTGTAATAAAAGTTCTGAATGGAATCACAGTTCTTTGACCAAATATATCTTTTCTAGTTTCTTTGATATGCTCACACACCACCAAATGTGGTACCGTCAGAGTACAATGCCAGTATTCACAATGAGGTGGTGAATCCTTCTTCAAGATAAATAAATGGGTCAAGTATGTATGACGAGCACGACACAAGACTATTTCATCCTTCCTGCACTGCCTATAGGAGACTGCCATTATCACAAGACTGGCTTGACAGCATGAAGCATGTTCGCAACCGCAACGTTCCAATAATTTTGCCAAGTCGAAAAGATAAATTGGTTAATACTATGTTTAAAATCAGTATAAGGCACACCAACCCTAGCATGAGGCAAATCCAAAGCAGCCTTGGCAGCTGAATCTGACTTTTCATTAACCCTGATGACAATATGGCTGAGCTCCCAATAAAATACAATATCTTTATTGGCAATGGATAAAAAAACACGACACGAAAGTGAATCTGTGAAAATAATAAATTTGGATGCAATCGAATCCTTTATTTCTTCCAAGGCTTTAATGACTGCCAAACACGTCAGCACTAAAAAATTATGCTGAGTCAGGCAAACTCATGGAAATAACTGTGTCTGAAGGAACAACTGTAGCACAAGCCACAGCATTCCCATCTCGTGATCCGTCTGTATAAACAGGAATGTAATCACGGTACCCGTTTCCTCCAATCAGAAGGAAAATCACCAGAAATCCAGATTTTATTAAAAGTATTTAAAAGAACAATGAAAGATGATTCAGGTAAATGCCTCAATAACTGATAATGAATTTCATCCGGTCCTACTGAAGTATCATGGGCTCTACGAAGAGCATCCTGTAATTCCTCCATTGAGACGGGCCTGTTGTATACTTCAGCATTTTCAGATGAAAACTTGATGGTCTGCTTTTCAGCTTTATTTCGAACAGATGTAAACACATCTTTACTGAAAACAGAGGATGAGTTATGAGTAAAGTTGTCCCCAATGCATTTGCAACAAGACGTGACAGACAAATGATGAACTGTATTACAGGATTATTTACCTTTGATTTTACAGATCCTATTCCAGACAGATTTCACCGATGTTTGTGAATTCAACTTGGAGATAAAATTTCTTATGCCTTAGCAAAACGATGAGCATCCAGGTTATCCCCAGTAGTTTCACGTTTGAATCTCTCAAGGAACCTGTTTTGCTCTTTGAGTGCATCCTTGTACGTATCATTAAACCATGTTTTATTGTTCTTACTATCATGATATTAGATTACGATTCCTGAAGAAATATTATTACGCTCGGCCTTCCTATAACAAGTTTCGAAATTTGTTAACATTAAAATCAAAGAAAATTGTATCTAATCTATTAAAATGTATTTATCTTTCAATGCAAAGACGTAAAACGTCACTGTCATAGATGTTGTTTCCTCCCCTACCACTACTATATTATCAACATTAGTACTACTTGTAACATTATTATTAATAAATTATTAATTCTCATATACATTTCGTTGTTTTGTATTTCCTCATTTTTTTAAATGTAGTTTGGTACCATATTTTATTTATAAATTATGTATATTTGAACACTATTGTATTAATAATAGGCGCTCTACCACTGAGCTACAGCCTTATCTCGGTGGGTGGGCTGATTATGCTTAGCACGCCAACACCCCACACGCCACTGAACTCAAGTACCATATTGAAGGGTAATTTGGATTAGACGATATTTTAATGATAATAAATTAAAGCAACGTGAAATTAATATTAGTTGACCTGTTTATAATACATAATATACAGTTTTATTATGTTGGCAAGAATTAAGCAAATCCGGCCAAAGCACTCGTATGTTTAATGTGGATCAGAGATGGGGTGATTACTTGACAAAGTAATCGATTACGATTACGATTACTTGAGAATGTCACAATTACGATTACAAGAAAATTGAAAATAATCGATTACGATTTCGAATACATTGTCCAGTAATGATGATTACAATCAATCATGATTACATTTCCACAAATATACACACATAGTGAAATGATATTACCAACATTATTCTCTTTATTTAACAGCCATACTGATTTCATTCACTGAAAGATATAATGGATAATTTTGAATTATTTATTAAATGATTTCAAAAATGTATGGACGTATGTATACTGCAGGGAGAGAATTAGTTTCCAAAACCAGATGTATTATTCTTAAATTTGGATTATTGACGAAAAGGTACCCATAACCATAAGTATAATTATTGTATCAATGCATAAAATATATATTATTTTTGTATATTTTAACAAAGCCATAATTAGTAAACTGTCTGATCACTATTACTTGTTACTTTGTATTTTTGGTTGAACGTATACCATTTAAGATCCACACATTAAAATAAATGATTTAAATTTGTTTTTATAAATGAAGCAATAATGAAAGAACGAAAGAAAAACAAACAAGTTAATACATAATTAAACTGACATCTGCATACATGCACCGTACACGTATTTTATGTGCACAAGTTGCTCATTGAATTTAATTGTTGACACTTTAAAAATCAATCGATTTTTTATTAACAAGCTTTTGCAATCATGCTTGTTTTTAAATTACACATTTATAGATACATACATACACACACACACATACACACACACACACACACACACACACACACACACACACACACACACACACACACACACACACACACACACACAGGTATGGGATGACGTTAAATTGCAATGGATGTAAGGGAAATATATACATCCTAAGGGTCCACGGGAATAACCTACGTTGTGACACTATTGATATTTTGAGATAATTAAACTTTGAAGTTTACATATTTGTAATAATGAAATCGTAAACAACTGACACCTAAGCATGCGGGTTTTACTAACAACCTTTAATGGGCTACCATAATTATTGTTGTTTTTTGTTTCATTGTTTTACTGCGACCTTGACATACACAGAACAGATGTATTTTATGTTTTTGACAATATGACATCTGGTTCACAATGATTCCACATTATTTTCATTTCATTATTTTGTACTTTCTATTTATTAACCAACTTTGCCACAATATAGTGATACAAAAATTAACTCGTGCGAAAGTGAGGTGTATAATTATTACATGTTGAAAGTTGAAACCTATTTTGCCACAACGTCACTGAAATATATATAACTAGCGTGGGGTTTCCTACTATATGCATTTAGTTCATAATGTCACGGTTGCTGTCATAAACGCGGATATAAGTAGCGAATTATAAGTGACTGTTGTTTATAGTTTTATCATTCCAATCTTCTATCTCCTATAATTGATATCAAATGTTGTATATTGTGGACAATTTATCAGAAACTATGTAAGTCGTCTAACGTCACCATTTATCACATAACATTCCAATTACTAGCATACATGTACTAGTATGTTCCAGCTATACCTGCAAATGATGACCATAACCAAATGCATGTATTAGCTACATGCAAAGAATATTTTTATGAAAATACACCATCCAATGTTCCATGACCTAATGATGTAAACATAGTATACATTTAATCATATATTCAGCCAGACCTCTTCACTTCTTTTTAAGCCTGCTTGTTAGTGTAGAGGTTGTTTGACTATTTGTCCCAGACAGCTATTGAAAATTATATGGTAATTAGTTGTTAAATAGCCACATTTGCATTCAAATAGGCGTTAGATGCATGATTGCAGAGGTGATTTAATGGTTCGCAAAAGTAATAGTCATGGAATTCTGCCGGAGTATTCACACAAATTAAACGTTTAAAGTTATAGACTTAGATCCTGATATGGATAAGTCTCTTGAGAGGCTACATACTGTATTTCTGAATACAGATTCCACACAAGTTGGTTAGTGAAACAAAGTGAAGGTTTACCTCCCTTCTACAAATAGGTATTCCATGTGGAGTAAAGCCAGCACCCTCTGAAACCATATAAACCTTTCAACGCAGATATCTAACCAAGGTTCGCCGACGTGTGTGTGTGTGTGTGTGTGTGTGTGTGTGTGTGTGTGTGTAAGTGTACGTGTATGTGTCTGCGTGTGCGTGTGCGCGCATTGTTAGGTCACTTATGTCTGGGTGGTATATTTTCAAAAACCTTTTTGTTGATAGGTGTATATTTTGAATATATAGCTTCTATGGTGCAGTGTTCGAGATTAACGGTATCCCGATATCCCGGGGATACCAGAATTTAATTTAGGATACAAGACTTCAATAACCCAGTATCCCACCGGGATACCATACAAAGTTGTTGGGGTTTTTTTTTAATCCTGCGTTTTTATTTTTTGCTGAAACAATGAAAGTTGTCATTTATTGGTGAAGTTAGGTAACAGTATTTTCGAGCTCGTACCCAATCTAATGCTAATCCGTAACAGTATCTCCCACAACTCGTACCCAGTTTAATGCTACACTGGAGCAATAGCGGGGTAGCAATACACTGGAAACTGCTACGTCGCTATTGTTTTTGTTGGATGTTTCCTCCCTTAAAATGTTTTTGAGATATTGATTTCACATCTGCAGAAAATTGATACAGGTAGGTTTATCATTAGTAATGTCAGAAACACTTATAGATTACTGCTAAATATTAATTTATGTCAGTATTACTCAAAAATAGATGCAGCAAATAATTTTGCCGATTCTGTTTGATTGCGAATTTCACGAATTCCACAATTTCGATTGCGGCGTAGAAATAGATTGGGAACAGTCCGTCCCATCATTCTATAAAAAATGTTGTTGTAAATAATGTCAGTTTAGTTTGACGTAAGAAAAAAGTAAAAGTGGTTTGGAAATAACAAAACAATACTATGTTTTTGTGTAACTTACAAATCGATCGGCTCAGAAATAAATCATTTGTAGTAAATTCCATATCATGAAAAAAGGCGTTTTCTGTTGGATGGAATATAAGTGGGATACTAAATTCTTATGTGGGATACCAGATTTTAAAATGTTACTATCTAACTGGGATACTGCCTAAAAATTTTAATATCGAACACTGTGGTGATACTAGAGGCATAACCGAATACTTAGTAATTGCAATGTTAAGATGAGAAAAATTGATGTCTGACGAATTACATTGTTGTTGGGACAAATTGATATGGTCATTGAACTGCAGTGATGAAGTATAAATATTCATTATCGATAGACAGAAAATGTGAATGATTATAAAAACTGATTCCACAGTCTTTACCAAAACACCAGTCATTGATTGTGGCTTGCCCATTTAATACCACAAGGTGGACATTATAAACCACGTGTATATGAAGCAACCTTACTTCAAAAGTAGATTGATGCACCCTAGCTTGTGGGAACACACTTTGCTCTACGTCACCACAAGAAGGCACAGCAGATAGAGGCGTTGGGTTTCTTCGTGTAACGTTGGTGCTGGTAAGTTTAATGTCATGACTGGCATCAGATTTAGACACAGTTGCTTGCGACCATTTGGTTGTCGACGATTACCACATCATTACATAGAGATTCCTCTAGACTTCCCCTACATATCATTATCAATAAGAGGAGGGCTGGGCTGACTAGAGCTAGATACACTCTTAAGACAGCGGTCGGCTTAATACTTATTATTTTAGATAGTGCTTCGGATAAATTTAATTATTTGTATATATTTAAGTGGACTGGACACCGTCAGCTGGTTTCAGACTGATTGTTGAAGGTGATGTATATAAAGTGAGAATTTCTTTATTTTAGAAAGTGAATGCATGATCTAAATTCATTGCCCTAAAAACCAAAACCTGTATTTGAAGTAAAAGTTATTGTGTGTAGTAAAATAGAATGTACGATATGGCGACAAGATATTATTATAAATGTATTCCTTGACCCATAAAACTCAATCGCTAACATCAAAAGCTTGCTCTAGTTGATGTAAAATGTGACGCATTACAATTTCCATGTTCCACCTACTATAATGGCGGCCATCTTGAATTTAAATGATGAGGAAATGTGTTGTTTAGCTGGTGCTAGTTCAAAATAAAGTCCTTGACCCATAAAACACCATCATAGACATCAACTTTCGCTATAGCTAATACATTAACTTCGATATTGCCAGTTATGTGGTCAGGCTGCCATCATGGACGCCATATTGGATATTTTAAAATGCTCAAGGGTGCCACGTTTGCACCCTTCGGAACCTCAATTAGCACCTTCCACAGATGTAAAAAAAACCCACAAAGAAACCCCCACAGAGAACATTGTGGGTACCAACCTGCAAGGTTAAGTGCTCTGGCAAACATACTAAGATATTCGGGCAAAATGAGCAGGCCTCAAACCTTTTCACCATGTATTTCCATCATTCTACCCATAATATTAGTTGTACAGTGATAATGATTTGTTTGGAACCCAACATAGCTGTTTGGTAGTAATGCTAATATGAATAAATGTTGGAATCCAGATTCTTGCATTGTTGTTTAATTTGGGTAAAAATCAGCCTGCCCATTCGCCCGTCATTTATAACAAAACACAATTTCATCAACTTAATTTTTACCTGTATCATTCTTTATTTTTAAAGCATAGGTGGGGACATTTATGATGTCAGGGACTGGCATGCATAAATCTCAGCTGAAGATTCACAAACAACTGTGGTCATCGGCCATTCTAACTGTAACCGGCACGCGCCGGAAGTAGTTAGTGGTTAGGGGATGTAACTCTGCCTATTTGTTCTCGCGAATTTCTAATAGAGGCTATGGTAGTTCTTTTGTTCAATTAATAGTTATTATTATGGCTTCGTTCCGCAAATCTCAACAGGGCCTACAAAGCAGACATAAGGGTCAAACTTTGTACCACAAGCGATTGGTTCGATTCGTACATCCCGAGAAAAATACACATCATGTTTTAAATAGTACCAACAATTATTACATCTCCGTTCGATATATTCAATGCCATAAGAATGGTCTGCACAAGGAATCGACCTTTCATACCAAGCTAAGCTATTATCGGTCATCAGAATTTCACTGTTGTCTTTACATCTTCAGTGCAAGAGTACAAGTGCAGAACCAATTCCATTTTTACAGAAATAAAAAATCACACCTGTTAAAAACGGCTGTGTACAAGGTCACTGTGAAATCACTACAGCAACCGATTTATAAAAAAAAAACCTTTATCGTGGAGCTCCAACCCAACAAAGATAGTTTTAATATTAGGAAACACTTCCTTGGTCCTTGATCAGCAAATCACGAAGCGATCGTCATGTCACGAAGACGCTCCGGATGATGACGTCACTAAAGAATCCATGGAACCACACTTCCATATGCCACCATTGTTGAGTTTGTGTGGAATATTCAACTGGCCAAAATTCGTTATGTTGCCGTTATTCGCGGTAACTTTCACTGTGAATGCCTTGACAACGCGTGCACTCAGTTGAGCCTGAAAACAAAACGTCATCTATATTGATTACGGACAACATCGCTGGCTAATATATGTTTACGTTTACGGGCAATTTCATATAAGGGTTTCACATTAGTCCCACCTGGAACACTCTGTTTATTGCAAATAGTTTTAAAACTAAACAATGATTCAAACTTGTGTAATTTAGTCATTATCCCATGACCCAGTGGTGTTGATATACAGCTTTTGGTCTCCATAACGTTCACAAATTAAAACATTATTTGCAACAGAATGCTCCGGATGGGACAAAACGGAGACCCTTATATGAAATGGTCGTTACCCACTTACTTACAAGATTATAAATACCATACTGTTCCTAGGTAAAGCAAAAACAATAGACCTATTCGTTTATTGGACTTCATTAACCTGTTACCTCATTTTGTTTTCTTCAACAAAGCTATCGTTGTCGTAAGCGTAGGACAGCTATTCAACAGGTGAAAAATAGTAAACACCAGAACATCGACCTGTTATGATCTACTGTACCAATCTTATTTTCACAAAGAGTGAACATAACCAGTTCCAGACCTTACCGTGAAAAACAAAACGAGGAGAGTGATTAATTGCTCCCCATACTTATATTATGGGGAGTCATTTAAAATGCATATAATATTGATAACATATGAATTCATATGCTAATATAGTCTCAGAGGAATGATGGGCAGCGTGAGTGACGGCTAGGTCAGGAGTTCTGGTTGTCAACCGATGATATCTTTTTAAATTTAGGTTGTAGCAATATGGACATTTTGAGTTTCAAAAGTACTTATTATATAATGTAGCCAATACAAAATCGTTGATTCTATTATGTATTTCAAAGCTAAGACTGCATCTTTAACGTAAGGTACATATAACGCTTTTTGACTTTAACCGTAATTATGCAGCAAGGGTTTGTCAATACAAGATGAAGTTACCTGCTGTTTTAACTTGACGCCCTTTAGCTTGTGTTTTCTGTGATAGAAGAGGATGGAATCGAGGTATGGGTATGGTTGCTTCTCCAAATAAAACAGTTTGTCAACCTGCAGAATCCGATGGTGTCGTACGCAGTTGTCAATCCTAAAACAAACAAGATGCACATTAAAACATCTAAAATAGTATCCAGAAAACATTTTGAGGAATACATTTTGTTTACTTTCGTGATTTCTTGTTTGGAAAACGAATCTGATATAGGTTATACGCTATAATAACAACAAAGAATGTATCACTCCGTTCTTTGGAAGGATGTAAGTGTCACTCCGTACTTTGGAAGGATGTAAGTGATCACTCCGTACTTTGGAAGTGATGTAAGTGATCACTCCGTACTTTGGAAGTGATGTAAGTGATCACTCCGTACTTTGGAAGGATGTAAGTGATCACTCCGTACTTTGGAAGTGATGTAAGTGATCACTCCGTACTTTGAAAGTGATGTAAGTGATCACACCGTACTTTGGAAGGATGTAAGTGATCACTCCGTACTTTGGAAGTGATGTAAGTGATCACTCCGTACTTTGGAAGGATGTAAGTGATCACTCCGTACTTTGGAAGTGATGTAAGTGATCACACCGTATTTTGGAAGGATGTAAGTGATCACTCCGCACTTTGGAAGTGATGTAAGTGATCACTCCGTACTTTGGAAGTGATGTAAGTGATCACACCGTACTTTGGAAGGATGTAAGTGATCACTCCGTACTTTGGAAGTGATGTAAGTGATCACTCCGTACTTTGGAAGGATGTAAGTGATCACTCCGTACTTTGGAAGTGATGTAAGTGATCACTCCGTACTTTGGAAGGATGTAAGTGATCACTCCGTACTTTGGAAGGATGTAAGTGATCACTCCGTACTTTGGAAGTGATGTAAGTGATCACTCCGTACTTTGGAAGGATGTAAGAGATCACTCCGTACTTTAGAAGGATGTAAGTGATAACTCCGTACTTTGGAAGTGATGTAAGTGATCACTCCGTACTTTGGAAGGATGTAAGTGATCACTCCGTACTTTGGAAGTGATGTAAGTGATCACTCCGTACTTTGGAAGGATGTAAGTGATCACTCCGTACTTTGGAAGGATGTAAGTGATCACTCCGTACTTTGGAAGGATGTAAGTGATCACTCCGTACTTTGGAAGGATGTAAGTGATCACTCCGTACTTTGGAAGTGATGTAAGTGATCACTCCGTACTTTGGAAGGATGTAAGTGATCACTCCGTACTTTGGAAGGATGTAAGTGATCACTCCGTACTTTGGAAGTGATGTAAGTGATCACTCCGTACTTTGGAAGGATGTAAGAGATCACTCCGTACTTTAGAAGGATGTAAGTGATAACTCCGTACTTTGGAAGTGATGTAAGTGATAACTCCGTACTTTGGAAGTGATGTAAGTGATCACTCCGTACTTTGGAAGTGATGTAAGTGATCACTCCGTACTTTGGAAGGATGTAAGTGATCACTCCGTACTTTGGAAGGATGTAAGTGATCACTCCGTACTTTGGAAGGATGTAAGTGATCACTCCGTACTTTGGAAGGATGTAAGTGATCACTCCGTACTTTGGAAGGATGTAAGTGATCACTCCGTACTTTAAGAGCGCTGCTCACCTGAGGTGATTGGGTCGACGCGTCAAATTGCCTTGGTGGACCTAGTCTCTGATTTCCCCCGTCTCAACCAGTGCCCCACGACTCGTGTATTTAAGGTTGATGTGCTCTAGTGGTGTCATTATACAAAACAAACTCTAACTGTACTTGATAGCAATGTAACAATTATGATTTAAAATGTACAGTAGCGTTAAGCGAGGTCCAATTCGTAAAAGGAAAACCACAAGCCATCAAAATAAAATCCATTTTCCCTTCTTTGATCCCAATATTTTGAGTTTAGAGGTATGATTACTTAATGCTAAATAACATAAAACATTTAGCCAAACGTGTCGGATTTGGTCTGGTTGGAGTAATAAATACGTTTTCTATACAAAGCAATCATTTTCAAAATGGCAAGATGAGTGAGGGTGTTTCTTGATGTTGGCTATAACTGCCTCTTTGATGATACATTTTTATGTCTAGCCATAGGTTTTGGGGGTTAAAGAATCCATTTTAAAAATTTACAAGATTGGTTAGGGTTTATGTCAGGAAATCCAAGATTGCCATCAATATGGCTATCAATTTATATTGTAGATATAACTTTCTTCACATTGATTATATGACAACTGTTCATTTTAGTGTCTAGTCATAGTTCTGTGGGGTCGGTGAATTTGTTTAAACTACATGTATTTATAAGGTTGGTTAGTGATTACATAATTAAAAAATCCAAGATGGCCACCAATACAGGTGTGAAATTATGTTTGGTTATAACGTGCTTCATATTGTACATATGGTGTTAATTTTTAGGTCTAGTCATAGGTGTCAAATTAAGCTCATTCCACATGTATCAGGCTGTAAGTAAGTTTCACTACTCTCAACCCATGTGTGAATGGAGTCCTCTTTAACACGCTTCATTGTTCAAGATGTGCGATGGACGTTAAATAAAAACTGATACAACTGTGAAACGTCTTACTGAACAGAGCAGAGACAATATCACAGAGTGTCTTCATCTGAGACGCAATTCGGATCTACCTTCCTCAAGACTGGATGATATCTGTTCCAGAAGAAATATACTTCGCTCTTCATAGAGATAATATCTGTATTATATGGGCCAAGAAAAACAAAAAGAAAATTTCCAAAGGTGTGGCGTCATTTAAAAAACTGTTAACGTGTGTGACAAAGACAGCAGAAACATCCACCAAGCAGGCAGCTATAGAGAAATAAAATGCATCTGTTCTTGCACGTGTCTATGATGTTGATCGTGTTACATAGGAGGCTCGCTACCGCGAGACATGTCAGCGGGATTATCTTCGAAATCAACACAGGCATACTATCAAATAGAGGCACATCTGAAGGCATTTGAATACACATGCGAGTACACTGACTCAACTATAATAAAAATAAAAAAACGAATGCTGAAAGAGATATATTGTCAATATCTACAGCAAAACTACCCTAACTTCAACAACTCTGACTATAATACATACAAATTAAAAATAATAATAATAAATTGTGAAGCACTTTGGACGAAGAATCGAATTCTGGGCACCAAACTACAGAAGTGAACTGGTTTTTTCCAACGAGTTACTCTGAGGCCAAGCTGTAGAAACCGCATTTGTGGCAGCAGCTTCAGAAGAATGGCATCTAGAAGAAGCTGCTAAGATACTGCGACGGCGCATCATTGATCGTTTGAGAGCATCAACTGACATGCCCTGATCCCCATCAGCTGCATACCTTTTGTCAGATGTTGTCAAGGCCAGATCCTCTACTCACCTTCCTCCTGAATCTCCTTATTGAAAAAAAAGTAATTCCACTGAGCATCGAAAACTAACACGGCTGGCGTCATCAATCAGCCAAGATGTATGTTACGCACTGACAGGTGGAAAGTGGAGAATGCCCTGGAAGAATTTATTGCTGGGAATGACCGTAAGACATGTGACCGGAAGTGCTGAAGTGATCAGTTTGCGTATCCGCTGTGGACACTGTGTGTCATATGACACACTTGTGTAATTTGAGACTGCATTAGTAAACACCATCCTTCACAGTCCATGCCTTCTTCCAGCAAGAGTCAGCAACATTGACAACAAGGTGCTCCATTTGTCTTGGGACCTCTTTGATCCGATTGAGGAAACAACGCACTCTACGCGATATTGTCCTGCAAGAGGTCTCAGGTGAGAGGTCAGCTGCTCCTGTTGTCAGTACAAATTAGCATGTTTTGAAAAGGTATTGACATATCCCATGAGCCCGGTTCCATGGGCGCTTGCCTTTGCAGATGGCCTCCCTGCAAACACTGAAAAAGCAAAGCTTATGCATGCTCTTGAACAGCCAAATTGATGGTGAAGAGATAAAACCTGAGTTGTGCTCTTCTGTTCTTGATGGAAATGCACTTCTCCAATCTTTAGTTGGAATTCCTGGGACTTTCGGTGACCTAGCACAGAACGTTTTTCTCTATTACTGAAATCAGCAAAGGTGGAGTTTGTCACTGATACCTACCTCGATGGTTCCATCTGAACGAGCTCGAAGGGGTACATCAGAAACATTCTTGGTGAAAGGCCCATCGACAAAAATCCCCAATGACTAAATAGGTTTTCTTGCCATTGACCAGCACAAGACAGACATAATAAAACTAATCCTAACAGAGTGGCAGAAAGACTGCATCAAAGCTGAAGAACCATCACATTTATTTCACTTCTGAAACTGAATGCACCTGACTGTTCAGTCTAGATGGGTTGAAGGTTGTCATTGAGACAGTGCCAGATCTTAGTTCATGTCACGAGGAAGCAGACGCGCGAATGATTCTTCACTGTTGCCAACAAGCACGGACACACCCAGCCTTGCAAGGCATCATTGCTCGATCCTAAGACCCTGACGTCTTTCTCCTCTTGCTGTATCATGCACGCAAAATAGGGCAGACGATATTCGTCGACACTAGCTCTCGTAACAAAAGGCGATTGATGAATATCACTCGTCTGTCAGAGATTCATGGTATAAAAAAACGTGTTAAGTATTTCTGGGCCTATTCGCCTCTTCAGCATGCGATTCAACCAGTAGTTTTGTGAGAAAGGGAAAGGTTACTACATTGGTAACTTTCAACAAACAGCCAGATTATATGCAGACAGTTCTGTGCCTCGGGTGCCAGAAGGTGGAAGAAGGGACATATACCAAATTCGAATACGTTATGTGCTGCTTGTACGGGCGGCCAAAGTATACAGATGTGGAAAAGCTTCGACATGACATATGCTGTGAAAAAGTACAGACAGCAAAGGATCAACATCTCTCAGCTTCCGATGGGACAATCTCAAGCTCAGGCTGCACATATAACGTGCCAATTATCAGACACTCGTTTGCAAAATAGCAAATATTGCAAAACCTGACCTCCCAAGTCATTTTGGGAAAGAATGGAACGCAGCTCAGTCAGGACTGGACATAGAATGGACTCAGGGAAATATGCTTCACACAGAACTGGTTGATATATTGTTTGAATCTGGTCTTGAGGACGAAGAGCTTGGGGGGCAACCAGTTGAACGTATCAGTGTAGTCGATGCTGTGCATTAGGATGGTTGTGATGAAATTAGCTTTGTGATTTAAAAGTGTAAATATGTAATAAATATTTCTCTTGAAACTACATTATGTAAAGTATTCCAATTTTCTAGATGACTAGTCACCCTGGATTTAATGTGAAACAAGTTATATTCAACACATAAATTGTCAGCCATATTGGCGGCCAACTTGGATTTCCTACAATGTAATATGTAACCATCCTTGTAAATGTTTTAAATGAATTCATTACCCCCCTGAAACCAGCGACTAGACACTAAAATTAGCAGGTGCCACAGGTTTAATATGAAGCAAGTTGTATCCAAAACATAAATTGACAGCCGTATTGGTAGCCATCTTGAAGTTCCTATTATGTAATCCCAATCCAGCCTTGAAAATTGTTTAAATAATTTGTGGGTTTTTTACCCCCAAAACCTATGATAAGAAATCACATTTGTCATTCTAGGTTAAATATGAAGGCAGTTATAGCCAATAACATGAAATGGTAGCAATCTTGTATTTATTAAAATACCCAAAGATGATCTTAGTTTAACAAGCACATTCCAAAAAGTGACATCTGTTCCTACACAAGACAATAAAAAAAACCATTTACAAACCTTTCAGGTTCTGGCATAGCGTGCCCGACTATTACGTATCACTATATGCTTTAAGCCACTTGTTTTCCCAAGAGTAGGGGGGGGGGGGGGGGGTTTTTATTGGCAACTGAAGGTCTACACTACTTGACAGCTCGAGTAAAGAACATCGTTGTTTGGTTTTGGGGTTGTTGTTTTTTTTGGGAGGGTTGTTGTTTTGTTTTGTTTTGTTTGTTGTTTGGTGTGGGGGGTTTTGGGGGTTTTTTAAACAATTTTTTTTGGGGGGGGGGTCTCTCCCACTGTCCCTTTTCCTTTCTTTCCTTTGAAGTCCATCTCATTTCTTCCCGATCTGACAAATCCTTCTATCTTTCAACTTCTTTCAACTTCTTTCGCTGTCCATGTCCATATCCCAGTCCTTGTCTCCAAAAGCGACAGGTGCTTGTCTCTTGTGGCTATCTGTGCCACACACCTGCCATTTCCCATCAGCTTTTTGCTATGTGCTTAGTCTGACTATTTCGGAGAGTGTTCAGTAGTTACTTTTGACATGGGGTGGGACGTAGGCCAGTGGTAAAGCTTGATATGCTGTCGGTCTGGGATCGATCGCCGTCGGCTATTTATCGTTCCAGCCAGTGCACCACGACTGGTATATCAAAGGCCGCGGCATGTGCTATCTTGTCTGCGGGATGGTGCATATAAAAGATCCCTTGCTACTAATAGAAAAATGTAGCTGGTTTCCTCTCACAAAATATAAGTCAAAATTACCAAATGTTTGACATCCAAAAGCCGATAATTAATAAATCAATGTGTTCTAGTGGTGTCATTAAACAAAACAAACCTTTTACTTCTGACATTGTTAAGAGACACTTGTAACCATCTACTATGCTTCCCTACTACCGAAGATCCTTAGTTAGTGTTTGTGGGTCACACAAGGTAACAGTATACAGTTAGCTCCCTTGTGTACTCGGACGCACAAATGGTTCGCTTGTTTGTTTTGCACAGTCCAGAAAGAAATGTTTTATTTAACGACGCACTCAACACATTATTTTACGGTTATATGGCGTCAGACATATGGTGAAGGACCACACAGATTTTGAGAGGAAACCCGCTGTCGCCACTACATGGGCTACTCTTCCGATTAGCAGCAAGGGATCTTTTATTTGCGCTTCCCACAGGCAGGATAGCACAAACCATGGCCTTTGTTGAACCATTTATGGATCACTGGTCGGTGCAAGTGGTTTACACCTACCCATTGAGCCTTGCGGAGCACTCACTCAGGATTTGGAGTCGGTATCTGGATTAAAAATCCCATGCCTCGACTGGGATCCGAACCCAGTACCTACCAGCCTGTAGACCGATGGCCTACCACGACGCCACCGAGGCCGGTTTGCACAGTCCATTTTTGAAAGCTAATTATTAGAATAGGTTCCAAGTAAATTCGTAAGCTTAGATAAATAGTGATAGCCAAAGAGTTACTTTTTAAAATGACAATTGGTTTGTCACTAGGTTTATCTGTAATGAGGCTTGGTATTCATACACCGTCATTCCCTTGTGACAAAAGTTGGGCGTGATAATTTGGGGGTGGTTTGTACGAGTGTGGACATTGTCAAAAATGCACCCAAAATCATGCAGTTTGGACACATTATGACGAAAGTAACACAAACATTTAACTAAAAATATTTAAAATAAGTCCTCTTTATAATTATGACCTTTTTGTAATTTCCCTGAGACTAAAAATACCTGTATTTTACTTAATTTTTAAACCATAGGTGTGCATTTAGGATGCCATGGGCTGGTATGCATAAATCTCAGCTGAAGATTCACGAATAACTGTGGTCTTCTACCCATGCTTTATTAGCGACAGAGGACGAGGATGCCAGGTGGCTGCAGGGAAATACTTAGTATACAGAGTCTGTACCCGTGAAGAACGTTGAGACAGGTAGGAGCAGGTGTGGACAGCTCAGAAGACAGACGGAGGAGATTGACAGTCAGGATCGAAACAGATTGAAATCGTGGGAGAAATTGGAAAGTTTTTTTGTTTTTGTTTTTGTTTTTTTAAATTGAGAATAACTAGTTAATGACGACATACATCTGCTTTATCCTGTGAAGGTAAGGATGGGAAATTCCGCGACGCTCGGCCGAGCGGAATTTCTCATTCGGCCTGAGCAGAATAAAGCAGATAGACGACGTCATGAACAGTACTAGTTATTATCTTTATACTGCAGTCCATAAAAATGTGGGTGCTGTCGGAGTTCTTTCTGTAGTATGTGTATTAGTGATTAATATGTGGATTTTTTTTTTTATCACTTAACTCGAAAATGATCGATGTAAAGGTATTTGACGTCAAACATAGGATTGGTGTGGTATTAGAGCGGGCATCTTTGCTAACTTTTTGGTTGTCAGGAATTGCCCCAAAAAATTTACATAGATTGGTCTCTGACTGTAATGAGAGCGTATTTATGTCCAAATGTCCGTCTAGCTCTCTTACAGAGTACTCGGGCTTGATAAATATAGAATACTAAACGAGCTTGCCTGTCATACCACTTTTATGAAACGACTGAACAGTTTTGGTAGGCCTATCTGACAAGCGAAAGACAGGCAAACTAGTTTAGTATTTTATTTATTACAAACCAACTGAAAACAAGCCACAACGTAGAAGTAAGCAGATGTCGAGACCTACTACAGGTTTTTGTTCAGTGAATTGGGTCAGCAAGTGATCTACGTCACACGTAAACTTAAACGATGTCACAATGAGCAACGAGACGTCAGCAATGTAGAGTTTAGATTTTGGCGCGAAACTTGCATTAATTGTTAGTTAATGAGGTTTTTAAATTCACAATAATGACTTAATTGTTGATCGGACAAGCAAAGATTGAGCTGAATTAATGGGATTGACTAGATATGGCGCTGACGTTTTATACATACTAGCTATAGGGACGTAAAAAAGAGCTGCCGGTCGACGACATCGTTTTGGGTTCGTACATAGACCCATATTATATATAACGGCCTATCTTATCGTAATTTCAATTAATGGCCACATTTCGTAATGATACACATTTAAATTACACTATTTTGTACAAACACGGTTAGATACGTTAACAAACTATTTTCACCAGCAATTTTGCACTCAATGTTTTCTAGCGTTCGGAATAAAAGGACGCGTCATGCACCTAGTTTATTTTATTGCAGGGAGATGGAAAGTGACGTCATTCGAATACCGACGTCATTCATGATTACACTAGTTAGATATCAAGTAATTGTTATGACATGAGTAATATCTTACACTGGTGTGTAATAAATTAAGATATTGAGAATGATAGGCAGGGGGTGATAGATGAGAAAGATGAATGAAAGTGTGAGTCAGCTTTGACATCAGCTTGATTATCTAGTATCTTATCCAATAAGCTTAGACCACGGAGCTTACTTCGTTTATTTCTTATGTAGGGTCGGACCTAACGAGGGGCAAGGTTGGGACTGTTGCACCCTTGAAAAATACGAAAAGATACCTTTTTGGTATAAAAGAGCCCTTTTATATTCACCTTGAGAGAATCCTTTATAACAATGCCTTAATATTCCCCTCCCCTTATTTTAGGTATGACCCTACCGAGAGGCAGATATCGGTACAAATACACTGACTGACCTAACGGAGAGGAATATCTTGTTGGACTGCCAATCCTTGTAGAGAATATAGGTGCCAAGAGACGCGTCACGCAACACCATTTCCGCGTCATTGACACTGAACATGATCGGGTAGGTCCTGAAACAAAAACATGACACCTTCATTTGACATGCAACAATACAATTCACTATGGAAATTAATCATGATAAAATATCGGTTTTAGATATTGAGATTGCAAAGGAAGACAATAAATTAATGACAGATATGTATTATAAATCAGCTGATACCAAGCAATATCTTCAGTTTAACTCTTGCCACCGAAGACATACTAAGCTCGATACACTATGGTAAGACGTATATTTTTACCGACCCTAGCAGAAGAACTAACAGATTATCAGAATTAAAAGGGTTTTTACAGAGACAAGGATGTCCAGGTGGTCTCATCTCTAACTGTTTTCAAAGAGCCGCACGTCTTTCTGTGGAAGAATTAAGAAGTAGTACTAATAGATTTGCAACACACAGGAAACGCTTACCCTTGTAACTACATACAATCCGAACAACACTAAAATACTGCCCATGGTCCAGTCTCGAATGCCAATATTACAGCATTCTAAAATGAAAAGTTGCCGAGTATCCAAACATGTTATTATAAATTGCATTAGACAGCCTAAGAACCTCAAACAAATATTATGTCCCTCTGTATTCAATTCTAACTTGCACAAGTCAGCCAGTAAATGTGGTGATAAATGGTGCGGTACTTGTGATATTTTAGTTGAAGGTTCCACATTTCCATTTACAGATGGCAAATCATTCCTGGTGCATGCAAATATGAATTGTAAGACACCCAATGTTATTTACGCTACAGTATGTTCAGGTTGTAATGAAAATCACATTGGAGAAACATGCATGGAGCTTAGATACAGAGTAACGCTACATAAGCAGCACATTAGAGACCCCGTCTACTAAACTTCTATGGGTGAATCAACACATTCATACATGTGGAAAGGGTAAATTTACTATATTCCCATTTTATAAAATTATGATAGACAGACATTTCAGACAGAATCCAACTTTATTAAAATCTCCAAACCCAAGCTCATCAAACGTTAATTTATCTTAATTGTGTTAACTCGCCTATTAGGCCCTATATGGTATTCTAGCAATTTATCAGGACTGTGTTATTATACAATGACAATGTACAACACTGTAACAGAGTAATAAAATATGTATTATAGTCTGGTCGTTGAAAGCGAAAACATGGTCAAACCCGGAATAAATGGTAGGCCTGTAGAAATTATTTTGGTATCTGTCACGGGGGTTCTAAGGCCGTTACCGGCAACTGCTCCCACCACTTAGTTCCCCGGTAACAGAATCAGAAACCCGCAATGTATGTAACAGTATTTCTCCAAATATCCCAGCCTATACATATAGATCTCCTTGTATCGGGTAGTTTTCTACCCGAGTGGCTTGGCTCTAGGGGTATTCAGGGAACAGGATCGTATATATATTTATATTTAATATTAACCAACGTTAAATTGGCTAGAAAGACAACAACACAAGTTTATTTCAAATGTGTATTATATAATACCAGGTAAGTGTTACAGCACTTACATGGCTTGTTACAACTGGTGTCACACCACCTCTAGGCTGAGCACCACACGTAAACTTAATAACTTGGCAATTAGCTACCCCTCACAGTTAAAACATCACCCAACCTTAGAATAATTAATTATTATCCTCAGCCTTCTCTACATCCAATATTCAGAGGACCTACAATTTACCAGGTCATGATACTAGGATTACCACCTATAGATATAATTATAATCTTCAGTCTTCCCTACATCCAATATTCAGAGGAACTACAATTTACCAGGTCATGATACTAGGATTACCACCTATAGATATAATTATTATCTTCAGTCTTCTCTACATCCAATATTCAGAGGACCTATAATTTACCAGGTCATGATACTAAGATTACCAGTTATAGATATTATAACCTCTCTCTATATATATTTTGGGTAAGCGACGCCTACAGTTTACTTTCGTCGGTTTGACTTAGATTACCAGCTATCCTTCCCACACTAAGCAAAACAAGAATACACATAGTTATAATACTTGAATGCCACAACAAAATACCTTTCAGTTACTACAGAGCAGTAAAATATAGTTACCTATGTCCACTGGACTAATAAAGTTCGCCCAGCAGACAGCGTTTCCACCGCCTCTCTATACGTGCTTGCCACCCAACTCCCTATACAGAACGAACTCTCAGCTTATATCCCCTATTTGGATTTTTGGCAGCTGGGTCCCATCTTTGGCAGTTCTGCCATTTATGGACGAGTGGCGAAATAATGGCTACACTAATTCTCTAAAACTACCAACAGTACAGATACCATCTAACTAATACAGGGAACCTTCTTTGGTAATTACTCCATGCACTGGCTTTCGATCATTAAAGTGCTACTCCAGTTGTTTCAAAAGTTAATGTGCAGACGGCTGTCTCCGTCACAGTATCATTAGAAGCGCTGTGTTACGTAGAATATCATATCCAAAATCCAGTAAAATCCGCTTTGGGGAATTTGTTTTAGAAGTATTTATATTTTAAGAAATGTTTGGAAATAAAAAACCAAAATAGCTCAAGTGACGTTACATTAGTCCGGGATCCACAGGTCTCAAAGCCCTCAAAAATGGGTTGAACCTGACTTAACCTAACACACTTTTATTTTGTTTTATGTGTTTGAAGAGGCAAAACTTATGGCTACATTTATACATATACTATGCAATATTTTTGTAGCAATATATATATATATATAATAGTATTAAGAAACATTATTGTGTTCTTCCCTGCAAAACCTCTTTAAATGTAGCTCATTAAATGTATTCTAACAAACAAACAATTAACCATTAACCCACTGACCTGGACATACAGCCCACATAACTGAAGTAAGTACCCAGGATAGCGTGCTTGAACATTAATTGGACATATGCACAAAAATCAAATTAAAAGTAAGGAAAAGAAACAAAAAATCAGTTTAACAGATGCTATGCGTTCTGATTCATGGATTCATAGACGTGTTATAAATACATGTATCAGGAAGATTGTGAACAACAATGTGGGCCGCCCATTGTCAAACTGTTATTAATGATGCTGATCAATTCCATACCAAAGGAAACTATCTAAGCTTGAATGATTACTTCCTACCTGAACTAAACACAATCTGTATCGGTGTGAGTATATATGTATGGATATTTTGACCAACATTGTGTGTTCCCCTCTCTACTTTGGATCTACGAAGAATAAAGTAATGTTTAAACACCTATCAGAAGAAATATGGCACTTATTTATTATTACACAGGGCAAGCTGCGCATTAAACACTAAAAATTAACATCAAGCCTGGATCCTGTCAAATCTAAAATAGGCCGCAAATCGCTGTAGATCTTCCAACAGTAAATAATATTTTTATTACTATAAAGTTTGTTTTGTTTAACGACACCACTAGAGCACGTTGATTTATGAATCATCGGCTATTGGATGTCAAACATTTGGTCATTTTGACATAATTGTTATAATAGTCTTAGAGAGGAAACCAACTACATTTGTTTTCATTACTAGCAAGGGATCTTTTATATGCACCATCCCACAGACAGGATAGCACATACCACGACCTTTGATATACCAGTTGCGGTGCACTGACTTTTTATTACTATATTCTCTCGGCTAACAATTATGTTTTAAAAATTGGTTAGGTTACTTAATGGGTAGTTATACATAATACGCTGTGAGAATTACCACAGCATCACCAACTTTCCAAGTCTAGAAACTCTAATTAACATCCTGATTCAACAAATAAAAGAACTTGAACGATAATATGATTGTGTGAGAGTTTTAGTCTAAACTGTCACTGAAACGTTAAAACGAAAGTGTTAAAATCCCAATTTCTTTTAAACGTTTCACATTATTTAGTCAGCATTAACTAGCTAAATGAGTCATAGCGATTTCAGAATGGTACAGTAACACAATCGAACGTTATCTCACTTATCATTACCCTTGCGTCCGTTTGTAACCATCGTTAGGACAATCCCTATGAATACTAGTTCATTATTACGCCAAGCTAATTATATATAGAATGTTTTCCTAAGTATTTCTGTGATTATATAAAACTCAAGGTAAATTTATTTCACAAACATTACTATTTTCACAGTTATTTTGGGACCTTGACTTACCCTTTTGTTTAAAATATACAAAAAGAGTTTTATGTTGTGTTGATCAGGTTCGTAGAAAGGTGGTTGTGGTGTATGTGTGTGGGTGTGGGTGGGGGGGGGGGGGGGGGGGGGTGGGGGGCGATCTAATGGACGGGCAACAAACCATATTTCAATTTTTATTTCAATAGAGTAGAACTAAAAAATGCAAATTTTCATCCTCAATTAGGCGGCCTGTTGTTGACTATGAGTCGACAACAACACGTGTGCTGTATAGATCTATATTCTTACCTGATTGATTTTGTCTCTGTGACGTTACTATTCACCGTAAAACTAGACTTCGTTAGGCAGCCTCCCATATGTGGAATACTTGTCACAAACAGTTAATATATATGTTACATGGATACACTCTTCTAGGTCGGCTAACCCATAATCAGTTTCACGAAATATATAAAATTCCATATAAGTCAGAATCATGTAATACTACTTAATAATATATTTTGTCAACGATGTAGAAAACCTGTCCGCCATAGGAAGTCCGTTTGTGGTTTCTTTCTATGTTTACGAGTAAATCGTGAACATCCTTACTGATTACATACACAACGCGCTAAGCAGTTCTTCCTAGTGTTACTGTGTTTGTGCTAGACTTAGAAATAGATTCACAGTTCCGTTTTTAATCCAGGTGAGTTTTGGATCCAAAGACCAGGTGAAATGTCAACATGGCGCACGTTACGAGCAGCGTCTGCCAAATGTACCGCCCCCCTGTCGACGACGTGATGGCCACAACGACCGACTTAAACCACACACAGTTGCAACAAACTATCCGAGTTCAGTATCATCTGCCATAGGTGTGTCACCGATTGATTATTCCCATCAATTCAAAACTGCAGCGGAGGTTTTCTCAATATGTTCTTCTGCGTTGCTAGGCGTTTTCGACTGGGATTTAATCAATTCCAGAACCAGTGATGTCGATTCGATTACATCGTCATCATTACCGATATTATGTCAATTAACTGATTGTAGAACAACTCGCAAACATTATTCAGCTTGTGGATGACCTGATATTTGTGTCAAGACTAACAGACATACCAGGGACTTTGATATAACAGATGGCGTGACAGTATCGATCGGGCACACCTGCAATATAGGTTTATTTTCTGACAAGCGTGGGACCAGTCAGCTGTGCTGTACATAAATAGCGCTGTTATCACAGAAAACTGATTTCCATGCTGTGAAGTAAAGTTTGTTTTGTTCAACGACACCTCTTGAGCACGTTGATTAACGAATGTTAGATGTCAAACATTTCATAATATGAAATATAGTCTTAAGAGCAAACCCACTACATTTTCCCATTAGAAGCATGCTATTTTATATGCACTTTCTCATAGATATGGCAGCACACTCCACAGCCTTTAATGATTGGGACGAGATAAAGGCATTGTGTTCACCGAAGGGATTCGAGCCTCAGACCAATACACTTCAAATGAACACTAGAGCTTGTCCCCTTTATAATTCAATAAAAACAAAACAAAACTTAAGAACATAAAAATACAAAAACCAACAATATTAATATATTTAATAGTTTGTGGGGTGTTTCAAGTTTTTATGAAGATTATATATCAGTCAATCTTATTGCTACCAAACCATTCTTTACAAGCTGATACTACTTCTGTATCAGCGTTGATTTGACATACCCGCATACACCCAGGCTGACTTTTAGTAAATAAAATAGTACCGGTAATTTACCCCCCCCCCCCCCCCCACACACACACAACAAAAATAAACAAAAATAAAAAATAAAAACAAAGACAAACAATATAGGAATGGCTTTGTTATTGATTATAATTTGAATTTAAACTAACCTATAGTCTTTACGACTTTTTGATACTACTATCTGGAAAGTTGGTAATAACAAAAATATAAAGAAAAATTAATAGTCAGGGCCGTACCCTCCGGGGGGGGGGGCAGGGGGGGCAGCTGCCCCCCCTGAGAATCTTGTCCTTTTTTCCTTTTTTTTTATATATCTCCAGTAATAGCATAGAAATGTTTAATCTTTATAGTACGTTAACAATTATTTATAAAATTTAGTGCCCCCCCCATGGATTTTGGTCAGGGTACGGCCCTGATAGTTAAAGAGGCTTTATAAAGGTACCCTATTACCAATAATATGCAACCAAGATTCTGAACATGGTTTTGTAGTCTATACAATGTGTTTTTGATGGTGTATTGGACCATAAATATGAAGAATTAGCATGATGACACTTTATCGCTTTTAAGCATAAATCCAATATGGCCACCACTCATCATTTGATGAGTACTATTTTAAGAATTTTAATACATACATACATACACGCATACATACAGGTTCGAGTCCCAGCAACGGCATGGGACAATTTGTGAGGCCAGAAAGGATTTAATTATCCCCTGCGCCAGTGCGTTAATATCTATGTATGTAACAGTCAACCTCGACATACATATAAATATAGATATGCGTGCATTAATACATACTAGCCAGTGCCAGGTCTGCCCACTGTTTCATGCACGTAAGCGGGATCGACCGCGTAGCTTGTAAGCCCGATGCATATACTTGAGTTAAAGAGCATCCTTTTTATGGATGCCTCAATAGCTCAAAAAGTATCGTGGCAAGTCTACAAGTTGCGGGCAATTCGGTGCCATATGTTCCAGTCCCAACAACGGCATGGGACAATTTGTGAGGCCAGAAAGGATTTAATTATCTCCTGCGCCAGTGCGGTAATATCTATGTATGTAACAGTCAACCTCGACATACATACAATATATAGATATTCATATATCAATACATAAATGCAATATTAAACACCAAAATATGCTTGTATCTCCTCTTCCCCAGTATAGCGAGTGTCCCCTTCATATATGGAACATTATGGCCTGTATACATGTATTATATATCCTATATGTTCGTGCAGAGCCGTATATGTTTCAAGGCGTGAGATTCGCCTTAACCCAGATAGGTCTGCAGGTACAGGGGCAGGGCAACGCAGTGGGTGAAGGCATCCCCCTCGCCGAAAAACGTTTAGTTTTACTCTTTATTAAATGTATTTTGAGTCCTCTGGCGACCTTTCTGCTCTCAAGACTTATACGACTGTTCGTTAGGGGATCATATCGAGCTACCGTGCCAAAAAGGGTTTTACATGTCCTGAAATTATATACTTTTTTTTAACCTAGAATATCATTAGTAGTATTATAAGGAAGCATAAAAACCAAATATATTTTTTCGAAACGGACTGCCTTAATATATTACATCGTGATTTATAGAGGAGGGGTAAGCAAGCAAAAATGCTACATTTGACCGAAAACTCTTATCCATCTGTGATACTAAGTCCAGTTTTATGCAATAATTATGAAGAAATAGTAAATGTTTTGCAATACATTAGTAATTATGTATATATTGAAGTAGAAGTATGCTTATTTTAATTTTTTTAAATTGAATATTAGGTGAAATAAATATCAAAATAGATCATTTATACTTACATGAAATTGTTTGTGTGTATATATATATATATATATATATATAATTATATATATATATATATATATATATATATATATATATATATATATATATATATATATATATATATATATATATATATATATATAAGAGTTAGGTATGATTGGAGTGAATCGAATATTTGTAGATGGTGCTCGTTGACTGACAAAATAATGGTGACAATGAATGATAGATATACATTTTATCACATAACATTTACTACTAGGTGGGTACTTTGGTCCTACTTCGTATGGTAAACCAAATGATGATATTTGTATCCATTATTCACTACAACCATCCGACGCCATATAACCGTAAATAAATTGTGTTGAGTGCGTCGTTAAATAAATCATTTTCTTCCTTCCTTCCTTCACTACAACCAATTTTGTTAGTGAGAACCACCGATACACTGACATCAGATTCAATTAGAGTAAGACATCTACATGAAACATTTGCAGAACATTCCTTCTCGGAAACATCTTCAAACTCATTCTTTATGGTGTGACAAATGAGTATCCTGAATAGTGGACATTTCGTTTACGACTGCAAGTGATGAGTGGCTTTCCTATACAATATGTTACCGTATAACCGATCAAATATCAAGCCGATAGTGTGTCCATACGTGTGTTTAACAACATCACTAGAGCACCTTGATGTATTCATCATCATCTATTGAATGCGAAGCATTTGATAACACTGCGGTCCATGCAAAGTAAAAACAGTATTTGCTATGAGTGTACAAATATGGCGCTTTTGAAGTAAATAAATACTATAAATGAAATAACTTGGTTGAAATATGGCCAGTCAATATAATATGTTTTCTTTAATCTGTAGGTAGCACTATGCCTGATAACCTCAGGCTGAGTCAAATTAGAAGTGTACGTAACTTTAATTAACACAGTTAATACTAAAGTTAAAGTTTGTTTTTGTTTAACGACACCTCTAGAGCATATTGATAATTTAATCATCGGCTATTGGATGTCAAACAGTTGCTAATGTTGACATAACATATTCTTAGAGAGTAAACTTGATACATTTTTTCATTGGTAGCAAGGGATCTTTTATATGCACCATCCAACAGAGAAGATAGTACATACCACGGCCTTTTATATACTATCCGTAGTGCACTCGCTAGAACGAAAAATAGCCCAATGGGTCCACCGACAGCGATCGATCTTAGACTGACCGCGCATCAAGCGAGCGCTTTACCACTGGGCTATGTCTCGCTCCCAGTTAATTCTAGATCAGTTAGTTTGTTTTATTTAATGACACCGCTAGAACACATTGATTTACTAATCATCGGCTACTGGATGTCAAACATTCAGTTATTCTGACATATAGTCTTGGAAAAGAAACCCGCTATATTTTTCCATTAGTAGCAAAGGATCTTTTATATGCACCATCCCAGACAGGATAGCACATACCACGGCCTTTGTTATACCAGTGGTGATGCACTGGCTGGAACGTGAAATAGCCCAATGGGTTCACCGACGGGGAATACTAGATCAAGTCATGTCACTGGTGACAGTAATTGTTGTTAAAAACATTTTTTTCGTCTAGGCAATAAATGTATTTGATTTATTTCATCCAGTACCACCTTGACATGTACTCTTGTGCTCGACACACGTATGGGATACCTGTACAGTTCCTTAATACAAGTTTGTGTGAAGCTATGGGCGTTGTAACAACATCATGTTATATATAGAAAATAAGACATTTCTTCAGTTAATACATCCGGGAGGCATAGTATTCATATTGATGGGTTATATATTATACGTACGTTAACATTGTAGCCTATGACATACTAATTCGTATAATGCAACTTTTTTTCTTTTTTTTTTTCTTTTTTTTTTAAATAAATGTTTATTGCCCCAGAAAAACAATAGATAATGTCAGAGTTGGGTCCCCGAATCATTACCGTACATATCAATTATACACAGAATATACCATAGGAGTAAGGAGAGAAAGGGGAGAAAGCTGAAAGCTGGAGGAAATACTTATATTTCCTCCAAACCAGCAACATTGTAAAACAAACAACCATAGTCTTTTTTTTATATAAAGGCTATACATATATAAAACAAAGGCTGAATTCGTCGAATTATTTATGTAAACAATTCTTGTAATACATAATATTTTTCTAATAATAGCTTATCTTCAACATAATGTTTGAAGCCAGTTTTATTGAGTGTGGTGTTCTGTAATTTTGTTTTGTAAATATAATACTTTACATTTATAATTAACCAATTTACGAAATTGTTTTCCTTATTTATATCACCAAATAAAATCATAGTTTTGTCAAACTGGAAGTCTTCACCTGTTTGTTGCAACCATTGTTCTATAAGATTCCAGAGTTCGACGACTTTGGGGCAAGCATAAAACAAGTGATCCGATGTTTCTGGCTGGTGATGACAGAAATTGCAGAGATTTGAATCAACATATTTTATTTTATATAAGAAAGTATTCGTTGCTGTAATTCTATGTAGGATTTTGTATTGGAACCATAACAGTGTTGGGTCTTTCAAAATCTTAGATGGCAGGCTATAATACTTTGCCCACTCTGAAGGGGAAAAAGCAAATCCTTCAGCAGAGTATTTAATCTGCGAAGTAGGAAGTATATTCGTGTCGTGTCGTTACTTCCAGATTTATTTTTCAAAAAGGGTTTTATTTTAACTGGTAAAATGGGATGCTTTTGAACACCAACTGTTTGGATGTTAAAAGTAGTTTTCTTGCGTGTAAAAACTTGTATAGCCTTTAATAAAGAAGCAAATTCTAGAAAATTTGGTTTTATGTTATACTTTAAGCTGAAAGTGTCATAACCTATAAACTGTCCTTGGTTATTAAGTAAGTCTTGTATAAATAAAATCCCTTTTTTGATGTAATTTCTATATACTGCAGGCTTTTTATCTATAATAATATTGTTATTATACCAAATGTTTGAACATAGAATGTCTTCTGTATTGACGAATGTTTGTTTACGTTGCAGTAAAATCCAATTATTTAGTACATCTTTCCAAAATAAGTTTTTTATTTGTCTTGTCTTTAACTGAATAAAGTGATCCCCATAAATTATTAAATCTTTCAGTGTTAAACCAGTCAAAGAATAGAAGAGAGTTGCCCATTTTGAATTCGATATCAAGTCTTCTAATCCAGGTCAGTTTTAATGCTATTGCAAAATGTGTAATATCTACCATTTTGATACCTCCATATTTATAATCTTGCACTAAAACTGCTCTTTTAATTCTAGCTGGTTTGTTTTGCCATATAAAATTGAAAAACATAGTATTTATTTGTTTTAATAACTACTCTGGGGGGGTCAATCTAATTAAAATTAGCTCCACTATTACATGTGGATCTAACAGCAGCCAGTTGGAGCTCATGTCCACCAATCAAAACCTTACTTGCAGAATCATGCCAGTGAATCACGTTTCGTGTGAATTACGAATGCCTTAAAACATGTTTTATATTATAAAATAAATAATTTGTAATGTAAAATTGAAGACTGATAACCCATCCCGTACGTATTGGTATGGTTCGCTGTACTGCGGCCACTAAAATACTCGCCCGATATTTTTAGAATTTGTATGCTCCCAAATAACGTTATAAAAGGCGAAGTGTGATTGGTCAATATTTAAATTATTATTTACAGACGAAATGTTACCTGGACATTGGAGACTACGCAGTGTTATTTTTAAATCACTGGCATGATTCTGCAAGTAAGGTTTTGATTGGTGGACATGAGCTCCAACTGGCTGCTGTTAGATCCACATGTAATAGTGGAGCTAATTTTAATTAGATTGATGGGGGGGGGGGGGGGGGGGGGGGGGGGGTTTGGGGGGGGGGGTAGTGAAATTAATAAATGAGTGATTTTGGGGATTACTAGTGTTTTCATTACAGTGATTCTACCCAAAACTGTTATCTTCCGTGTTAACCACTGATTTATCAAATTTTTCATTTCCAAAATTTTAGATTCGTAATTTTGAGCAACCATCTGTTCCATATTCAGCATAAATGTTACTCCTAATAACGTAAACTGATCAGCACCCCAAGCTAGCTTCCACTTTGCTGGATGAAAAACCTCTTTTGAAAATCTTTTACTTCCTATCCAAATAATATGTGATTTTTAACAGTTTTTTGATTTTATAGATATCTACATTGGAATGGAACGTGAAAAATTATGAAATATATCGAGTTACATGATGGTTTTATTATGAATTATGTTAATTTCATCTATATTTTTCTGTAAAAATAGCCGCCATCTTGAATTCAATATGGCGGACGTATCCGTGTGACCCATAAATGTGTGATCAAACGGGGTTTTCTGCAATAGTGGAGCACAGTTACTCTGATGACAAATAAATGTACATGCATGTGGTAATTCAGCTTATAGACTATTGTGCAAACACGTAATGTAATGTGGATGGTCCATACATCCCCACAATTATGTATGGCTGCAGTTAGATATTTCATCCACTGACTACAATAAATGCATTTACTTTACTTGACACGTTTTTCCCAATATCCCTAGCGAAATTTGAATAATATCTTTTTAAAACCTACACTTTTTCTTAAATTTTTTTTTTTTAATATATACATATACATATACATATACATATATATATATATACATTGTATGTATATATATATATATATATATATATATATATATATATATATATATATATATATATATATATATATATATATATAATTGCTCTTTTTATCCAAAACATGGCATTTTTACACCAAATTAATTTAGGCCATATTTTATTTGAACTCGCCGATTGATTCGTTAGAACAGAAATTTCTCTCAAATGCACTTAAGGGTGGTGTCACAAATTGATCTTTAGCTTCCAAAGGCAACACAGTTGACTGCAGTACTCAAAATGTGTTGCCTATCAAGCTGGGATGTGGTCTACCGGTGAACAGCATCAACAAAATGCACGCACTTCAGAGGAATGGGTGAGGATTTTTGATAAAGACATCCAATGCTGAGTTCTTGTATGAGGCGAGAACCTGCAGTGAATTGGTAAGCATGCTTGCAAGAGTCTGAGTGGATGTAAGACTAAATGTGCATGAACAAATGCCCATCGGAGCGCATTGAACTGTGTGTTTGTGCGAAGTAAAATATTTAACAGAAACTTATTTCATGTGCAGTGAAGTATGGAATCAGCGAGGCATCCTGAATGATATATGCCTTTATATATTAAAATTCGCAATCAAGTTAATCTATCCCGCGACTACCTACAGTCTATTCTCCATTTCTAAGGAAGGCAAACGAATTAAGTCTAGTGTCTGCTTTCTCATGGTAGCATTGGACGATTGGGTCTTCGGATAATAACAGTGACACCAGATATAATTATCATTTACTTCATAGCAGTTTACAATATTTAGGAGATAATCATATGAGGTTTTTAATTTGCGCAAATGTCATTTTTGTCTGAAGGCGTTACCTTTCCTGGTGTTATTTTCATTTGATCCTTGAAAAAGAATGTAATTAACCAATCACAATACAGAACACACTCGCCATCAGTTTACAATGGTGGTGAACGATGACGTAAAAAGTCATACCAGTTAGACCGTGTATGTTTCATACAACATAGAACATTCCAAAATACGATGTTGTATGCGATACATTCATTGTGAGTAGCATCAAATAATTTAGAGGAGAAACGTGAGGAATGGGTATTCGAGTATAAACAACGTGTACTTTCATCCACTAGATACGTAAAACACCAACAACACACACCTCAACTATCTGGTCTGTCTGTCCAGGATAGTGGGTTAATGGTTAGTTGTTAGTGGTTAATAAGAGAGAAGTCGGTGTAGTGGTTTCACACTTACCCAATGAGCAGTTAAACCCGATCTGGTTGGGAGCCGGTACCTGGTAACGAACCCAGTACCTACTTCGCCAGTAATCAAGTCCGGTACAGAGAGGGGGGGGGGGGTAAGTTTGAACTGGGCGGAATTTGGAATTACTTTAGTCTATGTTGAGAATATTATGTTTGGACTTGAATTAAAGGCCAAACAAGACATGTGATTAGGTGGTTATATGCACTTAAGGTGATATTAGCACTAAGATCGCTTCGTAAAACAAGACATGTGATTAGGTGGTTATATGCACTTATGGTGATGTTAGCGCTAAGATCGCTTCGTAAAACAAGACATGTGATTAGGTGGTTATATGCACTTAAGGTGATGTTAGCGCTAAGATCGCTTCGTAAAACGGGGCCCTGGCGTATTGAGGTCGAGTTGTGTTGACCTGTAGGTTCAAAGTTGTCGAGTCGTTGCGATGGAGGCAGGGGGCGAGACGTAGCTCAATGGTTAAACGATCGCTTGATGCGCGGTCAGTTTGGGATCGATCCTCGTCAGTGGGCACATTGGGCTATTTCTCGCTCCAGCCAGTGCACCACGACTGGTACTTAAAAGGCCGTGGTATGTGCTATTCTCTCTATGAGATAGTGCATATAAAAAAATCTCCCTTGCTGCTAATCGAAAGGAGTAGCCCATGAAGTGGCGACAGCGGGTTTCCTTCCTCAATAGCTGTGTGGTCCTTAACCATATGTCTGACGCCATATAACCGTAAATAAAACGGTGGAGGCATTGCCTTGTCTGGCTGGTCGCTCCGTTGGTTGGTTTCATCTTCACCACTGTACCTACCTGTACCACCACTGAGCTATCGCCTCGACGGGAGGCATCTTCCGCGGTGGCGGTGGCGGTGGCACATCCGGAGTCGCTGAGAGGTTTTACAGCAAAGTCGTAGTAGAAGTAAAGTCGTAGTAGAATTAAAATAATTAAACGTTGGTGGCAGTATATGGAAATGGTCTCTATTCTGTTACTGTTCACACGAACCCAGCGTGATGGCATTTGTGACCTACATATCCACTCATTTAGTCTCATGTTGCCGTACTTCATGCGTTATGATCATTTCAACTATGCAAGATGGGGTCCTATTTGTCTGGCAGCAATGCACCAGCTTCCTTCAGATGTGCTCTCAACTTTCAAAGATGGTAATTTTGTTGTCAAGCGTGCTGCCCGTAGATTCAATCAGGTGGACCCGATCAAGCACAGGAGTGGCGAAATTGCAATGGCAAGAAAGGTGGTGGAGTTGTCAGTATCACAAAGACAACGTCAGCTCTGTGTAGGTGGACCCTTTTTTACAACCAGCGATCTCAAATAGCAACTGAAACATATTTAATGTAAGAATTATGTCCTGGTCACACTCTTCATCATAATGAAGGTACAACAGCAAGACAAAAACGGGACAACGAAGATGCGGAATTATTGGTCGATACATTCCACAGATTCAGTGTATTTTCCAATGATGCACAGTCTGCTTCACTCAAAAATATTGTGACGAAAGATGTAGCAACGAAAGCTGTCAAGAAGTCATTACTTGGTGCCAAACAGTTCGGTCAAAAACAACTTGACACATTTGTACAAGAGCGATTAATTGTGACTGAGCTACGATGCAAGCTAATCATCTTCATTCATCATCCACTGCTTAAAAATAAGGCATCTACATTTCCATCGCTGTATACTGTAGTCAAGAACAGCAAAGAAAAAGACAATAAGAATATCTTGAAAGCAGACAGATATATCTTTCAGCGACTCATCACTGCATATGAAACTGGCCGACCTATTGATATGCCCACTATACTGAAACATGAGCTTATGCCAGTACCTCTAACACTTGCTGAAATGAATGGCACACTTCGCACTGGAAACAAGTCAGTACTAACTGATATATTAACAGAAGGTATTAAATGCCCTGAAACAATTAATGTTCAACATAAAGCATCATGCTTGATCATAGTTGAGCAAGCATTAGTTGTTGGAATTGGAAAACCTCCTAATGCAGTGACTTTTGGTGACCTAGCAAACATATTTATCCGGGCAGTACTGCAAAGTGGTACCAGTTATCAAAGAGTGGATGTCATTTTTGATAGATATTGGGAAGAGTCTATCAAGTCCAACACTAGAGTAAGACGTGTTGTACAAGACCGTGATGTACTCCAACCAAAAATCTGGTCAAATGTCATGGCTTTACAAGAGAACAAGGCCGATCTTGCCAAATTCTTGTCTGATGAGCTGCTTGCTAATGTATCGCATCATACAGAAATTGTTGTTGCTGGCGGATTTGTAGATGGACAAGAAGTTCAATCGTCAACTATCACAACCAATTTAGCTTCCCTGAGGGCTGCACACGAAGAGACCAATACTAGGTTGGTGTTGCATGCTCTCCAGAGCCGATTCAATACGGTTGTTGTATCAGCAAGAGATACGGATGTCCTTGTGCTGTTGGTTTCCCATTTCCCCCGTGTACAGTGCAGGCGCCTCTGGACGATGTCAGGCACGTAAAAACAAAAGAGATATATACCATCGAAAATGTATTCAACAACTTGCCAACAAATTCAGCAGCACACTTCTTCCTTTCCATGCGCTTACCGGATGCGACACAACTTCCTACATATCAAATCACACGAAGCGGTCATCATGAAAGGTCTTCAAAGCGGACGATCACTTACTCAGTGGCTTAGGAGTAGGTGAACTCACAGATGCCATCAGAAAATCAACAGAGAAATTTGTGTGCAGAATATACAGTGTAAATCAAACTGACTCAGTCGATGCAGCACGACATGTTTTGTTCTCCAAGGCCAGCAAACCAGAGGCTTTGCCCCCAACAAGCGATGCCCTGCAGTTTCACATAAAGAGAGTTCATTATCAAACAATGATCTGGAGACAATCTCACTGTTCCATACCAGAACTTCTTTCGCCAGTTAACATGAGGTGGCAATACTTTGAATCAAGTGCCTATTTTGATGTCCCGGAGTCCCATTCCAGCAGCTTGCTTGGAAATAATATGTTGCTCATGCAATATGCAATGTAGGACCCTCCGATGCAAATGCAGAAAATCTGGATTAATTTGTACAACACTGTATGGCTGCAAAAGTCACAGTGAAGACCAGGACACATGTATGAATACCATATAAATTGCAGTGACACATAAATGGACATGCCACATAACAAACGTTTTCAATGATCATTTGAGCGATGGGACAGAAAGATATTCTTACTTTGTAAGTGACATTTCTATATAGCATTAATTATGCATTAGCAATGTGGACCAAAGGTACCTTAAATAGCAGCTTAAATGTGACATTTTTGGGTTTAGTAACAATATGGTGGCCATCTAGAAATTTTCAATGAAATATCACAGAAATATGCAATATCAATTCTAGGACACAAAAGAGATAAGAATAGCTAATAATATCATACCTTTACTCATTCAAATGCCGAAATATTACATTATTTTATTTTAGTAAAAATATAGCGGCCATTTTTGTTTTGCCATTTTTATTTTGTTTGGTGATAAAGATTTAGTAGGTCAAAGACATAAAATTCAGCTTGGGAACGACTATTTTTTAAATCAGCATGTTCAAATTGTCTTAGGAACCCATATTTCCCACTTTTAATTAACAATGCTCCTAAATATTATTTTTTCGGAAATTTAATCTGGTGGCCATCTTGGAATTTTCATAATGTTACTAATTAAAACATTACATAAATATCAAATAATAATTAGATGACATAAAATAGCCACCAATGTAGCAAAAGTACCTGAATTAAAAGCCCAGATGTTATATTTTCAGTTTTAGTAAACAAATGGCGGCCATCTTGAAATTATTGATAAAACATTAAAGTAATATCAAATATCAATTTTTTTGACCTAAATTGCTTAGGAATAGCCACCAATATCATAAATATACTCATTTATAAGACAAAATATTACATTATTTTATTTTAGTTACCATATGGCGTCCATTTTTGTTTGGCCATTTTGAAGGTAAACGACTCAAAATCCTGCTTGAGAACCGACAAATTTGGATTCAGCATATCCAAATTATGTTTAAAAGTTTGGTTCCCAACTTTTACCTAAAAATGCTCCCAAGAGTCACGTTTTGAGATTTCTCGTCTTGACTGTAATGAAGTTTGATGCTCTATCCTTTTGGAGAAAATTATTAACCAAAAAAGAAACTGTTAAACGCAACACATTAAAGGAAACGGTTGAGTATTTGGAGTTAATGGTTTTGATTTTGTGTATTAAATTCTAAAATAAAGAGCCGATTACTGCATTATAGATAGAAACAACATGAGACAAGAAAGCAGACATCCTCTTTCTACAAGTAGGTGTAGTTAAACTGATTATCTTAACGATCAGTGTTGAGTCAGCTGCATACAAATTACATCCTTGTATCGAAAGTTGTCTGGTTGATCACAGCTATCGTCAACGTCCCTAACTGCGTTATGCTTGAAACTCTGTTCGGTTTGTTTTGTCGTTCTCGGTTTACGCTGTCACAGTTTGGGAACATGTCCATTAACAATGAAGTTTAAACACGTATCATGAAAAACCATGTACCGGACTACACTGGTGGCACCTAAGTCTGCGCACCTAAGCATTTGTGTTCTGTTTTAAAGTTAAAATATTTCTTTAAAAATATTTGTTTCACCGCCACAGTACAATGGAACAATAAACGTTTTACAACTAAAGTTATTTTAAGTTTAATGTTTTTTAAACTCGTGTAATGAGCGCATTTTTAGTGGGACCACCCCCCCCCCCCCCCCCCCCCCAGTATTTACTGGCCTGCATGACGGCACATAAGTCTGCACAGCAAACATTAAAACAACCACTTCTGTCGCTAATGTTTACATAAAACAGCAACAAACAATGGATCCGACTTTTATAAGTTCTAAATGACAAACACTTCCTGTTATAGTCTGTTTCAGAAACATTTAGATTGTGCAAATGAGATAAATATAAATGGTGTTCCATGCTCCTTAGTTTGGACAACACAAAATGACAATATAAAAAAAAAGCCAATGTAAAAAATATTTGATCATTATTAAAAAAAAATTGTGTAAATGAGCACAAATAGTGTTCGTTAGACATATTCTCGGAACCGAACATACAGGTACTTCGACCCCTGGCCGCCATTGTTTATCACGTGACGCGGTGAAGCTTCTTCTTAGTTACGTATGGTTTGATAGTGAAATGAGGCAACTTTGGTCGATCATTTACAACAGTTAACGGTCACGATGCCTAACACATGTTGCACAGTTGGCTGCATAAACCATAACATGATGTTAAAAAAATATCGTTTGACAAATTTCCAAAAGAAGAGACTAGGCGCCGCTTGTGGGTAGGGTCATTAAAACGACAAACCTGATGGAATTCCATGGCTTCCCTCACAGAATGTGACTACGTTGACTTTAATGTTGTTGCTTGTTGACACCAACAGAGATTAATTTAGCAAACAAAATGGTTAAAGCATGTGCAGTAATAAAAATCCCACATTATACTGTAAATAAAATACACAATTCCATCATCTTCCATGCCCCCCCCCCCCCCCCCCCCCCCCCCCCAAACAAAACGATGCATCCAGTTCTTGAATAAAGAGTATATTCCTTTATCATTACATTTGTGTGGTCTTTATTTTTCATTTAATCTTACTTGCTTGGATATTATCTATAGATACTTGTATTTATTGTGCCATACCACAGCTACTACGTCTTATTTATTTATTTTTTAATTTTAAAATAAAAGTTTATACTGCTAAATTACACACATATAATAATTATAACATAGGCCTAAATTCTTGTTTAGACTTTATTTTTTTTTGGCAAATGTGTCTGCAGTTCTTGCCTGCAGTAAGAAAATATAGGTCGTTCCCCTCCCCCTATCAAAGTTCACAGCATATTCCAAAGGCAAGTTATGTTTATTGTTAGAGTTGACAGCTCGCAGAACGGTATCGCCAATCCGACGATTCCGCTGTAAGGAAATCTTATCTCTTGAAGAGGAGTGGACAGGTCACATAACGGCATCGTTTCCCCCGACTCCGACTCACGAAAACTAACGATTTCACCCGAATGATATTTGACGACTCCGTTGAACGAATACACTCACGAAATCACCTCACGATATCACTGAGCGAACTCATCGCTGACGGTTCCGTTAATCAAACGGTCTCGTCAAACGAACCACTCCATTAAGAAATGGCTTCGTCACACAAACGGTCATATCAAACGAACAACTTCGTAGAATCACGAATCAAACACATTTCTCATCAAACGACGTCGTCCGACGACTCCGTGGAACGAACAATTTAGGAAAACGAAACAGAAACTATTTGCACACTTATATCCAATTTGACGTGAGGAGAAGAAGCGTAGTTCTCCTCCCTGAATCACAATATTGTTGGTCTTTATATAACCTCTACCAGGATTGGAATCTTGTTGACCAGTAAGAATTAACTACGCATTGGAAATAAACTGCGTCTTGAAAACCACGTGTATTTTAGGAATGTCGGTAAACACAATTAGTTCAGACAGAAATATAGCCTTGTTTTCAAAATACAGTTCCACCTGGTATCCATAAAACTTTACGCCCACACCAACATAAAATACAAATAAGCTAATTAAATTGGTATCAACATGGGTTCGTTTCATTACCCACGCCTTCGACTATATCTCGTCCCCGAGATAAATAATGTCACGCTACCAAATTCTTATTAAATGTTTAATCAAATAAACTGCTGTAAAGCTTACAATTAAAATACAAATATTTAGTAAATGATAAATTAATCAAATTTATCACTGAATATAATCCATGAAATAGAAAAGTACAAAACACGACACGACACCACAAAACGCTAATTACACCGTTCTATGCTTATAAGAAAAACAAAAAAATCTATCATTATAAAAACTAATAAAAGAAATATCTATGGTTATAAGAACTAATTAAAAAGTACAACGTAATATGAAAAAAATACACTTCTATAAGTCTGGATGGAATGTCCACCATGTCTGGGTGTGGGTGTGCTTTATCCACGTCCCTGGTGTTGGGATCTCGGCTGGTGTTGGGATCTCAATTGGTGTTGGGATTTTGGCTGGTGTTGGGATCTTAGGGCTGTCATCGGTCTGCGTATCAGCTGGTGTCGTGACTATGTCCAACGTTTGGGTTTCCACTGAAATCCCACTAACCTCCGCTTCTGACGAAATGTCACTGAACCAATTACTTCCTGCACCCGTTTTGGCATTTCGTGGATAGGAATCGGTTGGGACTATACTAGGAGATCCAGATGAACTAGGACTGTTGGACGAAGTATTAAAGTATTTTTCTCAGTGGTCTCGGATTTTTTTGAATTTGATGAAGATGACGAAATCAATGGCACCACCTGACTACATACAACACCCGAAATTGGTGATGCGGTGTCCTCCAAAATTTCAGGAACCGCAGACGTCACCGTTGCGGGCGCATTGGAAATGCGGGCCACAGTGACAGTTCGCGGCCCTGCCCACAACGGAGAACGTCTTCTCACCTCCCGTTCTACGACTTGGTTAGGAGAACGGCTCTGATGTCTAGAACTTCGGAGTGGCTCGCGACGTCCAACAGTCATCGGTGTTAATTCCAACGAGGGCATAACTCCATGGCTATTTTTACAATGTTTCCTCACCATTCTGCTCTTGTGACAATACTGCACCTATTCCACGATCACAGGCATCGGTATCCAATATAAATGGCAACCCAAAATCAGGATGTGTCAAAATAGGAACTGAAGTCAACAAATGTTTTAGTTGATCAAATGATTCCTGATTCTGCTCAGTCCAATTAAACAATCTTCCCTTTTCTGTCAACCTATGTAATGATGATGCTATTGCTGCAAAATTCTTTACATACTTTCGATAATACGAACACAAACCAAGGAATTGACGTACTTCGGTCACTGAAGTTGGTTGGGGCCAATCTCTTACACATTGAATTTTAGCACTATCTGTAGCTATCCCCTCACTAGAAATAACATGTCCCAAAAACGAGACTTCCTTGGCAAACAAATGACATTTGCTTGGTTTCAGTTTTAAACCAGCAGACTTCAGTCGCAAAAACACTTCTTCCAAACGTTTTAAATGTTCATCGAATGTTTTTGCAAATACGATAATATCGTCCAGGTAAACCAAACAAATTTCCCATCGTAAACCAGCACAAACAGCCTCCATTAATCTCTCAAAAGTTGCTGGAGCATTGCAAAGTCCAAATGGCATCTTTTTGAACTGAAACAATCCCTGGTGAGTAGAGAATTCTGTTTTGTTACGATCTGTTTCATCCATTTCCACTTGTAAATATCCACTGACCAAATCCAAAGTAGAATACCACACCGAACCTGCCAACGAATCCAAAGAATCATCAATACGAGGAAGTGGATATGCATCTTTAATAGTGATGTCATTTAATCGTCTGTAATCTATACAAAATCGAAGACTCCCATCTTTTTTCTTAACTAAAACCACCGGACTTGCCCAAGGACTTGTAGATGGCTCTATAATATCCCGTTGTAACATTTTCTTAACCTGGTCAGCAATTTCTGCACGAGCCCATCCCGACACTCTTCTGGGATTTTGTTTTATCGGGCGTGCTACTCCTGTGTCAATCTTGTGCTTCACCACAGTTGTTTTTCCAAGATCAGCATCAGTTTCAGCAAACAGATCTGAATATTTCGATAGGAAACAAGTAGCTTTCGTATAGTGTTCTTCATTCAGTACTTCCTGTAGATTGTTCAACAGTGGAATCAAATGTTTAGGCACTTCGTCCGTTCTCTATGTATTTTTGTATAGTGTTCTTCATTCAGTACTTCCTGTAGATTGTTCAACAGTGGAATCAAATGTTTAGGCACTTCGTCCGTTCTCTCTGTATTTTTGTATAGTGTTCTTCATTCAGTACTTCCTGTAGATTGTTCAACAGTGGAATCAAATGTTTAGGCACTTCGTCCGTTCTCTCTGTATTTTTGTATAGTGTTCTTCATTCAGTACTTCCTGTAGATTGTTCAACAGTGGAATCAAATGTTTAGGCACTTCGTCCGTTCTCTCTGTATTTTTGTATAGTGTTCTTCTTCATACTCAGTACTTCCTGTAGATTGTTCAACAGTTGGAATCAAATGTTTAGGCACTTCGTCCGTTCTCTCTGTATTTTTGTATAGTGTTCTTCATTCAGTACTTCCTGTAGATTGTTCAACAGTGGAATCAAATGTTTAGGCACTTCGTCCGTTCTCTCTGTATTTTTGTATAGTGTTCTTCATTCAGTACTTCCTGTAGATTGTTCAACAGTGGAATCAAATGTTTAGGCACTTCGTCCGTTCTCTCTGTATTTTTGTATAGTGTTCTTCATTCAGTACTTCCTGTAGATTGTTCAACAGTGGAATCAAATGTTTAGGCACTTCGTCCGTTCTCTCTGTATTTTTGTATAGTGTTCTTCATTCAGTACTTCCTGTAGATTGTTCAACAGTGGAATCAAATGTTTAGGCACTTCGTCCGTTCTCTCTGTATTTTTGTATAGTGTTCTTCATTCAGTACTTCCTGTAGATTGTTCAACAGTGGAATCAAATGTTTAGGCACTTCGTCCGTTCTCTCTGTATTTTTGTATAGTGTTCTTCATTCAGTACTTCCTGTAGATTGTTCAACAGTGGAATCAAATGTTTAGGCACTTCGTCCGTTCTCTCTGTATTTTTGTATAGTGTTCTTCATTCAGTACTTCCTGTAGATTGTTCAACAGTGGAATCAAATGTTTAGGCACTTCGTCCGTTCTCTCTGTATTTTTGTATAGTGTTCTTCATTCAGTACTTCCTGTAGATTGTTCAACAGTGGAATCAAATGTTTAGGCACTTCGTCCGTTCTCTCTGTATTTTTGTATAGTGTTCTTCATTCAGTACTTCCTGTAGATTGTTCAACAGTGGAATCAAATGTTTAGGCACTTCGTCCGTTCTCTCTGTATTTTTGTATAGTGTTCTTCATTTTTGTTCAACAGTGGAATCAAATGTTTAGGCACTTCGTATTCATTCAGTACTTCCTGTAGATTGTTCAACAGTGGAATCAAATGTTTAGGCACTTCGTCCGTTCTCTCTGTATTTTTGTATAGTGTTCTTCATTCAGTACTTCCTGTAGATTGTTCAACAGTGGAATCAAATGTTTAGGCACTTCGTCCGTTCTCTCTGTATTTTCGTATAGTGTTCTTCATTCAGTACTTCCTGTAGATTGTTCCGTTCAAATCTCCGTTCTCTCTGTATTTTTGTATAGTGTTCTTCATTCAGTACTTCCTGTAGATTGTTCAACAGTGGAATCAAATGTTTAGGCACTTCGTCCGTTCTCTCTGTATTTTTGTATAGTGTTCTTCATTCAGTACTTCCTGTAGATTGTTCAACAGTGGAATCAAATGTTTAGGCACTTCGTCCGTTCTCTCTGTATTTTTGTATAGTGTTCTTCATTCAGTACTTCCTGTAGATTGTTCAACAGTGGAATCAAATGTTTAGGCACTTCGTCCGTTCTCTCTGTATTTTTGAGTTCTTCAACCAAAGACTTTGAATCTACTGGCTCTAATTTCCCAATAACACTTCCCTTTTTTAATATCTGAATATCTTCACACAGATTCATAACTCGTACTGGAATCAGTCCATTTTTAGGCATGTTAACCAACGTTCTTGCAATAAAACACTTTTTTTTAATTATTTTCCCCATGAATCAACTGGTTCTACTATTCCCCATGAATCAACTGGTTCTACTATTCCCAGTGTAAGACAATCATGATTTTCATTTGATGATCTAAGTTCACAAAGAATCGTGGCTTCACTTCCAGCGGGTATTACAACATCTTGACCAGTTGTCACACGATAACATGTGGGTTTAACACACATTTTCAATGAAAGTTCTACACCATTCATCTTCATGATACCAGTACTAATATCCAGTACACAATTCTCATCTCTCATGAAATCCAACCCAAGAAATCCACTTCCTTCAATATCAGCTACAACAACATCTCGAGTGAAAGAAAGATTACCTATTCTTATAGAAAATAGTCCCACACCATCAGTATCCAAAGTTGATCCATTTGCTTGTGTAAGTCTTTGGTATGAACTTAATTTTGGTCGTTTTAATTCTGGAATCTTTTTGAAAAAATTTCTTGATATCAGTGTCACTGCTGCCCCTGTATCAATCACAAAATCAATTCCTACTCCATTAATTTCACTTCCAATATACATGTCACAAACAGTTAATCGCCTCAGTGAATCAGAAACAATGCCATCTGTCTTCCCTACTGGTAGATCATTCTGGCGTCAGAGCTTTTGTGGATCAATCTGCTGTCGCGGCTCGGGACATTGCCTGGACATGTGTCCCTTCTGTTGACAGTTGTAGCAAACAATCTCTGTTCCGTTTGTTCTCCTATAAGGTGCACTTCTTTGTTCCTTTTTTCATCTTTCTCTCTCTTTATTTAATTCCAGACGATATCGTTTTTCCTGCTCCTCAACCTTATTCAGCATTTCTTTCATGTATCTTCTTATCTCGTCCATCTCACTCTCGTTATCAGACGACTTAATATCAACACCTCGAATTTTAGTCCTGTTGTAACGACGAGCTTCGGCCGTGGTACAAGCATCCAGAGATACAGCAGCTTGAATAGTTTCATCAAACGTCTTAGGTCGACCAAGTAAAACTTTCAGTCTCATCTCCGAATCTGTCAAAGATTCCAAGAAATTATCTTTGGAAAGAGTATCCATAACATCCTGGGGTGCAGAAGGATATGCTAAGAAAACCAAACGCTGTATTGCTTGCCCTAATTCCAACAATGACTCCCCTGGTTGTCTTCGTCTCATTCTCAACTCTGATTTATAAAGTTCTTCAATATTTGCGGGAGCAAATCGCTTCTCAAGTACCTTCAGTATGTCCACATACTTGGCCCTTGATCCACCAGGAACATGACTCAACATCTGTTGTGCCGACCCACGTAATGCAACAGCTAAGTACTTCGCTTTCTCTTCATCAGTCCAGCCATTGATATCAGAACAAGCTTCAAAATTAGTTTTATAATCAATCCAGGGAGTTTTTCCATCATAAACAGCCGGGTTCACAAGTGCCTTACGTAATCCTTTCTGCCGACCTACAGAAGTAACTACTTCACTATGTGTTCCCTTCTGTGGTAATTCCACATTTTTGCTTTCATTCTCTACTACCAATGGGCCTGGTGTAGAAGTATAGTGATCATGGTCTCCCATCTGCAACCTACTAATCTCCATCTGCAATTTGGCAATATCCCCCTGCGCATCAACAACTCCTCGTTGCATTTGTCGCACCTCATCTAAAGTAATGTCGTCTTCAGAATAATTTAACGGTCTTCTAAAAGTGACTCTTCAGTCCACTTCTCTCCAGTCAAAGTCGGCGTAAGCTGAATATCGTCAGGTTTCTCCTCGACAGACAACCCCAACCCTGATTCAGATCTTCGAGGCGGTCGGTCATCCATCTCAATCGTAGCAGATAATTCAGCTGCAGCTCTTTTCCTTCTCTCTCTTCGTTTCCCCATTTCCAAATAGAATCACAACACAAAAACACAAACTGCTTCAGCTATCGTTTCGACAACTATCTCTAAACTATAATTCTTCAAATTGTCAAAACTATCTCCACTTCAGAATGTTCCCAACTGTGCTCCTTTAACAAACACAAAGTGAAGCTTTGAATCAATAAACGAACAACAAACACACAGACACGATCTCATATAAAAAAAAACCCACACTTTATCTTTATAACAAAATAGAACTCCTGCCGTTTTCAAACTGCTTTTGTAATCCCACCGCTGCCACCATAATTTTTGTAACGGGCCTTCCCTTATCCAACAACACTGAATAATACAAGTAGCGTGTGTTCAGTAAATTAAAGTTGGCCTCATCACAATAGATACACACTTCGGATCTAAGGCGTTGTTAACCCGGTATAAAGTTAACTTAAGATTCCATCAAGAAAACAGCGAAGACAAATATTGAATCTAAATAAAAGAATAAGTCATGTGAACACATAAGATCTTTTATTTATAAGTAGAAAGAAGAAACCAAATGATAATCCAAAAGAAATGTTCAATCACCAAACAGATGCGAATGTTTAGAATTGGCTGTTTATTTAATCCATAGAAGAAAATATCAAAGTTCACAGCATATTCCAAAGGCAAGTTATGTTTATTGTTAGAGTTGACAGCTCGCAGAACGGTATCGCCAATCCGACGATTCCGCTGTAAGGAAATCTTATCTCTTGAAGAGGAGTGGACAGGTCACATTACAGCATCGTTTCCCCCGACTCCGACTCACGAAAACGAACGACTTCACCCGAATGATATTTGACGACTCCGTTGAACGGCTTCGTTGAGCGAAATCACCTCACAATATCACTGAGCGAACTCATCGCTGACGGTTCCGTTAACCAAACGGTCTCGTCAAACGAACCACTCCATTAAGAAATGGCTTCGTCACACAAACGGTCGTATCAAACGAACAACTTCGTAGAATCATGAATCAAACACATTTCTCATCAAACGACGTCGTCCGACGACTCCGTGGAACGAACGATTTAGGAAAACGAAACAGAAACTATTTGCACACTTATATCCAATTTGACGTGAGGAGAAGAAGCGTAGTTCTCCTCCCTGAATCACAATATTGTTGGTCTTTATATAACCTCTACCAGGATTGGAATCTTGTTGACCAGTAAGAATTAACTACGCATTGGAAATAAACTGCGTCTTGAAAACCACATGTATTTTAGGAATGTCGGTAAACACAATTAGTTCAGACAGAAATATAGCCTTGTTTTCAAAATACAGTTCCACCTGGTATCCATAAAACTTTACGCCCACACCAACATAAAATACAAATAAGCTAATTAAATTGTTATCAACATGGGTTCGTTTCATTATATACATACATACATACATACATACATACATACATATATATATATATATATACACATACATACATATATATATATATATATATACACATACATACATATATATATATATACACACACACACACACACAGTGATTTCCCTAGAAATTTGTCAAGGCATGGTATTGGTAGACCACTTTTGGGGCATTTTCACCATTTTTGGTGTACTTTTTTTCATTAAAAATACACAAAAATTAATTGAAATAAACATTAATGTAATTTATGTGCTTGCTTTAATAAATGAATGGCAAAAGATGTAAAAGGCATATTTTATTAATTAATAATACCTTTTTTGGCGTTTTATAAAGGCTATTTTAGAATTAATTAGTGAAAAAGGCTTATTTAATCTCAGGGCAGCATGGCGCTGATTAAGGCAAGATGGTGCTAGACTATTGAGGCATGGCATGGGGAAAACACTACACATACATATACATAAATCTAAAAATACATAAAAATCTATTCTATTGTGGATCAATGTAATTTGGTGGTTGTGGTACATTTGTAAATTTTACTTGTTCAAGTTAGAGGACTTACCTTTTTACATAGATATGTAGTTTCATGGTATTCTACAGTTCAGTGTGTGTGTGTGTGTGTGTGTGTTTGGATGTGTAATCTGCTTTAGAAATTACCTGCAATAAAATGAATGGTCAACTGCCATATCTGATATTTGTTTTCCATTTTGAAAACACTGTTTGACATGGAGAATATAGCATTTAACTATCTCATTCATATATTTTCTTTGAATATGCTACATAAGTGCATCTACATGAGGTAATTTAACCCGGGTTAAAAGCAACTTAGGTTAAATATGTGTAGTCTAGTAGAAGGCATACCGATATAGATCAGTTTATTAACAACCATATTTGCCTCCTTTCTCCAGCTGTATACAATTAAAAATTAGTTTTGTAGATATTACTTAAATTGAACTGCAATAACAATTCCAATACAGCACAAGACTGAACAAGAAAATATATGCAATATCCATTGTGACTAGATATAAAACAACACCAATATTATACATATATATATATTAACCATTATTTACTCAGGTAAGTTTTTTTGTTTTATTACTAAATATACCAGGTTAAACCCTATTATTAAAACATTTGCATGTTTGTTCGACGAGGTAACACTTATGTTTTATTAGGTTGTAGACCTCGACATAAAAATAACTGAGGGAACTGATTATTTGCTCCATAATGTAGTTTATGGGGGCAGTTTAAAATATTACCTTATTGTTACTACATGTATATAAATTCACATGCCAAAGGAAACTATATATTATTCTCCTTGAAACTAATCTCAGGTGTGATGGGTAAGTAGAGATATTGCTCCCCCTAGATGTCAAGGTCTGAGGATGGCTATATTTTATTATTGCTATTTTTTGTTGCCTGCATTTAACCGGTAAGGAAGGGCAACATCATGTGGTAATTTTGCAATCTGTAAAAACAAAAGCATTTCATTATTTCAAGAAACTGTATTTTGTTTTAAAAATAAAAGAATGTATTCAGTGGAACATTATACTGTTGCCAACACATCTATATAATAAGAATGACAATAATACTATTGTAATTTTGAACTTGTAAAGTAACAACTTTGCCATTGTTTAATTATTACATATTTGGAAATAAAATAATTATTAAATCATAAAAATAATTAACTTAATCATGCATACAAATTTTATTATAAATACAAATTATATATTTTGTAGCCCACATCATAATTATTATATTAATAATTATCTTATCATTTCAAAAATTATAATCTGCCCAACCTGCCCTGTCCCCTCGACATTCAAAGTACATGGAAACACATCGGTACTAAATGTAGATTATACTAATTCAGATTCCCGTTGTTCGTTTCTCTTATATGGCAACCCAAGCTGTTACAATACACATAAGACGTATTGCAACTATGTGTTAGCTACAGAAAATAAATGACAATATGTAAGGCATGTAAAAAGTTAATATGATAACTTTATTCTATGTAAACCAGTAATCACTAAGGCTTTGCTTCACCCCCAAAGACCCGGATGATCGGAACTAGGCCGTGTGACGTCACGCCGGTTCCGAGAATAGGACAATCAATGATACTTTTGAAACAGACTATAGCTGAAATAGGCCATGCTGTAAGTGCAATCTTCAAAGTCTGTGTGCAGCCATTTTGCATTGTGTCACTCGGAGGGAAATTCAAAGTATGCTTGGATGTTTTACGTCAACAGATAAAATAAGACATTCATTTCATTTATGGATTCATAAATTACAATAAGGTATGTATTGAAACTTCTATGTAAAGGTTGATCATTACAATGTTGACAGGTTATAGAAAAACACATTGATCGAGGCTGACAAAAGTATACTTTTAGTGCATTATTAATTCAGAGTTTTTTTTCAATAAAAGTGTTATCGACCAGTTTTATACATATATATTCACAATCAAGATGTGTTGTTTTAACAACGGTTTTGTGAATTATGATGAGACAGACTATAGATGGACATTTGAACAGTTGTTAATTAATACTCTTACACTACAGTCAGAAACCTGGGAGAGTGGCAGTCCACCTATAGGCAGTGCAGAAAGGATGAAATAGTCGTGTGTCGTGCTCGCATTGGTCATACCCATTCATTTATTCTGAAGAAGGATCCTCCACCTCATTGTGAACACTGTCAGTGTACTCTGACGGTTTGCCACATTATGGTGGAGTGTAATCATCTCAAGGAAACTAGAAAAGATATATTCGGATGAAGAAATGTGATGGATTCATTTCGACTCCATCCTGAACTTTTTTTTACAATTTCTTCGTGATACTGATGTACAAATTTTAATTCTATTTATCTGTGATATTTATATTTTTGGCATAGTTCTTTACACTGTGTTTTAATTTATCTGTTGAAGGGCAATTCCATGGTAATGATTTAAGCCAGGATGTGGCATTCTGACTCTTATGGTCTCCTTCACTAAAAATCCTTTTTAAATGGAAATGCAGTTTTATTATTTATAGACTCATTACATATAGTAGTATAAGCATGTCAGGCATAATTTGGTTTTTGTATAAAAAAAAAGACTTATAAAGTGAAAAGTAAAATGTGCCAGGACGTGACTAAAATGGACATCACTTAACACTGCAGTAAATTCAAGAACTCTGCTCTCCTGATAGAATGTTTGCATGTTGAAATACACTGTTTAACACAATATCCAGTCTATTTCTGAATGCCATGTAGAAATTTACCAAAAAAACATTCTTTATTAATTACATTACTTTTTAAAATTTCAGTACAAACCAGGACGTGACTTTTTGTCCAGTTCACTTATACAACTAATAAATGATATGTATATTAAATACTAGTAATGAAACACTGTTAGTTTATGAAATCAATGATATTTACTTGTTTTAAGTGTTTTTATCATCAAAATAAGTGCATAAAATCCTAATTAATTGAACTGTCATTATGTAAAAAACATTCTCATACAATATTCATATATTAATATACTTTTATAAATATGTTATATGTGCTGACTTCAACTTAGTACTTAACCCTGATTTAGATATAAGAAACTACTTACATATTAATAATCCCAAAGCTGGAGATCTAATTTTAGAAAACTTTGAGAAATTTAGTTTCGTAGATCCATTTCGCAAACTTTACTTGAATTAAAAAAAATATGCATGGACTAAAAAAAATCCTATTAAAAAAGCTAGATTAGATTTTTTTCTCCTATCAGAAAATTTAATATCACTTGTAAATAAAATATCGATTGAGAGCAGTTATAGATCTGACCATTCCGGAGTGATACTTTATTTAAAGGTACATCATAGTAAAAGAGGTAAGGGGCTGTGGAAATGTAATAACTCCTTACTTAAGGATAAAACATATCAACTCCATTAAAGAGATAATTGAAAATGTTAAATGTCAATACGCAATTCCTAGGTCAAATTCCTAATGAGAATATCCAGTTTACGATTAACGATCAACTTTTTCTAGAAGTTCTGTTAATGGAAATTAGGGGGAAAACTATCTCATATTCCTCATTTAAGAAAAAAAACGAAAATATATTGGGAACAAAAATTTGTGAGGAAATAAAAATACTCGAAGAAAATATGATATAATCTTAGACAGGAATCGGGTGCATGTGCAAGGGGAGGGTATTGGAGGTCGAAACCCTTACTTGCCCAAGCTTAAAAAAAAGTTGAAATGTATTTTCTGGGGGAGCATGGCCCCATATAAACTTCGCTCAACACAGTCTATAACCCCAACCCCGCTGAAATCCCTGCACACGCCCCTGGGAAACCCGCAACATTTGTTTTTAGCAAGGGATTGTTTATATGTATCATCCCACAGACAGGATATCACATACCATGGTCTTTTATATACCCGCCGATGGGGATTAATCCTAGACTGACCACGCATTTCCAAAAAACATCTTTTTAGGTCTAAGTAATGAATAATAATAACATATAGTCTTGAAATATGTTACGTAAATCGAACACGGTACCCTCTTCCTCTACCCCTAGAGCGTTACATAATTAGTAACACCCCTTTACATGTAACGTGTAACGAGATATGAGATGACCCCTCAATCAAGACAGTTAAATTTGTAAAAAAAATTGCAAAATCTCACGTGATCTCTTGTTGGGGAATTCCACACTTGTGATAAGCCAATGAAAACCAAGATCAGTACGAGTCTGTCAAAAGTGTCCCACTTTCGAAATACTGGCTTTGTTTTTGATCTGAATAAGCCAGCGTGGTGAAAGCAATGCGGAGTGCGGCATCATATACATGTATGCACCAAATGTAATTGGATTTTCTGTTCTATATGCTTAAATAATAAAAATATTCCGGATACTGCTGCTTTAAATATTCTAATATGCTCCTCCGAACGTCCAGTTTCTCAGTTTCCGATTATGAGAGCAAAAATATTAAAAATAAAAGTAATTTCTTTTAGGTACATGTGCATTATCTAGTCAGTTTTGCCAATTTCTCTATATAGAGAGATTTAATACATTTTTAATCTTTGCTCAATTTAACATGCTATCTTGAATGTCATGTCCTGGCTCAATGTCACGTCCAGGCTCAAAGTTTGAGGTGCTTATTTTAATCATTTAATACAACCAGTCATCATTATACCTTTTATTTATACTTGGAACATTCAGAAGGAGGAGGATTAAAAAGGATTTTTATTTATGAACTTTTATATGTCAATTAAATCAGCCAGGATGTGACATTATATATTTTGAAAAATAATTTAATATGCTAATTATGATATGAAAGAAGGGAAAGTAGTATTTTCATATGCAGTATATTTTAGATATGATGTCCTGATACCTAATTTGTAAATTTGACATAACTAATGAAATATTACCAAAAAACAAATGTCACGTCCTGGCTTACAAAAATAATTTTTTCAAATAAAATTAAAACCCATAAAACAAAAGTAAATTGGCAGTAAAAGTATATTTGTATGTGCTTGAGGGTGTTGACTTTAAGCTATAATAAAAACTTAGTTTAACAGATCATTTTGAAATTTCCACACCCATGGACCGCTCTGTCATTTTGCCTTCCAGGGGTTGTCTCATACGACTCAAGGCTACAACATGGATTAGTTTTGTTTTGTTTCTGCAATGGAATGCCCATGTTGCAAAGAATATTTCGAACATAAAAGTGGACAATTTCAATTTTCAGAGAACAGGAATTCATACACAATTCAAAGGTGGGCCCAGTGATGCACAAACATTTAAGTGATGTTTTTGATGTAACTGTAACTTCCATAAAAGAATTGTTCGTCTCAGTTGTTCATCTTGTTACACAAAATGGTTTTTTAATATTACATATATATATATATATATATATAATTGCTGGGATGTCATTAATATTTTTCGCTGGCTATCGAATCGGTTGTCTCCGGGTACCAAAATTCCAATAAACAGTTCTTCTCGAACTTTCATCGAGTACAGCCAGCCGTTTGTCGCAAAGCCATGTTTAAACAAATCTTTTTCTCTACTTCCATAAATGCTATTTATAATTGAATAGTCTTCATATATATGTACCAGGGCTCAAAGTTTGAAATTGTTTTTAGGGAACACTGTGCTCCTAACATTCAAATTTTAGGTGCACAGTTGCATATTTTATGAGCACTGGGGAATAAGTTTGGAGCACTGGTGAATATTCATAGGGGGCATCCAATAAAGTACATATTTTTTATGTTCTACGGTAGACTACCCCACCAGTGATGGAAATAAGTAGAAAATTTCACTAGTCCACCGGACAAGTACATCTAAAAATCTACCTGTCCACCTATAATTTCACTTGTCCAAATAAATTATTTGTTTTATTCAAGTGCAAGGACAATGTTCTTGATTGCTCAAAATGAAACTGCATTGAACATTTTTATTTGTCCACCAGATAACCACCAAGGTACATTTTGCTTGTCCGAGTGGAATTACACCTGTCAGGACAAATTGACAAGTGCTTATTTCGAACGCTGCGCACATGTTTGCATAAACTATTATTTTTTAAACTATTTTATGTACATCATAAGTCAAGTTAAAAATTAAACATTAAATTTACAATTGGTTATATCAACTCTTTATTTATGCTTATATCCAATTAATGTTCAGGCATATCCATCCCTGGCCCAGTCTCTGGCATGGCCAGTGGCTGGGTCTTAGACAGAATAACAATTGGTTAATTAAAATTTCTGGGGTCCTCTCATTCTGTGGCTTACTGTAAATAAAAAAAGTTACAACAGTGTTTAAAATTTAGAAGATAAATAAAATATATTTTATTAATACCCCCAAAAAATAACCCTTAAAATAGTAAAGAATTATCATTCAAAACTGAAAATAACAAGGCCACCTAAATTTTAAAATTTGGTGGGAGATGCTATCTTTAAGTACACTTCACTTTGTTGATATCTGTAGTTTTATCAAAAGAAAGAACCTTGAAAAGCATCCCAAATCATTTGTAAATTAATTACAAAATTTAGCACTCACACACCAGGCATCTATTTTAGGCTATTTCAATTTCAAACATTTCCAAGTGAGATAATTTTGAACTGGTAAATTAAGGGAGCAATTTTTGAGTAAAGATAAAAGATATAATCCGTAATAATGAGGGGGACCAACCCCCCCCCCCCCCCCCAACCCCACAGTCTCCCAACTCTGATGCCCAAGATCATCAATGAATACTATAGTAGTTATTTGTAGGCTTTAGAAGAATGTAATGATTATAGTTCTACCAGTAGTTCTACCAGTACTTCTTAATAGCTAATTTATTATTTGATATTAGTGATATAAAACATCACAATACAAAAATGAGTAAATACAAGTTTATTAAGTACAAATCTTCCACGACCATCAGAATGACGGTAACTGTAACAGTTCTCTCCTTCACCTTATACGATGGTCACATGATGCCGAATTATACATTTTGGCCAATAGTCGGCCGCAAATAGATCACATCATGTGTAGACATTACAGTTTAGGCTTTGGGTTAAAATTAAAGTAAATGTAACAATGTCATGTGCATTGTCTTACACTTGCTTTTAAACTAAAGGTCTTTGAAATTGTGCACATGTTTAAAAGTTGACTTGCAAATGGAGCCACGTAGAAAATATGGCATATTTGTAAGAAACATTTTGAACCGCGTTACTGTGATTTTGTAGTCGCTTGGCGTTATTTCGTTTGCAGTTATTATTAACTGTTATCATACAAGAATCCTAATAAAACCGATTAAATCGATATACATAATTATAATTTTGTTCAAACTGGGCCTATTTAAGGTACATCTCATAGTATGCGTCAATGCAGTGGCCACTTTCCAACCAGCAAAACTAGTTATTTTGTTTGGTCGCACTCGTGAAAAATCCAGTTGCATATACGACCAGTTGGTCAAGATCTTTAAGCGCTGTGTACAAGTCATTAGATGATTTATTAAAGTTGTGAATTCATTAATGTTGTCTTTTGTGTCCACTGACTCCCGTCAAATATTTTGATCTCAACTGCAGATTTAATTGGTCGTAACTTATGATTTTTACTTACTGTCATTTGTTTATTCAGAAATTCCTAATGAAATATTATAAACTTTTAATTACTGCTTACACTAACAACGGAAGTGGTAGTGTTCATCATTAAAATAATTTATCTTGGGTGCCAAATAATATATACACTGCTTTTACCAAAATGAAACTACTTTTATCGGCTGGCGATATCAATGCGATAGATTCATTCAAGAAGATAGAAATAAAAAGAACAGAAAAATGTTATCCCACATTAGGGGATCACTTTGAAAAAAAATCTTGATTATATTGACATATTTATTAAAATAATATTAAAACGTTGATTTGTTCACCCAGCGAGAACACCGTGTACTAGTATAGTCTCCCCTGTCCAGGCTTTACATCTCACAACAAGCTTTCTGTCTGTTCTGAGCACACATACATGTAGGATGTTTGTACTTAATTTGGACATATTTATTTTGGGCACATCCTTTACAGCTTCAGTTTTGGTCCTGCCTGTGTGTGTGTGTTAGAGGAGGTGTGAAGTTCACTTTTATTTAAAAAATGCATTTATATTATAATTTCTTCTACATGTACTATACCAGTTACAACAAAATATGGTGGAATGTTTCCTTAACCCATCGAGAAACAAAATCATGAATTTGATAATTCCGACCCCTCCCCTTGAAAAATGGGTATGATGCATTCCATGAATTTTACTTGTAGAATGCAGGAAATTGCATTTCAGACATCTGATTAAAAAACTATTCTGGGGAGAATGCCCCAGAAGCACCTAGAAATGTGGTTAATTGGTGCTATTGATCTGTCACCCAATCAGATACCCCCTCCTCTCCCTCCCCCAAAAATAAATTGTGTATTTGAACATTGATTTGGTTTGACTATGCCTGACAAAGGTCCTTTTTCCCAGTTACACACGCACCTTAAATAAACCCTACATACGGGCCTAAAGTGTACATGTACATTAGACTGTGTGTAAATGATTAGTAAAATACAATGATATTGATATTTTACTTAACCTAGTTAGTATTTAACTTATTGTTTCAGGTCCAATTCGCCTAGATCATCAAAGAACTACGGAGGACATTACCAATCAGGGCCGGTACTTGCTAAACACATTTATTTATGAACGCATGGTCCAAGATGGCATACAAAACGTACCAGCACTAGATGAGCTGCAGGAACCGGGCACTCCGACTGGTCAGTTAAGGGTCTACATGGTTTGCTTACAAGTCGAACATAATCCTGCTCAAGTGTATACTGTTTAGGGAGTGTAACAAAATTAATTCGAAGACATGTCAAAATAATTTTGTTAGTGAGAAGTGTGCAGATATTTTTTCCATCTCAATTTTTTCTTAAATCAGGAAAAATTTGACGAAGAAGCTAATATTTAAAACATCTTCTCTATTTCTAGAAATGCTCTTACCCAATTAGTCTTCATATATGTACATGTAAATTAAGATCAGAGTCTGGTTTATCTAGGTCGCCAGGCATTTATCCAGGCATTCTGCAGTACTTACCAAACATAGGCCCCTACCCAACAGCCTAGCCTGGAAATATGTGTACGGTCACAGACGTCATCCAGCGTTCAGAAAACAAAAGTTTGACATCATTTCCATTCAAAAAGACACAGTACCACCTATTCTTATGTTATTTGAATATCTAGTAATGGCGGACTAGAATTAAAGTTGCATGTACAGTTTAAAAAACCATGTATTAAGCTTGAGATTATATGATAATGAGATTATTACCCTCGTGTGTTTTGGTATCATCAATATCATATATTAGGAATAAAAAATAATGTATTATGCTCCCATAATACAATACAATTTTTATTCCTAATATATGATATTGACGATACCGAAAAACACTGGTAATAACCTTTGTTTTAACCCAGTTAATAATGGTATGCTAATTTAAAAGTACTGGGTACATGCAAATTTGCACGGTCTCTAGATAATAATATGTAGCTGTGAATGATTCATTTGTTTACAAGCCATGAAGATCTGTATACCTGAATGTAACGTTTTCATAAGATTTAGTTAAAATGCATGATGTCAAAGTAATTTGTGCAAATCGTGATGACGTCATATTACTGATGGAGGCAACTTTAGTACTGTGATTTACTGAAAATCTAATTAAAATGTTACTTTAGAAGTATTATAGGATAAATAGAATTCACTACTCCTGTGTTTTTTTAATATGTAAGATATAAACCTTGTCTAGTTAATAGGTATATGTCTCGGCAGACCCGCGACAAATACCAATTAACATAGACAAAGTTGCTATTTTCCATATTAAAAAATACTTGTGACGAATCCTCTATTTATTCATATTAGCATTACTACCAAACAGCTATATAGGGTTGCAAACGAATCAGTATGAATTTTGAGGGTAGAATGGTGGAAATACCTTGTAAAAAGGTCTCAGGTTTAAATTAACACATTTTACCCGAATATCTGTATCATTTACCACTGAATTTGAGTTTTTGCTCCAGCCCCCCGTCTCGTACGCTTATGTGTATTGTCATGGAACATCTTGTTCAGTATCACATCACAGTTTGTTATGCATGTTTCAAACATTACATATTTTATATATTGTTAATTAAATGTTCAAATTGATTAGTTAATCACAATGTTTAAACAAAATATTTCCAATATGTATATCACTGTTGCTTTTTTTAGCTCTGAGTAATTTTGCAATCTGCCTTTTTCAGGTCCACCAATGCAGCATGTTACAGAAATAGCAAGAGCTCTTCGTTGTATAGGAGATCAGCTTGATGGTGATGTCAGACTTCAGAAGTAAGCTTCAACCCATGTTGTGACTACTTTCAAAATCACTTTTCTTTTAGCTAATAAAGTAGTATATTCTCATCAGAATAAACAGTTTTAGAGTCTAGACTCAAATCTTTAATGATGTCACATGTATGCAATTTGTATGACATTGCCATGATGTTGGAGTCTCAGACTTTGTTAGAGTCTTATGTCTAGACTGACAGCTTTTCACATGCTTGGGTCAGAGACTTGTTACAAAAACCATGAGTTTGCATGGGCTACCTGGTGAATGGTGATCCTTATCGGTCGGAAGATGTGTAAAGGAGATCACTCCACAAAAAAAATATACTGAGTCAAATTAAAAACTTCTCAATCTAAAATTTGAATAAAGTCAATGAGTGTTGAAAGCAGGTATTTTTCAGAAATAAATATTGTAAGGGCAATTTCTTCACTCCATTTGAAGCCTATCACAGCCCACATGACCAGATCCATAGCACTCTACAGCACCATTGAGGCAAAAGTGGTTTTGCACGTGCCACTGGTCATGTAACTACAATAGCACACGTTTTCATTGTTACTTGCTCACAGTAGTGTGAAACAATGAAAAAACACAATAAAACAATATTTGTTATAATCTGTTTTGATGCCATGCCTCACAAATGTGCAGCGTGAATGTGCCGTCGGCATGTTGCACCCGGGAACGTCAGTAGCTAATGTTGCAAGGGCGTTGGGTTGCAGTCAACGGGCAATTTATGATCCTGGAACCAGTCAGCGTATTAACTTCATATTTGATATTTTAATTTGAAATTGGTTACCAATTTTCAAAAGTTTTTAAACAATTTTTTTATAGACTGAATTTGTGCATATCCAAAAGGGCAATTTCTACATTGTTCAGCCAAATGTTCTGATACATTAAATTCCCTCAAGGTTTGTAATCAAACAATTAAAAAGCCCTAACAATACATTTGTATTAACAATAGGGTTCCAACTGAAAAACGTTTAATTATACATGTACCAGTGTGCTGTAAGTTTCTACTTTTTTACATTTCAAGCTGATCTTTCGAATATATCTTTATTGTGTGAAAAAGAAGTTAAAAAATAATCTTATTTTGATAAATTTATTTTACAGTACTGCTGCAAGACTGTTGTTTTACAAGATAAAATTCTTTTCATAAATGTTACAGCTTTTTCAGCTTTACTACATTGTCTGCTCAAGGCAGATATCTCATTCATATGTGATTACATTCATTTATACTTGACAGTGTAAGGTAATTTGTGAATTGCTTTCTTTCAGTGCAATTAATCGAGTGGCGCCTGATGCTTCTCGGAGCACATTGATGAATGTAGCCCAACAGATTTTCGCTGATGGTATATTTAACTGGGGAAGAGTCACAGCTTTGTTTTATCTTGCATATAAACTAGCTGTTAAGGTAATGTTTTATTCTGGAAATTTATTTTTAATGTTCTCGCTACTTTTTGTTCAAATTATTTCATTTTGTAAAGTCTATTAATAACCCTGTGAGTATATCTATATTACATTGTTAGTTTTATTATGTAAAAAGCATAGACATTCTGTTTATTATAGGTTACATTTTTCATTGTGCTCCAAAATGAGGACAAAAGTGCCTATTTTATTGTGATACAGTCTTCACCAGGAGCAAAATCAAGATGAGCTGAAGATTACTCTCCTAAAATTATAATGCTACGTAATCACATAAAATTTCAGTTAAAATGTATTTAAAATTTTATTGCACGGCAATCAGTTTGTTGCTCCCCAAAAACGTTCCAGCCGAATGTGGAGGGGAGTGTGGATGATCACTCACCAGTGTTCAAGATTAAAATTTTGGGGCAGTATCCCAGTTGGATACTAACATTTCAAAATCTGGTATCCCACCTGAGAATTTAGTATTATATGGTATCCCGGTGGGATACTGGGTTCTTGAAGTCTGGTATCCAAAATTAAATTCTGGTATCCCCGGGATATCGGGATACCGTTAATCTCGAACACTGCTCACCGGTCCTGGCTAAGTCTAATGGATAGATATTTATTGTAATTTTCTTGGGAGTTATGTGGCGTTTGAAGTGGCTTAGTACTGTGTCTATTTATTTAAATAAAAAAAAAACCATGATAATTTTCATAAAGTAATATTTCCTTACAGGCATTAGACAGAATCCCTCTTATACGAGCAACTATCAATGTGATTGTTGACTTCATCCGAGACAAGGTAGCGCGGTGGATTATCGAAAGAGGAGGCTGGGTATGTCATATGAAATACAGATATTTACAGTGAATTTAGTAGTTACTACATTTTAAAAGATTGAATCTTCAAATAGAAATCTTCATATGCTTTTCTGAAAAAGAACAAGACCAATAAGTAAACAAAATACTGTGGTGAATTCTGAGGATTGATTATTTTGCAATCCATTGATAGCACTGTACAGTAATCTTACCATGTTATAAAAATGTCTCAACATTTTGGTTGCAAAACAAGAACAAACTATTTTTAAAATATGTTCAAATCAATTAAAAGAAAATTGATATTGTAATACCCACACCCACCCCACACACTCCTTAGCACTATGCTAACACATTTTCTGCTGCTTTTGAAGGTTTTGAAATCTGGTTACCAAATAACAGTTATTATTTTGAGTTAAATAACAAAACAAATACTTAATTGTGTTGCAAATGAACCATACAGTGATACAGTTAATGACTAAATGTAAGGATTGTTGTTGAAGTGTCTGCATGACTATATAGCATTGCTTTAATTTATTATTTAAAAAGTTAAACCAATTTTTTTGATGACCCTGAAAATAAAAAGTTTTGTAAAAAAAAAAATGGGAGGAGGCATGGCCTGTAAACATAGTTCTTAAACAGATGTTGTGAATGTTTCTGAGACAGCAAAGATTGTGCCTTAACACTTAACCAGAATATATTCTTTATTCTTGTTTTCCAGGAAGCTATAGTAGAATATTTTGGAACCCCAGCTAAGCAGGTGATGTTGGTATTTGGCGCAGGTGTTGTACTTAGCATTGGAATTTACCTCTGGAAAGGAATCCAAAGTTAACATGATGTGTTGTATTACCAGAGTGTGTAGGGAATTATCAAATACTCATGTGTATATAAAACGGGAATGTGTAGGCAGTTAAGAGTTAACATGAAATGATATGTAAGCTGATAGTTATTTGTTAACTTGGGAGTCCTGTCTTACTTGACTGAATGTAGTGAACGAAGGTTTAACACAGTTTGTGAACTGATAGTGTATTAAGAGTGAACATGGAGTTTGTCTTAACTGCCAGTGATTGGGCACTTGACAGTGTGGTGTTAACTGACAGTGTTTTACACTTTGTGTGTGTGTTTGGTAATTGTGTGTGAACTGCTTGCATACATTGCATAATCATCATACCCTTACAAACAAGTCTGTACTTATCACCTTTTTAACAGAATAATTTCTTAAACACATTTCTAAAGCATTGTGCAGTTGGTGTGCAATGAGACCGTGTTACAACGACCATTTGTTACTGGGCCACTTTGTTTATCATTGTACAAAATTTGTCAGGAGTTATTGTTCTTACCTAAATGACATACCGGCTTTGGTGGCGTCGTGGTTAAGCCATCGGACATAAGGCTGGTAGGTACAGGGTTCGCAGCCCAATACCAGCTCCCACCCAGAGAGAGTTTTAACAACTCTGTGGGTAGGTGTAAGACCACTACACCCTCTTCTCTCTCACTAATCACTAACAACTAACCCACTGTCTTGGGTCTTGGACAGACAGCCCAGATAGCTGAGGTGTGTGTCCAGGACAGCGTGCTTGAACCTTAATTGGACATAAGCACAAAAATAAGTAGAAATGAAAATAAGGGGAAATATTGCTTGGTAGTTATTATAACATAATTATAACAGAAACTGAATAGCATTTAAATACTTAATATAAATAATATTATATGTAATAAAATATGTTATAAAAATGCATTAAATATATGAATCAATAGACCTATGTCAGTGTCAATCATTCATTGGTTAAAGACATCTAATCTGTGATTAGTACCTGCTTCTGTCCTGTACAGTTACAGTTTGCCATTCAAGTGACACTGTCGGGTCATGGTGAGATCTAGGATGCCAAGTGGCTGATTGTGTATTGCTGACTTTGGTCATTGACAGTACCACATTCAACCCGTTACGGCATCTTTAAGTATATAATATCTTGGCAATGATGTCATTGTAAAAAGGTATTTTCAGACTTCAGATAGATGTATATTTGTTTCTAATTTACTTTGTATTGTAAGCTGTGAATTCTGGTGTAATGTACAGAATAGCTATAATGTAAATTTTTAGATGCATGATGTAAATGTCGGAGTAGCGATGGTCATCATAACGAGATCTGACCATACTACATTAATAGAAGACAGTGTTTTATTTTCTTGTCACTCAGTATGTGACCATTGTTTTTTCAGTGAAATACAAAATGCTGAAAATTATAACTTTGAATTGTTAAAACATAAGTTTAACTGCACTGAGAATAGTGACAATTCTGTGGATTAGAATTATACCAAGATTGGTGTATACTACTCGTGTTTGTGATCATGTGTGTGTGTGTACATGCATGTTTTGGCAGCATTTAATATCCAGTGAGTATTGGTAGTTACTAGCATTGATAAGTGACAAGTTTTGAGATTTGTTTTTAGAATTTTAAATGTATCTCTATCTCCATTAATGCATTATTGGTTAGTTGACAGCTTTTACAGATCTACCATATTTAAATATCATGTGGGCTTACCTTAGGCAGACATTTAAATTGTGTTTGCTTTTAGTTTTTTTAATGCAGTCAACACTAATAACTTTGTATCTGTGTTTATTATATCTTCACGATCAGATCTTGTCAGTGTATGAAATATGATTTTCAGGCCTCCCAGACCTATATTTCCTACATTTCCTATATTTTTATAGGATCCTATAAAACTCCTATATTGAGATTCATTTCATATATTTCATATATTTGACTCGATTGCTTTGTCAAAATGCTGATGAATAAAATATGTCACCGCAGTCAGAAATTCAGAAGATGCTTTGAATGTGGGAGATCTGTATCAAGTGCCAATCAAGATCCTGCTCACCTGATGAGGTGAGGAGGATGTATTACTGATATAAGATGCACCAACTTTCAAAGTATCCTGGATATCGGCATGGACTGCTGGCTGTTGAGGTAATAGATGGTATCTTGTGTACATACGCAAGGTAAAAATATACCATTAGTAATGTAAATATCATGTAAAATGCCTATAATCATAATAATCGGTCCAAATTTTCCTATAAAATATTTGACCTCAAAATTCGTATATTTCCTATATTTTAATATGTACAAGTGGCTGGGAGGCCTGGATTTCTTATAGTGTCATGTATCTTTAATGTCTGTGTCTGCACCAAAGTTAATTAGCTGATCCACAAATTACTTTTCCACAACAATATTAAAGGGACTGTCCTGTGTTTGTTCCATTGTAACATGTTTTTCACTGATAATTTTTGATGACTAAAACTACATATTAAATGTACTTTTTGTTTAAAATATCAGTATAAACAAGGTGTTTGTTGTCATCCTCTTTAATACTTTTGTTCATACAGAGACAAATTAATACAAAGTAAACTAAAACAAATTCTGCTACAAACATTAGCACATGACCTCAAATACACTGGATGTACCGACACTGGTATTGTAAACAAGAAGATGTGTGTAATGTGTAAAGTTAGTCGCTAAAAAGGCTCTGTTAGTCAGAAACATCTTACAATGGCTGCTAACTCGGGACAGTGCCTGAAGAAACCTCTTAGTTTGTCCTTTATTTCTTTGGCAAACAAACCCAGGAATGAGAATCTTTTACAGATTTCTTTTTGTTTAAGTTAGATTTCACAAATACCTAAATTCAGTGAGAAGTTTGTTGAGGGGTTGAGGATTTTTTTTTCATTCTATTGCTTCTGTTGTCTGACTTTCTGATGTAATGCGATACATGTCTCTTATTGGGTCCAACAAACTTTAATATTTCCTATGTTTAAGAACTATAACTCTGTCAAAAATGAGTGAATCCCAACAAATGTCAAACTTGTTCTGTAACTCCAAATTTCAGCTCAATATCTACAGCATTGGGAAAAACAAAGTCTTGAAAACTATATGGGATAGACAGACAGATGGGGACAAAACTGGTAGGCCCATCTCATTTGACCAGTAGGGGACTAATAAAATAAAACTGTAAAATGTTTAATACATTTAACAACCTGTAGCTTTAATGTTGACTTGGTGGACCAGTGCCAGAATGTAATAAGTATAAGATTGGCTTATTGATGACTGAACAATTGATCTATATTTTATAAGTACTAATAAGCACATGACACTTCTTGCGGGTTATAGATGACAGTCATATGACATTGTCTGCGGCAATGGTTAAAATAATTAAGAAATAGACAAAAGTGAAAAATTTAATTTGTAAGTTGTGGTTGAGCAAAACGTAGGTAAACATATGAGCAAAATAGTAGAAACATTGGCCAATTACATTGCTAAAACTCATATGCCAGGAAAGCTTGGTGCACTGTCCAGAATCTTAATTTTGATATAAAAATTAACATGCTGGGTCCAAAGCAGCTATATCTATGTCAGTGGATGAGATCATACAGCAATGAGTTAATCTGGGGGGAAATGAATACTCATGAAAACCACAATATTATACAATTTCTATGTAGTTCTGTACCAAAATGTTAACAATGCCAGGCTTTAACTGTCCTAGTTTCTCAATATTTTGCTGCTGTTTTATTTGGAAATAAAATTAAAGTTTATTTTGTTTAATGACACCACTAGAGCACATGGATTTATTAATCAATGGCTATTGGATGTCAGACATTTGGTAATTTTGACATATAGTCTTAGAGAAGAAACCCACCACTTTTTTCCATTAGTAGCAAGGGATCTTTTATATGCATCATCCCACAGACAGGATAGCACATACCACGGCCTTTGATATACCAGTCAAGTTGCACTTGCTCGAACGAGAAGTAACCCAATGGGCCCACAGTCTGTGATCAATGCTAGATGGACCGTGCATCAGGCGAGCACATTACCACTGAGCTACGTCCCATCCCTATTTGGAAATAATGTGTAATTACAAGAGTGGATCTAGCATTTTATTATCAGGGATGGGTTCGGTTTAACGTTAATGGGTGGTGTTGATAAGCAAAACTCCTCACCTAATATAAAGGTTTGACTAAAAATTGGGGTGGGGCTGGTCCCTTGATTCCCTGTCTAAATCCATGCCTGTATTATTTTGAAATAAAGATATTCAAGAAAATATATACACTTTTTATGCCATTGAATATGAGATTCAAATAGAATTTTGAAGTATCTATAATTTTTTGTCAGTTTGGCTTACACTTTTCAAATATATATTTATTACTAACATAAGGCTTATTATTTTTAATATTTTGATATCCAATTACATGTAAGCTGTTTAATACCTATATATGACAACTTAAGGACTTTTATGCATATATGAAAATGTAGAATAATTTTTGAATGACCCCAAATAATCGTATACTTTAAAGCATAATATAAAATGTCATCCATAAAAAAGAGCTGCATGGAAGATTGCTTGTAACATTCCATTATGCCTCTGTGATTTTCAGAGATTATATTTTCTAGTCTAATATAATGTGCAATGATTACACCAAATGGTCATTGGCGCCCAAGATATATTTCTACACTATACAGAGTTAAGGTAGGTAGGTAACTAGTTTAACGTGCTCGTATACCACTAGGGTTTTGAACACGCTTATCCTGAGTGCGACAAGATCGGGGGCCTGACTCGGGACAGGAATACAGAGTCGAATGAAAGTTTTGACAAAGCCGTGAATACACGCACTCATAAATAAATGAAATCCTTGAAATGATACCTCATATTATGTGTAGGTTTCACCACTGGTGAAAAATACACCAAAACAGTCATCCATTTACACAGAAATATAAATAAAGGGCTGTTCAACAATTACATAATGCTCTAGGGAAGAGTGGCTGTTGTGAGCTGCATCAAAAAATGTTAGTGGAGTGGGTGTTTGCCAAGAGTTATGTAAGTTTTTTTGTTAAAAACATTCAAATGTTGGTCTCATAATGTTATACAGTACAAACGTGCCTGTGTGTTAGATTAACATTACATCATTTTTAAAAGGGAAGTGGTCTTGCCGTTACAAAGACATTATTTAAAAGGGAAGTGGTCTTGCCGTTACAAAGACATTATTTAAAAGGGAAGTGGTCTTGCCATTACAAAGACATTATTTAAAGGGACTACATTTTGCATTACGTAATTGTTGAAGGGTTTTAGGTGACTAAAACTAATTTTAAAAAATTTAATCAAACTTTATATTACAGTATTAAAATCTATATTATTATTATTTTCAAATATCAAGAAGCAAATTTGTTTAGTAATGCTTTTGTATTGTTGAACTGTGACATTCATGATTACATTATATGGTGTTTTTTATGTTCTCTTTTTTTATGAAATAAAAATATACACTAGACAGCTGAAGTGATTACTATTAATTTTATTACCAATAATTATCATCCAAATCAGACTTCTAAATGTATTATCCATTGGAGTTGTATTAACTTTATAAATTTAGAATAAAGAATGGCAGCATAACACCTATGTTCTTGTTTATGGATTTTTAAAACACTTTTTTGTGGTTCCCCTGTTTGGTTACTCGGTTACTGTATGAGTGGACTTTGGACGATTTTTGGTACAGCGTTTTCGCTATTTTTCTTACACTCCAATAGATATCCGGAGAATATTTATCACATATATAAAGCAATTTGCATATTTCATCACGGTTGAAAATTAACATGAAGACCATGGTCGCCAGCAAGGCCAGTTGAAGAAAAATCATACTGGCCCTTCTCAAATTCAACTAGCCTTCCAATTATCACATTGAAATTTAAATGAAGAGCCAAAATCAAAACTAGAATTAAAAACTAATAATAATAACCATGTGCTCACCAAATTTATAAAATATTTAAAAAGAAATCCAGTATGAATAAAAATGTCACTTTACAAAATACCATTAAATTATACATATTAAATCTCAGTTTTAATACAGGGATGAAGATGCTAGATGCTTGACTTGCATTGTCTCTGAAGTAAAAGATAATGCAGTACAAAGAGACTAAAGGTAGAACTGCGCGTTCTTTAGTAAATTAGTCTGGGAGTGGTAGTCCTCTTTGTGGTAATGCAAGAGGGATGGAATAAACTTTGTGGCGATGCAAGAGCGGAGAAATCCCCAGTAAATTATTTCCTCAGGAATGATTGTTCTCCTAGAGACAAGGCATTAGATAGAGATTGATGGAAAAGGATCAAACATCGGCCACAAGAACAACAACAACGTCGGGAACCCCCGGAACAACTGCCTTGCCTACCGGTGTCCACACAATTGCACGAGTCTCCCCTGGGTTGTCATGCCACGACCAGAAGCGGTCAGGCCCTTTATAAGGGCACTACGGGTAACCTAGGGAGACGCCCAGTATCATAGAGGTCTATAATTAACGAGCTACTCTCGATTCACTAATATCAAAACCTATATTAGCTCGGCCATTTACCTTTCGACCGACCGTTCAAAAACTGCGCCAAATTTCCTCAACCAAAACTGCGCACCTTTTCCTCTTTGGCATTAACGGCTCCATTCTAAATTCCATAGCACCACCACCCACCATGGGCGTATGGGGACTCTTTGATTTAGAGGGGTTGATTTGCCCGAAATTTTACCCAGATAAAAACTGCCCGAATTTTCCCCACTGTTTTGCCCGAATTTGGGTGGGGGGTCCCTCCTCTCCCCTCCCCCCACTTTTCGTGTCATGGACGGAGGAGCCGGCCAAGGTCGGCTCGTGTGCCCACGACAGGCGTGCGCTACAACAGCTTGTTCTGAATGTGCACGTAAAACCCTATGACCTGACCTGACCTGAGGGCGTATTCACTGGAATGGAACAAAATGGCTGCGCCCGTTATATCTAATATTTAACCGTTTTATTAATTAAATATAATAATATACTTGTTGATATTAAGCGGTAATGTGCATTATATATCTTTGAATATGCATACCAGTCCAAAAGCCTTGCTTAAGCATTCCTTAATATACACGTTAGGATCGAACCTCCTCGGTGAATCTGGCTACCGTTGAATCTTTCCCGTTCTCACCAGTATCCCATGGCTCGTATACCAAAGGCCGTGGTGTGTAAAATAGCCCTTGCTGCTTTTCGGTAGAATTAGAGTGGCGGCAGCGTGTTTCCTCTTTTATTATCTTTGTGGTCCTTAACCATTGGTCTGACGTCATATAACCGTAATAAAAATGTGCTGAATGCGTCGTTAAATAAAACGTTTTTTCTTCTCCTAATATACATTTTCAAACAGGTTAAGAAAGAGGAGCTATACTCTGTCGGTAGCGCGTTTTCCCTCTCGTGCTAAATATAATGGACAGGTGGTTGAATTGCATACCCAGAACTACGTACTTGAACATTAAAAATGTTTTTAAAAACGATCTGTAGAAAACATTACTTAGTAAAATATGCAGGGTGAATAACAATTTTAGCATGTTTTATTAAATGAAATTCACCAGCTTCATTATAAACAGAATGCATGTAATTAAATAGCATGTATTCTCTTTAGTGTTTTCTCAGAGTGCTTATGTTTTGTGTATTACATATCTTGGCATATTTAAATAATAAAAACAGTGGGATAGACAAAAGTACAGTTTAAATTTGAGATCACCTGAAACGCGTTTACATGGCATTTGAATCACAAAATTAGCAATTTTAAACGATTATAAATTGAACGTTAGTACAAAATAAGTTCAGTTTGCTCCAACATCTCCATCGATTTTGCCCGGATGAGGTTTGCTCCAACACAGGAGAAGAGCTGTTGCCGCTCACCGCCCCGTAGGCTTATGTTTCTGCATCGCGTTTCCTTTTTCAGTAGAGACCAAGTGTCGCAATAACCACGTCAAACCAATTAGCCATATTTTAAAAATGTGCTGGAGTGTCTCTAAACAACAATGAAACTAACACTCAAGTATACTTTAGGTGTTGCCACATGGAACCTGAAGCTAGGTCAGTGGGTCCAATGGGCAGAGAAACGTACACAGTCGTGGTTAGGTTAGCGAGAGGGGTGTTCAATGTGCCAGTTGCTGAACGATCAAAGAAAGGAAAAAATGCATGTATTCGATAGTACAATCATGGAAATCATCTAACTGTTAAAGACGATGTTCTATTTTTTCATGGCAAGGCTGTAGTCCTGAAATAAAAAATAAGAAAGGTTATTAAGAAAGAGCACACTCGACTGAAAGACCCTGGCGCTAGACATATTTATAGCTCATTAAGGAACAAGATATCTGGTATATCTGAAAGGTATATTCAAAAGATTTTAAACGAAGACTCATCAAACCAACAGTTAAATATACAAAAATATTGCTAAACCCATTTTAGTTAACAGGGTGAATGAAAAACACCAGATAGATCTTATGGATATTGGAAAAAAACATGCCACAATGCATGAGGGGAAGGAGTACAGGTACTGTCTAACAATAATTGATGTTTTTTGTAGGTTTGTTTGGTTAGTACCTCTGTCAACAAAACATAGTTTTGATGTAGATAAAAGTCTGGAACGAATATATAATGTATTTGGGTATCCCAAGATCATTCAAAGTGATAATGGGACAGAATTTACGGGTGCAGTCGAAACATTTTGCATTAAACACAAAAAGCAAATCAGGTCACGCCCATATCGTCCGCAGTCACAGGGTAAAGTTGAGAATGCTCATAGGGCTCTTCGCAGAAAGATGAGATTTGATGAGTTCAAGGCAAAATCACGAGTTAACTGGATTGGAAATCTAGATAAATATCAATCAGCTCTAAATTATTATTCAATACGACCATTAGGCAACCAATCACCAAGTGATGTATATTTTGGCAGTGGAAAACGAGTTCGCAAGGGATGCCACCAAAAATGGCATCAAAACACCATACAGCGATCCAGTAAGCAAACAAAACGTTATTCTACAGGAGACAGGGTATGGTTCAGGAATAAAATAGGTAAATCCCAAGTAGATGTATGCAAAGGCACTGTCATCAGCATAAAGAAAGGGAGGGGGAAATATGAAGTACAGTGTATTAAAGGGAACGACGTATTCACAGTGGTCGCAGATGTTTCTGATCTTGCAAGTCGCGCTGTAAAAACATGTATTACCAAAAAACAAAAGCATAAAAGTAAGTATTACATGGTAAAAGAACCTTTCTTAGACCAGATGCTAACATAAACATAATTTTCAATCCTCCCCTTGATGGAAATTGTATGTTTAGTGCATTAGCATTTCTGCTACAAAATATTGACATTTTTCGTTCTGCTACATCTAATGAAGATCAGGTGGCAATGACTAAGATGATCTGTCACAACAGAAACCTGAAGCGGAGTTAGGTGACAAAGCAGCACCAGAGTACCAGGATCTCGCAGATGAGTTGATTCCTGGAAACACCAACAGTGTGTCATTCGACAGCATGCCAAGTGAAATTGTGTTGCATATAGCTAAATTTCTTGATTGTGTTACTTTGCAAAAACTCATCTGTGTAAGTAGACAAATGTCTAATATTGTTTCGCAAATTAGTAGGCCAACAGTTTATTTCAGGCCAAATTTGGAATCGCAGATAAAAAATTTGTATTCAGTTTCAGTTACTTTACTGACACGACGAGCTGGCAGAAATAGTGGTCTGGCAATAAGTATCAAAAAAAGAATAAACCAGAGAAACTGGTATTTGGCCTGGTTACAACTGCATAAAGATGAAACCAGACTAGGCTGGTACTACATTGTAAGAGTCTATTGGCGGTATTAGAAACTGTAAAACATGATGCTGAGTTGTGATTTAATTGATCTTTTAATATTCATATACATGTCTTATATGGTTAAATAAAACAAATTAGTCTGCATACATATAATACAACATGCTATTATAATAGGTAATATTTCATTGCAATTGTAGTATTCGACAGAAATAATAAAAATAACCATTGAAGAAATAGTGTGGTTGTGTCTTTTAAACATGCATTTCTCAGTTTCATTTCCTTCACAACTCGTTAAGTTTGGCGTTCTCCCTTCCATTTCCCTACTGTTTCCTTTTTTCTCTTTCTCTTAAGTGGTAAAGCGTCCGCTTGATGCGCTATCGATCTGGGATCGATCCCCGTCGGTGGGCCCATCGGGATATTTATTACCTAGTTCACCACGACTGGTATATCAAAGACAGTGGTATGTGCTATCCTGTCTGTGGGATGGTGCACATAAAAGATCCCTTACTACTAATGGAAACATGTAGCGGATTTCGTATCTAAGACTATATGTCAAAATTACCAAATGTTTGAAATCCAATAGCTGATGATTAATAAATCAATGTGCTCAAGTGGTGTCGTTAAACAAAACAAACTTTAAATTATTAAAAAAAAATTGTTTAATGGTTATTAGTTCAATCACTGGTTATCAGATGTGAAGAATTTTTTTTTATATATTATATGTTAAATAAGTACTACGTAAAATTATACAAAACTACGATCAAGTCAGAAGGGTTACCCTTGTCTACAAGCTTTTGTATATGTACATGTTTGGGACCAGTGCAATAATTACGTGGCACTGGTTTCGTAAAAATAATAACCGCATGATCCCCATCAGTCGAGTACCTGCCATCCATAAAGCTAACAGCTTAACCATTACGTCAGCAGTATCAGCCTATATATCGTTCGCATAACCAACTCAGTGGCGCAGAGGTCTAAACCATCGGACTCAAGGCTGGCAGGTACACATCCCGATACCGGCTCTCATCCAGAGCGAGCTTTTAAGGACTCAATAGGCAGATGTAAGGCCACTACACCTACCTGCTCTCTTAGTACAGAGGCGGATCTAAAGAGAGCACCAGGGGCCCGCTCCCCCCCCCCCCTCTAAATTTTGCGACAGTTATAATTTTATTATATATTGTTTGTTTTTTTTCATTGGAGAATCCAAGGAACAACTAATAAAAAGATCTGGCCTTATGCATGTCCGATGTTACACACCTAGAAGTCCTACCCCTCCATTCGAAGATGCAAATGAAACAATGTTTTCGGTTTCACAGTTGTCCGTGACGCAAGTGCAAATGCAAGGTGATGCAGTTTTATTCGTGTGCGTGTGCGTGCGTGCGTGCGTGCGTGCGTGTGTGTGTGTGTGTGTGTGTGTGTGTGTTAGGGCTGCATTGGTATTGGAATATATTAAAACACAAAACGTAGTTATTAAATATTTTCTCGGAATGGGAAAAGAAAAAAAGAAATGTTTTATTTAACGACGCACTCAACACATTTTATTTACGGTTATATGGAATCAAACATGGTTATAGACCACACAGATAATGAGAAAAGAAACCCGCTGTCGCCACTGCATGGGCTACTCTTTTCGATTAGCAGCAAGGGATCATTTATATGCACCATCCCACAAACATGGTAGTACATACCACGGACTTTGATATACACGTGTCCGGTGTATCAGCGCGTCCGGTGATTCGGCGCACTTGGTATTTTGCTTAAGTATGCTTAGGAAGTTGTCATATTGTCAGTGTTTTTAACGAATTAAAGTTCAATTCCTTTTTCAATGGTTAATAAAGTATCAACATATTTATTGTTAAGTGTGCAATTAATTTTTTTTTTAGAATTATCAATAATTATATCATAATTTCAAAATAAATCATTCACCTGTTTTCGTATATAAAAACGCGAAGTAGGTCATCCTTATTGATATTAAAATGTTAAAACCAGTTTAAAAACACCTTTCCCGCATTAAAAAAATTATAGTAAACAGTATAAATGTAATTATTTTTGTTCGGTTATTTTTATTTAAATTGAAAAGGTGAAACACAGACAAATGCAAACAAAACAAAAATTTTACACCTTAATTGACAGTCATTCCAGTTCACAATTGTCACATTGTTATAAAAAAAAAAAAAAAGCGAAATAAAATCCACGTGTGTGCACAATCTACCTGAGAAAAGTAAAATTCATGTAGGTATCTTAGTCATGCATGATAATGAACATGTATGCATCTGCAGTACTGTGCCACTCAAGAAAACGATTCCGAAACTGATCATGAGATGGGTCATATGTGATCGTTCATTTTCATAGTAATATTTTTAACAAGACAAAACAGAAATGTATTAAAATAATTCTGGGACAATAGTGTAGCGTTTATGGGCTAAAAGTGAGGTCATGGGCGGTTTATAAATAGCGGGGTCAACGATCCACATCTACTGCGCCGAATCACCGGACATGCAAATCGTTTTGGATACAAGAGGGTGCCTATATTTATGCACCATTTTAAAATGTTTATTTACTACAGACATAAAACAATTTGTAGTGTATTTCAGATTATGCACTGCTTCATTGGTGAGAGACACATTTTATTAAGTATTTCACAGTGTTCACATAGAAAATGGTCCTTGAATGCTTAGGTGCGCCGATACTCCGGACAACACTGTACCAGTCGTGGTGCATTGGCTGGAACGAGAAATAGCCCAATGGGCCTACCGGAATGGGAAAAGTATGAAGGAATTAATATGTAAAATACCATCTCCGAGGACATTTTTTATATTTAAGTCGCCTAAAACACCATTTCATGATATGCAGAACTAGAAATATTTTTTTTATTTTTTTATTTTTTTTAAAGGTTCGGGAATTTACTGGACGGGGGTAGTTATGCTATAAATGTTTTATGGAAACTGCTTTGAATAAGTGCGCATGTGTAATTAGATGGCTTGTTCTATTGATTGAAATATTATGAAAATATAACCTTTGTTATAATTATGCAAATGATGTCGCCACACAAACCATTTTTTGTAGATAGCTCATTTTATTGATTATGAAAATATAATTTGAACTTTACTATATGCAAATGATGTTACAAAGCAAACTTATTTTTGTCTTATTTTGTAACGGCGACCTGTGACGGACGGTCGTGTGTGTGTAAATAACCAGCGAAAGAAAAAGGACTGAAGACCGAAATTGAGTTTGTGTGTGTGTGTGTGTGTGTGTGTGTGTGTGTGTGTGTGTGTGTGTGTGTGTGTGTGTGTGTGGTTTTTCGTTAAATTGACTACTTTTTCTTTGCATTTTAATGCCCGAACACCTCTAAGAAAAAGTTTGTTTTATTTAACGACGCCGCTAGAGCACATTGATTTTTTATCTTATTATCGGCTATTGGACGTCAAACATATGGTCATTCTGACACTGTTTTTTTTAGAGGAAACCCGCTGTCGCCACATAGGCTACTCTTTTTACGACAGGCAGCAAGGGATCTTTTATTTGCGTTTCCCACAGGCAGGATAGCACAAACCATGGCCTTTGTTGAACCAGTTATGGATCACTGGTCGGTGCAAATGGTTTACACCTACCCATTGAGCCTTGCGGAGCACTCACACAGGGTTTGGAGTCGGTATCTCGATTAAAAATCCCATGCCTCGACTGGGATCCGAACCCAGTACCTACCAGCCTGTAGACCGATGGCCTGCCACGACGCCACCGAGGCCGGTAAACACCTCTAAGAAGACGAGCTGTTGTATAAAACAGGTACCACAAGGTGGAAATTCATCTAACTTCCCGCAAAGTGTTGAATGATTCGAAAGACAATGCATTGCAAACGAACATGGCCAGTATGAACGTGACGGAAAGTGTTAATTTCTTCGAATGAACACGTGATCATCAAATAAAAGTGAAACAACGGACATAGCCTACCTTCCGGATTTCAATGTAAGTTATGACAATAAAAGTTCATCGCATTATTCATCATTTTTGTTTGTTTGGTTTTGTTTCAAATAGGCCTACAGGTGTAAAGTTCAATAAAAAAAAGTGTAGGTATATCATAATACACCTCCACGTTTTGAGGAAAAGTGTAGGTGTATCGGTGAATAGGTTACACATATACTTTTATTAGTTTTAATAAAAGAAACTATGACAACGAGACCGGTAGTAGGCCTAGTGCTTTTAATATTCCGCGCTAGGACATCGGTTTGTTTAGCATTTAAAAACATGTTACATCAAACGTGGGGTAACCGGCCTCGGAGTTGTCGTGGTTAGACCATCAGCCATAAGGCTGGTAGGCACAGGGTTCGCAGCCCGATACCGGCTCCCACCCAAAGCGAGTTTTAACGACTCAATGGGTAGGCCATGGGCGTACATAGGATTTTGAAAAGGGGGGTTTCAATACATAGGATTTTGAAAAGGGGGGCTTCCAAAATAGATTGCAGAGATATTGGGCATATATTTCTATGTTGAGTAAATATAATAATGTCATATATATTAAATTATAAAAAAAGCGATTTCAGGGGGGGGGGGGGGGTTCGGTCGAACCCATCGGCGTACCCCCCCATGTAGGCGTAAGACCACTACACTCTCTTCTCTTTCACTAACAACTAACTCAATGTCCTGGAGACAGCCCAGATAGCTGAGGTGTGTGCCCATGACAGCGTGCTTGAACCTTAATTGGATTAGTTCAAATGAAATGAAACGTGGGGTAGGCCTACTGTACTGAGCCGAAATAATTTGGCCTATTATATCAGGCCTCAGACCACAATTAATTTCGCCTTAGTGGCTATAACATTTTTATTAATATCAGCAGGCCCGTGATGTTTTGTATGTACCTTTGCCTGCATGGGGGACACATACCCTACAAAGGACAACCCCTGTTGTCCAGCTCTTTCTCCCAGCATATTGGTTTAAACAGACACACCCTCTAAACCAGGCCGGAGTACACTCATTTTACACAAAAAGCACTACTTTTGCATGGGCCGGAATTACCACAAACAAGTCTTCAATGTCAACAAGTTACACATGTTTACAAACTACATGCTATCCCCTGTCACTTCAGTCAAACAGTTGCCACTTCAAACAGCAGACTACTTGCGCGGTGAAACTTCCGGATTTTGGACAACCAAATGGGAAGATAACTGTAATCTGAGGCCATATAGACTTAACAGGAAATGACCTTTCCCAGCGCCGCTCCACGCTTGGTGTCACTTCGTTTAGCACGTGACTGCCGACTTGATAAAGAGTGTTTACCAACTCGCTGTTTTCATTCCTCTGTCATGCTGAGCCCGATGAAGTCGAGTAGCCTTGTGGTAGTTGTGTTGATGGTGTTTTTTCCCGACCCAGTACCAGCTCCACTACACGCGTCTTGCAATGTTGACTGGTAAGTATGTTCGCAGATTATTACTCGCACTGTAAATAGTAAACAACCCTGGCTATTATTAGCAACCCGCTCATATCCGAGTGTACTGACATCATCGGAAAGTTCAAACCGAACTTCGCAAAATGTTTAATATTTGTTAATCGATTTTTTTTTTTTTTAAAGGGGGAGGGGGGGGGGGGGGGGTTGCATGGTGGAACACTATGGTAACCCGGTTATTGCGGGAGTAGACGTTTACCGATTTTTGGTAGCGTAGTAAGACCAGTTACTGTGAGTATAAGCATTCGTATCAATATATACCGGCGTCGTGGTTAGGCCATCGGTCTACAGGCTGGTAGGTACTGGGTTCGGATCCCAGTCGAGGCATGGGATTTTTAATCCAGATACCGACTCCAAACCCTGAGTGTGTGCCCCGCAAGGCTCAATGGGTAGGTGTAAACCACTTGCACCGACCAGTGATCCATAACTGCTTCAACAAAGGTCATGGTTTGTGCTATCCTGCCTGTGGGAAGCGCAAATAAAATATCCCTTGCTGCTAATCGGAAAGAGTAGCCCATGTAGTGGCGACAGCGGGTTTCCTCTCAAAACTCTGTGTGGTCCTTAACCATATGTCTGACGCCATATAACCGTAAATAAAATGTGTTGAGTGCGTCGTTAAATAAAACATTTTTTTTTTTTTTCGTATCAATATTTATAAACACAGTTGTTATCCAAATAGCTGCCTATTTCTTCTCAAATCAGTACTAAATATTGCATGTTAAAATAGATGCACATCAAAGTATTACTATCCTACCCAATTTCAATGTTGCATTAATACATAGAGGATTATCATGGGTTTTTTTCTTTTTCAAATATGATTTATATCTCTTCGAGTGAAGTTAGCAATCATATCTCACGAGTCGTGCATGCGCGACGAGTGTGATATGATTGCAAACTTCACGAGATGAGATATAAATCATATTTGTCCAAAAAATATGAAATTTTCTATTTATTATATAACTTTTGGCAATTTACCTTTATTTTTAAAATGCCAGCAGTAAAATAGTTCCGGCTTTCTTACAGTGAAGATAACACTTTCTACAGTGCCGATAACATATTTTAGAGTGAAATAGTGAATTTTCACTGTAAAATGTGTTACCGTTACTGAGTGACTGATAACACTTTTATTTCACTGATATTTTAAGATATTTCACAAAATGTTATACTAAAAATGTGTATTTACATATGTTAGTATAAATTATTAGTATAAACGGGTTTTTTCGATTGTCGCCCAGCAGTTTATGACGTTGCCGATAGATGGCGTAACCGTACGGCCGCCATTAAGGGAGTGAAATTCACGTAACAATAACATGTTACGGCATTGCAGCTGGGTGCAATTTCAGTCTTTTTGACTTTTTGCAAAAGCAAAACCAGTCTCTCGGATAATTCAACCTTATTTAAAGATTGTATATTCATATCAATATCGGTGGAAATCTGTGAATGATTAAAAACATAAATAATAAAGCACCTATATACGCCAATACAAAAGCATAGGGAATAAATTAAACACACGCAAGTGTAAATAATTTTGATGGTTATTAAGTGAAACTTTACTGAATGCATCCTAAAATATAGAAAAGTATTTCAGTTATGTACATTTGTAGAAAACGTGGTGTACCATTTTTAAAAAAGAAAGACTGACCTTAGATCTAGAGTAGATGTCAACGTTTAGCTGTTACTATTATTAGCTCTGGGATATTCAAGATGTCACATTTACTTTTATTTTATTTATTTTTATTTTTTATAAAGATACGAGTTATTATGATGTTAAATGTGTGCGATAAAATGATAAATAAATAATTTACTAACGTAACTCGCATGCATGCCACACCAAAAATCGCACCCCCACCCATTTCGTCGAATTTTTTATTTTATTTATTTTATTATTATAATTAATTAATAAATAATAATAATAAAAATAAATAATAATAAAAAAATTATTTATTTATTTGTTATTATTTTATAATTATAATATATATATGCATATAAAAGATTCCTTGCTGCTAATGGAACAATGTAGCGGGTTTCCTCAAAATTACCATATGTTTGACATCCAATAGCCGATGATCAATAAATCAATGTGTTTTAGTGGTGTCATTAAACAAAACACAATTTCTAATAGTTTTGCACGCCTTCTTCCCCCCACCCCACCCATAGACGCCCGCAATTTTTTTAGAGGGGGAAAGACATGTTGGCACAAGTTTACTAGTAAAACATAATCAGAGATGGCGACAGTAAGTGAACATTTGTAGAGGGGGATGACTAATTAAGATTTTCTACTGGGGCTTGGAACATGCTCCCCCGGGAGATTTGAAAGTAAGATGGTCTGAAATGCATTTTTATGCATTCTACAAGTAAAATTCTTCATTACACATACCGGTACTGACAAATGCACATTTTAAAAATGCTTTTTTTACGATGTATAACCTTTGTATGGATGTATATGAACAACTGTACAATCCAGTCATTACTAATTTAGTATGAAGGACTTTGTATTAAAACGTAACAACTCTGGTTTGGCTCTTTTGGTGGCGCATTTACGTCATTTGTAGAGGTACTTTAGATCGGGTTAATCCTCCCGCGGAATCGGCCTCGGTGGCGTCGTGGTTAGGCCGTCGGTCTACAGGCTGGTAGGTACTGGGTTCGGATCGCAGTTGAGACATGGGATTTTTAATCCAGATACCGACTCCAAACCCTGAGTGAGTGCTCCGCAAGGCTCAATGGGTAGGTGAAAACCACTTGCACCGACCAGTGATCCATAACTGCTTCAACAAAGGAACAAAGGTCATAGTTTGTGCTATCCTGCCTGTGGGAAGCGCAAATAAAATATCCCTTGCTGCTAATCGGAAAGCGTGCGTCGTTAAATAAAACATTTCTTTCTTTCTTTCTTTCCTCCCGCGGAAAATGTTAAAAACTTCATGTTGTAAAATGCAATTTCCTGCTTGCTTCAAGTAAAATCCATTATGGCAAATGGCAAATGTAACTTAACTTATTCTTTAACAGACAAATATAAGTTTAAAAAAAACAAAAACTAAAGTCGGGAATGTGTATGTGTGGATGATCGTATAGAATAAAGATATTCTACTACTAACTGGAAACATTTAGGGTTAGGCGGATAAACACAGCTGTTGAGGGGGGGGGGGGGGGGTCTACGACTTAGAATAGGCGGCTAAATATGAGCTGTGGGGGTGGTGGGGCAGATGGATCTGGCATAAAACAAAAGTAGATTAGACTTCTTAGTGGAATGAATGAATGAATGTTTAACGACACCCCAGCACGGAAAATACATCGGCTATTTGGTGTCAACTATGGCAATGCAAACAAATAAGGTGATGATCAACATCCAATATAAAAATTCAAGATTTAAATAAAAACAGTGTAAAGAACTGTGCAAAAATACAAATATCACAGATATACTGACTTTTACTCAAAATTTCAATTTGTGCTCTATTGGCCATTCTCAAAGAGAATGTTATACCCCTGCACCACGGTGAGGTTACAGCAAGCGCAGGGATCTTAGTGGAAAGTGTAATTTCGGGGGGGGGGGGGGGGGGGGGGGGGCTGGGCCTATATATACATTTGTTTCTTCTAAAATAAAAAAGTGGAAGGGGGTACATTTCTGCCCCCCCCCCCCCCCCCCCCCCCCAAAAAAAAAAAAAAAAAAAAATAAGCTAAACTCAGTCCAACGAACGACTGCGATCACTCGCCCTTCAGAACATGCCTTGGGTTGGAATTTCTAGGTGTTATTTTAGTCTGTTAAATGAATGTGCTATGATGGAACACGATGTTACCAGTCGGATTGTTCGCGAGCGCTTGGCCTCATGAACATACCACTGGATGGAACCAGCTGGTCACGCTATAGTCGAGCGTATTATGCTGTATAATTATTGCATGTTGTGTTGTATGTTGAGGAAAGGTTAGGTAACCAAACAGCTGTGAGTAAAAGGCTGATGTACATGCAATCTGCAATGTTTTAACCATGTCTGTAACCTGTCACCGCCACTGCATTGCTGTTTTGTTCTTTCTTTCTTTCTTTTTTTTCTTTTTTTAAAGATAACATTTGATACTGGCCCATAACTGGTATACTTATTTGACCGATTATAGTGACCGATCGAAATAGAATACTGCAACTAGCATGAATCGACCCGTATACTTTGCACTAGATCATTAATTTCAATACGGTATAGGAAGCAATATGAATTCTTCATTTATTAAGGGGTGGGACGTAGCGCTCGCTTGATGCGAGGTCGGATTGGGATCGATCCCCGTCGGTGGGTCCATTGGGCTATTTCTCATTCCAGCCAGTGCACCATGATTGGTATATAAAAGCTCGTGGTATGTGCTATTCTGTCTGCGGAATAGTGCATATAAAGATCCCTTGCTACTAATGGAAAAATGCAGCGGGTTTCGTCTCTAAGATTACGAAATGTTTGACATCCAATAGCCGATGATTAACAAATCAATGTACTCTAGTGAAGTCGTTAAACAAAACGACAAACTCTTCACTTATTTCTCTTTTTTTTGTAGATTGCAGGATAATCTGTTAATGATATAGCTTATTGGCTCATCCGTTCAGTCTAGCGTTATTCTCACATATAATGGAATAACGCCAGAGGATAGGATACTCAGCTGGATAAAGCCGATAACCTATATTATTAACCTGCTATTCTCTCTATATAGTCCAGATTGGATTTTATCAGGATAATTCCAGTTAGATTTGGCCAACATGTTGTCTTGTGGTCATCAAGTTTGGGAATTATTGTCATAACACTGGCTGAAGATATTGTCATCAGTGGAAGATAACACTGGCTGAAGATATTGGTTTTATGGAGACCAACATATTCTAGTATCTATCTCGGTTAATGGGACTGGTGAAAACCAACATGTGTGTATCCAGATCCATGGTGTACTAGTGTGTATATTTGTTGGGTGGTTGGTGAGTGTAGGGGTGTGTTCTTTGTCCCTATGTTTAGAGTGTTTGAAATGGCCTGGATCGTGCACCCCACGCCACTACAAATATGTAATAGTGTCCTGCATGAACTTAATGAATGTATCTGAATCATGTCGTATGAGTAATTAGTTACAGTATTTTAATGCACCTTTAGACTACTAAAATGCACCTATCCTTTTTTTATGAAATACGTTTCATAAACATATACTAATACAGATTTGTAACTCATTTATTTAAAATTATATTAGATATTTCAAACTAAAACATCGTTTAACAATGTAAAGAAAGCATTAGTTTTATAGTGGAATAAATATTCAAGTAAATGAAAGTTAAAAGTTTGTTTTGTTTAACGACACCACTAGAACACACACACACACACACACACACACACACACACACACACACACACACACACACACACTAATCATTGGCTATTGATGTCAACAATTTGATCATTGTGAAACGTAGAGTAAAACTCCTTACATTTTCCCATTAACGGCGAGGGAATTTTTATATGCACTTCCCACAGACAGCATGGCTATTTCTCGTTATAGCCAGTGCACCCCAACTGGTATATCAAAGGCCGTGGTATGTACTACCCTGTCTGTGGGATGGTGCATATAAAAGACCCCTTGCTGCTCCCCTTGCTGCTAATTGAAAAGAGTAGCCCATGAAGTGGCGCCACGGGTTTCCTCTCTCAATATCTTGTGTGGTCCTTAACCATATTTCGACGCCATATAACCGTAAATAAAATAGTGTTGAGTGCGTCGTTAAATAAAACATATACTTCTGTCTTTCTTTCTTTTCGATTAGCAGCAAGGTATTTTTTGTATGCACCATCCCATAGATAGGATAGCGCATTCCACGGCCTTTGAGGTACCAGTCGTGGTGCACTGGCTGGAGCGAGAAATAGCCCACTGACGGGGATCGATCCTAAACCAACCGCGCATCAACGAGCGCTTTACCACTGGGCGCTACAGTATATAGACACCGTAGACACCAAATAACACAATCTGATTAAAATTAGCTCTACTGGGTCTACCAGTAGATCTAACAGCATTGCGTGGACTCCCATGTCCAGGTGACATTTCAGGTGACATTTCATCTATAAATAACAATTTTAATATCGACCAATTACACTTCGCCTTTTACAGCCTTATTCGGGAGCATACAAATTCTAAAAATATCGGACGAGACTATTTATGCAATAGGCGAACTTGTTGGTCTATTTCAACATTGAAAAAACAGGGGGAAACGTGCAGTAATAAACTCTGGATTGTATACTAGTATAAACAGATTTTATGGCTATACCATCACGGTTTTTTGTTTGTTTTGAAACGAATTTTATATTGCAATTAGTTTCCGGCATACTTCGTAATTCACCCGAATCATTTCGCATAATCCCGAATGTTTTCAAATTCTTTTCAAATCACTGGCATGATTTTGCAAGAAAGGTTTTGATTGGTCGAATGAAAGGTCAGCTGGACATGAGCTCCAACGGGCTGCTGTTAGATCCACATGTAATAGTGGAGCTAATTTTAATTAGATTGCAAATAGGCCTAGCCGTAGTTTAAAATGTGCTTCGGTTTTGTTAAATCATCCAATGCCTTTGTTTTCTATATGTTATGACTAGTATATTTACCACAGGACGTCAGGCAGGAAATGTTCTTCAGTGGTCGACAGTCTTGTTAAACAGATACAGGCATGGAGCGGACGGAAGAACTGTCCAAATCGCGACAACGAAAAATGCCTTTACACGGTACGCACTGGGCGAATAGTTTTGTTTCTCTATACTACATTACAAATAATATTTAGAAATTGTTTTAGGCTTTAAAATAACTGCATCTGTAAAACAAAAACCGTTTGGAAAATATTCTACTTTATTTGCTATTTGTAAAAACACTGGTCAGTATATTAACTAAACAGCAGTACTCACAATAAAGAATGTCAACTGCTTTCACGAGGTTGAAATTAATTTCCTTGATTAGTTTATGCTACAAATATCTACATTCGAATTTTGGGGTTAAATCTATCTCTACTACTTGGAAATTTGTTTCTTATAAGTGTATTGGATTAAAAAGTAGATGAAGCTCTCAGCACTATAGAGTATCGCTATTTTATTTACGTCTTGACCAATGAGTCTTTTTGTTTTTTAAATTGCACATAATTACATTTTGTTTTCCAAAGCAGGTTTCCTTTTCTTTCTTATATCGAGCAAAACTGGAATTATTGACAAAAAACACTTAATTTTGTTTTGCTGGTACGAGGTAAAGTTGTATCTGTATGTACATAATTTATGCGGATACTCTGATACGGTAACGTCGTTTGATTACAGAAAAGGGTATCCTGGTACCTATTTATTTACAGGATTTACTGTTGTGTGAACTAGACTGAAAAGTAGGTCACAGTGACCTAGTAATAGTACGCGATACGGCGCCATCCCATGTTGTTTCCTACATGTGAGGTCTGACGGTCCTGTATGCAAGATATGGTCCGGACAAGGATTCACTGTTATGTGCAGTGGACCGTGACAAATAGGTCACAGTGACTTAGTAATAGTACGCGACACCGTCATCCCAGGTTGTTCCTACATGTGAGGTTTAATGGTCCTGTATGCAAAATATGTTCCGGACAAGAAAACGTTAACAGACGGACGGACGAACAACGCCATACCATATTACGACCCATCATAGACGGCGGTATAAAATGATTAATCCAATGCAATAGATAATATCTGTTCATCTTGTTGTGTATTAGTTGCAGTTGCAGTTAATCTTAACTGAAGGCCATAAGAAACTTTACCACTTTAAAAAAAACCCCTGAAAAACAAGTTCAAACTAAATCAATCCAAAAGAAATAGTCCAAACACAAGAATACTGTATGCAGAAAATAATACCCGTCCACGGCACGTTTTGGAGGGAACACGCGAAATAGTAAAAAGCACGTGCCTCATGAGCAACCGCAACTGCACGTGCAATAAGGGTATAAAAACGGTTTAGACGGCATGTCAGACATCCATAACGATAAAAAAAAATCACCGTAGGAATACCATAACTAACACCCGAACAACGTGAGCGAGCCCTGTGTATGGTACAGATGGGAACCACCCATGCCCACATCGCAAGTACCTTCGGTTGTTCCCGTATTGCTGTAACGAACTTTATGCAACGTTACAGGCGGACAGGGCAGACATCAGACAGGCCAAGATCAGGCAGACTCAGGGTGACCACGCCTCATGATGACCGGTACTTGCATACCTTGCATCTCCGGAATCGCTTCCTGACAGTAACGTCTCAGCGACGAATGCCTTAGGTCACAGGGTTAGTCAACAGTAGCCAGGCGACTCGAGGCTTATGGAATAAAGGCTTACAGAGCACACAGAGGACAGTTATTAACAGCGCAACATCGTCGTCCGAGATTGAGATGGGCATTGACTGTACGACGTTGGCAGAGTGGATGGAAGATGACGTGTTTATCTGCGAAAGGGAGAACAAACGGCGGCCTGTTGCGTTCAGGAGGTCGTGGCATATGGTGGATGGAGTGTCATGATGTGTGGGAGGAATCTGTGGGCAGGGGAGGACACCACTAGTCATCGTTAATGGAAACTTGACAGCTCAGCGTTACATGGATGCCATTCTCCGTTCGATTGTCCTACCATTTCTCCAACAGAAACCACGTGGTGTACTTTATCAGCATGACAACGCCAGGCCCCATACAGCCAGAATCGTACAGAACTTCCGTGGAGCCAACAACGTCAACGTGTTGCAGTGGCCTGCATTTTCGCCAGACACGTTCCCATAGAGCACCCATGGGATGTCATGTATCGTCGTGTTCGACAACGTCCACACCCTCCAGCCAACCAACAAAATCCAGGCCCTCCAAAATTGTTTGGAGTTATAAATTTATGAATGGATTTATGGATGTAACCCAGAGAAAATGTGCATGAAACAGCTCAAAGAAATGCAACCAAGCAGTTGTTGCAGCGATTGCATGCTTTGTGCAAGAAACATGGAATATTCGGGCGAAATGCTGTCCAGTGTTCATCATAAAATGCCAGACATTCAGTCGCAAATCATTGACACTCTGTGCAGCCTCCAGAAGTCAGAAAAACACCATTAGTGAACTGTTTGCTGCAATTTTGTCATGCCACGCATCAGTGAAAATGACAGATGGTGAGTCATAGGGATGCTTGGATCTGGGACCCGCAGCGTGACGTCGCATGGCAATTCAACGTCCACAGAAACACCATACGGCACTTACGGCAACGATATCAACAAAACAACCAGGTCAGGGACTGTCCCCGTAGCGGCCGACCACCCGTGACAGCCCCTCGCCAAGACACATGGATCCGAACGACGCATCCAGCAAGCAACCCTCACAGCCAGTACCATCCCTTTCTCCAGCATTTAGTGGCCTCAATGAGATGACGGTGCCAGGCCTGTATCAATGCTCAAGGTGGACACACTCACTACTGACTGTGTGAACTTCGCTCTGGACCCCCTTTAGTCATGTGGCTCATTTGCATATGGCAGGTGCGCCCTTTTCATGGACTATTGCTCATTTACATACCTTCGGACATTTCTCTTTCCATGTTATAACGTTTCATACACGGCAGTAAAAACTTATCATCAATTATCTTTGTCTTTTGTGTGTCACAATAACTTTTGACTTTTAGTATATAATGAAACGCTTTCAGCTTGGTGTCAACACGACGTCCATGATAACGGCCAGGCACGAAACTCCCACCAAGGGATATGTGGACGACTTAAAGTTTGACTTCACACAAGACAACACAATATGTAAAATCCACGTGAGTTATCCATAGAAGGTATATTAATATAGACCGTGTTGATAGCTCAGCTTGGTAATGTTAACTCATATTTCATAGTATTTGTATATACTGTTTTTATTATTTAATTGATGTTTAATTTGTTATTGTAATATTGATTATTTGATATGTACAACTATATATAACTGCATAGTAGAATACTTCGTAGTAGTGGTGACGTTACTCTGGCGCCATGTATACAAATGAACTAAGTCGCGTGACCAAATGCGGCTTTCTGATTGGCTGACCTCACCCCCTACCACTCCCTACTTAAATGTATGCTGACGTGGCATAAAACTCGTGACACTGATTTGTTCTACTTTTCGCGCGACCATTTGTTATTAATATAATTTTATTTTCTTCTAGTATTTGTGTTGCAACAAATACGAACGCTGCATTTTACATTGTATTACAACGTGAGACAGCTAATGATTAAAGCTAGATTCATACTTCACCGCTTTTGCTTCTGTTCAAACCTATTCCTCATTTTTCAGTGAAGGGAGGAAGAAGGAAATGTTTTATTTAACGACACTCTCAACACGTTTTATTTACGGTTATATGGCGTCGGACATATTGTTAAGAACCACACAGATATTGGGAGAGGAAACCCGCTGTTGCCACTTCATGGGCTACTATTTTCGATTAGCAGCAAGGGATCTTTTATATGCGCCATCCCACAGACAGAATAACACATACCACGGCCTTTGCTATACCAGTCGTGATGCACTGGCTGGAGCGAAAAATAGCCAAATGGGCCCACCGACGGGGATTAATTCCAGACCGACCGCGCATCAAGCGAACACTTTACCACTTTACCAATATAAAGACGGTCTTACTGGACCACACTTTGAGTGACATAGTAAAGTTGTCACCTCCCCAAGTTTTACAATCTTTATCTTTTCGTTAGTTTAAACCTGTTACCATAGAATACATAATAAATAATTGTCCTTTTATATCTTTCACAACGTTAGTAATAACGCTGGGTAGTACTCCGTTAGGGAGATTACCAACGTTTGACATCCAATGGCCGATGATTAATAGATTGAAAACATAGTTTATTGCATAACATATAGTATACATGTATATACAAAAGGATTGGGCATAAGTTATCCAACTTATGAGGCCCTCTCCGAATCACAACCATTAAATTGTACAATAATGGCGACTGCAATTTTCAATCAATCGGTCAATCAATCATAGTAAATGTTTGAGAAAAACGACTGAAAGGACAGAAAAGGAAAAGAAAAGAAATAGAAATAATCGGTGGTTTAACAGTATTCATTATTAACATTTTATCTTCTCAGACAGCCCAACTGGTAAGTAATAACAATATAATAGTAAAAGTAACAACACATAAATAAATGAATAAATAAATAAATGATTCCACACCACGAGATAAAGTTTTTGTAATTCAAATCGTTGTCTGTTTAATGTATTTGTGATCATGCTCAAATATGTGTTTATTGGTATTATCATTAAACGTGTCTTGACCGTTTAATATCAGCTGAAGTGTAATTGGTTCAAAACGGTTTAGAAATGTTAACACGATTTGTCTTTGCTGGTTAAAAATTGACGTTCAAAGAAATAATGATGATTAATAAATCAAAGTGTTCTAGTGGTGTCGTCAAACAAAACGAACTTTAACTCTTTTGAGGGGTGGGGCAGGCAGAGTAATAGAATAGTTTATCTTTCAATGACGACAACCAACTGAATCATGAGGTTTATGGTCAAACAAAACGAACTTTAACTCTTTTGAGGGGTGGGGCAGGCAGAGTAATAGAATAGTTTATCTTTCAATGACGACAACCAACTGAATCATGAGGTTTATGGTCAAACAAACACACTCTCGTCTGCTACTAAAATGTTCATGGGCTTTTTCTTTATCACAAATGCCTCTACAACTACACACAAAATACTAATTAAAAAGACGGACCTAGTTACAGTAGCTATAATAATCCATTCCAGTGGTGTTCTGCCATTGGATAGCTCGCATATTCAGTTTCGTTGATTGTTTTTAAACAGTGTACTGTTTGATTGAATTACGATATAACATTCTGTTATGATTTTGTAAAATAATGGCAGTACCTTACTTACTGTTTGTTGAAAGTGTACCCATGTTTGTATTGCAGGGTTACAGCACATCTCGAACATGGTATGCCGTTTTGGACTATGGGACAAACTACTGTAACCTCTTTAACCTGATACAAGGTGTGTGCACGTGTTTACATTTAACATAAACAATAATAACAGCTAGTATTACAGGCGAAAGTAGTTTCTTCGGTAATCGAACAGTAAGATCCGAATTGATGAAACCTGTTTTACTTAAACGCAGGTGTTTAAGCATTGCAAATATATTCCTACTATATGCATTCAGATGCGTAAGAAAAAACACCTTTCGGATATTCTGCCACTGGTTTCCATAAGCGTACGAGACGGGTGGGGGACCTTAAATTCGAGCAAACATGATAGAGATATTAGGGCAAAATGTGCTGACCTGAGACCTTTTAACGTGTATTTCCATCATTCTACTCTCAAAATTAGTAATCCATGGGAAAATGCAGAGTGGTTCGTTTGCAACCCTATATAACTAGTGTAGCGGCCGAGACCCAAAACATTAGATCCACCCCAAGCGGAGGTATAACAAGCTGAAAATTGTCTCATTTGAACCGTCTAGATGTCTGGGTTTTTGGAAATGGAGATTGTTGTAGTTGAAATACTGTGCAACATATTGAATTAACCCCTTAATACTGTAATATGTACAAACAAGTTTTCAAATATTTGCTTATTTGATGCAGTAAGTAGTGGTAACTTGTAGAATTGATGAATATTTCAGAGTATTTCTTTGAAGTGAAAATGTTGCAAGATATTTTAGGAGTTTGATGCTTCAAATAAGGGTTATTTTCATTATAAAAAAAACAACTAAATTAACAGTATTTATTCATTAAATAGGCTTTTTAAAAATATAATGTTTTGCTGTTAAGGGGTAATTTATCAGATTGTGCACTATACGTCTGGGTTTTACTGAATTTGTTAATCAAAAGGAATCTTAGACGATGACTTACATCAAGTTTGATACCGTTATAACATACAATGCAATTATACTGAGAGACAAATGGACTTATTTTAAAAGACAATTGCCACATTTGGGGGCTATTTTAGTGGGGGGTGTTAACCCTTATTAGAAGCATCAAACTCCTAAAATATCTTTCAACATATGCAGATCTGAAATATTCATAAATTTTACAAGTTAACAGTTCTTCACACGTTACAGCACATAATGGGTTAATTCAATATGCCGTGTAGCATTTCAACAACTACAACCTCCATTCAGACGGTTTTAATGTGACAATTTCAGCTTGTTATACCTCTGGTTGGGGTATTTCCTTAAATAAAGTCCTGTTTTAGCCTTGGCCGCTACACTAAACGGTTTGGTAGTAATGCTAATAAAAATAAATGTTGTTATCCAGATTTGGGCATGTTCGTTTAACTCGGGCAAAAACCAGCCCCCCCTACAAAAATGGGAGCCTGTACGCCTATGCTGGTTTTATCCTGCAACTGTTATTTGAATCGACCAATTATCGTCATAGGTGTACAGGCTGCTATATTAGTTATTTCTATGCATTTGTAGAACATAACATTGAGCCTGAGATTGGGGTAGTAATACAAATACTATGTCTGCATCATCTTACCTTTCGACTGCCTCACTGGCACTGAAGTGCAACAATAGTCCGTCCCATCATTCTATAAATAGTTTTTTTGTTGTAAATTTCAGTTTGGTTTGGTTTTGGAAATAACAAAACAATTTTAAAAAATTGTGTACAATTGACACACCAATTGGCTCATAAATAAATAATTATAATAAATTCCATAGCATGAAAAAAACGTTCCCTGTGAGACGGACTATAAGGTCGACGACAGTCATTTTTTGCACCCTTGTTTTGGCTTCGTACACAATAGATAATATAACATATCTTACCGTAATTTCACTTGAAAATCCTTATTTCGTAAAAGGTACAATTTTTTAATCACAATATTTTCTTCAAAATACATTCAGGTGCACTAGTAATGTTCAAACAAAAAAATTCAACAGCAATTTTGCACTGGAATTTTTCCAGCCTTCTTTTTTTCCTCCTTATTATTTACTTATTTAATAATTTATATTTTTAATTTTAAAAAATTAAATTAATCATTCACAATATACAACACTAAATTACCCTGAAAACGCGTCAGTGATTAGTCGTATACAATTTTCTATATAGTTGATTGCAAAAACGAACCCCTTACAAACGTCCTTGTAATTCCCACGATAAATACAAATAAAGTTGGGGTCAGTGCTGGGGGTGGGTGTTGGGTGGTTCTAACGGACCCCTGTGGAGAACCAGAGTTTTGTAAAGGGGGCCCCACAAAATTGCAAAAAGGGTAGCCCACAAAATTGCAAAATGAGTAGCCTAAGTACTCTGACGGTAAGAGACCTAGACAGTTATCAACTCTCTTGCCGTCAGAGACCAATCTATATACATTCTGCGCGATCGCTGCCTACCAAACGGTAGTGAAGGATTTCCACTCTAATACCAGAACAATCCTATGTTTGACATTAAATACCTTCATCGATCATTTTCAAGCTCCCCTTGATAAAAAAAAAAAAAATCATATATTAATCACTAATGCAGAAAAAACTGTCAGCAAATGCGTATTTAACCGGAACTTTATTGAAAGGGGGTGCTGTTTGAACATTAATTCGAGCTAAGCACGTTTCAATTCCGACATTTGATCTCAGTCTTAATGTGGGCATACATCCATATTTTAATAATGCATGTTTATCTTTTCAGGAATTGGTCTCGACAAATCTGCTAATTACACTGAAACTACAAATGACAGCATTTGCACCCAACATTCCACGGCAAACTGTGATAAATACTAATTGAATAAAAGGTGGTTTTTTCAGCATTCTACTTGACGTTTCTTTAAATTTATTTATAAATGGATAATGAAACTCACCAATATTGTTTTTGTCAATTAACATACTTGTTCTTTGTTCTCTGGTATCTTGTCACTGAATATAGATACCCAATTGAAACCTAATGACTTGTTAAGGCTGGTGTCAAAAGAAAACTTTTAACTGTTATTTATTCACTGTATCTCAATGTGTGTAGTTGTATAAACATTATTGGTTATATATCGGATTATTTTGCCAACAATTTGGGTTTAATGCAAGGCGAAGTGTTATCACCTATTTTATTTTATTTGTTTATTAATTACCTTTATACAAAACGGTTGTTTATCATATGAATGTAAGATATTACTCTATTCTTATTGTTGTATGCAGATGATTTGGTAATATTTTCTGAGTCTGTTGATGGTTTACAGCAAATGTTGGACTGCTTATATGAATATTCAAATCAATGGGGTATAGAAGTTAACTTAGAAAAGTCAAAAGTAATGATTTTTAGAAATGCTGGAAAAATTAAAAATGGGGAAAAGTGGTTTTATAACCATAAAGTTTAAGAAATAGTTGATAAATTCCCCTATTTGTGTTTCATTTTGCATTACAATAACAAATTCACAGTTGCTGAAAAACATCTAGCAGATCAAGGAAGAAAAGCAACGTTTGCATTGTGTTCCAATACAAAATCTTTATACTTAAATACTGAAACTTTGATATCATTGTTCGACTGTTATATCACTACTATTATGTTATGCCTCTGAGGTTTGGGGTTTCCACAAAGGGAACACAATAGAAAAGAAAATTTGAGAAATAGCTGTATTTAATAGTTTCTATTATGCACTCTCCACAGCTCGTATAATATAATTATATCAATTTATGTACATCACCACTGTTTACCTGTATGTATATATCATTATTCTGTACTGATAAAAGCTCAAGTTAATAAAGAAATTGAAAATTGAAATTGACTAATGTTGAGAAGGGTAATGGAGATACAGGTTGAGCACAGTCAACGAGAAGTCGCGAGGCACTTTAATGTCAATCAGAGTGTGATTGGGTGTGGATGAGGCAACTATTTAAATGAATGGATCCGTTTCCTATGCACAAAGACCAGGGCAGCATCATACAGAATTTTAAACATGGGTGCGTTGAGACAACCCATTTGTTAGGGTGATAGTAGGTACATGTGTTTGCATAACTTTTACCATTTTGTTGTGGCCTATAACCGGAAGTACCATTACTCATATTGAAATCCAAATGCTACTGAAAATAAAATAGTTAACAACTCGACAAATAAAATATCAAATACACAAGCTTGACTGTTTTGTTTCATTGAATACTATGTTTTGATGTTTTTAAAGCATTAAGATAAACTTTCTTGTGAAAAGCAAAATATGCTTATGCATTCGAGATAAAGTGAAAGTGAGACGGGGAAATACAGCAGTTTTACAAAGGTATATGGAAATCGTTACGTGTGACATTGTAATAAATATAGAGATGGTGAACAAAAGAGTGAAGTATATGAACTAAATTTGAGGTTGTGCTTATCGGTCAGTAGTTTGAAGCGGTGTTCCCATCTGCGTCTTAAAACGTTTCAGAACCGTTTTGGAAATGTTTTAACGACAAAATTGTTTGGTCGTTCCTATACAGTGCTGTTATAACGTTGTGAAAACTTTTCAACCAAAAAGCGTCTAGACACTTTTCACACCGTTCCAGTTGAAACGGATAGGCTGGAACAGTTTAGGTATTAAATGTGAACGCTTTATTGTGTTTTAACTAAGGCGTTTGCATCTTGGAATAATATATGATGTAATACTAATATTGAAAGAAAGAAAGAAATGTTTTATTTAACGACGCACTCAACACATTTTATTTACGGTTATATGACGTCAGACATATGGTTAAGGACCACACAGATTTTGAGAGGAAACCCGCTGTCGCCAATTCATGGGCTACTCTTTTCGATTAGCAGCTAGGGATCTTTTATTTGCGCTTTCCACAGGCAGGATAGCACAAACCATGGCCTTTGTTGAACCAGTTATGGATCACTGGTCGGTGCAAATGGTTTACCCGTTGAGTCTTGCGGAGCGCTCACTCAGGGTTTGAAGTCGGTATCTGGATTAAAAATCCCATACCTCGACTGGGATCCGAACCCAGTACCTACCAGCCTGTAGACCGATGGCCTAATCACGAAGCCACCGAGGCCGGTATATTGAGAAAGGAAACCCGCTGCTACCACTTCATGTACTACTATTTTCGATTGGTAACAAGGCATTTTTTATATATATAGAATCCCACAGACAGAATAGTATATACCACGGCCTTTGTTACACCAGTTGTGGGGCACTGGCTGGAATGAAAAATAGCCCACCGACGGGGATTGATCGTGTATCGAGCGCTGTAGCATTGATCTACGACCCGTGTTGAAGCCCAAAATGCCCCAATTGGGACATCTTGGGCTGTACTCGGCTTAAATCGTTCAAATTGATTTTTGTTTAACGACATCTCAAGAGCACATTAAGTAAACATTGGCTATTGGATGTCAAACAATTTCCATTAACAGCATTTTTGTTTTTATTTGCACTTTCCCCCAAAAAGGACGGCACATAAAAAAATCCTTTGATATACCAGTCGAAAGGCTCTGGTTACACCATTTAAAGGCATGTAGACATTTTAAAACTGTGCGTGCCCAAACGATTTTCCTATTCCAACCAGTGATTCATGAATCATAGAAAATAGTATGAAATATGCTCTGTAAATAGGTAGATACTTTATATGTGCATGTATGTGTGTGCGTATATCTACTATCTAAGTATATATGTGTGCATGTATGGATATAGGTATGTATGTATGTATGTATGTATGTATGTATAGATGTAGGCAGGTGGGTGGGTGTATACGTACGTACGTATGGATGGGTCGATGGATGGTTTAAAGTCTGTTTTGTTTAATGACACTACATATACATAGTGCATATAAAAGATCCCTTGCTACTAATTGGAAAATGTAGTGGGTTTCCTCTCTAAGACTATGTCAAAATTGCCATATGTTTGACATCCATATAGCCGATGATTAATAATCAATGTGCTCTGGAGGTGTCGTTAAACAAAACAAACTTTTTATACTCTCGGTGAAGTGTACCGGGGCCCAAAGTATAACATTTGTCACCATGGTGGAAATTAATCTCATTCATGAAAATAAAATTCATGAAAATATAAGATGACATTTTCTAAAGTTGGTGCGAGCAAGATAGTGGCCATTTTCCAAAATGGCCACCAATCCATCAATAAAATTGTATATCTTATGGAGTCGATAAGTTCATCAAAACGGTTTGTTATACTGTCCGATAATTGGTTCTCAAACAGTCAAAATGGCTCATGAAAATGGCGGTGTTTTGGCATGAAAATCTAATAATTTGTTGGAAAGACACATTTAATGTTAAATGTTAAATATTAAATTTTAATGGTTGATAAGTTTAGTTGACATGTTTTGAAGAATATTAAAACAAAATTTAACCTACAATTGTAAATGTTTGTCTAAAATGATAAACCAAGATGAGATATAAATGCTATGCCATTTAGTCAATTGATTGCTCATTGGGTAAGCATTGTTGTCATTATAGAGCTATTAGCACTCACAAGTTACCACAACGACAATACCACACCATGAATGAATGAATAATGAATAAATGAATAATGAATGAATAATGAATGAATGACCTGCTAACACATCCACAGCACGAAAATCACTGAGAGTAATATATAAATTGAGTACACAGTGCTATGTATACTACCGTCCTCATATCCACATAGTAGTTATCATCTGGTACACTGGCGTCTTCATCTTTCTATCATCTTCACACACAACATAATCATTTATTACCTGATGTTCTGCGTGGTTATCCATTGTCAAAGCATGATCACTTTGAAGCACAAGAAATGGGCGGTTACTTTCGTATCGGATTGTTCAGCAATTCTGGGTAACATCAAAACTGGTTCATTAGCTTGGATACCACATACCCATAAACCATTTTTCTTTTCTCACGTTTGGGTGTGGTGACGTCTCGCAATGTCATCAGCCGGTAGAGGAATCACTGCACTGCTATGTAAGTCTTCATTCTGGGTAGCTTATTTGGTGAATTCCATCGTGCCTTATGGGACATTTGATAAATAATTCCCAAATTGTAGAAGAACATTTTAAACATTTAAATAACAAATAATGGTGTGGATATCACATATCAAATGAGAAATATTTATCTTTCTAAAAATTATAAAACCGTATGGCAACTTGATTCGTCTTGTTAAGAAGACACGTGGGACGTTTACGGACCACGTCTGTACTGACGTTATAATCACTATCTCAGCTTGAAAGATATGATTTTTGTTTACAGACCTTTTACTAGCTAAATATCGCAATTCTGCATTAAGATCAGTTTTGAGAGAAATATCTCTTTCACTTTTAATACTGCTTTCTTTTCTAGTAAATAACTGATGGGACAAAAACATGTAACTGACGAGATGCTATCTTTACAAAACTATAAATCGTTTTTGTGATGCATATGGTTTGTCAATATTCTAGTAAGCCATTAAAAAAAAACGAACTGAATACTATGCTTGTTTCAGAAAGTGGAATCATTATACATTTCATTTACGTGCATGATTTATCAGTGAACTAAATTTGAAATCTTAGTGAAAATGCAACTTTACCATGGAATTACCATTTGCAAGCACACTTTTCTTACTGGCTACCTACTATTGAAGATTGTTCAGCTAAGCGCAATATGCATTTTCATACAGGGACCCAACGTTTGGTGGCCGCCAACTTTTCTTCCTAAAACAATATCCCTTGTGTTCCCAAGTTTGCAATCAACTGTAACTGGTCAACTTTCTTTATCATTAAATTGAACATCTTCTGTGCCACAGCCAAATAATGATGCTGTATCGCTTATTCCATAGCTAATCATATATATCATGTGCTGATGTAAACCACTTAAGACTGGCATGGGGTCATGGGAAACACTAAGTATACTGATAAATAATGAAGAAAGTTACGGTTTTAGTCGTTCCCAACCTGGGAACACAGGAAATATTGTTTTAGGAATAAAAAATGGTAGTTACCAGGTGTTTTGGGCCCTGTTCAGTAACGCTGATTGCGCATTGTTAAACAATATTCAGTGAGACATGGTCTGTAAGAAGAGTGTCTTTGCGAAGAAATGGCCACTAGCTGAAGACACATACACATGCAGACTGCACCGATACCAGTTGATATAGCGATAAACACCATGCCCATAACCTTGACACTGTCTGTTTGATCTGGGGTAATAATAAAAAATAATTTAAAAAAAACCCCAGCATGTCCATGAATGAGGATTCCACCAAGTTTGATTTTGAGAAAACACTTGATGGGTAGTGTTTACCAAAACAGACTATTTGCATTAATCGATCACAAATTGCTGAACATCCTGGTGTGTACTAGTCGACCCTTTTATATACACATGTACTTCAAAGTGCTCATGTCTTGACATTGAACAACCTTGCACAGCAGCATGCAAGTGTATCCAAGGGATGCACCAGATGATTTTATTGTATGTGTAGATCCAACAACACAAGTTATGTTAATTGAGTTAAAGTATGTTTTGTTCAACAACATCACTGGAGCACATCGATTTATAAATCATCTGCTATTGGATGTCAAACATTTGGTAATTTTAACATATAGTCTTAGAGAGGAAATCCGTTGCATTTTTCTATTAGTAGCAAGGGATCTTTTTTATATGCACCATCTCACAACCTTTGATATACCAGTCGTGTTGCACTGGCTAAAACGAGATATAGTCCAATAAGCCCACCGACGGGGATCGATCCCAAACCGACTGTGCATCAGGCAAGCGCTTTACAACTGGGCTACATCCCACCCTGTCAGTTAAGAGTGAATCTGAGGACAGTAGTATGTATTATGTACAACACATTGAGGTCTTTCATCCACACATTCATTCATTCATTCAAACATACACTCACTAATTCATCCATTCGTTTATTTTGTTTTCAGGCTTTAGTGGTTAGGTGTTTGTGGATGCTGATAGGTGTATAATTACAACAACGCTTTTTAACTGGGGAACCATTGATCAATAGCATAACATATGTCGGTATCTTGATCTATTATTTTATACAATTATTTACAATTTGCAGTTATATTTTATTTTAATAATTTTTAAAACATCCTAACTAAACTATCAACAATCTAAAACTTACATTTGACATAAAAAAAGTCTTGTTACAAATATTTTCATTCCATAATTACCGTCCTTTTAGTCAGCCATTAGTCAACACACTACCTGACAGTATTAGAAACACCAGTTTTGACACCAAGATCACATTTCTAAGCTTTGTAGTTCTGAAGATATACAGTTTTCATGATGAACTGGCGGCCATTTTGAAAAACGGCCGCCATCTTATTCTCATCAACTTTAAAAAATGTCATCTTATATTTTCATGAACTCCACACCCTAGAGATTAATTTCAGCCATACTTCCGGCCCCTGTTACTAAAAAAATAGGCCTACGGCTCTGATGCAGGACTAATATCCGGGGGGGGGGGGGGGGGGGGGGGGGGAGGGGGGGTTAAAATAAATTTAAATTAACGGTCCTTTCGCTTATAGTTATCTTGTGTCAATTAGGAGATAAACATAATCTGAATTCAGATTGGAGGTAATTTATCGTGCATTTAACTCCGCTATTTTTTTTTTTTTTTTTTTTTTTTAACACCGCTAAATGACATTTCAAACCGAACGCGTTAGGAGCAGCCAGTGGTATGTCTTTAAAACGTTATCGCACGTATATGTGTTAACAAGTATGTGTTATCTAAAATAACGAATGATGTTCTCACCAATGGGTGTGTGAGAAATTATTTTTATTTTTAATATATACTCTTCAAAAGAAGAAACGCAAAACCACATTGTCGTAACATTTGGAGAATTGATTTAATTATTGAATGGTGAGTCCGATAATTACCAAATGTTGCAGGATTGTTCACAATTCACTCTAGTCCATTGTGAGTAAGTGATAGGACACACCACCAAGGTCAAGGTCATCTGGAGTCAATACCGGGTGTGGCCTCCGCGTGTGTTGACAACTGCCTGGCACCGCCTGCCCATTGAAGCAACCAGAGTACGGATGACGTCCTGGGGGATGGTGGCCCACTCGGCCTGCAAGGCTGCTGCCAGCTCGGGCAGGGTCTGGGGCTGTGGTTGTCGCTGTCGGAGGCGTCGGTCCAACTCGTCCCATAGATGCTCAATTGGGTTCAAATCCGGTGATATCGATGGCCAAGGAAGGACATTAATGTTGTTGTTCTGTAGGTAAGCCGTTGTGAGACGTGCTGTGTGAGGCCTGGCGTTGTCATGTTGGAACACTGCGTTGGCGTTGGCCATAACTGGAACGATGTGTGGCCGGAGGATCTGGTCAATGTAGCCCTGTGCATTCAGGTTGCCCTGCACGTGGACAGGTCAGTTCTGCCAGTGTGTGAGATGGCTGCCCACACCATGACACTAACCCCGCCGAATCTGTCCACTTCCTGCACGCAGTTTGCCGCATAACGTTCACCACGACGCCTATACACGCGACATCTTCCATCATGACGTCGGAGCAGAAATCGGGACTCGTCACTGAGCCACACCTGTCTCCATCGCAGTTGAGGCCATTGTCGATGAATCTGGCACCACTGCAGTCGGAGTCGACGGTGTTGTGGTGTTAAGATGACACCTCGAACTGGACGTCTGGCACGAATTCCTACCTCACGTAGGCGGTTCCGTACGGTCTGGTCGGATATCCTGCGCAAACCTGGTATTGCTGCGGCTGTGGAGGTGGCAGTAGTCAATCGTTCCCGAAGGTGGCGTACCCGGATGTAGCGGTCCTGCCCGGGGGTAGTGACCCGTGGTCGACCGGATCTAGGGAGGTCACGTGTTGATCCATGTTGCTGGTAACGGTCCCACAGTCTGGAGATGGTGCTTGGGGACACATGGAATACCCTGGCAACGGCCGTTCTGGATTCGCCTGCGTCTAGTCGGCCGATGGCATTGTTTCTCTGCGGTTCACTGAGACGTGGCATGTCCTGGATTGTCAACTGTCGGCCAGATACAGAGGCCAGGCAAGCGAACACCCTGCACTTTTATACTGTCGGTGTTCATGTTGCACGTGCAGACAACGCACGTGCAGTTGTGACATGGTTTGCACGTGGCTGCGTTTTTGCGAATATTCACATTTTGGAACTTTATTGTACAGTAGCTGCGTTTTATCGAATGTAACCGTGGGAATGTGTTTGGGACATGCAATGACCTTATATTCACAAAGCATGAACCGGTAGGAAACATAAAATCGGAGTTATAACCCGTTTGTACCCTTTTGCGTTTCTTTTTTTGAAGAGTATATGATATTGACGATACCGAAACACAGAAGGGTAATAATATACTGATCATATAATCTCAAGCTTAATACAACGTGTCTTTGTAAACTGCACTCAACTTTATTTCCAGCCGTGTCTTTTCAAAACGAATATTATTACATTAAAATAAACTCGTACATGCCATTTTGTTGTTTTCAGAACGCTGGGCAGCTTTCAATGTAAAGTTGCTCTATGAAGCGTTTTTTGTTACATGTCAATAAACGTTGTGCTGTTGTGATCTGATTAATTTGCATCTAATTTGCAATAATATATGTCTGTTTGTATGTATGGATGGATGAATGTATGTATGTATGTATGTATGTATGTATGTATGTATGTATGTATGTATGTATGGAGGGTGGGAGAAGGAACGGGTGGGGAGGGGAGGAAGGGAGGGAGACAGACAGACAGACAGACAGACAGACAAACATACATAAATACTCCACCCTTCCCACCACCCACCCACACCCACTTTTCGGCACTTTCCTACGCCCGTGCTTACCCATTGAGGAGTTTGGATGGGAGCCGATACCAGGATACGAACCCCACCAATACACTATCACGGTCGCTTCTAAAAATAAACATAAATGTCCTTTTATAGATATGTGACGTTTTAGGGTAATACCCGTTGAAACCGAGGCGCCACCAAAATGGCGGCAGAGGAAAGTGTTGAAAGTGAGTGTTTATCAAATGTTATAAACATCACAAGTGCAGTTTAGTGTAGTTTAATTAGCACAACAAATATTATCCAGCCAGTTGAAGATCGAGTTGTTGAATTGTTTTATGTATGGAATAAGGTTGTTTTTGTTTACAAAGAATGCGTTTTTTTTTAGCAGATGCACGGTCACCGGTGATGATCATCATCATGACGATGACGCATTTGTAAAGTAAAGTTTGTTTTATTTAACGACGCCGCTAGAGCACACTGATTTTTTTTCTTATCATCGGCTATTGGACGTCAAGCATATGGTCATTCTGACACTGTTTTTAGAGGAAACCCGCTGTCGCCACATAGGCTACTCTTTTTACGACAGGCAGCAAGGGATCTTTTATTTGCGCTTCCCACAGGCAGGATAGCACAAACCATGGCCTTTGTTGAACCAGTTATGGAACACTGGTCGGTGCAAGTGGTTTACACCTACCCATTGAGCCTTGCTCACTCACTCAGGGTTTGGAGTCGGTATCTGGATTAAAAATCCCATGCCTCGACTGGGATCCGAACCCAGTACCTACCAGCCTGTAGACCGATGACCTGCCACGACGCCACTGAGGCCGGTATGACGCATTTGTAACCGAGTAGCTCAAGTTAACTTCTAGACCTTCCCGTATTGATATGTTGTAGGGGTAGAGACCGCACAGGAAGACTGGTGGAAAGAGTTCGACCCGTACCCCTATAAAGACTAACCCTATGGGCCTATCCGGGTAGTATATCCCTAAAACTACCCTAACCATTGAAAAGAGGGGGGGGGGGATACGGGTCGAACTCATGCCCCCCCCCCCCCCCACCCTCCTTTAAAATAATATCATACTGTCATACAATTTCGATCGACATATGTTTTCGATACTTTGTTCGTAACTGTATGTATCGCGACATATTACGTCACTATCAGCCTGAACATAAACAAAGAAGTGTCTTGTTTTCTTTCAAGATTGAAAATGCTTAAGTCAAGCTGCCAACTTTATGTTTTAATTATAATATAATAATACCATAAATAGTGTGCATGTTATCAGTTTTTTCTAATGCAATATTTTGGTATAAATCAAATGCCTCACATAGCGAAATCCAGGTATCACAAATCACTGCAAATTTATCATCTGCAACACTGACATCTGACCTGCCAAAGTTAGAGGATATACCACGTGATCATTACACTAAACAATAAAATTTATGGAAGGCTGGTTGGGTTACCTCTTATGTCATTCACAGCAAAGTACTTTTCAGTAATTTCTGGTGGGGGCATGTTTACACGTGCATTTACATTTACTACAAATAAAGGTGGTTTGGTGGAATTAGATTTTTTGAAAATATATAGTTCTGTATCTCTGTCAGAGTACTTAAGTGACAATCTGAATTTTGGTGTCGTTGATACGTAGAACAAGAGGATTAGACATTAACCTGTGATGAAAACATAATGTAAATGTGTTTTCAGTGAGCACTGTCTATTGGTGTGCAAATTATTCAATATTTTATAGACCCTACACTGCCATAACAAGGACAACAATAGACAGCCAATGAAACTATCGAAAACATATGACATTTGTTAAAATATAGCGAAAACACCAGTACGACTTAGCAGCTATTTTTTTGGGAGGAAAACTTGACGTTCATAGGAAATTATCACCGTTTTTCACAATAAACTAATCTGACTTGATAAAGGTAGTATTATTGTATGTACGAAGTATTATTTTTATTATATATTTAAATTTTTTGCTTATCATATCGAAAACATATGACGCCAAGATATATCATCTACCGTTTGTTTATGTTCCCAGTTTCACAGTCAGACGTGTAGGTAGTCAGGTAAGAAATTTTAAAGTGGCAGGGTAATAAAATTGTCACGGTTTGAGATTGTACCCAGTTTGATATTGTCCTTTGCTTATTGCAGCAGCAGTTTTGCATTGCCCTTCGATTTTAATGCATGCGCAATAAGCAAAGGACAATCTCAAACCGTGACAAAATGCATAATTTGCTATCTTTTGGTACCTATATCAGGTGTATTAGCTGACTTTTCAAGCCTCTAAATACTATCATGAGAAGAAGGGTTGGCCAATACACAGAATCAACCAAAAAGTCTAAGAAAATACATAGAGGTTATTACCAGTGTTTTTTGGTATCGTCAATTTCGTATATTAGGAATAAAAATTGTATTATGTGAGCCTCTGGCGAGCATAATACATTATTTTTATTCCTCATATATGATATTGACTATTCTGAAATACACGAGGGTAATAATCTCTTTATCATATAATCTCAAGCTTAATACAACATGTTTTTGTAAACTGTACACGCATCTTTAATTCCAGCCTGCCATTACTAGATATTCAAATGGCGTAAGAATATGTGGTGCGGTATATTTTTGAATGGAAATGACATCAAACTCAAATGACGTCATTTTGGATATCCTGACATCAAAATAAACTAGAGCTTAAGTTTTTTTGTTTTCTGAACGCTGGACAGCTTTCAGTGTCAAATTGCCATTGAAATCTTTTTATTCGATGACTATGAATGCATACATCAATTATGGAGTGTCACCAAAGTACGTTTGCTTAAATGTCAATAAACCTAGTGCCGTGACCTCGATTAATTTACATCTAATTTGCAAAGTTATCAAATTCTTAAAGTATGTGATCTGAAAAATATCACATACTTTGATTGCACTGAAAATGTAAGATATTATATGATAAAACAAAATATTGGCATGTACAGAAATACGATACTAACGAAAACGCATCAATCTTGTCTTCAAAACCTTGCCGTTGTCTTATTTAATCAGTATTTTTAACAGCCTGTATTAAGTCCCATACAATTAAGTGTCCCATTTGATTGTATGATACACACAATAAAATTTATATTTTATTTGAGACAATTTCCGCTGAAAGCCACTAACAAATAGCACCAGTATTTGGTGCCAAATGGGTTACGTCAGGGCTCGAACTTAAGAATTTTTTCACCCACGGCAATTTAAAAACAAAATGCTGAAACGGTCCACCGACGGCAATTTAAACCCTGCCCTCTGCATTTTAAAAAAGAAAATACATTTTCATCAAATAAATAATTTTGCTGTATGTAGACCTATTTTAATGCATTAATGTTATATACTGGCAAATAATGTACACTAGGTGTAAACATTTTGCCATCATTGAGGAGCTTCACTAACGGTATTTCATGCATCGAAATAAGCATTGTGTCTGGTACTTTTGTGCCGTCAGTGATGCTCCCGACCTACAGCAATTAATATCTCGAGTTCAAGCCCTGCACGTGATCGAAACGGTCATTAAATATCTTTATGACCGCTGATACTTTGTCCTCAATTGCAGATTTAATTTGTCAGAACTGATGATTTTTACTTACCGTCATTGTTGATTCTGCAATTCCTAATACATTATTGGAAATTATGTTTTATATTAATGTAAACACTATTTCCTTCCATACATCTAATAAAAATGTGTCTTTACTGGGACTATTTAAAGTATATCCAGTTCTTTGTTACATTTTACCTTAAACATTATTTTTTGTACACAGGAACCAAAATACCGGTAGGTCAAAAACACATGACCCGTATGTCAGTTAAAACATTTGTAGTTTTCTTAATTTATGGCGATCATGCCCAAAATAAATATCGAAGTGTTGTCTGCATGTGCATGTTTATTTTTACATACTAGTGAGTGATGTCAGTAAAAATGTGAGGTCACACGTCAATAATTTTTCTATGAAAGCAAATACAGGTGCTAAAATTTGAAAACGTAAACTAAGGATGTAGATCAATAGAGTTTTACTTCTAAACATATGACTATTACTACAATATATATATATAGTCAGTAGTATATTTGAATAAATGGTAAAAGAATATTTAGATAAAAAATAAAAATAGAAATAACCAAAACTATTTTAAAAAACAAATAAGAAGTTTGTCCCACCTTATGTTGCATTGCTTGCAAGCAGTATTTAAAACACCATGCATCAATCTGCTGACTGCTTTTAAAATCAATACAAATAATTCTAAAAACAGTTCGTTTTTTTATTGCTTGTACAGCTGGGTTCTGGTAGTCATGGTGATGCTGCCCCACACCATAAAATTAACGGACCCATTCATTGGGATGTCACCAGACACGCTGTTGTCGATCATGGTTTTGGACGTCTAGTGTGAATCTGGACTCATCTGAAAACATTACCTGAGCCCATCGCTTGTTAGCTTGATGTGTACACCATTGACATCTGGCAGCAAAGTGTCTCACAGTCAAATGTGGGATTTCTTGCTCCTGCCAGTTCACCACGACTGGTATATCAAAGGCCGTGGTATCAGCTATCCTGTCTGTGGGATGGTGCATATAAAAGATCCCTTGCTGCTAATCGAAAAGAGTAACCTATGAAGTGGCAACAGCAGGTTTCCTCTTTCAATATCTGTGTGGTCCTTAGCCATATGTCTGATGCCATATAACCATAAATAAAATGTGTTGAGCGTCATTAAATAAAACATTTCCTTCCTTCATCCTTTAGATGTGGGGTAACGTAGAGTCAACACGCATGGATGTTACTTCTATGCAGTCTGATACGAATAGTCTGACCAGACACTGTAACGCCAGTTGTAACACAGAGTTCTCTTGTGATTTGATTGGATTTTTGACCGTGATTCCTCAACGTGTAAGTCCTAATGAAGTGGTACTGAACCAGAGATGTGGCCCTTGGCTGTCCTGAATGGGGACGATTATCCACATTTCTGGTTTGTCGATATTGGGCCCACAATCGGCTAATGACTGATTGTGACACATTAAGTCTACGGGCTACAATTCGCTAGGTGGTGTTAAGTTGGAGCATGCCTACAGCCCTGAGATGTTGCTATGTTTGAGACGTCGATTGTTGAAAAGTTACACAATTTTGTAAAAAAATAAATGTGACAGCAAAGTTATGATTTAATGTTCGAGTACCAAATATGAAAGAATATTGCCACAGTGCACAGTATGCTAAGTAACCAAAGTTTATAAAAAATGTGCTGAGGTGTCATCAGACAAATATTTCTTTCCTTTGATCTTCCATAACATTTCCCTGTCCTCTCCCCAAAGGCTTGATCTCACTTAAACAATTATTACAGTTTAGTACTGTAAAATTACCTAATGAAATTTTAGAAAATAGTTCTGTTTGATCACATTATGTTTAATTATGTACATGTACAGTGTAATTACATGTACATTTGTATGTATGGTTAATAAATTTACTAATTAACAGACATTTTGTTTTGTGTTTTTTATCATTCTAGATTCAGCCAAGGCTCTTGTCACTATGAAGGAAGGTATGTATATGCAAGTACAGTACTATATGTGTAATTACGGTTTATCATATACATGTACTCTTCAAAAAAAGTAGGGAAACTCTAATAAGAATTTACAATTGCCAAAATTGTAAGGTATATTAGCTGTGGGGAATTGTTATATGATAATAGGGAATAGTAAACACTACAACTGGTGGTTCAGTATTACAATAGATTTTATGACCACCAAAGATCTTGAAGGACGATTGGGGTCAGAAGTGAAATTTGAAAGCTGACATTTTTTTTAATCAGTAGTGGGTGATACCGCCACGATGTGTCAGACATTCATTCAGTCGACGAGGCATACTGTGTATGAGTCTCCCATTGGCCATTAGGAGGAGTATGTTCCATTCTTGCGGCGCCTGATGTACACGTCTCAGTGTTCGAGATTAACAGTATCCCGGTATCCCGGGGATACCAGAATGTAATTTTGGATACCAGACTTCAATAACCCAGTATCCCACTGGGATACCATATAATGTTGGGTTTTTTAATCCTGCGTTTTTATTTTTCGCTGAAACAGTGAAGTTGAGTAGCAATATTTTTAAGCTCGCACCCAGTCTAATGCTACACTGGAGCAATAGCAACATAGTAATAGACTGGGAACAAGAACAATGTCGTCCAATTTTGTTATGATGTAATATATGAATTTTATTTAAGTGGGATACTAAATTCTCAAGTGGGATACCAGATTTTGAAATGTTAGTATCCAACTGGGATACTGCCCAAATTTTTTAATCTCAAACACTGCGTCTCCCTATTATATCCCAGATGTGTTCAATGGGGGAAAGGTCTGGACTCATTGCTGGCATTCGATAGATGTTGTGCTGCTGGAGGTGAGCATTGACGATTCTTGCACGGTGAGCACGGGCATTGTCGTCCAGAAAAACAAAACGTAGACCCACACGCCTAGCAAATGGGACGACAAAGGGTGTGAGTATGTAGTCTGCCTAATGACCCCTCCTTGCACAATATGGAGGTGGTTCTGTCAGTCAGAGTGATACCACCCCTCACCATAAGCGATCCACCGCCAAATCTGTCAGGAAATCGCATTGTGACGTTGGCGTGCTGTTCATTTCGTCGTCACCAGACCCAACCACGTCTGTCAAGGAAGTCCAAAGTGAATAGGGACTCGTCTGAAAACATGACATGTGACCAGCGATGAATACCCCAGTTCTGACGCTCCCTACACCATTCACATCTGTGGGCAATGTGACGATTTGTCAAGGTAGGCACAACCTGGGGCAGTCGAGCATGAAGATGGGCTGCATGAAGACGATTTCTAATCACCTGACCCGTAACCTGATGAAGGTTTGCAACAATTTGATTTACCGTTACGGATGAATCGATCCTGTACTCCTGTCTTTGCCCTGGGACGACCTGAACTGGGTCGATCGTCAACATTTTGGGTTTGTTGGTACTTGTTCCATAGTCTGCTAATTACTGACTTCAAAACATTTGCAGCATGCCAATAGCCTGTAGACACTCATTGCGTTGCATACGCGCATCGTAAATTCTAATAATAAAATGACTAAAAACAAAACAATAACAACTGTATGATCAACAGAATGAAAAAGATTGACAGAAATAATGTTCCACAGTGATTAATGGACCTTCCTGGAAATTGTCAAAATCGAGAATGACACCCCAAGCACGTGTACGGGACAACTGCATGATACATGTGCATACTATGGAATGTGTTTCGGTGTGTTGATAAACAGACCTGAACATTCTTTACTAGGAAGTCTGTGGTCAAAACGTGTGTTCGGTCTAATAGTTGATATTAGCATTAATATTCAGGTTCCCCTACTTGTTTTGAAGAGTATATTATTATAGTGAAATCTTTGATACAGATAAATGCTCAAATTGTTTGGTTTGTAAGGAATGCATAATTAAATGTTTTAATAACACCATAGCACAAATAATATATCAGCTATTTGGTGTCAAACAAAGGCAAATTATATACGTGTATAGGAAAGGCAAATTATATACGTGTATAGGAAAGGCAAATTATATACGTGTATAGGAAAGGCAAATTATATACGTGTATAGGAAAGGCAAATTATATACATGTATAGGAAAGGCAAATTATATGAATATGATTATGTACATTCAAATAAAAAGTATATATAATTATGTAAACACAACCACCACCCAACAAAACTGTAATTTGTAAAAAGCTGAAAAAGTAAAGAAATATTCCATGTTGTTCGTTTGCTGCTCTTTACACTATGTTTTTACATAATTATCTAATTTGTATGGTTCAATATTACCATTTGCTGCTATCTTAAATGTAAACACGTCTTAGCATTTATTGAGTATATTAAATCCATAGTGAATGGAATATTGTTTTAATTGTTCTTGTTTGTTCTTGTAGGAAAGGGAAATTCCTTTAGTACACCTCCAAGAAGAGGAAATGTGAGTACTGTATTGTACTGTATACGGCTTGGTTCATTTTGTCTGGACATTGTGGGCTACTCTTTTTGATAATTTCATTACCAAGCCACTACGCTGACACTTACCTGCAATCCTGGGATATGTTGTTTTTGGTGTTCACATAGCAAGTAAATAATGGCCAGACTGGGCAACTGAAAATTGCAATATATTGAGAAAAAGATTATTTATTTGTAGATTTAACTTTGTTTTTGGTTTGATGGCTAAATTGTTTTAATGGAGCAAATATTTTGCTGCCAAGTGAGAAACCGGTGTAATATTGCTTGCCTCTTTCAAGAGAAAGATATGGGTGGGACAAGCACGTTTAAGACCAGACGAGTGAAAAGGGAGAGGCACTAGTCCTATAGGCCACATTGATGTTGAGAGCTACATGTAATGTAGGCTGCTGATTATTAAAGGGAATGTTCTCACTTTACTGCGATTGTTAAGATGTTGCCAACTAACAGATTTTATAACAGATTTTTTTATAAAAGCCCTCTACACCGGAAACCCATAGAACCAAGTCAAATGTCCGGTTTGAAGGCATATTTACTTCAGAGTATTTTACTTTAGTTTGGAGTGACTATATATTATATGTGTTTTTGATTGTCCTAATGTTTGTACATAGTAGGTCAAAGTTAATTTTATTTCCTAATATATATTTTTTCATACGTACAGAATTATTGGGACTCCAAACCCAGTTTGAGATACTTATAAACATTAGGATGTCCATAAACACATTGAATATAAAGAAAAGGATCTGTATTTGGTACATAATTTTAGTCGTTCCAATGATTGATTATAATCGAAAATTGATCAGTTTGGCTCTACAGATGTGTTGTAGAACATTGTGTGGGAACATTTAATTATACTTGTTCCACCAGTTTACATGGTGGAATTGATGTAAATATGTTTAGGTTTGTTTTCATGTGCACATAAAGAAAAATGATACTAAATTGTTAGTAACGGTAAAATTAGCGCTGTGTATTGTCTATTCCAATGAACACAACAATAGGCTCACAGTGGTTATAATGCAAATCTTTTTTATGTTTGTATAATTATAACCAACTGTTTATTGAAAGTTCACCGATTGGTGCAAACTGATTGTAGAAGGTGATCGATGGTGGAATTCTCAACACTGTGTGTAGTCTTTAAAACAAAGTTATTAGTCAGAAACATCTTAGTGGCATCAAACTCCGGACAGTCCCTTTAATAACATACTTTGAGCAAACACCCCCTACACTGAAACAATCAGTACTTGTTATTCTGTAATCATTTTAAAAGATACAGTGTTAATTAATTAGTAATTTAAAAAAATAAATACATGATTTCTTTTCTGCTTCACCTGACCTCAAACAAAGGCATATTCCCCTAAGGGTATTAATCTTCTAATTATAGTCCTCCTTCCCATTCTTGTCACATGACTGTAACTTCTTTTTTTCTTCTTCGCTGCTTTGGTTCGGACATCTTTTTCTTTGCTCCAGTTTAATCTAAACCATCATGGGCCTTTTCTGTTGGTTTAATTGATAGTTTTTTGTGTGGAATACCTTCCTACACATTATATCGGTCTTATCACAGGTTATTTTTGTTTAATTTACTTTCTTTTAAAGTGTTCTTTCCCGGCTTGTAAATTGTCACTTGTGTCGGGAGTCGGCCATGGCCTTGTTTACTGGAATGTTGTTTTTTATATTATGTCAGATTGTAGCATTCCTCATGTTCTTTGAGTGTGCCTGAAGTGTAAAAAGTTCATGGTGTGAAGAGTGAGTTGCATGATCTTTGTCCTGGCTTTCTCGCTCTGAGTGACTTGGCTGCTAGATGTGTGCACTGCCTGACATTGGGAGATGTAGAGTTTGACGTTTATTTCAAGGTGGTGGCCGTCAGGGTCAGAAAGAGCGAACAGGCTTCTAAGATGTCATCATTGGCGCCGGTGTCAACACTATAGCCCTCCATCGCCGACTCTGTGGCAGAGATCCTCAAACATGTACTTCCTGCAGTGATGAAGGAAACATTGGATGCCCTATCCCAGGGCTGCAGAAATGGAAAATATTCCCCTAGCTAGCCGGACCCAAAACAACTAAAATTTACTAGCCCACCAGAATTTCTATTATTCTGCCAGCCTATAGAACTCTGTGTGTGTGTGTGTGTGTGTGTGTGTGTGTGTGTGTGTGTGTGTGTGTGTGTGTGTGTGTGTGTGTGTGTGTGTGTGTGTGTGTGACGACAAAAGCTTTATTAAGGACACTTCTTTAATGATCAACATCATGTAGCAAACAAAATCAAGCACCAAATCTTGATTAACAAATCAATAAATTTAAAAATATTCTGATATCACATATTTTTTCATATAGATTCACAAAATTCAAGTGACATTTCACAAGTATTTAATAGAAAATCTATTCAAAACATACCTGTAACATACTTTCAAAGTAAACAAGCTATTTCTATGAAGTATTGACCTTTGACCTGCTCCATTTCTGGAATGTCATGCATACGCAGTTTGGAATTGTGGTCGTCTATTGTTAATGGTGTACATGCCAATTAACTGTTTCATTTGTCATCATTCTGAACTGTTTGAAATTCTGGTATGGCTGATGCAGTCTCGGATTTGATGCAAAAAAAAAAAAAAAAATTATTGTAAACTTATGGCGAGTGTGTTCTGTATTATGTTTGGTCATTTACATTCTTTTTTTGGGATCAAATGAAAATAACACCTGGAAAGCTAATGACATCATTAGAAAGTGACGTCATTAGCAATTGGAATAGGCCAAGTTGACGGTTCAAGGGTCTACAGTTGATTGTTTCCAGGTATTTGTTTCAAGAAATACCAAATACATGTAAATACAGTTAGTTCCATAGAAAAACAATTCAGTTTACAACGGACAAACCATATGGTGTTATTGTGTATTTGATGCCCGCAAATGTTTCATTTTTAATCGCAAGCTATCGCCTTTGGTCAAAAATGACATTTACGGGATCAAATAAACAGTAACACCTGCAAATCTAAAAACTTCATATGGGTATCTCCTAAGTCAGTCAGAAAAAGAGAGATCTCCTGTCGGACTGGTAGTTGCATTTTTTAACTCGTCTGTCAGAATTTTTACTTATACATTTGGTGAGCAGGCAAGCACTTCTGCACTCCAGCCCTGTCTACTAGCCAGGCTCCTGTTCTGCCTCCTACTGCTATGCCTCTGTTATAGTTATTTCTGCTACAGTTGAGACAGCCCACTCGTATCCACCCATGGCTTCCTGTGCAGGTTCCTATGATGGCCTCTACTATGGTTCCCGTGGCACCTATGGTTTCCAGCCCTGCTGCAAATACAGACCAACAGTCTGCCCACTCGTCAAGGGTGAGGGGTCACCAGGGTGCAAGACATCACTCCAGTCACTGTTCCAGGGACAGTAGCTGGTTTCTTCGGTCTTCCGCAGGTCCAACAGAGGCCTGGCGGGGCCATCCACAGTCTACATCTCCTCGACCATCCATTACAGGAGACCAATATGCTTATGCTTGGTTACTGTGGGACTTTCCAGAGGATGTTTCAACAACCAGTCTTGTGGTGGATGATACGGACGCTGCTAACAAGATGATGATGAGAGTCTGCCTTGTGGTGGCGTACAATCTGCTGCCTTCCGGCGCCATCTCAAAAAGCTCCCATGATGTATCAGTCAGTTTGATGAACTTCGTCTCCAAGAACCAACTTCCTAACCAGTCGCCATGGACCTACTTGGTTCAAGCTGTGTCATCTATTGTGGGTCCACATGGTATTGAGGACTTGTCGTTGTGTCCAGTTCTAAGTACTTAACTACTACATTGAAAAAATTAGGATAAGGACTCGCCTTTGACAATTGTTTGTTTGCATCATACAATGTTTCGCACTTGTTCAGTCACAGGACTTTTATCATGTTAATATTAGCCTTTTTGCACAGCAGATCGGCAACATGTTACCACCCTATTGGACTAACAAAACTTTGTTTTGATAACCTGGGGCTGTTTAGTTCAATGTTGTGATGAATAACGATGTTGTTAGTAACATCAATGGCATGGTTGGTTTCCTTACACCAGCATCCATGGTGGCTATGCCTACCCACCCTGTCAGAGCCATGCAAGCAATGGATGATGAGATCTTCACTCCAAGCAATCTGATGCTGATTTATCCATTCATCTGACAGATGCCACCATGCAAATCCAAATACTAGCACACCTCAAAGCATTCCATCTCAAAATCATTGAAATGTTAAGCTTCAATTAGATTAAAGTAACTTGAAATGCATTTCGGAACATCCACAACCCTTTAGCAGCTATTAATAACATTACTGCATTAAAATAAAAGGACCTTGTTGTGCTCAGAATGAACAAACGAATGAATGTTTAACGACACCCCAGCACAAAAATACACATCGGCTATTGGTTCTCAGAACAGACCAAAACCCTGTTGTGCCCAAATTAGTGAGACCTAAAGCCCTGTTGGTGGATATGCTCACAAGTACAAGTAGTTAGACATGGTTCATGTATATTGAAACTGTTACTTCATTAGGATTCATTAGGATTGTGTTGGGGTTTTTGGAACTGTCTCAATTTGGCAGACTGGAATCAGGAAAATATATAATCCAGCAGTAATATCTTTGTTTTTGCATTCATTCTAGTTGAGAACATTGAAGTTAAATATGGTATGTACACGTATACACTGATAAAAATGTTTTGCAATATTTTACAGGCTTAGCTAGCTTTTATTTTGTTGATTTGTTAATTTCCAAAACAATATTTGCCAAATTACTAACAGTGTTTTTGTCCAGCTTAAATTCTGGCATAGTAGCTATTTGGTGAGGTTAATAAAAAATATTGTTTTTGGTTATGTACTTACAGCCCGAAAGAATCAGAAAGAAGAATCAAAAATATTTCAATGAAGAAGAGGACACAAATTTCTCCCCTGTGAAAAGTTCTGAAAAGTCCAACAGGCAGCAGTCGACAGGAGTAAGTGTGACCTTGCACAACCCTACAAATATGGTGTCTTGTCAGTCTCTTTATAACATGCTGCAGGTGTTGCTAGATAATTGCAGACCTTGCCATGAAAACAAATATGAGGGGAGTGATTAATTGCTACCGTAACTTAGATTATGGGGAGCCATTTAAGATAGTACCATATTGATACCATATATATTCGCATTGTAATGCCTAGTAATGGGAACAAGGAAAATATGCTAAGGAGTCTCAGTGTAGTGATTGGGAGCGAGAGTGATAGCTCCCCTTAATGGCCTGATTCATCAAGCTCTTGTAAGCAACATCACATTGTCCTTGCATGTCTTTTAGCATTGCACTGCGAGATTGCAAAGTTACAAGAGTTCAGTAGACTGGGCCCCGTTCCACGAAGTGATCTTATCCCTACTATTGTCATAAATTCCTACCATTGTAAATTTAAAAAAAATCTACGATCGTTGGCCCATTCCTCGACGTGGTGTAGCTTACTATCGTGGTATATTACAGTGAAAATTTACAATTGGTATGAGGCAGTTGTAAGCCACTAACATAGCTGTGAAATGGCAGTTAGATAATGATTTGATAATTTTCTAAGAAGGATAGAAACTTTTTGTGTGAAAAGGATGTAACATACCAAATGCTGTATATTGTTGTGTATTAGCCAACTCCTAGGATAAACCGACCTCTTAGTTTGACCCTAAATATCAAGTACAAAATCATCGGCCTCGTGTATAAGCCGAAGTAATCTTTTGTTCAGTTGCATTGATTTCAATAATACTGTCAACAAATAGACATGTGCTTTTCTTTTCATTATATTTTCCCCCCTTTAATTATTACAGCACGGTAATCGTTATCGCAATGTCTTCCATGCCGTGCAAAAATAATCTAACACAGATAAATCATAACAGGAAAATAAACAATTCAAGCTGTAACAACATATGACTGCACACAAGTAATTAAATTATTCACTGGACAGCAAATAATAAACTCATTAAGGCATGTTTAATCCCTGTTTCCTCCTGACACAGAAACAAACGATTCTGTGGTCAATGACTGTTGTTCACACTAGTGCAGGTGGCGAAACCATGTGATCCAATCAAATAAGAGCTTATAAAATGATATAGACAGAAGTGTCGGGAGTGAAGGAAATCTAATATAAACTGATTGAGACTAGTTTCCTTGTCATATGGTATGTCATGTGACAATTGTGGGAGTAATTATTGTCGTGAAATTCATGTTATGTTTTTTCAGTCTGTAATGTTAATAATGAGCTTAATTTATTTATGGCATTACTTTACAGTTTAATGCACCCTCCCAACAAAACAATAATATAAGAAATATAATACTTTTTTGAAGAAAAAACACCGTTTTGTATTTTAAATTTGCCATATGAAAGACTGATCCTGTGAAAGAACATGTTTTTACCATTGAAAGGACAATAAAACAAGTAATTTTTATTATTATTTATCAAACTTGTAATGCATTCAAGAACATAAAAGTACATAATTTTGCATGATGGAGTGTTTTAATTATACTGTGCACAAATTATTGTTACAAATTAAGTCTTTAAGGGTCTGATCAAAATTTATGTTGCTGTTGGTCGTGTTTTCGATCAGGATTTTATTAACTAATTTGTTACCTCCCTATATAAGCCTACTCTCTTCTTTTAGAAAGTATTTCTAGACTTCAAAAGTCGGCTAATACACGGCAATATACAGTACCTTTTATGAAACTTGGTGTTCAGTGAAAAACATTCTAGGCCTAACGACCTTCACATGAAAATATGGGAGATAACTCTTATGTCTTATGCATTCGGCAGTTATTGCTTAGCAAATAAACTAACAAAGTTTCTTCATGGATGTCAGATACCAATGAATACATCCAAGATGTTTGACTAATTTGCACTTCTTCGCAAAGAATATTTTAATCATTAAAGGGGCTCTTACGACAACCGTAATGTTGCTATGTGGAATGGATGTAAAGTTTATGATGCCAGTTGTAAACCTCACCTTAAGTCACTACAATTAACCTTAGCTACAATTCTTTGTGGAAACAGTAGCACATGTAGGCTTACTTTTAGTGTGGCCGTCTTCCTTTAATTTTCTTCCGGCGAGAACACTGATATGTCTTCCAATAAAGTATGTACATGCATACATACAGGTGTGTTGTAAGCCAGATCAGTGTTGTATTGATAATAATCAGGTGTGACCAACATTTGGAAGATTTAATCAAATATTGTTTAAGACTAATGATAATAAGTTTTGAATTTATTGTTACTAATTCATTTGGAGAATAATCAGTTTTCTTGAATATCCAGAACTTTTAACATCTGAAAATACCATGTTTAAATTATGCACATTACGGCTATCTTGAGCCTCTGAAATTTGTGAGAACAATTATTTAGTTGCTCATACAAGTATAGTTTTACATAACCCAATTTACACAAGAATCTCATTTACACTTACTTGCCTGATATCCTTTTGGCACAACCTATAAATGATAAAACTTATGTTCAATTCTTAGGTGTTTGGTATGATTGTGTTACAGGTGACGTGTTAATTACATTGATATATACAGCATTTCAGAGATTTGCTTGTGTTCATACATGTACATGATATGTAACAAATATAAACTTTGATTATTTATAGGCTTCCAGAATAAGAAAGAGAACATCGAAAGTTTATTCTGAAGAGGATGACAAACTTTACTCTCCTTCCAAGTCTCCCAGGAAGTCCAAGTCTTCATACTCAGTCCCTGTACGTTACTTTAAACAGTTGCCGTGATAGTGCTGATACTATAAACCGGTTTACCGGTATATACTATGATCTTTCAGCAGTTCGATATGAACTGTGGTACAGTTTCATGAATCACAATTTTTATACATTATTGTTTCCTTGTATCTTATAGGGAAATAAACAAAAAAACCCCAGCATTTTATTAATTAGAGATTACATGAAAAATGTCATGCTTTTTGTCCTCGGAGATCTTATCGTAGTTGATATAGGTGACCATCTAGTATATTGTCCCACGCTTACAGCCACTAATTGTCTGGCTTAAAAATCAAGACATTTGGTTGGTTGCTTGCCACTTCACTTTCATTCATATGTTTCCATGCATGACTCCGATTACACTTGTATACAGTGTTTATATTGTATGTTACTTTATATGGTTAAACTGGTCTGGGTGGCGTCGTGGTTAGGCCATCGGTCTACAGGCTGGTAGGTACTGGGTTTGGATCCCAGTCGAGGCATGGGATTTTTAATCCAGATACCAACTCCAAACCCTGATTGAGTGCTCCGCAAGGCTCAATGGGTAGGTGTAAACCACTTGCGCCGACCAGTGATCCATAACTGGTTCAACAAAGGCCATGGTTTGTGCTATCCTGCCTGTGGGAAGCGCAAATAAAAGATCCCTTGCTGCTAATTGGAAAGAGTAGCCAATGTAGTGGCGACAGCGGGTTTCCTCTCAAAATCTGTGGTCCTTAACCATATGTCTGAAGCCATATAACCGTAAATAAAATATGTTGAGTGCGTCGTTAAATAAAACATTTCTTTCTTCTTTTTTTCCATATGGTTAAAGTGACGGACATAGACATAAAATCAGGTCATTCTCTATGTATGAATAGTCATTTTATATGTGTATGTTACTTTATAGATATAAAGTGATAGAATAATCCTGTTCAGGTATGTTAATATACTACTCAAAAGAATTTAAGGGTCAAAAATTTATAACCAAATAAGTTTCAGAGTGTATTAGATTGATGATGTAAACTACACCAAATTTTTTATTTATTGTTCCATATTTACAAGAAACCACAAATAAACGTCACTGTGTACAAGAAAGTCACATGACATGCTGTCAAAGTTGAAGGTTGTCAAACATGGATTTTACACATTAGAACATTCGTTTAATAGTGTGTGAATCCACCCCTGACGCGAATACACTCGACACATCGTTGTCTCATGCTGTTGATCAGACGTCTGAAGAACTCTTGGGGAATGGCCTGCCACTCTGCCATAAGAAGTTGACCCAGATCATGAAGGTTGGCCGGAGGGGCATGGTTATCTCGAACTCTCCTGCCTAATTCGTCCCAGGCGTGCTCTATTGGGGCCAAGTCAGGCGAATATGCTGGCCAATCCATCCTGGCGATACCTTGTTGTCTGAGAAAGTCCGTTACCACCCTGGCGCGGTGGGGTCTGGCATTGTCATCCTGCAGAACTGCCCCGCCGCCAATCTGCTGAAGGCCTGGGAGAACCAACGGCCGGATAATCTCATTCAGATAGCGGATTCCATTCAGATTGCCATCCACCACATAGAGGGGGGTCCTGTGGTGGATAGAGATGCCGCCCCACACCATGACGCTGCCACCACCGAACCGGTGACGTTGTCTAACGTTAACGTCAGCGAAGCGCTCCCCAGGACGTCTGTAGACACGAACCCGACCTTCGTTGAACTGGAGACTACACCTGGACTCATCAGTGAACATCACTCGACCCCACTGAACACATTGCCACCGGAGATGAAGCGTGCACCAGTGACGTCTGGCCGTTCTGTGACGTGGTAGGAGTGGTGGTCGAACAGCCTGGCGAGTTCCAGTCGCAGTCCGCAGATTGTCACGTAATCGGCGTGCAGTGGTTGTGCGTTGACGTAGAGCCATATTGGTGATGTAGCGGTCCTCTCTATTTGTAGTGCTTCGGGGTCTTCCTGAATGTGGACGATTTCGAACAGAATTCGTTGCTTGGTACCGTTGCCACAGTCGGCCAACGACACTCTGACTGACACCAAGTCTCAGAGCAACATTTCTTTGCGTATTGCCATCCTGAAGCCAAGCAATAGCCCTTCTCGATCTTCGATAGTCAGTTGACGTCGTACCATTGTCGAATTTGGAGTGTGCACCGTACACGAACGCAAGCTCCAATTATACGGAAATTCAGCCTTGGGAACATGGAATACACGTGCAAAGCGTGCAAATGAAGCGCTTTGTGAAAAAGCAAGTTATGGGCACTTAGCAGACCTTTCGCTTTCGCCCTAATTTACGTGCAAATGTAAGCATGTTTTCGCCATTAGAACTAGTCAACAGTGTCAATGACAGTGGATTTTAATTCATTTATGGGTTGCTTAGACCCACTTTCGTCAAAATGGAACAGTACCATGCGTGACATTATGGTCTAGCTAATATAACTGACATTCAGAAAATAATGTCGAAAATATCGTCTGACCCTTAAATTCTTTTGAGTAGTATATATATATTAATTTCGCATTTATATAAAATTAAATGTCTACCTACTTTTTCACTAACGACATGGTGGTTTAGCTAACATGCTAGTGAAATTTATTTTAGAATGGTGTACAGTCTATATTGGGGAAACTGAGTTTCACAGACCAAGACGGATGTGTACTGTTTTATAATTGTTTTCTTTTCGATTTAACAGTCATACGCTAGATCATCTTTGTCTACTATGGACAAGCGTCTAGCTCAGTCTGTTGGCGTACGACTGCGAAATCTGCTCAAACTTCCAAAAGCACACAAGTGGGTGTGCTATGAGTGGTTTTACTCAAATATTGATGCGTAAGTAGTGTTTCTTCATTTCAATTACTTTAATGTGAAGGTGAGGAATCTTGCAGTGATTTTTTTTTAGCAGGAGTGAATTTATGTTTTGCTAAATTCTGGTTTTGATCATCAGTACAGTCATAAACATTTCCCATTCCTGGGTTATTAGTCCCCTACTTAGAGGCACCGATTTTCCGTTTCAGATTTTTCCCTTTTCCGTTTCATAATGTTACAAATTCCGTTTTTTTCCATTTCAGTATTCAACAAATTCTGTTTTTGTTTCACTCACACACACACACACACACACACACACACACACCGCAATTAATTGCTGGTATAAAATAAATAAATATGCAATGAGGCAAAACACGGGAATTTAACTTGTGAATACGCCACGACACAGACTTTGGACATTTTCGGTTTTCTTTACGATATGATGGGGAAAATAATTACAAACGATCACACTATAAACCACTTCCTTTGTATAATTTATTTTGAACAAAGCCTGGCATACAATATGCAATTACTGCATTCCTTTGTGAGATCGGAAATATGGCAATGCCACAAATGTTAAAAATTAATAAGCAAACATAACATAATATATCTTTCACTTGAGTAAATATCGGACAATTTTAGCTCACAATGTTCGGTTTTTCCCGTTAAATCGCCGGGAATAAGCGAAGAAAACACGACTGGTAAAACGTCTAGATACTCTGCATTAAACATTTGTCGTAACATACAAAGGTACTAGTGTCGTAGAGTAGCACAGGCAGATGTCGGTGTCTATAGTTTCTAGTTCAAAAAATATATTTTAATTAATCAAATGCGCTATTTAAAGTTAAATAATGTTTTGGAACAAAATCGGGAATTCCGTTTCAGATAGGTATTTCCGCGATTCCGTCCGCAATTCCACGATCGCGGAAAATCAGTGCCTCAACCTACTGGTCCAACCAAAGGGGACTATAGGTTTCATCTCCATCTGTCTGTCAGGTTGACCCACGCTTACAGGGTATGCACGTTTTTTGACTGGCCAATCAGGCCACTCACAGCAACACTTTGACTCGCCCATACAACTCTTGAATGGCCCGCGACCAAATTTCGTAAAAAAAACCCTCAACAAAACCTTACTTGAATTGCACTTTAAAAAACTTGTTATCATATCATACAAACAATAATAACAACACAAAAGAAGGAAACAGCACTTGTTTTAGTTTTATTACAAACTGTTGTAATTAATTTATAATTATTATGTTGTCACGGAACCCACACAATCAAACATGTGGACTGTTTTACCAAGTCTCGGTCTTGGCATGAATAAGGTGCTTTTATGGCCGTATGACGAGGAATTAAAAAAATACTAAGCTGACAGCAATCTATACAAACAATAATCACATCCACTAGTGGAATAAACACACAACCCAAGTTAAAAGCATAATCATTGTTTAGCAACACTGGCACGTGCACAGGTAATGATAGCTGTTGTTGACGACATTCAGGGCTACCTCTGACACTCGCCAAATTCGCCAATAGCCAATTTTGAAAGCAGTTGGCGAATTTTATTTTAATTTGGTGAAATAATTTCACGTAATAATTGACATTTAAAAAACAACTTGTTGATTTTTGCAATTTTTAACGTTTACTAGACAATTTGGCAACATGTTTTGCTCACCCAGAGCTAGCCCTGACACCGTTCGCAATGACGATTGGGTGTTTGGTATAGGAGACTGGGTATATTCCAGAAGAAACGAAAACTTTCCAACACAATTAACGTTGGAAAACTTCAGGTTCCTAAACAAAATCTTTCTGCGAAACATAGCGAAGCAGAATGTGACAAGTTGTTCCGATTGTAACTAAATGGAAAGTAAAGACGGACATGGCCGAGGTGTTCCGATTGTAACTAAATGGAAAGTAAAGACGGACATGGCTGAGGTGTTCTAATTGAACCTACGAATACATTTACGTGGCCGAGGTTTTCTGAGTACGTAATCAAAACCTGCCGAGGCATTCCGAATGACTTTAGACTGTTCGATAGACTGGGGAAGTGGTTGCTATCATATCATGTCTTATATGGGTTTGGTTGCATACTAATAGGAAACCAGTTGAAAACAATAAATAAAAAATAACTTTCCGATTTCTTACAGACATTAGTTAGTTTTAATACATAATACAATATGTGGAAATTTTCGGTTGCCAGGCAGGTGACATGTGATAAGGTTTTTACTTGCATGCCCGACGCTATTTTGACTCGCCATGGGCGATCGGGCGATCGTAAAGTGCACACCCTGCGTTTACATTTTTTTTAATGAATAACTTTATCATGTACTGTTACCCATTTTTCACAGAGTTATAACTTAGGAGATATGAAAATTTGTTTTTCAGATATTTGTTTTGCAATACCTCAACTTTATCAAGTTTTGTTACAGATCATGTTTGACTTTCATGGCAATTTATCAATTTTTCACTGAGTTATGGCCCTGGAACTTACGCCTGAAGATATTGAAATGAATTTGTTTTATGTAGTTTTATCATGTACCAATTTTTCACAGAGTTCGTGCCCTTGAATTTAGGAGCTAGAAAATCTGTTGGGTCCAGTAGAGGACATATAGGGGAGCGTTACTCTCAGAATGCATGTTTATTTACTATTTATTGTTCACCAATGAGTACTAGATGTATTAAATTAAAAATAGTAATAATATTGACATTCAAATGGAAGTAACTTGTAGAGAAATAAGTAAGAATATCCATAAATTAATGTTTTTGTTGTGTCTGAAAGAAAATGGCAGTATGTCTGATTTTGGGTAAATGATGACAATGTTTAAATAAGATCTTAGATTTTCTTTAAAAAAAGTTTGTTTTTAATGACACCACTAGAGCACATTGATTGGCTATTTGATGTCAAACATTTGGTAATTCTGACATGTAGCAAGTTTTCTCTAAAATGCAGCATATAGAATATATTTTTTTCTCTCCACACAATGCATGACCTCAGACCTGCATGTCATAGTTATGTGATATCTCTTTGCTTTGGCCTTTTACAACTTTGTATAATATTTGTACAAGTTGCTTTCTCATATTCTGTTATGTGAAACTAGTTTATATTGTTCGAGTTCAACGTGGACAACATTTTCTAAATGTCTTGTTTTTTCAGACCCCTGTTTCTTGGACAGAATGACTTTTCTATTTGTGTGAAAGAATCATTTCCCCAGCTCAAGTGTAGAAAGTTGTTGCGCGTTGAATGGTGTAAAATCCGCAGACTTATGGGAAAGCCAAGAAGGTAGGTTTAATAAAATATGATTTTGCATATGACTGTTTAAGACATTTGTAATTTTGGTTCAACACATTATTGAAGATTATTTGCACTTTTGTCAGTTCTTGATTATTTTTGCAAAATAGACTGATAGTCATTACTGTCTTTAATACTGAAGTTAATCCTTTGATACTAAACCCAATGCTTTGATTTTATGGCAGATGTTCTCCAGCCTTCTTCATAGAAGAACGAGCAACCCTGGATGAAAAGAGAGAGAAGATACGTTTGCTCCAGCAGCGTAAATTGCAAGAATTTCAGAATCTTAAAGATTTGCCTGAGGAGATTCCTTTGCATCTGGTTATTGGTACAAAAATCACAGGTCAGTATATGTATTGGCTAGCTCCACTGTTCACTGTCTCATCCTATTTATTAAAAAATAAAATATCCCTTGCTACTTTATTCTTAATGGCTTCATGTATGTGGCAGTAGTCAATTTCCTCGTTTTCTTTATCAGTCAGTGTTAGACATCAAAAAGCTATAGTTTAAACAAATGTGCCTTCCTCTTTTTTTTTCTCCTTTTTATTAAAACAGTTTGAGAAAGCAAAGAAAAGATATCTGCAGTATACAATATACTAAAGTCTGAACCACATTGCAGGGTATGACAGTTGTTTTCAAAAGTCACTAGCCACAGGGCTAGTGGGTTTGTAAATTCCCAAATTTCTGATCAATTACAACAAACTTTATATAAAGCTGAAAAACGATGTTCAAGGAACCCAACCCCTATAGTACCTAAACAAAATGGCTGACCAGTTTTCGTCTCTTTTAAAAAAAAATGTACATGAGTATAATTTTGTTTCAATTGTTTTTTTTTTTTAGTATTATTAGTATTAGTATTATTTAGTGAAATTTATCTATCTCGACCTGTAGAGGTGAATGAAGTTTCAAAAAGAAATTAATATATATATATTTTTTTTAACTGCATGACCTACCCAATTTTATTACGTTTGATCCTAAACCATTGTCCAGTTTTTCGATTTTGTTCCCTGCCCTCTCATCCAGAGTGGGTAAGTAATTTAACAAACTCCTCTCTCTAACGGGGCAGGACATAGTCCATTGGTAAAGCGTTAAATAAAACATTTCCTTCTTCTCTAACCACAAAATCAATTAATTAAATGCACAATACGATGTAACACGATAATGCATGGTCTTTTGTTCAGTGTATTCGGTAGTGAATTGTCAGCAGGAATGGTGATGTCCATTGCTCAGTTAGCCTACAGGGCAACATATCCCATGTCAGACAAATATCAACAAATACATGCATATTGGCAAGATTTAACTCGTTAATTGATAGACAAAAAAAAAAGCATCATCTTGTACAGGTATGAAATGTTAACCAAACTGCTAGTCACATTACAGGTCAAGCTGGCTCTGTTATTGTGTTCCCTGATTGCCAACATCCCTATCGGAAGTAAGCGAGGCATTAAATTAGAAGACAGATAAATAAGACAAACACAGTAATTCTAAACATGACTGGAGTTCAGGGATCGATTTTGGCCCACGGCACTACAGCTATTGCCGTAGGTGCCCTTGTTACTGGACGCGGTGCCCCAATAAATTGGACCGTGTCCATGGCCATAAGTAGCCGTGGTTGCCTTCCTTGTATGCCCTAGTGCCCTTCTCATGCCTGGTACCAACTACATTGAACTTTGCAGCATTTGTCACTTGCCGTGTATTCGTCCATAAGAACAGAAATCCAAAGAAATTATTGCCGACTCTCAGACACGCAATTTCGATGGGCGCAGCCATATTGTTATTGTTTACAAGCCACAGATCGGAGAACCACGTGGTCGCCGAGAAGTAACTGCGCAGTCGCTCTATAAAGACTGTTCTGCGCAGGGAACCTCATCTCTCACTCGAATCAGTGAAAACTTTACAGAAAGTGGCCTTGGTGCCCTACCCTTGAAAGAAATGTTGCCCTTGGTGCCCTGCCCAGTGGCCTTGGTGCCCCAAAAATTTCCTCAAACCCAAAGCCAAAATGGCCTTGCCCTGAATTTTTTTTAATTCTATCCCTGGGAGTTGTATTTCAGTTATACTAGCCTGTTAATTAATTGGGACTGGCCATTCACATATTTTTTACCTTGTTTACATGTGAGAGATTTTAGTATCACATAACTTGTACAACCAGTCAAAACACATGTTTTATTAAAGTTGTTTCCTGTCCGTGAATTTTGATAATGAAAAGAAAACATAGTCTGTATCTTGTGTATTGTTTTAATTGACAATGTAGAAACTTCTTGTTGTCTTGTTACTGCATTTTGTAGAAATCTAATTCAAATTGAATATTAGTATATAGTTATTGATTTGTTGATAGTATGCGATGCCAGAATAACATTTATCAAACATACATCAGTGGAGGAAAAACATTGAGCTAGCGGTGTGTGTTGTTTTGTGTGTTGTTTTGTGTTTTTTAAAAATTATTATCATTTGTTAGCCACTAGCCCATTGGGCTACTGGTTTTGCATGTGTCACTAGTCCTGTGTTAAAAAGCACTAGCCCCGGGTGGCGGACTAGCAGATTTGTTGAACTCTGCATATTGTTTACAACTACAATAAATTATTCTCCTACCTTTAATTACTGATACATTTTACCCACATTTTGTCCAGACAGAAATTATGAAAAAGCCATTACAATGATACAAATTGTACATAATAGATAATAAACATGTCACCTACCTCGATTTCGCTAAGATCTCCTTGGACAAAAAGCATGCAATTTTTCGTTGTCTGCCATTTTACTTTTTTATGGAATACTGAGGGGTGGAAGTCTCTGAACGTGACATAATTAATATGATATCATCACGTTTGCTTTATATCATAACACTTTATGACGTGGTTAGCTTTACATCATATCCTTTCACCCCTCTTGGAGAGTAGTCCATAAAAAGGCAAAATATGGCAGCCGGTACAAAATTACTACAATGATATATTTATTACCAAAAATATTAAATTACTTGATCCAAACTAGCTTAAATTACACGGATGAGAGAGCTACATGGAAATGCCCTTTTTCATTTCTTCTAAAAAAAACAAAAACATGATGTTCAGTACTGTTGACCACACAAGCTTCATTTGCATGTTTTCACAGTTTCAAGTTTATGATGTGTGCCTTATATTGTAAGTTATAACCAGTTTATATTTGTTAGCATTGAATACAATTTTTTGGCAGTTCCAGGGGTTGCAAAAAACAATTCTTCAGGGGTCCTTGAGCGGTCCCTGGACCCCGGCCGCAGTAAGCTTTTTTGTTCCAGCCCTTCTCATATCCCTGAAATTACCCTCCCAAATATTCAACCATGCTTACAGTGAAAGTCAAACTACCGTTACAAAACATCCCCTTATATGCGAAAACCAAGTAGGTCTACAAGAAAAGCATGATTCTACAACAGCTTGGATCACACAACAAACACATGCAGTTGTACAGAACATACAATGTACAAACTGTCAGTCGATCGACACAGACACATTGCTTGACTGTCTTTACGGCAAATAACTAGACTAGACTGGCTACACTTTATAACTTACTTGAATAAAATTACATCAGTTGGTATGTTAATGTGAAGGATGGGTCAAACATTACTGATGGTCAACTATTTGTTAGCAAAATATTGCATGTGAAAGCAAATCAAAAGAAGTGACTGGTAGATGTTTCTTTTGTTTTGGTTCTATCTTAGTGCTAACAGTATTTTTTGGTGTCTCGGGCATCTAAATGTTTACGATGTGTATAATTTCAGCTCGGTTGCGGAAGCCCCAGGATGGCTTGTTTACAGGAACAATAGAAGCTCTTGACACTGTTGACAGTTCATACAGAGTGATATTCGACAGACCTGGTCTTGGCACACACTCTATTCCTGATTACGAAGTGTTGGTCAGTGTTATTATGTTTAATATTGCAAACATGCTACTGCAACTTAAAACTTTTGGTACATTATCAAGGGCTATTCTAGAATTGATCAAATAATTTTTTAAAATCTTTTGTAAGTGGTATATGTAATATAATACAGTAGCCGTCGGTAGCCAAATTAGCTATTGGCTAATTTTTACATAAAAACAAGAGCTAATAAAATTTGCAAGTGGCTAAAATTTTGGCAAAGCCATTTTCATTCTTCTGATGTGAACAAACGTTTACATAATCTATTCATCACCTCAAACATAATTATGTTGTCAAATGTTCAATTAGTGATCTCGCAAGAAACTGTGTCGTCCTGAATACAGCGTTTGCTTATTTTAATCATGATGATTATTAATTTTAATGGCATGTTTTCGACATGTATGAAAGCAAAAATATATAGCGTGTTCTAACTTTGTAAAGTGTTTGAACTAGAAAAAGTAATAACTAACTGACAGTGCATGTCAGTTTTAATACACAGGGCTGAAAGACGAAGTATCCCAAGCTGTCAGTGTGAATATAGGACTGAGACTGCGTATGTCAAGAGATATCGTTGCAAACACTAAACAATATGATTAGACACAAGTAAAGCTTAATGTAAATTTGTAAAAAAAGCAACCAACAACAATAGTTGATCGCCTAATTGAATACTTCACTGCAGTTTTATTTATTTCCTTAGTCTTTGATAATTCCACATTCGTGGTCAAGGGCATGCATGCAGATCACGATCACGGGAAATGTAGTATATATACAAATTGCAGTTAAATGTACACTGAATATAAGCAGTTAACGATAATCATGACATTCGTTTGATAAAATATATTTGTAAGACTGAGGTAACATCACAAAAGTTAGCTGGATTTTCAGACCGTAATTTTCAATTTCGTTATCATTTTATCAAAAACAACTGACATAAATATATGATTAGCAGTCTTAATGGGTTGAATTTAAACTTTGAGTGGGTATGGCAAGTGTTGCCTTCAGTTTAAAAAAAATAATTAGGGCACCAATGCAAGTTGGAGACAACCAAAGTAAACTCTTCATTCAAAAGAGGGGCACGAAGACAACTTACTTTCTATCAAGTTTCTCAGACAGAAAGGATTTCACCTTATGACCTTGGACTCTAGCTTATGTTGGAAACGAATGCCTTTTAATAAAACTAGAAATGTGATAGACAGCTGTGTTTAAACTTTACCAACCTGTACAGTACAGTAAAGAATAACACCCACTTGAAATAATAGTATTTTAATTAGCTATAGTGTATTACATGTGTACTTGTAAGTTCTATGATATCAAATAACAAAGAAGGTTTTAACTCTTATCCATCCAGCTTTCCAACATGAAATATGTAATTATTCAACTACAAATTGTAAAAAACCCAAACTAATTTAACACTATTTTGATGTGTTTAGAGGACATATTACTTGTCTAATTACCAAAATAAAATTTACACAAGAACTTATTAAAAAAATGTTGTTGGTTTTTTTTTTAAACCCTACAATTACGATCCATGACGTCATTGTTTTTGACAGTTTATTTTCACTTTCAATCAACAATGAGTAATCCATCTATCATCTACTAGTTGATTTAATGTTAGAAGCAGGGGTGGATGATTGTAGGGGGCATTGGTCTCCAACTCTGAAAATAGTGAATTTCCCCACTGAAAAATCAAAGATATATATTAACTGTCCCCCATTGCTGTCTTTGGAAGCCTATATTCAAAGTTCTGATGTCAACTGATCTCTTTATATTTTAAATATAGAAATTATATTATTATAGGGGAGTGGTGGTCCTAATCATCTGAAAACGATGCATTTTTATATTCGTAAATACTCTATACAGTACTGCGCCAAACAGTTTTGGCTAAAACATTTTCATTTTTGCTATTAAAAAATCCAATTTGGCTAATTTTTTTACTACAGGTATTTGTAATCCAGGGTGAGCCTTGGATATATAATACTTGTATTCCTTTTAACAAATCTGATTTTTAAAAATCACAAATGCATACATGTAGCCCAATTTCCTGTCAGTGATTCAAAGATGAGAGGTTTAATTCTTAAACTAAGCTCAAATAAGCTTGGTTTACACTGAACTGCCGCACTTGTTTGTGTGCAAAGTCATTCCATTCAAAGAGATTTTGAGCAGAGATCAAAACTGAATTGTTGACATAAACCATACATGTAGCTTTTAAAAAACCCCATCTAACTTGTTTTTTTTTGTAGAGTACAGAGGAATCGGAAACAATTCCATTGTCATCTTTTCAAAAGAAGTCACGACCTCGGCCGGGTGTGTTTTCCCCTCCAAGATTCATTCCAGGTTTATCATCTCCTAGTCAACACCTGGTGAGTTTTCTACCTACCTGTTTGTCACTTTTAATATACCATCTCAATGTTAATCTATTCTTGAAACATTCTAGAACACTTAGATGTGTAACAATACAATATCTTATTGTGATACAAGGTTTTGATACCATGTATTGATGTAGAGCAGCTGTAATGTGATATATATGATATCAGCCCTCTACATAACTTTTCTGTTCAGGAGCCAGATGGTGCCTACTTCTATTGTTTTAGGTGCCAAATAGCAGAAGTAAGAGCTGTTTATATAGTAATATTTTTGGCATCAAATTAATTTGGAGTAATACCCACATGCAGATGATTTGATGTTTTAAAGGGACATTCCTGAGTTTGCCGCATTGTAAGATGTTTCAGACTAATAAAATATTTCTACGATTAAACTTACATATTAAATACATTTTCTTGTTTAGAATATCAGTGTCTGTATATTCAATGTGTTTCTGGTCGTCTTAATATTTGTAAGAAGCCCAAACTAGATTTTGTCTTCAAATAATTTCGTAAGTATAAAAAAATTATATTTTAGGAAATAAAATGAAATTTAACCTAGTACAAATATTAAAACAGTCAGAAACATGTTTAATATACAGCCTCTAATGTTTTATGCAGAAAAATATATTTGATACGTAATTACATTCGTTCAAAAGTCTGTTAGTCGATAACATCTTAAAACTGCAGCAAACTCAGGAATGTCCCTTTAAGTAAAACATTGTAAGTAATGTGTTAGTAAATTGTAAAAAAGCAATAATAGCCCAAATATTGTACACTGTAGCAGCTTTTAACACTTTGCATCTAGTCTAGTATAACATTTTTTGTATACACTGGTGGCACTAAAGTCTGCACACCAAAGCATCTGTGTTATATTTAAAGGCAAAATCTATCTTTAAAAATATTCGTTTTACTGCCACAATACAATGGAACAATAAAGTGTTACTACTGATAACTGAAAGTTAAAAATTAAATATTTTTTTAAACCTCAAGTAATGAGTGCTTTTTTAGTGGCAGCCTCCTGTATTTACTGGTCTGCATGACGACATTAAGTATGCACAGCAAACATTAAAACAATCAATCTGTTCACCAAAACAGGTAATGGATCCGACATTTCATAAGTTCTAGACAACAACACTTCCCATTATAGTTTGTTTCAGTTTAATTTAGATTATGCAAATAAGGTAAATATACTAAAAGGCAAAAGTTATTGTGACACGCAAAAGACAAAGATAATTGCTGATAAGTTTTTACTGCCGTGTATGAAACGTTATAACATGGAAAGAGAAATGTCCGAAGGTATGGAATCGAGCAATTGTCCATGAAAAGGGTGCACCTGCCATATGCAAATGAGACACATCACTAGAGGGGGTCCAGAGCGAAGTTCACACAGTCAGTAGTGAGTGTGTCCACCTTGAGCATTGATACAGGCCTGGCACCGTCATCTCATTGAGGCCACTAAATGCTGGAGAAAGGGATGGTGAGGGTTGCTGACTGGAACCTGTCGCAGATGTGTGGTTCAGATCCACGTGTCTTGGCGAGGGATTGTCACGGGTGGTCGGCCGCTACGGGGACGGTCTCTGACCTGGTTGTTTTGTTGATATCGTTGCCATAAGTGCCATATGGTGTTTCTGTGGACATTCAATTGACATGCGATGTCACACTGCGAGGTCCCAGATTCAAGCATCCCTATGACTCGCCATCTGTCATTTTCACTGAGGCGTGGCATGACAAAATTGCATCAAACAGTTCACTAATGGTGTTTTTCTGACTTCTGAACTTCTGAAGGCTGCACAGAGTGGCAATGATTTGTGACTAAATGTCTGGCCTTTTATTGTGAACACTGGACAGCATTTCTCCCGAATATTCCATGTTTCTTGCACAAAGCATGCAATCGCTGCAACAACTGCTTGGTTGCATTACTTTGAGCTGTTTCATGCACATTTTCTCAGGTTTACATCCATAAATCCATTCACAAATTTATTACTCCAAACAATCCATGTCACAATAACTTTTGCCTTTGAGTATATAACTGTTGTTCCATGCTCCTTAGTTTCGATAAAACAAAATCACAATGTATTAAAAAAAAAGCCAGTGTCGTAATTTATGATCATTATTCAACAAAAGTGGTCATTGCAAAGGAGCACAAATAGTGTTTTCATAACCATATAGGACTATGATAATTATGAAACAGACTACAGCTAAATATATAGGCCATGCTGTCAGCTTTATATTTTGGGCAGCCATATTGGTTGTGTTGTCTTTCAGAGAGAAATTCAAAGTAAGGTATGTATTGAAGCTTTTATGTAAAATTTTGTAAGTAAATTGATATACAATGTTTATCATTACAGCGGTGACAGGTGATAAAAAACACAAAAGCGTGCCTATAGTGCAACAATTTAGACTTTTATTCAGTCAAATTGTTATCTATCAGTTTTATACATATATTCACAATCAGGATGTTTTGTTTTGACAATTATTTTCTAAATTAAATTAACATTGTTTGTTTACAATCATACTGCAACATTTGTTTCAAGACATAATGTTACTTAATTAACCTGCACAGACTTTTATGCCATGCAAACTTATGTGACTTGGATGTATAGCGTTGTCTTCCAAACTACATTTTAAAATTTATATTTTATCCATCTGCCCTCTTTTCTTGCTTTCTTTTCATTCTTTCATCTAGTTTGTTCCCAATCTGGCCAGTTCCTCCTGTCTTTCCACCTCTCGTGCTGTCCACCTTCACATCTCAGTCCATGTTTCTCCAACTACGTCTGGCTCTTGTCTCTTGTACTCTTCTGTGCTAAATACTCCAGTTGCTGACACAATTACATCCACCGTATGGCTGTAAATGTGTTTAGATTCTTCTTGTCAGTGACACATGTACTTGATGGTATTTTAAATTTCAGAATGATGATCCATTACTGAGTGGTTCCCCTTTCAAGGGTCGACTGATGAGTTTAGAGGGAGGAACTTATGGCGGGTTTCCCATCAAGTTTCTTGTCTTAGTGGTATGTACTTAGCATCAGGCACTAATATGCGATTAAAATATTACAAATGACTTCTCCCAGAAAAAAGGGGACAAGTTGAAAAAAATTGGCGAAGTAAACAAGCGATTGCTTAAGACATTTATTTTATTAAAGGAGACCGGACACCAAACCATATATACGGCGTAATGAATTGTTTGCCGTCATAAACCACAACACGCAACTACTGCGCTCCCCATATTAACTAAGTTAAGCGTGCCAGTCTTGGTTGGGGGTTTTTTCCGGCGATCTCCGATGTTTGCCGGAAACTGTCGACAATTGATGAGCTAGACTGTGACGTCATCGATGAGAGGCAAACTGAAGAAACTACCAAGCAGCATGGACGAACTTAGCGATTCGAGTGACGAAGCATTGTGTCCAGCTTGTGCTAATGGCATCAAACCGTATCAGTTTGAACCACTTATCAGAGACTTTGTCCCTAATCCTGGAAATGTTGTTTTAGACGAAAATTCGGATGAATCAGCTGCCGACGAAGACGAGGAAGCCACACGGTCATAGACTAGCATACAAGCATTTTTTAAAACATAATTTTTTATGACATTTTTAATGTAAACTGAAGCAAATGGACCTAATTAGAAGAAAAGCACACAAAATTTAATATTTCATCATAAATCTTGTTCAGCATAGATGTAAATATGACACGTCAGTGGATATTCCATAGGCCGATTTCGCAAATTTGCCAAAAAGCGTCCCCTCCTCACCAAAGCAAGATATAATAATTTAACAAAAAACTTTGTTCTCTTAACTAATTACCCTCCAAGTTTTAATGTGTTTGGTTAAACCGTGTATTTTTAATTATTAAGAAAATGTGTTGCCAGTCTGCCGAAACTGTCCACAACCGGGTACAGAAACAGAAATGTTGGAAAATATTATACCATTGCCACATACTGACAATCACTTTACAACTAATATGTCTTATCGACAATATTATTATGTTGTCTTTGCATTTATTAATATAAAATACAACAGACCCGTAGGAACTGGGGAGGGGCGGGCCTAGGGGCTTGTTCTCCATCACATACTCTAGGATGAAAATGTATGTTTTAAGTTTTCACTACTTTGCATAAATAAAGATGATATAAAGATAAAAATCTAGTTTGTATCCCTCACTAGAGACTGTATTCCCCCTCCCCCCACTTCAAATACCGTTCCTACAGGCCTATACAAATGTAGATAATATGTAGAGGGTGAGGTTAGTAACCAGTTTCTTTTATCTTTAGGATTTTGTAATCATGATTTCAAACCAACTGTTTTTGGTAGTTTGCTCCACATACTGACATAAAACACATTTGTTATATATTGGAATAAAATAAAATTTTTTTTACAATATATCCAGTGTTATTTTCTTTAATCATACATTTGTGCCCCCCACTTGTGAGGTTTTCTTTATCACATTAATTTTTGCCATTGTAACCAAAATCTGATGTAGAGTTTATACCCGGTCCGTCAGTGGGCTCTCCCCCCCCCCCCCCCCCCCCCCCCCCCAAAGTCGTTCCTACGGGCCTTTAAAAACTAAATATATTCAAAGGAGTATATTCGATGGTTATAGGTTTGAAATGTGTTTTTTTATTGAACATTTTATTTGATGCACTTTTATAAAATTTTAAACAGCAATTATGTTACTATAATCTATCGAAAAAATAAAACATTATATATATATATATATATATATATATATATATACACATTAATTTCTGAGATTTTTTAGTACATACATGTAAGTGTACCCTCCGCACCCTCTGGCAGAAACCCAGGGTATTAAAATAATTATTTGGTGTAGAGTATTTTTAATATGATATACAGAAAGCATTGAAAAGTACAATTTTATTATGCTTTAATAATCGACATTAGCTTTAAAACTAATTAAACATCATTCCTTCTGGCCACAGTACATACATGTATGTTGTTCCTGCCAAAGTGTTAGCATTTTAATTTTAATGACAACATACTGAACTGACTATAAAGATTGTTAACTAACGTAATAATTCACGTTTTGAAGGTGTTTTGTTATAAGGTTAACAAACCAACTAGATAAAGAGACGTTAGTATAGAATCGTTATGGGCTGTCAGTGAAAATTAATTTGGTAATTATAGGTACATAAATGTGAAGTTTAAATATTCGTATGTGAACAAATTGCAATACCTTTATTTAATGTATATCTTAAGTACATACTTGTTTTAATTTTCACATTGTAAATGTACCATAACCTGCTGTATTTAGTTTGTGTAAAGCCCGTTCGACGACAATAATGCATCCATGTTTTAAAACAACTTTAGTTTTTTTGGAAATCGAAAACACGATGTTGGCCGTTTCTTGGGATGCATTGCTGTTGCTGTTGCAGTTAAACACTGCGCAGTTAACCATCATATACTTACGTTGACAGTATATAATAACACTAATTATCTTTAAATCAAATTTCCGATAAACCTGGAGAAAAAAAAAAAAAGACGACTAAAAGGCACAACCAAAGAATCAACACGTGTACCGGTATTGTTTGTTAACTCTCACCGATGACGTATTGCCTCGCTTTTGTTCAGATCTATGCATAATCCCGCCCACTTCTGTTTTTACCCCAAACCTAAGACGCGCAGCTGACCGGTGCCTCACAGCGAGCCGGGCGTTAGAGTAATGCGGTATTTGACGCTAACTTAATCCATTACACACTACATGTCTTTTGGTGTCCGGTCTCCTTTAATAAACTGCAGCATTTCTCATTTCTACCTTTTTATTGAAATGTACAATAATATTTATGATCATACAGTGCTTACAGTGTATGGGAATTAAAAGCTATAAATAGGGAGTCCCATTTTTTGGTAACTTGCATTTGTTGTTTGTCCAACCGGCCTCGGTGGCGTCGTGGTAGGTCATCGGTCTACAGGCTGGTAGGTACTGGGTTCGGATCCCAGTCGAGGCATGGGATTTTTAATCCAGATACCGACTCCAAACCCTGAGTGAGTGCTCCACAAGGCTCAATGGGTAGGTGTAAACCACTTGCACCGACCAGTGATCCATAACTGGTTCAACAAAGGCCATGGTTTGTGCTATCCTGCCTGTGGGAAGGGCAAATAAAAGATCCCTTGCTGCTAATCGGAAGAGTAGCCCATGTAGTGGCGACAACGGGTTTCCTCTCAAAATCTGTGTGGTCGTTAACCATATGTCTGACACCATATAACCGTAAAATAATGTGTTGAGTGCGTCATTAAATAAAAAAATTAAAAAAAAAATTGTTGTTTGTCCAATACGAAATAAATGAATTTGTATGTCAGTGAAATATAATATAGTTTTCACTTTCTAAAAGCAGTATAAATTGTGTAACTCACAACTAAGCTGTCTTTAACCTAAAACATATTTAAAACAAAAGTATGTCTTGAATAGGGTGGGCAATGAAGAAGTCACTGGATGGTCATTAAAAGTGTATTTAATATAACAATATTATATTGTGCTGCAGTCTGATGGACCAGTAAGAATTCTAGTGGACTTGTAAATTATAATTGATGCTGGTCGGGGTGACTCGTGATTTATTTTCTATTTTTGCGGCACTGAATCTGTGTTTAGATGTAAAAAAAAAGTTAAAACATTCTTCCGTCTTTCCTAGCAGTAACTTTAAAAAGATGGTTGTGTAGTTCACACAGATATCATGAATGTACTACTTTATTTTCAGACTCGTTTGTCCAAGATTTTAGCAATAAAGAAGGACTGGATTCGTCAATTAAAAGAAATGAATACTCAAGCTGAGAAATCAGTAGGTTTCTTAGACAATTTCAGTGTGCAAACATTTTCAATACACAATTTGAGGGCAATTTCTATACACCAACAGTTTCAGTATGCAGTTTTAACACACACAGACTTTCAGTACAGTTTTTGTACATAGATACTTTTAGTAGCATGGGTTCTTGGTAAATTGAGGTACTTAATAATTGTATTAATGTATTTCAAAACTGCTTTGTAATTTTATTATAATTATTAGTTGAAGAAACTTTTTAATTGTTACTTGAACCAACAATGCAGAAAGATCTACATATTTGATGCAATCAAAAGTACACACATGGTTACAATTGGCCTACCCCCGCTCATTAAATGAAAAAATGTCACTCTTTTGAGTGTTATTTACTATTTTCAAGTATAGAAGCACAAAATTTCATAAAAACTAATTATATAATTATATATGTAATTTGTATGGTTGAATTTATGTCTTATGTCAATGAAAAAGGACCTGTTTTTATAATTATTTCTATTGATTTAGCAGGGATCAGCAGATTGCTGCATGTTATTTAAAATATTGCTTACAATATAAGGTGGGATTAACTTCTTATTTGTTTTTTCAAATAGCTTTGGTTGTTTCTGTTTTTATTTTTTATCTAAATATTCTTTTATTATTTATTCAGATATAATACCAACTATATATATTGTAGTAATAGTCATATTTTAAAAAGTAAAACTATTCATCTACATCCTTAGTTTATGTTTTAAAATTTTAGCGCCCTTATTTGTATCATCACATTTTTACTGACGTCACTCACTAGTATGTAAAATAAACATGCACATGCAGACAACACATCGATAGATATTTTGGACATGATCGCCATAAATATAGAAAACTACAAATGTTTTAATTGACATATGGGTCATGTGTTTTTTACATATTTTGGTTTCTGTGTAGAAAAAAAATCTTTAGGGTGTATACTACCAAATCAAATCCCATAGATGACAATAGTAACATATGTGGCTAAAACTCCTACCTGCAACGTATCAATCAACATAAATGCCACGGATATAAATACTACCACCCCTCACCCTTAAAGTGAATCACAAAAAAGTGGGTGTCAAGCTGCTCATTTCTGAGATAACGGGTAGCATCTATGACTACCCTAGTTCTGCACAAAATTTGAGTACTTTTTTTTACATGTACCCCATACATGTTCCAAGCACAAGGCTACTTGACACAGTGGTACTAGATGAAATAAAATTGTATACATTTTTAGCCCAGATGAAACTAATTTTTTTTACAACCAACACACTCACATATATAACCAATCACAGGACTTGTGGTGTTCACTTCTCTATCAAAAGTTGGGTGCACCTCGAACTTTGACCCAGCCGGAAGTTATTTGGTTTAGTACTACCTATACTGATAATATACATTTTTCAAAAAGTGTCCAGCTATGTGTTTTTATGACAACCAGGATCTGGTGTATTCTGACATAAAGTGACAGCCTCACTGAAACTCTTGTTTCTACAGTGCAACCTAATATAATGTACACCTCATAAGGCATATATATTCTATACAGTTTTGTACAAATGCAATATGTCATATTAAACAACAAAATGTTTTAAAATAAAACTCCTGAAGATGTTTACTGTCAGTTTGGTGTGTGTACTCAGGTATATGTGTAGAGACAACAAAGATAGTCAGAGTACCTCTATTCCTTTAAAGTATTCCATTAAAACACATGCACTTGACTGACCCCTAGATTAGGAGACCTGAACAGGTATATCAAAGAAATATCAGTATTAAAAAAATACACTGTCTGAGGAAAGAAACACCAACATGACTGTACCTGTATGAAGTAATAACTTAATGTTCTGGACATTAGTGTTGGGAGGAAATCCTGTATGCAGGGTGTGGCTGTCTTCAACTTACCAGGTTTGGGAATTTCAAATCCATCGGCAATGCTGATTTTCATAATGAACCATCAAAACCATTGGGAGCCACCAATATTCCTGACTATATTTTATGTGTAGCCTACTGTAGTTGGAGCTTTTAATATTTGTGATATCTGGAATTATCATCCAGCTTTCACACATTTTGATTAATTACTTTAAAAAACTACTTTTAAATGACATAATTACCCGAACATCTATTTTATTGCATTATTTTCTAATCCAGATCAATACAATATGTATATTGGATGTATTTCTACAATCAGTAATCCGGCATTTTATTTAGCTAGTAACACTGGGTAATACAGCTTTAACAATAAAATAAATTACCAACTTACTCCAAGGCAGATAATCAAATCTGAAAAAAATTGGTTCTGAATCCAGTATAAACCTAAAATGGTCTTCATGAGAGCAAACTAAGTGATTATTAAAAAAACATATTTGATCTGGAGATCTAAAGGTATGTTTAACAAGATTATTGTTATGTATAACTAAGAACAGAAGGCACAATAGTGACAACAAATTTAATTATGTCTTTGGTGAAGTTTTTCTTTAAATTTATTTTAAATTTTGCATAAAACTACAAACTTGTCTAAAATATAACTTAGCACCCTATAAATATGTCAAAATGACAATAAAAATCAAGTTCTTTACAAATTTGAGTTTTCAGAATTTCTTACATGAAAAATTAACTATGTTAATGGAAACTAAAGACATTAACCCACTATTGACACATGTTATTTTTAATATAAAAATAAATTGCTATTAAAATCTTAATTCAGGTTGCCTATATATAACACCATATTTAAGAGCAGTTGTATATGGCAAGTCAAATACCATGTAAAAAGAAATTATTGAAATATTTACAGTATGAATTATAGGCCAAAACCAACTTTTCCTCAGTGCTAACTTTGATTCAAACTCCATTCAGAGCCATGTACAGTGATTAGTGTCAAGGTCAAAGTCATTGTGAACTTGCGTGGTCCAGTGACAGCTAATTAATCAACCAGTATAGTTTAATTAAATAAAATCACAAAATCATAATATTTTTTATTATGCACTGAATATGTGCTATAGGGTGTATACTACCAAATCAAATCCCATAGACGACAATAGTAACATATGTGGCTAAAACTCCTACCTGCAACGTATCAATCGACATAAACGCCACGGATATAAATACTACCACCCCTCACCCTAAAAGTGAATCACAAAAAAGTGGGTGTCAAGCTGCTCATTTCTGAGATAACGGGTAGCATCTATGACTACCCTAGTTCCGCACAAAATTTGAGTACTTTTTTTTACAGGTACCCCATACATGTTCCAAGCACAAGGCTACTTGACACAGTGGTACTAGATGAAATAAAATTGCATACATTTTTAGCCCAGATGAAACTAATTTTTTTTATAACCAACACACTCACATATATAACCAATCACAGGACTTGTGGTGTTCACTTCGCTATCAAAAGTTGGGTGCACCTCGAACTTTGACCCAGCCGGAAGTTATTTGGTTTAGTACTACCTATAAGGTAAAATGTAACAAAGAATTGGATATACTTAAAATTTCTTAGCTACATTGTACTTGACTGACTGCACGTCTTATTGTGAGACTGGGAACATAAACAAACAGTAGGTGGAGTATTATTTTAAAAAGGGAGAAAATCCCAAATGGCACGACTTAATAGAGACAACGACTCAACAGGGGGAGAGTATGTATAGTACCCAGTTTCTGTACACAGATAGTTTTAATACATCATTTCAGTACCAGGTTTTTACACAAATCATTTCAGTTCATAATGTCAGTACCCAGTTTGTGTACATGGATAGTTTCGTACACAGTTTTTGAATAGTTTTATATGCAGTTTAAGTGCAGAGATTGTTCCAGTATAGAGTGATGGAGCAGCCAGTCTTTAAATAATCTACAAGTAAATGAATGGCAGTTTGTTTCTAATTGCTTGTTTTATACGTATATGTAATGAGGAAAAGCTAAATAATATGGGAAAATATATATTTGAATGAGAACACTTCGGTCATGTTTTGTTCATAATGCGTATTTGCATTGTTAATGTAAATGTATATAACAATACCAAGATTTGTTTTTCTTTATAATTGTTACAAGTTGGCTTTACAACACCATTAATTTTTACTCTTTACAAGTTTTATCTATTTCATTATATGTGCGAGTGGGTTGTGTTATTGAAGGAGTATTTTGCAATGTAAGGTGATACTAATTTAAGAGTAGACCTGTGCTTTGTTCCTGCAGCGGTCGTACCAGCAGCCCCTGTGTGTGGAGTTTCAGAAGAAGTATGCTCACATTGTGCTGGAGCTTGACAAGCTGAACAAAGACCTCAACGATTACCTCGTCGGAGTACAGCAATACTGTCAAGAGGTACGTAACATGTTTCTCTCTCACCTCAACGATTACCTCGTCGGAGTACAGCAATACTGTCAAGAGGTACGTAACATGTTTCTCTCTCACCTCAATGATCACCTCGTCGGAGTACAGCAGTACTGTCAAGAGGTACGTAACATGTTTCTCTCTCACCTCAACGATCACCTCATCGGAGTACAGCAGTACTGTCAAGAGGTACATAACATGTTTCTCTCTCACCTCAACGATCACCTCGTCGGAGTACAGCAGTACTGTCAAGAGGTACGTAACATGCGTTTCTCTCTCACCTCAATGATCACCTCGTCGGAGTACAGCAATACTGTCAAGAGGTACGTAATGTGTTTCTCTCTCACCTCAATCATCATCGGAGTACAGCAGTACTGTCAAGAGGTACGTAATGTGTTTCTCTCTCACCTCAATCATCATCGGAGTACAGCAGTACTGTCAAGAAGTATGTAACGTGTTTCTCTCTCACCTCAATGATCACCTCGTCGGAGTACAGCAGTACTATCAAGAGGTACGTAACGTGTTTCTCACCTCAATGATCACCTCGTTGGAGTACAGCAGTACTGTCAAGAGGTATGTAACCTGTTTCTCACCTCAATCATTGTCGGAGTACAGCAGTACTGTCAAGAGGTATGTAACATGTTTCTCACCTCAATGATCACCTCGTCGGAGTACAGCAGTACTGTCAAGAGGTATGTAACATGTTTCTCACCTCAATGATCACCTCGTCGGAGTACAGCAGTACTGTCAAGAGGTATGTAACATGTTTCTCACCTCAATCATCGTCGGGGTACAGCAGTAATGTCAAGAGGTAAGTAACATGTTTCTCACCTCAATCATCGTCGGAGTACAGCAGTAATGTCAAGAGGTATGTAACATGTTTCTCACCTCAATCATCGTCGGAGTACAGCAGTAATGTCAAGAGGTATGTAACATGTTTCTCACCTCAATCATCGTCGGAGTACAGCAGTAATGTCAAGAGGTATGTAACATGTTTCTCACCTCAATCATCGTCGGAGTACAGCAGTAATGTCAAGAGGTAAGTAACATGTTTCTCACCTCAATCATCGTCGGAGTACAGCAGTAATGTCAAGAGGTATGTAACATGTTTCTCACCTCAATCATCGTCGGAGTACAGCAGTAATGTCAAGAGGTAAGTAACATGTTTCTCACCTCAATCATCGTCGGAGTACAGCAGTAATGTCAAGAGGTAAGTAACATGTTTTTCTCACCTCAATCATCGTCGGAGTACAGCAGTAATGTCAAGAGGTAAGTAACATGTTTCTCACCTCAATCATCGTCGGAGTACAGCAGTACTGTCAAGAGGTAAGTAACGTGTTTCTCTCTCACCTCAATCATCGTCGGAGTACAGCAGTAATGTCAAGAGGTATGTAACATGTTTCTCACCTCAATCATCGTCGGAGTACAGCAGTAATGTCAAGAGGTAAGTAACATGTTTCTCACCTCAATCATCGTCGGAGTACAGCAGTACTGTCAAGAGGTAAGTAACGTGTTTCTCTCTCACCTCAATCATCGTCGGAGTACAGCAGTAATGTCAAGAGGTATGTAACATGTTTCTCACCTCAATCATCGTCGGAATACAGCAGTAATGTCAAGAGGTAAGTAACATGTTTCTCACCTCAATCATCGTCGGAGTACAGCAGTACTGTCAAGAGGTAAGTAACGTGTTTCTCTCTCACCTCAATCATCGTCGGAGTACAGCAGTACTGTCAAGAGGTAAGTAACATGTTTCTCACCTCAATCATCGTCGGAGTACAGCAGTACTGTCAAGAGGTAAGTAACATGTTTCTCACCTCAATCATCGTCGGAGTACAGCAGTAATGTCAAGAGGTAAGTAACATGTTTCTCACCTCAATCATCGTCGGAGTACAGCAGTAATGTCAAGAGGTAAGTAACATGTTTCTCACCTCAATCATCGTCGGAGTACAGCAGTAATGTCAAGAGGTATGTAACATGTTTCTCACCTCAATCATCGTCGGAGTACAGCAGTAATGTCAAGAGGTAAGTAACATGTTTCTCACCTCAATCATCGTCGGAGTACAGCAGTAATGTCAAGAGGTAAGTAACATGTGTTTCTCACCTCAATCATCGTCGGAGTACAGCAGTAATGTCAAGAGGTAAGTAACATGTTTCTCACCTCAATCATCGTCGGAGTACAGCAGTACTGTCAAGAGGTAAGTAACGTGTTTCTCTCTCACCTCAATCATCGTCGGAGTACAGCAGTAATGTCAAGAGGTATGTAACATGTTTCTTACCTCAATCATCGTCGGAGTACAGCAGTAATGTCAAGAGGTAAGTAACATGTTTCTCACCTCAATCATCGTCGGAGTACAGCAGTAATGTCAAGAGGTATGTAACATGTTTCTCACCTCAATCATCGTCGGAGTACAGCAGTAATGTCAAGAGGTAAGTAACATGTTTCTCACCTCAATCATCGTCGGAGTACAGCAGTAATGTCAAGAGGTAAGTAACATGTGTTTCTCACCTCAATCATCGTCGGAGTACAGCAGTAATGTCAAGAGGTAAGTAACATGTTTCTCACCTCAATCATCGTCGGAGTACAGCAGTAATGTCAAGAGGTAAGTAACATGTGTTTCTCACCTCAATCATCGTCGGAGTACAGCAGTAATGTCAAGAGGTAAGTAACATGTTTCTCACCTCAATCATCGTCGGAGTACAGCAGTACTGTCAAGAGGTAAGTAACGTGTTTCTCTCTCACCTCAATCATCGTCGGAGTACAGCAGTAATGTCAAGAGGTATGTAACATGTTTCTCACCTCAATCATCGTCGGAGTACAGCAGTAATGTCAAGAGGTAAGTAACATGTTTCTCACCTCAATCATCGTCGGACAACAGCAGTACTGTCAAGAGGTAAGTAACATGTTTCTCACCTCAATCATCGTCGGAGTACAGCAGTAATGTCAAGAGGTAAGTAACATGTTTCTCACCTCAATCATCGTCGGAGTACAGCAGTACTGTCAAGAGGTAAGTAACATGTTTCTCACCTCAATCATCGTCGGAGTACAGCAGTAATGTCAAGAGGTATGTAACATGTTTCTCACCTCAATCATCGTCGGAGTACAGCAGTACTGTCAAGAGGTAAGTAACATGTTTCTCACCTCAATCATCGTCGGAGTACAGCAGTAATGTCAAGAGGTATGTAACATGTTTCTCACCTCAATCATCGTCGGAGTACAGCAGTAATGTCAAGAGGTAAGTAACATGTTTCTCACCTCAATCATCGTCGGAGTACAGCAGTACTGTCAAGAGGTATGTAACATGTGTTTCTGTCTCAAATAAATGTTTGATTGCAACACCATCTATAATTTAATGCACCTCATTCGATCAGTAAAACAAACTGACCATGTGACTAAACGTTCTTGTACATGGTCTTGATTCCTCTTCACAGACATTATCCATTATTCTGGGAGAACCAGAATATTCATGTTAATTAATTTGCATTGGCCAGTGGTTGAGTGCTCCAACATGTATTGAAGGAAAAATTGTGAAGAAGACGAAGGAACATTTCCTTCTATGTTAAGATCTTTGTGTGCCTTTTTATCATCATTGATGTTGGTTCAGACTGAACATTGTATTAAAAACAGATATAAATGACTGCACAGTAACTGAATATTGTATTAAAAACAGATATAAATGACTGCACAGTAACTGAATATTGTATTAAAACAGATATAAATGACTGCACAGTAACTGAATATTGTATTAAAACAGATATAAATGACTGCACAGTAACTGAATATTGTATTAAAACAGATATAAATGACTGCACAGAAACTGAACATTGTATTAAAAACAGATATAAATGTCTGCACAGAAACTGAACATTGTATTAAAAACAGATATAAATGATTGCACAGAAACTGAATATTGTAAATAAAAGTAAATATTGTTCCAGTTTTTATGTTGTGTGGGATATTCCAATACTAGACACAATGGTTTGTTGGGACCTAATAGATTACTATTCTTGAAGGTTTTATTTTGTGCTAAATATACATGTACATGTAGTTGTCACTGTGTGAAATGCACAAAAATTAAGTTCGTGCAAAAATAAAGTATTTTACATTAGAAGAGAGATTAAGAAAGAAATGATCAAATATAGAGTTTAGTAGTATGAGCTAATCGAGAAAATAGAATTTCAAACATATTCTTCACAATGGCAGGGTTGAAAATTAACATGCAGAAACATCTTACTAGCCCTTCTCAAATTCAACTAGCTCACCAATTATCATATTGAAATTTAACTGCACAGCCAAAATAAAAACTAGAACGTTCTTTGTTGAATAATAACCATGTGCTAACCATATATAGTCCGTTTGTATCAAAAGAAAACATGATGAATAAAGTTAAAATTAATATAAACACATGTTGTTAAGTTTTAATCCCATACCAACACAAATAAAACAAATTGTAAAAGAAATCCTGTATAAATAACAATGTTTCTCTATAAATTACCATTAAATTCTGCAGCTTAAATCTCATTTTTAATACAGGAATGAAGACAAAATGCTAGAACAGCCAAGGTATTCAGCTTGACATGCATTGTCTCTCAAGTAAAAGATAATGTAGTAAAAAAACAGACTAAAGGTAGAACTGTGCATTGTTTAAAACTAGTCTGGTAGTGGCAGTCCTTTTTGTGGCAATGCAAGAGGCGTGAAATAAACTTGATTGACGATGCAAGAGGGATGAAATAAACTTTGTGGCCATGCAAGAGTGATGAAATGTCCAGCAAATGATTTCTTCGGGAGTGGTTGTCCTATAGACGAGGCACTAGATAGAGATACATGGAATCATCCACTATTTTGCCAAATGCGCATTCGACTCCACATTGTGCCCTAATTATATTATGTATTACGGTTTTGTCGTACAGGAAGGAAGGCAATGTTTTATTTAACGACGCACTCAGCATATTTTATTTACGGTTATATGGTGTCGGACATGGTTAAGAACCACACAGATATTGAGGGAGGAAACCAGCTGTCACCACTTCATGGGCTACTCTTTTTGATTAGTAGCAAGGGATCTTTTATGTGCACCATCTCATAGACAGGATAGCACATACCACAGCCTTTGATGTACCAGTCGTGGTGCACTGGCTGAAGAAGAAAAATAAATATGTGGAAATTCACCCCAAAACAAACAAACATTTTACCAAAATATACGATGTACTTTGTTATCATACTAAAAAGCATAAAAGCGTACTTATTGTTTATTACAATACGTTTTGGACGGTTATGGCATCATGTAAGTAGTTTATTCAAGACTTTAGATCTGATCTGTTCTTATTTCATGCAAATTGCTTAAGCTTAAACCAATAATGACAACCACAATCAATTAACTGACTTTTGGAAAAATTCCTCTATTATTAGAAAATTCCAGTTATTTGTATATGTACGCATGCGCTCACGAATGTGTGAGTTAAAACTACAAGATAGATTTTAATTTTTATTTTGTCCCAGAATAATATACTAATAAACTAATTAAATATGATTCATTTTTATCATAGCATTGAAAAACAATTGTTAAAAAGACGTGATGTGTTTCATCATAGATGCAGTATGTTTCGTCACATTCGATTGAGTATCAACGCATTTTTTAAAACTGGTACTTGTCAAACCCTAAAATCGATGGTCACTCAAAGGACTATCTTTGTAAAATTCTTAGTCTCCCTGAGCCAATTAAGGTCGCCACAGGCAACTGGGCGACTGCTAATTTTCAACCCTGCAATGGGTGAATATTGCTGTTTCATTTATATATGGACCAATGTTTTTAACAAATTACACATTAAAATAAAATGTTTTTGTTATTTCCCAAACTTTTCTTTTTATATCCAGCAAAACTGAAATTACTGACAAAACAATTTTTCTGGTAGTAACAAATCACACAAATTACATGTGCGCCTAACATTTTGAAATACTGTCCCTTGTTTACAAAACATAACCAGGGGTGCATAGATGGAAAATATTTCACTAGCCTGCCGGACCAGAATAAACTAAAATTTACTAGCCCACCAGAATTTCTACTAGTCCGCCAGCCTGTAGAACAATATATTAATTATTATTTTTTAACAATATCTCTATAATAGCATACCCCCGAATGCCCCCCGCCCTGCATTTTCGCCCACTTCGGGGGCTCAGTTTATGTCCACATATTTTACCAACCCTCTGAACAAAAAACACACACATTAAATATTAATAACCAAAACATTATTAAGAACACTTGGTAAGTGATTTCAAGATCACATGGCAAACAAACGAAATCAAACCCAAAAGCTGTTAGTCAAGACTAGGTTTTTCACATTTCTTTTATATACATGTAGATTTACAAAATTCAAGTGACATCCCGCAAGTATTTAACAGAAGAATCTATTCAAAACACATCGATAACATTTTCAACGTAAACAAATCATTTGTAGGAACTATTGACCTTTGACCTGCTCTGTTTCCTAGGAATGAGGCTAAATCGAAAATACTATCAAATTAGAACCATTTTCGGGGGGGGGGGGGGGGGGGGGGGGGGGGGAGGATTGTGTGTTTGTTTTTGTTCTTGTTTTTAGCTATAACAGCATTTCATTGTATCAATTGGCGAAAATGGTGTTGGGTTGTTAAAACCTGAAAATGTTTTGGTCTGAGCATCCATTATTAAATGTTGAATAATGTAAACAACGCATGTTTGTAATGCGTTTTTAGCCATACATTTAATTTTGTGCTTTTGTTTAAGCCATATAGCCATATATTTTAGTGCTGTTTGAACCAATGCTCTCTCGTGGCTGACGCAGAGTCGCCGATGCATGTTTTAACTTGTCTGTCGGAATTTTTACTCGCATTTGGCGAGTACTTTTTGCACCCCTGCATAACTATAAAGTTTTTGTTGTTGTTTTTTTCTCTTTGTTTAGATTGCACCAGACCATGGACTGATGCCAGTTGATCAGCCATCAGAGATTAGAAAGAAATGTGAGGAGGAAGCACAAGTAATGGTGAGCCGAATCTGTCAGGTGAGCAGATATCAAGTATAACATATACTAATATATACTTGTCACTAATATATACTTGTCACTAATATATACTTGTCACTAATATTATACTTGTCACTAATATTATACTTGTCACTAATATTATACTTGTCACTAATATATACTTGTCACTAATATATACTTGTCACTAATATTATACTTGTCACTAATATATACTTGTCACTAATATTATACTTGTCAGTAATATTATACTTGTCACTAATATATACTCGTCACTAATATATACTCTGTCACTAATATATACTTGTCACTAATATTATACTTGTCACTAATATTATACTTGTCACTAATATATACTTGTCACTAATATTATACTTGTCAGTAATATTATACTCGTCACTAATATTATACTCGTCACTAATATATACTCTGTCACTAATATATACTCGTCACTAATATTATACTAGTCACTAATATTATACTCGTCACTAATAGATACTCGTCACTAATATATACTCGTCACTAATATTATACTTGTCACTAATATATACTTGTCACTAATATATACCAGGCTGTCAGCTTAAACTGCTTGATCGTACAGGTATTTTGTACTTCAATGATGGCTTTATATTTAAGCAGGATTGGATTAACTTGGTTCACCTACATGTTAAAGGTTCTGGAATTTTATCATTTGTTTTTGAATTCAGCAATTTAAATCTCCTTTATGCTTAAATTACCTTTACAAAATATTCATTCACATAGTATGGTCAAAGTCAGAGTTTTATCATTTAACCTTTAAGCTACTGGATTACTGTTTGACAAAAAACACAAGGAGGTTTATATCCTTTGCTTATGTATTTTCACTTAAAATGTTCATATGTAAAATGGCAAGTATTGTTTTCATGGGTTTTCCTAATTTGTATGAAACTTTTGTTTAAAATTATGCAAAAAGTCAAGATGTCCAGTATTTACAGCCATTATTCTCAATCACTGTGTCATGCTGGACCCATGCTTATAAAACATTAAGAGTCTAGGCTGAAATCTTTAACAAGTTCACGTGTTGACATGGTGTTAGTCTGAGACTATTAGTCTTGAGTCTAGACACAAAGTTTTATAAACACCAGGCCTGATGGCAGTTTGTTTGGAAATGAACTAAGATTCACATCCCACTTTCAGTCATTGTTGGTGGAATGGTAACATTTATTGTCATCACCAGTGGTATTCTTGTTCCTGCATAACTAGCCTAGCTACAGGCTGATAATGTATTTGACTCTACTGTTAACCACTTCTACACCCAACATAAAGTGAGGCTACATACTAAGTCTTTAAAATTTGGATTTACCTATTGCATCCTCAGTAAGATTTGATTGTTAAAATTAATTAATATTTCATTCCAGGCAATGTTCTACAACAAGAAGACGGCGAAGAATGAGAGAATTCTCTCACTTGTTGGCAGCCTGACTTCATTGATGTTGCAAGTTCGGGTAAGAAACCTATTGTTTGGCAAATGTACGCTTGTTATACCACATACTGATTAGGAACTCTTGCTAATGAACATTTAAAAAAACCCATGTCTGGTCAGGGGATCAAAAATCCCATCGCCAGACGCCCATGCCAAGTGGAATTTCCATGCCGGGTAAGTAATTATGTTAACTGCATATGCCCGATGACAAGTGACTAATGTAAAACCTAAAACTTTTTTTAATTTTGTTATAAATCTCGGTAAAACCTTTGGAAAAAGTTCCGATCGTTCGAGCATTTACATAGCTCTAAGGAGAACTAACCCTAACCCTAAATGCTGAAACGATCGGAACTCTTGCCAATGCGTTAACACACCAAAACGGTAAACAATGTGTTGAAAAGTTCCATAACAACTTTAAAGTTATTCACCTTTACTATCTACTAAGATCAGTAATTTTCGCCACTGAACGTTCGACTGAATTTGTACAAGTAATCGGTTCGAGTATCTTCAAACTTGGAAATAGCGTCTAATACGCTTTACAGCTTATATAAAAATAAAGTATACATGCCTTGTGTGCACAATCAAAATGTTTAATCCTTGCTAACATGGTATATGAGGTAGGATACAGTTTAAAATTGTCATGTATTCAAATTAAATTAGACATTAATGCGGTTCCAGAATCTGCTCTTTGCAAATGAACGGGGACGTAAAGCAAGTTTATAATTTCCGAGTTCACTTGAACAAAGCATAAATATTATGAACTGTATTCTTATAAAAAGTTGCAAGATATTTTAGTTTAGATATCATAAACCTTGTAGCAGAATATCTACGTTCGTGTAAAATGAACGGGTAAAGTGAAGTTAGATTTCATTAGCCCTACACCATAATCGTGATGGTGCAATGTACTCTAAGCATACATGAATATATTCATTTTTTTCTGCTTTATTGATAGTTTTTAACAAATAAATTATGCTCAATAAATTAAAGATACAAGGCTGCAATCGATGTATACCCCCTCCCCTGCTGTTGTTTACCAATCATGCACTATTTAAAAACATTTGCAGAGTAACAGAGCTCATGTTTACTTTGAGCCCAGCCACGGCTGTTAGTGAGAGACTTTTCTCAGCTATGAACAGGGTAAAAACATTCCAGAGAAGTGTTTTGGGGCAGAGAATGATAAATAATATACTCATAATTATGACACATGGGCCAAAATCCTTAAACATTTTTGAAGCAATGTCAGCCATAAAAGGCTCACAAGTGGAAAGGGTTCTCGCCACATCCACGGCAATACAACAAGTGGTCACTAAGACATACATTGACACAATAATTATATTTAGATGAACAAGTGGACACTACCAAACAAAGAACAAAATTTAAATCAACAGACGTAGGCCTATACATTTAGTACTTCCTGGGTAAGTGTTGTAACCTATTGGCAAAATTCTTTATTTGTGCAATCAAACCAATTGCTTCCAGTATTATTACATTATTAAGCACTGTATTAAAATAAATAGGAGTAACACAATTGGTTACCTTAAGAAGTATTGGCAAGTGGAAAAATATATGGGGCAAGTGTATATCTGACTGGCACTTGCCCTGTGGCAAGTAATTTTTTTGAAAATGTTTGAACCCCTGCTGCTGTAACAGTGAATGTAATGTTAGCCTGCATATAATTCATCCATTTGATTTGGTCATCATTACAAATAAAATGGAGCTAAATGTTTACTTAATGACAACTCAATACAGTTTTTACTATTATTAGTTATTAAATATATGATAATTGCAATATTTCCACAACTGAATAAAGCTAGAACCATGGGGGTTAGTTCCATCTCTACTAGCTTTGTAGTTGCAATGATTAGCTTGACGTTGATAGGGGAGGGCATGTATACACAGTTTATAAACATGTGTACCTTGTTAACATTGGAGACTTCTTTGTGTAATTCCAGCCCAAGCAGATGTAGTAAGTATTTTTAGTGTAAAATAGGTGTAGTCTAATCGAGGGTTTTCTTTTACAAATCTGTAATGCTACTTTGAAGTAACAGGGTGTGTACTTTGGATTTTTTTTTATTTGCCATTCAGGCAAGTCATGTCAACACTTTGACTTGCCCATACAACTTTTGAATGGCCCAAATTTTATAGAAAAGTATTGTACTATTTTTGATTAGCAGCAAGGTATCTTTTATAAGCACCATCCCACAGACAGGATAACACATACCACGGCCTTTGATATACCAGTCAAAACAAAACTGTTCAGTGTTTTATCAAAACGTGTATGTTTTTATGTTTGCTTGTTGTGCTTATTTATGTTAGTTGTCCTGTAAATGAATGGTTATAATAGTAACACTGTTTTGTTAAAATACAAGATGCATTCATACTTTTAATGAATATACATGTACATGTATTATAACCAAACTCAAAAAACATTTTTTTTGTTAAAACATATACTGACAGATATTTTTGGCAAGAATATGGGAAGATAGTTTTGCCAGCAGATTACAATCATGTAACTTCAGTAACCAGATAACATAAAAAACCCACATTAAACTGAAGTTTACTTCCAATCCTTCAAGGGATGTGGTGTTTGGCAAGCTTACCTAGCAGTAAGTAGGCTGTTCTCTGATTGACCATGATTCCCATTCACGTTTGGCACGATGAATGCTTTGGTGTCGTCAGGATACTAGTACAGGCTCCGCTGGCCGATGATTTTGTAGGGAATGTTCTTAACACAGGCTCTGAGCTCTGTTTCCTATTGGTGTTACACAGCGGATCTCTGCTATAATAAATTCCATCGTACCTAAAGTAAAGTTTGTTTTATTTAACAACGTCACTAGAGCAAATTGATTTTTTATCTTATCATCGGCTATTGGACGTCAAACATATGGTCATTCTGACACTATTTTCAGAGGAAACCCGCTGTCGCCACATAGGCTACTCTTTTACAACAGGCAGCAAGGGATCTTTTATTTGCGCTTCCCACAGGCAGGATAGCACAAACCATGGCCTTTGTTGAACCAGTTATGGATCACTGGTCGGTGCAAGTGGTTTACACCTACCCATTGAGCCTTGCGGAGCACTCACTCAGGGTTTGGAGTCAGTATCTGGATTAAAAATTCCATGCCTCGACTGGGATCCGAACCCAGTACCTACCAGCCTGTAGACCGACGGCCTGCCACGACACCACCGAGGCCGGTCCATCGTACCTAGACAGATAATTCCTTTTGACCATGTGTTCCATACAGTTACCAATTGGATTGCAATAATGATAAATGTGCTCATTGTATATTAGCTTCTATATTTTGTCACGTTTCATTAAAATTGATAATGTGTTGTTTGTTTCAGACCTTTTCCGAACATGATTTCAACTCGTTTGAATTCAAGTCTTTAACAGACAGCTTGTCCGATATTAGAGAAACTCTGGATGGGAATAGCATCAAGTAAGACAGTTTTCTATCATGTAACTAGATTATAGACATCAGCTCTCCAAATTGTCATCTGTTTAAGAAAATTACTCTCTGTCCTTCAGTTTGCTTAAAAATAGCAAACCAGTAATTTATTAATATGCCCCTTAGACACCTGATAATCGAGGCTTTGTATCTTCCGTTCAAAATATGCAATGATGTAACATGTCTTAGATGTCTGGGATACAGTTGAACTCTGTGTCCTCAAAAACGTTTCTGGCAGAGATGGTGACAGGTTTTTTTAGTATTAGTATTACCCACATGATTTAAAATATCTTGATTCATATCAAAATAATAAGTCCTACTAGAACATCAAGTGGGACATCACACTTTGATGTCATTCGATGACATCATAATATGATTGCCTTACCGGAATGTTAATCAAACAAGTTCAGTGATATAAACTGAAATTCAATTATGGGTAATAAATAGGATATTAAACTCGATACCATGAACATTGAAGAAGAGTACTTCATTAGTTAAATATAAGTTTTGTAGACATTTAGTTTTCTTCCTATGATGTTTCAAAGTTTTGTGAATGTCATCATGATGTGAAATTGCCCATCTATAGTTCCTTGTTTGTGTTTAAAGATAACTGGACAGCTCTCTGTTTTATTAGTTCCCTACCGGTTTAACCGGAGGGGACTATTGGGTTTCATTTCTGTCCTGTCTGTCTGTCCCACACATAGTTTTCCAGATGTTTTTTTTACAATAACTCGATATAATGAGCTAAAATGTTGTGTATAGCTTTATCATGTATTATTACATATCAAGTTTGACTTTTATGGTGATTGACCCATTTTTGACAGAGTTAAGTGAATTTTTATTGACTTTATTTAGTTTTGTTATTACTCTTGATGCACTAGCTTACAGCATTTGTTTGGTTTTGCAGCTCCTTTCAGAACAATGTTGAGATTCACATTAACCACATAGAGAGTGGTTTAAGCCAGATGGGCAACCTTCATGCATTTGCTTCATCCCTGACGAGCTGAAACCCACAACTCAGTCTTCTCGTGCTACGTTCAACAGGTCACGTCCAGTGTGCACTGCTGTCACCAGCAAGTGAACAGGCACAGGAGTGGAAAATAGAACAGAAATATATGCTCTTTTGTATGTTAGACATGACAGCTGGAGAATTGTCGATAATTCTCTCATGTTTGTTTTAAACAATCGACACTGTATTCTTTGGCAGATGGTGTTTGCATTTCTGAATGCATTTTGTAAGTGAAAGATGTTTACTGGTTAAATAACTTACGAAAACAAATGTGTTATGCCTCGACACAGTAATGTTTGGCATTTATGAAGAGTAGATTTGATTTTTCACTTGAACATGTGTTAGTTTGGGAAACCATCCCAGTTGTTTAAGCAGTGCACTTCAAATTAAAGTTTATTTTGTTTAACCTCATCATAAGATCACATGGATTAAAAATCATCAGCTACCGTATGTCAAACATTTGGTTGGGACAGAGAATGGGTCCACCGAGGGGTTTCGATCCTACAACCCAAGTATGTTAGGCGCGTGCTACACCAACTGAGCTACCTGTAGATCTCGCCCACCATTTGCACTTACAAGTTTACTAGGTACATAATAAATGTTACTGAACTTACATGCTACACTGTGTAACACAAGCTACACTAAAACACTGGTTTATCAAGTTTAGACCTATTGCTGACCTACATGGTATGTTACATTGTAAAAATGTATCCTAATAATGAGGTGAGCAGGTTATGTAACCTAAGTAGGGTGGCTACATAATTACAGAAAAAAAAAGATAATAATACATTAGGATAATTTATTGATGTTCGTTTGTAGGTGCTTTCTTTAGGACTGTCTTGTTTTTTAAAACAATAGTGTGCAATAAGATGAATTCTGTTATGTTGACAGATGATGAGAAATAGCTATGAGACAAAATGAATTTTTTTCCCCACTTAACACTTTAATTTTATGTAATAAAATACTTTATACAGGTTGCATCACATGCAGATCAGTCTTTTCAAAATTTATTATAATTGTTGTGGAAAGTAATATATGCATTTATAATATGTACTGTATAAAAAGCATTGTATGTAAATCAGTTTCTGTTTGTTATTTCAGTGTGAAATGTAGTTTCATTGATCCATTGACTTCATTAACCTAATTACATGCATACATTAAACTCATTACAAACAATCTGCTTACTTTGTTGTTGTGTTTTTTGCTTTTATTGTTTGTTGTTGGTGGAGGGGGTACTGTATGAAAGTATGCAACTTTGTCAAAAGAAGGTGTCATCAGTTTGCACAAAGTAATAAATAATCGAGTATCATCAGTTAAAATGGTGTATTTTAGCCCCGATTGTCCAACCTGATGAGACTATAGGTTTCATGGCCATTTACCTGCCTTTCTTTTTGGGCGGGATGTAGCCCAGTGGTAAAGCATTCGCTTGATGCGCAGTTGGTCTGGGATCGATCCCCATCGGAGATTGGGTTATTTCTTGCTCCAGCCAGTGCACCATGACTGGTACATCAAAGGTCGTGGTATGTGCTATCCTGTCTATGGGATGGTGCATATAAAAGATCCCTTGCTGCTAATTGAAAAGAGTAGCTCATGAAGTGGCGACAGCAGGTTTCCTCTCAATATCTGTGTAGTCCTTAAAGGACACCAGACACTAAACCACACATATGGTGTAATGAATTTATTTGCTGTCGTAAGCCACAAGATGCAACTACCGTGCTCTCCTTATTGACTAAGACGCGCAGCGAGCCGTGCGATCGAGTAATGCGGTCTTTGACGCTAACTTAATCCATTACACATGTCTTTTTGTGTCCGCTGTCCTTTAACGAAAGCCATATAACCGTAAATAAAATATGTTGAGTGTGACATTAAAACATTTCCATCCTTTCATCCTTTTCTTCTTTTTTTTACAAAGTTATGACCCTTGGCGTTAGAAGATAGAACATTTGTTAGGCCAAGTAGGGGTTATGCATGGCTTTAGCAGTACTCTCAGACATGGGCGTATGAGGACTCTTTGATTTAGGGGGGCTGGAGTGGTTGATTTGCCCGAAATTTTACCCAGATAAAAACTGCCCGAATTTTCCCCACTGTTTTGCCCGAATTTGGGGGGGGGGCAATTCCCCCCACCCCCCGGGTCGTACGCCCATGCTCTCAGAATGCTAGTTTCTTTTTCAAAATTTTAAAATAATGATATAGGTAAATTTTAGAAATTCAACTTTTGTTGGAAAATATTAAAACGTTTATACTTCATTTTCTCATTTTGTTATTTTTGTATTAAATATTCTGGCCTTTGAATAAAGAAAACTTTATACTGAATGTAACACTAACTTTTACATTAGTGTATCAAGGATTAAGGATCCTAGCTCTATTGTAATTGGTTGTACTAAAATATGAAACTTTCACTTGATTAGATTGTTGGATGGTTTAAATGTTCCGTGAACTCGATTGGTCAGAAGATCACTGCTAAGAGATTATTAAACTATCCTCAACACAGAAACAGTCTAACTGAATTTTAACAAAATCTGCGTGATGTTCGAGTAGTATAATATGTTGTTACAAGATGTCGAGTATAATACCACAGGTTTATGCCAACCTGAAAGGGAATCCAGTGCCGTCGGGGCGGGGATTTTTAGGGGGGGGGGGGGGGGGGCAATGATCAGGGTCGTTATTAAGCATGGCTCGAAGTGCCGCGTCCCTGGGACAAATTTTAATTAGTTCTCTTTAAACGCCTTTTCTCGGCATCTGAATCGCAAAATGACCCATTTATAAACAACAATTTTAAAAACTATTTAAAAGGATTATTGGCATAGTATTTTACACCAAGAATGTTTTCGTAGTAGACCTCCCCGGTTAGGTGGGAAGGGGGCAGTAGGCCTAATCAGGGTCCGAGACATCCCCGTGAAAATTAAAATATTGGATGGCTTTAAACGCGATTTCTTGGCATGTGAAACACAGAATTAGCCATTTAAAAAGAAAAAACCCCACACATTTTATGAAAACTATTTCAAGTATTATTTTGCATATAGTAATATAACCCAATAATGTTTTTATTTATAAACGTCTTTTTTTGGCATCTGAATAGCAAAATTAGCAATTTTTAAAGTACTATTTTAAGAATTATTTTACATAGTATTTTACACCAAGATGGTCTTAAACGCACTAGACCTTACCGGATAAGAGGGAGGGGGAGGCAGTAGCGACCAGGGTCGGGGACGTCTAGGGGGGATCCGGGGGTATGCTCTCCATGGAATTTCGTTTTATACTGAATGGCTTTAGACGTGGTTTCTTGGCATCAGAATTGGAAAATTAGCCATTTTTAAACGATAATTTTTTAACTGTTTTAAGGATTATCTTGCATAGTATTATTACTACATAAGATTTAAAAAAAATATATTATTTAGATAGCTTTGGACGTGATTTCTTGGCATCTTGATAGCAAAACTACCCATTTTTAGACTGATCAGTTGCTCATTTGGAGTTTTATACTTCAAGAATTATTAATTAGAAGAGTTAAATTACTCTTGGATCAGAATTACATAATCTTTAATTTTAGCGTTGACCGCCATCACTGAACACAGCACTGGACCGGTTACCGCTGCAAGCGTTTTGTTTCTGTGACCTTTTTGTGCTTGGAAGGGAAATGCCGCCAGGATGGAGGCAGGCGAGGGGATTCGGGGGTGAACTCTCTCCCCCCCACCCCCCCCCCCCACCCCCCCCCCCCCCCCCCCCACCCCGCTCAAGTACATTTTCTGTTTTCTTTTCAATAGGCCTACATACTCGACCCTCTCCCTCCCAATACACTTTGCTCATCAGTTTAGACCATCAGCCCTTGCACACAGCGGTTCTATATTTTGCGCAGTATTTTAGTTCTGATGACGGTCAACAAAATTTAGAACCCACAAAGATAATAAGTGCAGAAACCTGTTGCCGCCATACCTTCTAACGAAAAGAAAAACAAAACAAAAAACATCCACTGGTATTTTATATACACGTTGATATACCAGTCGTGTGGCACAGGTTGTGATGAAAAAAGACTCGACACACTGATAATACAGTTAGAAGAGATTGTGTTTTACTTGATTGATTTTGTTCCTAGTGTCTTCATGGACATTATTGGTTAAGTATGCTTAGATTTCATAGTGTAGGGCCTATATATATTTAAACAAAAAACGAAAAACTTTGGGGGGCCAGAACCCCTCACCCCCCCCCCCCCCCCCCCCGACGGCCCTGGGAATCACCCGGTACTTGTACCTTCCGACGGCCCTGGGAATCACCTCGGTACTTGTACCTTGTACAGTATGTAAACCAAACAGTTCAGGTTGTTATCTCCGTTTGTTAAAAAAAAGTCAGCGCTCTCTATATATACTCTTCAAAAAAAGAAACGCAAAAGGGTACAAATGGGTTATAACTCCGATTTTATGTTTCCTACCGGTTCATGCTTTGTGAATATAAGGTCATTGCATGTCCCAAAACACATTCCCACGGTTACATTCGATAAAACGCAGCTACTGTACAATAAAGTTCCAAAATGTGAATATTCGCAAAAACGCAGCCACGTGCAAACCAACCACTGCACGTGCGTTGTCTGCACGTGCAACATGAACACCGACAGTATAAAAGTGCAGGGTGTTCGCTTGCCTGGCCTCTGTATCTGGCCATCGATATCACCGGATTTGAACCCAATTGAGCATCTAAGGGACGAGTTGGACCGACGCCTCCGACAGCGACAACCACAACCCCAGACCCTGCCCGAGCTGGCAGCAGCCTTGCAGGCCGAGTGGGCCACCATCCCCCGGGACGTCATCCGTACTCTGGTTGCTTCAATGGGCAGGCGGTGCCAGGCAGTTGTCAACACACGCGGAGGCCACACCCGGGCCAACGCCAACGCAGTATTCACACAGCACTCCAGATGACCTTGACCTTGGTGGTGTGTCAGCAGCCTTGCAGGCCGAGTGGGCCACCATATCCGTCTGGTTGCTATCACTTACTCACAATGGACTAGAGTGAATTGTGAACAATCCTGCAACATTTGGTAATTATCGGACTCACCATTCAATAATTAAATCAATTCTCCAAATGTTACGACAATGTGGTTTTGCGTTTCTTCTTTTGAAGAGTATATATATACTAAGGTTACGAGACATTTCGTATCCATTTTGTTTCTTCCCTGGAAATTTCGTACACTACCGTTTTATACCCTTGACCCAGTTCATTTAGAACACGTTTTATGTTGAAAATACAATGCAAATGTTTATTATTTTTTATTTAATGTATTCTTTAACAGTCTGTAATTGTTTAATCTTTAATACAGTATTTGTTATACAGTATTTGTTAATCTCAATAAAAAGTATAAACATAATTGTTTGAGTTGTATATTACTGTTTAGTCACGTGACATTAAGTCATGCTCGTCATTTAAATAATATGTGTAGTGATCAAATATCGTCTCGCAACAACCATGTAAAGCGGGGGGTAAAAGGAAGTTAAAATACCCGACCGAAAAACCAACTGAGACCGACCAAACATTACTATTGTTCAATTCAACATAAAACGTGTTCTAAATGAACCGAGTACGAAACGTCTAGGATATGAAACGGCAGTGTGTACGAAACATCCAGGGGTGAAACAAAACGGGTACGAAACGTCCCGTAACTTTCTCTACAGTTGGCACTATAGATTATTTCATTTTAACCAATTTCACACATTTAGAGAATTACCGAAGCAGTTCTATTTCCTTTTGCATAACCGTGGGTCTGATCTCAAACGATTTAAATTGTAGCATAGTTTGTGAGCCGGGAGCGCTAATGCAACACAACGTTACAGCTTGATGAGATATTTGTTTTTTAAGAAAAACAGTTGCCACTATATACTTGCCTTGACATAGGACGCAGTTTCATTACTACAGTGAGAACTAAAAATTTCACACACTGTCACGATGCTAGGAATTGCAAGTCCTATGGATGTTGTCAAAAGCTTCATAAATTGTAAGTGGCAGGTGTTGTTATATTCCATATATGCGTGTCTGATACCCGTCCTTCAGAGGATTTCAAAGAGACTATTCGGCTTTTGCTGCTATTTAACACGTTTCCCACCGACAGAGTATTTTTTATCACTAAACTTAATGTGAACTGCACTTTCTTGTTTAGAATTTGTATATACAGGGTGTTTCTGGTCGCCTGGCTGTTTCTAGAAGCCGAGATAGGTTTTACCGCCCAATAATTCCGTACACGTGTACAAAAAAATATATATTAGGAAATAAAATAAACTTTTAGTTACTATACTACACACATTAGGACGGCTAGAAAGACATTAGATATACAGACTGATATTCTGTTCAAGAAAATGTATTTTATTTGAGTAAGTTTAGTTGTTAAAAAGGCTCTGTTACAAACATTTTACAATGACAGCAAATTCAGGATAGTCCCTTTAAATTTTACGCCAAAACGTGTCTAAATAATTTTTAAAAATTAAAATACAAATTATTATTAATTTTATTTGATACACATAATATTAAAGATATTAGTTGCCTTTTCAAAACCTCTGGATTGTGCAAAAGTAAGAAAACCGATAAAGTCAGGATTTACTCATAATAATGTTGTTGGTTAAAGGGATATACCCTAGTTTTTAAACACTAAGACATATTTTTCACTGTTGGAGCCGTACTGTACTTAGACTGTATTGTTTAGGTTATCCATTTCCGTACATTCTAAATGTTTTTTTGGTCATCCTGGTGTTTTTAATATCACAAAATATATTTCTCATGTTTTTAAAAACGCACGTGCGTCTGAGAAGTAACAGTTATGGAGTCGAGTTTTAGTCAATTTTTTTAGGTTATTTCACCATTTCAAAGTCACCGACTCATGTTTCACTCAGTTGTAACTTTATCCAAATGTATTACAGGTTTGTAGATTAACTAAACTTAGTGTGCATTTTCACGGTCTGAAACTAGTGTCTGTCCCCTTAAGAGCAGTAGGTGCTCAAATCTGCGTGTACATGTCTGCGTGTACGTGTCTGCGTGTACGTGTCTGCGTGTACGTGTCCACATTTTTAAATTTTAGTTGGCTAAAAACTGAAAGAACATAATCTTCTTTAATATTTGGCAGAATGATTATCATAAGCTATTTTTATATAACAATTATTTTAACAAAGGAATTATTTTTATAAATGACCTTATTGAAGAAAAGAGTGATATTTTAACATATAATCAGTTCATAATTTGTCTTATTATTAGCTATGCTTCGGTAACAAATGCAGTAAAAACATATATATATATATATATATATATATATATATATATAATGCCCATCCAACACACTAATTATGAAAGAAGGAATGTATGGCCTTAGTGCATTATGCCCAGAGTGAGGTTTCTTAAGTAGCATTTGGATTTCAATATGGGTAATGGTACTTCCGGTTAGAGGCCACAACAAAATGGAAAAAGTTATGCAAACACATGTACCTACTATCACCCCAACAAATGGGTTGTCTCAACGCACCCATGTCTGAAATTCTGTATGTTGTGCCGTGCAATGCTTTCTCACCATGGGTATAACAGTGTGCATGATTGCCATCCACATATTCAGGCACATTTCAGTTGAAAATCATTTGTATGATCAATAATGAAAAAATCTAACTTTCTAAACTGGTTATTATATGTTTATGGAACAAAGATACAGTAAAATTATTTAGAAATCACTGAACATATTGTTAAAAATGTGTTGAAGTAAAAGTTTGTATATATATATGTATGTATGTATGTATGTATGTATGTATATGTATATGTGTTTGTACGTCTATGTGTGTGCGTGGATATATGTGCTATACATTTATTACATGTACAGCCGTGATTCAGGCTCTCATCCCTGACATTGTTGTTTGTGATCTGGCAAAATAATAATAGTAATAAAAGTTAGGATATACACTATTTATAATAATGCTGTTGGTTAAGTGCAGTGGCTGCTCAGATTTGCGTGTACATGCCCACATTTTGTAAATCTGTTATTTGTAATTCTAACACGGTGGTCACGAAATATCTTGATTCATAATTCGGAATAAACCATAGGAAACTTTAGCCAGTTTACAAATATTGAATTGTTGCCAATGGTGCTTTCGTGTACATACAATTTCAGATAGTGATCCACGTGTTACGGGGAGTTCCTTTTTACAATGGTTAATATTTATGAGCCTATCATTTGAAAACTATAAGCCAGACTTTGGTGTTGTTGAATACATTGCTGTTGTTCGTTATACTGTCATATCTACAGAATATCAAAATCTTTATTCCAATTTTTGAGTGAAAAAAGAGGTACATTGCAAATATTTGCATGCTATTTTAGAGATGTTTTAAAATTCTTTTCACTATGGTTACAAAAGAAAAAGCTTTGATGATTATGTATACCTTTGGATGTTTGATAAGTTTTAGATTCACAAATTAACTTTTGTTTCATACTTTCAATGTAACAACTAAAAACTATCTTCAGCTATTACGATTAAAGCTTAAACCACCAGCGGATAGTTTTGTATTAAAGAAAAATATTGTTTTATGCTTAATTAAAATTAATTACACCTTAGCACAAATATTAGTAAGTCCGTGATTGCAGTTAGTTAGTTATGGCTTTGATATATATATATAGGCTTTAAAAGAAAAAGAAAAAAGTTAATTTATGAGTAATCTGGCCTGGAAGTGTTATACTTGTCACTATGGTTGAATTTGTTATTCTGGGTGTTGAGCTCATGAAAATAGAAGTTGCCATTACCATTTTGTAAAGTTGTTGCAAACAAGATATAGCGTCTATTTTTCAAAATGTCTGCGGGTTTCTAAGTTCAGTAAAACTGTAATACTGTTAGATAATGGCTTGACAAATATTCAAAATGGTAATTTAGTTTAGAATTATATTTCTGATGTTCTGAAAGCTACCAAACTAAAATAAAATTGTAAATAAATGTCTAAAATGATAAATGAAGATGGCGAAAATACGCTTTACCCTGGATGGCAAAGAAGGCACTGCCCCCCCCCCCCCCCCCCCCAGTTCCTAGTGTCTTCATGGACATTATTGGTTAAGTATGCTTGAATTTCATAGTGTATATATATTTAAAAAAAAAAAAAAAATCTTTGAAAAAGTGGGGGGCCAGAAACCCTCAGCCCCCCCCCCCCCCCCCCCTTCCGACGGCCCTGGGAATCACCTCGGTACTTGTCCATTGTACAGTATGTAAACCAAACAGTTCGGGTTGTTATCTCCGTTTGTTAAAAAAACAGTCGGCTCTCTATATATAGGCCTACGGGACATTTCGTATCCATTTTGTTTCGTCCCTGGAAATTTCGTACACTACCGTTTTATACCCTTGACCCGGTTCATTTAGAACACGTTTTATGTTGAATATGCAATGCAAATGTTTTTATTTTTTATTTAATGTATTCTTTAACAGTCTGTAATTGTTTAATCTTTAATACAGTATTTGTTAATATCAATAAAAAGTATAAACATAATTGTTTTGAGTTGTATATTACTGTTTAGTCACGTGACATTAAGTCATGCTCATCATTTAAATAATATGTGTAGTGCACAAATATCGTCCCGCAACAACCATGCAAAGTGTGAAATAACATATTACCCATATTGCCCAAAGAAAACATGTTTGAACCTTGGGGGGGGGGGGGGGGGGGGATAAAATACCCGAGCGAAAAACTGATCCCGACCAAACATTACCATTGTGCAATTCAACATAAAACGTGTTCTAAATGAACCGAGTACGAAACGTCTAGGATATGAAACGGCAGTGTGTACGAAACATCCAGGGGTGAAACAAAACGGGTACGAAACGTCCCGTAACTTTCTCTACAGTTGACACTATAGATTATTTCATTTTAACCAATTTCACACATTTAGAGAATTACTGAAGCAGTTCTATTTCCTTTTGCATAACCGTGGGTCTGATGTCAAATGATTTAAATTGTAGCATAGTTTGTGAGCCGGGAGTGCTACATACATGCAAATTGCGAGACTAACCACGATGTATGTATGTATGTATGTGTGTATATGTATGTGTATGTGTATGTATGTATATGTATATGTATATGTATATGTATATGTATATGTATATGTGTTTGTACGTCTATGTGTGTGCGTGGATATATGTGCTATACATTTATTACATGTACAGCCGTGATTCAGGCTCCCATCCCTGACATTGTTGTTTGTGATCTGGCAAAATAATAATAGTAATAAAAGTTAGGATATACACTATTTATAATAATGCTGTTGGATAAGTGCAGTGGCTGCTCAGATCTGCGTGTACATGCCCACATTTTATAAATCTGTTATTTGTAATAATTCTAACACGGTGGTCATGAAATATCTGAATTCAGAATTTGGAATAAACCATAGGAAACTTTAGCCAGTTTACAAATATTGAATTGTTGACAGTGGTGCTTTCGTGTACATACAATTTAGATAGTGATCCACGTGTTACGGGGAGTTCCTTTTTACAATGGTTAATATCTTATGAGCCTATCATTTGAAAACTATAAGCCAGACTTTGGTGTTGTTGAATACATTGCCGTTGTTCGTTATACTGTTGGTTTGTGTTAGTTGGAAGTAAAGGTGAGCTTTTGTTTTACAATATCACATGTTTACTTTCTACTAGTATACTTAATTTTGATTTTTATTTTGTGGTAAATATGAGGTGTATACAGTCATATCTACAGAATATCAAAATCTTTATTCCAATTTTTGAGTGAAAAAAGAGGTACATTGCAAATATTTGCATGCTATTTTAGAGATGTTTTAAAATTCTTTTCACTATGGTTACAAAAGAAAAAGCTTTGATGATTATGTATACTTTTGGATGTTTGATAAGTTTTAGATTCACAAATTAACTTTTGTTTCATACTTTCAATGTAACAACTAAAAACTATCTTCAGCTATTACGATTAAAGCTTAAACCACCAGCGGATAGTTTTGTAATAAAGAAAAATATTGTTTTATGTTTAATTAAAATTTATTACACCTTAGCACAAATATTAGTAAGTCCGTGATTGCAGTTAGTTAGTTATGGCTTTGATATATATATATATATATATAGGCTTTAAAAGAAAAAGTGTTATACTTGTCACTATGGTTGAATTTGTTATTCTGGGTGTTGAGCTCATGAAAATAGAAGATGCCATTACCATTTTGTAAAGTTGTTGCAAACAAGATATAGCGTCTATTTTTCAAAATGTCTGCGGGTTTCTAAGTTCAGTAAAACTGTAATACTGTTAGATAATGGCTTGACAAATATTCAAAATGGTAATTTAGTTTAGAATTATATTTCTGATGTTCTGAAAGCTACCAAACTAAAATAAAATTGTAAATAAATGTCTAAAATGATAAATGAAGATGACGAAAATACGCTTTACCCAGGATGGCAAAGAAGGCACTGCCCCCCCCCCACCCCCACCCCCACCCCCACTCCATCCCCCACCCCGATTAGTCCTGAAGCAGAGGCTGAAAAAGAACCTTAGTTTTTGAGTAACCGGGACCGGAAGTATAACATTTATCACTATGGCTGAAATTAATCTCTAGGGACTGGAGTTCATGAAAATATCAGATGACATTTTATAAAGATGGTGCGAAGAAGATGACGGTAATTATTGTATGAATATCTACAAAATATTTGTAACATGACTCAGAAAAACATACTTTCATGTCAAATGTTAGTTTTAGATTGTTGCTAAGTTTAGTTAGCATGTTTTAAAAATTATTAAAATAAAAATATAACTGCAAATTGTAAATAATTGTATAAAATAATAGATCAAGATACCGATATATGTCATATTATTGATCAGTGGTTCCCCAGTTAAAAAGCATTGTTGTAATTATACACTTATCAGCATCCACAAACACCTAACCACTAAAGCCTGAATAAATACACGAATGGATGAATGAGTGAGTGTATGTTTGAATGAATGAATGAATGAAAGAATAATGAAAGAATGTTTAGCAAAACTCCAGTACAAAAAACCTTGAGGGTTATTCATAAAACGACCTCAGTGTGTTGTACATAGTACATACTACTGTCATCAGATTCCTTCTCAGCTGACCTCAGTGTGTTGTACATAGTACATACTACTGTCATCAGATTCCTTCTCAGCTGACCTCAGTGTGTTGTACATAGTACATACTACTGTCATCAGATTCCTTCTCAGCTGACCTCAGTGTGTTGTACATAGTACATACTACTGTCATCAGATTCCTTCTCAGCTGACGGGGTCGGACGTAGCCCAGTGGTAAAGCGCTCGCCTGATGCGCGGATGGTTTGGGATCGATCCCCGTCGGTGGGTCCATGGACTAATTCTCGTTCCAGCCAGTGCGCCAAGACTGGTATATCAAAGGTTGTGGGATGATGCATGTAAAATATCCCTTGCGATTAATGGAAAAATGCAGAGGGTTTCCTCTCTAAAGACTATATGTTACAAATTACCAAATGTTTGACATCCAATAGCCAACTTTTACACATGCAACAAAAACAAAACACACTTCAACTGACATAACTTGTGTGGGTGGATCTACACATGCAACAAAACACACTTCAACTGACATAACTTGTGTGGGTGGATCTACACATGCAACAAAACACACTTCAACTGACATAACTTGTGTGGGTGGATCTACACATGCAACAAAACACACTTCAGCTGACATAACTTGTGTGGGTGGATCTACACATGCAACAAAACACACTTCAGCTGACATAACTTGTGTGGGTGGATCTACACATGCAACAAAACACACTTCAGCTGACATAACTTGTGTGGGTGGATCTACACATGCAACAAAACACACTTCAGCTGACATAACTTGTGTGGGTGGATCTACACATGCAACAAAACACACTTCAGCTGACATAACTTGTGTGGGTGGATCTACACATGCAACAAAACACACTTCAGCTGACATAACTTGTGTGGGTGGATCTACACATGCAACAAAACACACTTCAACTGACATAACTTGTGTGGGTGGATCTACACATGCAACAAAACACACTTCAGACATAACTTGTGTGGGTGGATCTACACATGCAACAAAACACACTTCAACTGACATAACTTGTGTGGGTGGATCTACACATGCAACAAAACACACTTCAGCTGACATAACTTGTGTGGGTGGATCTACACATGCAACAAAACACACTTCAGCTGACATAACTTGTGTGGGTGGATCTACACATGCAACAAAACACACTTCAGCTGACATAACTTGTGTGGGTGGATCTACACATGCAACAAAACACACTTCAACTGACATAACTTGTGTGGGATCTACACATGCAACAAAACACACTGGATCTACACATGCAACAAAACACACTTCAGCTGACATAACTTGTGTGGGTGGATCTACACATGCAACAAAACACACTTCAGCTGACATAACTTGTGTGGGTGGATCTACACATGCAACAAAACACACTTCAGCTGACATAACTTGTGTGGGTGGATCTACACATGCAACAAAACACACTTCAGCTGACATAACTTGTGTGGGTGGATCTACACATGCAACAAAACACACTTCAGCTGACATAACTTGTGTGGGTGGATCTACACATGCAACAAAACACACTTCAGCTGACATAACTTGTGTGGGTGGATCTACACATGCAACAAAACACACTTCAGCTGACATAACTTGTGTGGGTGGATCTACACATGCAACAAAACACACTTCAGCTGACATAACTTGTGTGGGTGGATCTACACATGCAACAAAACACACTTCAGCTGACATAACTTGTGTGGGTGGATCTACACATGCAACAAAACACACTTCAGCTGACATAACTTGTGTGGGTGGATCTACACATGCAACAAAACACACTTCAGCTGACATAACTTGTGTGGGTGGATCTACACATGCAACAAAACACACTTCAGCTGACATAACTTGTGTGGGTGGATCTACACATGCAACAAAACACACTTCAGCTGACATAACTTGTGTGGGTGGATCTACACATGCAACAAAACACACTTCAGCTGACATAACTTGTGTGGGTGGATCTACACATGCAACAAAACACACTTCAACTGACATAACTTGTGTGGGTGGATCTACACATGCAACAAAACACACTTCAGCTGACATAACTTGTGTGGGTGGATCTACACATGCAACAAAACACACTTCAGCTGACATAACTTGTGTGGGTGGATCTACACATGCAACAAAACACACTTCAGCTGACATAACTTGTGTGGGTGGATCTACACATGCAACAAAACACACTTCAGCTGACATAACTTGTGTGGGTGGATCTACACATGCAACAAAACACACTTCAGCTGACATAACTTGTGTGGGTGGATCTACACATGCAACAAAACACACTTCAGCTGACATAACTTGTGTGGGTGGATCTACACATGCAACAAAACACACTTCAGCTGACATAACTTGTGTGGGTGGATCTACACATGCAACAAAACACACTTCAGCTGACATAACTTGTGTGGGTGGATCTACACATGCAACAAAACACACTTCAGCTGACATAACTTGTGTGGGTGGATCTACACATGCAACAAAACACACTTCAGCTGACATAACTTGTGTGGGTGGATCTACACATGCAACAAAACACACTTCAGCTGACATAACTTGTGTGGGTGGATCTACACATGCAACAAAACACACTTCAGCTGACATAACTTGTGTGGGTGGATCTACACATGCAACAAAACACACTTCAGCTGACATAACTTGTGTGGGTGGATCTACACATGCAACAAAACACACTTCAGCTGACATAACTTGTGTGGGTGGATCTACACATGCAACAAAACACACTTCAGCTGACATAACTTGTGTGGGTGGATCTACACATGCAACAAAACACACTTCAGCTGACATAACTTGTGTGGGTGGATCTACACATGCAACAAAACACACTTCAGCTGACATAACTTGTGTGGGTGGATCTACACATGCAACAAAACACACTTCAGCTGACATAACTTGTGTGGGTGGATCTACACATGCAACAAAACACACTTCAGCTGACATAACTTGTGTGGGTGGATCTACACATGCAACAAAACACACTTCAACTGACATAACAAAACACACTTCACTGACATCTTGTGTGGGTGGATCTACACATGCAACAAAACACACTTCAGCTGACATAACTTGTGTGGGTGGATCTACACATGCAACAAAACACACTTCAGCTGACATAACTTGTGTGGGTGGATCTACACATGCAACAAAACACACTTCAGCTGACATAACTTGTGTGGGTGGATCTACACATGCAACAAAACACACTTCAGCTGACATAACTTGTGTGGGTGGATCTACACATGCAACAAAACACACTTCAGCTGACATAACTTGTGTGGGTGGATCTACACATGCAACAAAACACACTTCAGCTGACATAACTTGTGTGGGTGGATCTACACATGCAACAAAACACACACTTCACATGCAACAAAACACACTTCAGCTGACATAACTTGTGTGGGTGGATCTACACATGCAACAAAACACACTTCAGCTGACATAACTTGTGTGGGTGGATCTACACATGCAACAAAACACACTTCAGCTGACATAACTTGTGTGGGTGGATCTACACATGCAACAAAACACACTTCAGCTGACATAACTTGTGTGGGTGGATCTACACATGCAACAAAACACACTTCAGCTGACATAACTTGTGTGGGTGGATCTACACATGCAACAAAACACACTTCAGCTGACATAACTTGTGTGGGTGGATCTACACATGCAACAAAACACACTTCAGCTGACATAACTTGTGTGGGTGGATCTACACATGCAACAAAACACACTTCAGCTGACATAACTTGTGTGGGTGGATCTACACATGCAACAAAACACACTTCAGCTGACATAACTTGTGTGGGTGGATCTACACATGCAACAAAACACACTTCAGCTGACATAACTTGTGTGGGTGGATCTACACATGCAACAAAACACACTTCAGTAACTTGTGTGGGTGGATCTACACATGCAACAAAACACACTTCAGCTGACATAACTTGTGTGGGTGGATCTACACATGCAACAAAACACACTTCAGCTGACATAACTTGTGTGGGTGGATCTACACATGCAACAAAACACACTTCAGCTGACATAACTTGTGTGGGTGGATCTACACATGCAACAAAACACACTTCAGCTGACATAACTTGTGTGGGTGGATCTACACATGCAACAAAACACACTTCAGCTGACATAACTTGTGTGGGTGGATCTACACATGCAACAAAACACACTTCAGCTGACATAACTTGTGTGGGTGGATCTACACATGCAACAAAACACACTTCAGCTGACATAACTTGTGTGGGTGGATCTACACATGCAACAAAACACACTTCAGCTGACATAACTTGTGTGGGTGGATCTACACATGCAACAAAACACACTTCAGCTGACATAACTTGTGTGGGTGGATCTACACATGCAACAAAACACACTTCAGCTGACATAACTTGTGTGGGTGGATCTACACATGCAACAAAACACACTTCAGCTGACATAACTTGTGTGGGTGGATCTACACATGCAACAAAACACACTTCAGCTGACATAACTTGTGTGGGTGGATCTACACATGCAACAAAACACACTTCAGCTGACATAACTTGTGTGGGTGGATCTACACATGCAACAAAACACACTTCAGCTGACATAACTTGTGTGGGTGGATCTACACATGCAACAAAACACACTTCAGCTGACATAACTTGTGTGGGTGGATCTACACATGCAACAAAACACACTTCAGCTGACATAACTTGTGTGGGTGGATCTACACATGCAACAAAACACACTTCAGCTGACATAACTTGTGTGGGTGGATCTACACATGCAACAAAACACACTTCAGCTGACATAACTTGTGTGGGTGGATCTACACATGCAACAAAACACACTTCAACTGACATAACTTGTGTGGGTGGATCTACACATGCAACAAAACACACTTCAACTGACATAACTTGTGTGGGTGGATCTACACATGCAACAAAACACACTTCAACTGACATAACTTGTGTGGGTGGATCTACACATGCAACAAAACACACTTCAACTGACATAACTTGTGTGGGTGGATCTACACATGCAACAAAACACACTTCAACTGACATAACTTGTGTGGGTGGATCTACACATGCAACAAAACACACTTCAGCTGACATAACTTGTGTGGGTGGATCTACACATGCAACAAAACACACTTCAGCTGACATAACTTGTGTGGGTGGATCTACACATGCAACAAAACACACTTCAGCTGACATAACTTGTGTGGGTGGATCTACACATGCAACAAAACACACTTCAGCTGACATAACTTGTGTGGGTGGATCTACACATGCAACAAAACACACTTCAGCTGACATAACTTGTGTGGGTGGATCTACACATGCAACAAAACACACTTCAGCTGACATAACTTGTGTGGGTGGATCTACACATGCAACAAAACACACTTCAGCTGACATAACTTGTGTGGGTGGATCTACACATGCAACAAAACACACTTCAGCTGACATAACTTGTGTGGGTGGATCTACACATGCAACAAAACACACTTCAGCTGACATAACTTGTGTGGGTGGATCTACACATGCAACAAAACTTCAGCTGACACTTGTGTGGGTGGATCTACACATGCAACAAAACACACTTCAGCTGACATAACTTGTGTGGGTGGATCTACACATGCAACAAAACACACTTCAGCTGACATAACTTGTGTGGGTGGATCTACACATGCAACAAAACACACTTCAGCTGACATAACTTGTGTTGGTGGATCTACACATGCAACAAAATAATCTGGTGCATATCTTGGATACATCTGCATGCTGCTGTGCAAGGTTGTTCAATGTCAAAACATTAGCACTTTGAAGTACATGTGTATATAAAAAGGGTCGCCTAGTGCACCTCAGGATGTTCAGCAACTTTGGATCACTTGATGCATATAGTCTTGTTTCATCAGTTTTGGTAAACCCTACCCATTAAATGTTTTCTCGAAATCAAATTTGGTAGAATCATGGGTTTATTGCTATGTAAACTGGTATCAGTGCAGTCTGCATGTGCATGTGTCTTCAGCTGGTGGCCATTTCTTTGCAAAAAAAACAATATTTCTTGTATTCCCAGGTTTTGAACGACTAAAACAACTGCCATATTTTGTAATAGTCATTTGTCTTGTCCTGTTCAACACTGAGACACAGAATCTTCGTGCCGTTCAGACTGATACCTAGACATTTGACCATGTACTTTGTATAGACATGTGTGGGCTTTGCCGTATATTATTATTATATGGAAACAATATATGCCAGTCTTAACTGCTTTACATCAACGCATGTTATTTATAACCAGCTATGGAATAAGCAATACAGTATCATTATTTGTCTGTGACACGGAACATGTTCTATTTAATGATGAAGAAAGTTGACCAGTTGCAGTTGATTGCAAACTTGGGAACACAAGGGGTATTGTTTTAGGAAGAAAAGTTGGCGGCCACCAAATGTTGGGTCCCTGTATGAAAATACATATTGCTCTTCGTCGCTGAACAATCTTCAATATTAGATTGCCAGTAAGAAAAGTGTGCTTGCAAATGGTAATTCCATGGTAAAGTTGCATTCTCACAAAGTTTTCAAATTTAGTTCACTGACAAATCATGCACATAAATGAAATGTATAATGATTCCACTTTCTAAAACAAACATAGTGTTTTGTTTATTTTTAAAATGGCTTACTAGAATATTGACAAACTATTATGCATCACAAAAACGTTTTATGGTTTTGTAGGGATAGCATCTCGTCAGTCACATGTTTTTGTCCCATCAGTTACACCAGAAAATTAAGCAGTATTGAAAGTGAAAGAGATATTGCAGTATGTAGCTAGTAAAAGGGTTGTATACAAACCTATTTCTTTCAAGCTGAGATAGTGATTACAACTTCAGTACACTCTGTCAAAAGACTTGGTCCGTAAACGTCCCATATGTCTTCTTGACATGACTAATCAAGTTACCATAAGGTTTTATCATTTTCAGAAAGATAAAAACTTCCGATTTAATATGTGATAGACCACAATATTATTTACTTAAAGTTTTAAAATTTTCTCCTACACTTTGGGAATTATTGATCAAATGTCCTATAAGTCACAATGAAATTTACCAAATAAGCTACCCAGAATTAAGACAGCTTTAACCTACGATGCAGTGATGATTCTACCGGCTGATGATATCGCGAGACGTCACCACACTCAAACGTGAGTTTGGAAATGCTGCTAAGAGTGGTTTTGAAAAGAAAAATGTATTATGGGCATGTGGTACCCAAGCTAATGAACCAGGTTTGATGTTACCCAGAATTGATGAGCAACCTGATACGGAAGTGACTGCCCATGTCTTGTGCTTCAAAGTGATCATGCTTTGATAATGGATAACCATGCAGAACATCAGGCAATAGATGAACCAGATTATTATGTTGTATGTGAAGATGATAGTAAGATGAAGCCGCCAGTGTACCAGATGATAACTAGTATGAGGACAGTAGTATGCATAGCATTGTGTACTCAATTTATACATTACCCTCAGTGGTTTTCGTGTTGTGGATTTCATTATACATTCATTCATTCATTCATTATTAATTCATTATTAATTCGTTCATGGTTTGGCATTGTAGTTGTGGTAACTTGTGAGTGCTAATAGCTCTATAATGACAACAATGTTTACTCAATAAACAATGAATTGATCAATGGTATAGCATATAATATTATACCTCATCTTGATTTATTATTTTTGACGAACAGTTACAAATTTAGTTTACATTTTGTTTTAGTAATCTTCCAAACATGTTAACTGAACTTATCAACCATTAAATTGTAGTATTTAACATAAAAAGTGTCTTTCCAACACAAATTATTACATTTTCGTGCCCAAAACACCGCCATGTTCGTCAGCCATTTTAACTGTTTGACAACCAGTTATCTGACAGTATAACAAACCGTTTTGATGAACTTACTGACTCCATAAACATCAGTTTTGATACCAAGATCACCTTTCTAAGTATTGTAGTTCTAAAGATATACACTTGTATTGATGGACTGGCGGCCATTTTGTTCGCACCAACTTTAGAAACTATTTTCATGACGTCTGCACCCCAGAGAGTAATTTCCACCATAGTGACAAATGTTATACTTCCGGCCCCGGAACACTTCATTTTTGGGGGTCTCTGCTGCATGACTAGATACTGAAGATTATGCAGTTGAAAGCTCGATTAATATAACTGGATGCATACATAGAAAACTGATCTAGATTATCAAACAAACACAAATCAAATATAGAGTTTTGTAGGATAAGCTATCTAGAAAATGTTATTTCAAATACCATGAGCAAACAACATTCTTTACTACGAGCATTGCTAATTTGTTTATATATAGACCAACTGCATATCAAAATAAAACCTTTTTTGTTAGTTTCAAAGCACTTTTATTTAAAAAAAATTGTATCACATAATTCTAAAATATAATAATAATAATAATAATAATAATAATTAAAATGGAAGCTGGTACGCGGTAAGGGGTCAGTGTCTTTAGGTTAATATTACCGATGTAACCTGTTTTGTATATGTTTTGGCGAACGTTAACCTGTAAATATCAATCATGACTCAATGTAACATGAAAAGCTATTTTTACCAATACTGAGTAAATGTGATTTTAATATTTCAGCACCATTTAAAACTATGGACGTGTTTCGTGAGAACTGTGTTATTTTAACGTCATATGATAGTTTGTAATAAGTGGATAATCCATAGATTCTGTATCCGTATTTACTTGTGTTTGTGGCAACAGTTGTAAGTACAGGCTATCAGTATTTAATCTATCCCCATGGTTTTATTTGGAGCGCATTGAATACAGCAAGTTTAGCATCTAAAACAAACCTGTTAGATTCATGCCTTTATGTGTGGGAGATATAGCGTGCTACAACTCTATCGCCTGGCAGATTTGCGTGATCAAGTAGCAGACATGAAAGAAAACCACCCGTAGGTTTACATATATCTGTGTTCAAAGTGTCTCTAAGATTTTGCTTCATTTATGTATGAGAATGGCGGCTATACTGAAAGGAATGGCTCGTGTTTATAGAGATTACATTGTAGGTCTCATGGACACAGCTAACAGTAAGCACATTGGCGTCACAAGATGATCACTGTAACATTGTACAGCAACTGAAATCACGTGACATGCATAGCGCTGTCTTCTAGTCGTGCAGAGCTTTCTTGTGTTCAAGGAATAAATAACCCCTAAAATTATTCTTGGTATTACAAAGGTATATCATGCGAGTAGACAAAACACTGACGTTAGACTTTCTGTCACACGCCGATAACTCGAGAAATGACATTCAAAGACAACCGTCATGATGAAACTTTGGACAAATTATATGATATGTGTAACACACATTGCTCCGTTACTAAAAACAACACATGACTGTTTGCATTAGGACCCGTGCTATGAAATAATCAAGTGACAGAAGTGTGTATCACAAGCAACATTTTAGCTTTGATTGTTTCAAACACAATGCCTTAGCATCTGGAGAAGAAAATAACAATGTTTTGAATAATACCTTTCAGCTGTTTTAACTATTATGTTTTTTATATAGGACAGGGCATAAAGAGTATATTTTGTGGTCCACGAATTCTGCACCTAATCCCCTCCCCACTCCACCCACCCCACCCCGGTCCTCCTGGTATTTACGAGTCTGAGTATCACACCAACTCAAGTATAAGGGGAACAGTGATCCACTTCCACCTCAGACTATTTCTCCCAGTTAGCAACAGGGTGTCGTTTATACGCACGTCAACACAAACAAGATAACACATACCAGTGTCCTTAATATACAAACATAGGCGTACGGGCTCCCATTGTAGGTGTGTGGGGTGGGGGGGGGGGGGGGGAGAGAGGTCGAATTTTGCCCGAATTAATCAAACATGCCCGAATCTGGATTACAACGTTTATTCATATTAGCATTACTGCCAGACAGCTATATAATATGGTTGCAAACGAATCGCCACGCATTTTTAAATGGATTACATCTAATATTGTGGGTAGAATTATGAAAATACACGGTGAAAAGTGTTCAGGCCAGCTTTTCCCCTCGAATTTTTCCATTGTTTTTACTTGAATTTGAGGATTTTTTTTCCAGAAAGAGGGGGGGGGGGGGGTGCGAAGTTGCCGCCCACCCCGTCTCATACGCTTATGTATACCAACTATAATGCCTAGCGCACACGACCAACATTTGTCAAATGGCCGACAAATGTTGGTCGTGTGTTCTAGTCATAATGGAATCACTACTATATAGCTACAGCTTGCTCCTTCAAATGGCCGACAAATGTTGGTCGTGTGTTCTAGTCATAATGGAATCACTACTATACAGCTACAGCTTGCTCCTTCAAATGGCCGACAAATGTTCGTCGTGTGTTCTAGTCATAATGGAATCACTACTATACAGCTACAGCTTGCTCCTTCAAATGGCCGACAAATGTTCGTCGTGTGTTCTAGTCATAATGGAATCACTACTATACAGCTACAGCTTGCTCCTTCAAATGGCCGACAAATGTTGGTCGTGTGTTCTAGTCATAATGGAATCACTACTATACAGCTACAGCTTGCTCCTTCAAATGGCCGACAAATGTTGGTCGTGTGTTCTAGTCATAATGGAATCACTACTATACAGCTACAGCTTGCTCCTTCAAATGGCCGACAAATGTTGGTCGTGTGTTCTAGTCATAATGGAATCACTACTATACAGCTACAGCTTGCTCCTTCAAATGGCCGACAAATGTTGGTCGTGTGTTCTAGTCATAATGGAATCACTACTATACAGCTACAGCTTGCTCCTTCAAATGGCCGACAAATGTTGGTCGTGTGTTCTAGTCATAATGGAATCACTACTATACAGCTACAGCTTGCTCCTTGAAATGGCCGACAAATGTTGGTCGTGTGTTCTAGTCATAATGGAATCACTACTATACAGCTACAGCTTGCTCCTTGAAATGGCCGACAAATGTTGGTCGTGTGTTCTAGTCATAATGGAATCACTACTATACAGCTACAGCTTGCTCCTTCAAATGGCCGACAAATGTTGGTCGTGTGTTCTAGTCATAATGGAATCACTACTATACAGCTACAGCTTGCTCCTTCAAATGGCCGACAAATGTTGGTCGTGTGTTCTAGTCATAATGGAATCACTACTATACAGCTACAGCTTGCTCCTTCAAATGGCCAACAAATGTTGGTCGTGTGTTCTAGTCATAATGGAATCACTACTATACAGCTACAGCTTGCTCCTTCAAATGGCCGACAAATGTTGGTCGTGTGTTCTAGTCATAATGGAATCACTACTATACAGCTACAGCTTGCTCCTTCAAATGGCCGACAAATGTTGGTCGTGTGTTCTAGTCATAATGGAATCACTACTATACAGCTACAGCTTGCTCCTTGAAATGGCCGACAAATGTTGGTCGTGTGTTCTAGTCATAATGGAATCACTACTATATAGCTACAGCTTGCTCCTTCAAATGGCCGACAAATGTTGGTCGTGTGTTCTAGTCATAATGGAATCACTACTATATAGCTACAGCTTGCTCCTTGAAATGGCCGACAAATGTTGGTCGTGTGTTCTAGTCATAATGGAATCACTACTATACAGCTACAGCTTGCTCCTTCAAATGGCCGACAAATGTTGGTCGTGTGTTCTAGTCATAATGGAATCACTACTATAGAGCTACAGCTTGCTCCTTCAAATGGCCGACAAATGTTGGTCGTGTGTTCTAGTCATAATGGAATCACTACTATATAGCTACAGCTTGCTCCTTCACTTCATTCATCAGAGGGGCGGGATGTAGCCCAGTGGTAAAGCGGTCGCTTGATGCGTGGTCGGTGTGGGATTGATCAAATGCCGTGGAATGTACTATCCTGTCTGTGGGATGGTGCATATAAAAGATCCCTTGCTGCTAATCGAAAAGAGTAGCCCATGAAGTGGCGACAGCGGGTTTCCTATTTCAGTATCTATGTGGTCCTTAACCATATGTCTGACGCCATATAACCGTAAATACAATGTGTTGAGTGCGTCGTTAAATAAAACATTTCTTTCTTTTTTTCAATGATCAGTCTATGGTGTTAATTTCAGTGGCCTACATTAATTTATTTAATTTTTGTCCAATAAACAATTTTAAAAGTCTCTAATCAGACTAAATACTAGTACTGCGAATATAACCAATACAAACTGTAAGGAGGTGACATTCAGTATTATTAGCGTATCTAATCAGACTAAATACTAGTAATGCGATTATAACCAATACAAACTGTAAGGAGGTGACAGTCAGTATTATTAGCGTATCTAATCAGACTAAATACTAGTAATGCGATTATAACCAATACAAACTGTAAGGAGGTGACATTCAGTATTATCAGCGTATCTAATCAGACTGAATACTAGTAATGCGAATATAACCAATACAAACTGTAAGGAGGTGACATCGGACTAAATACTAGTAATGCGATTATAACCAATACAAACTGTAAGGAGGTGACAGTCAGTATTATTAGCGTATCTAATCGGACTGAATACTAGTAATGCGATTATAACCAATACAAACTGTAAGGAGGTGACAGTCAGTATTATTAGCGTATCTAATCGGACTAAATACTAGTAATGCGATTATAACCAATACAAACTGTAAGGAGGTGACAGTCAGTATTATTAGCGTATCTAATCAGACTAAATACTAGTAATGCGATTATAACCAATACAAACTGTAAGGAGGTGACATTCAGTATTATCAGCGTATCTAATCAGACTAAATACTAGTAATGCGATTATAACCAATACAAACTGTAAGGAGGTGACAGTCAGTATTATTAGCGTATCTAATCGGACTAAATACTAGTAATGCGATTATAACCAATACAAACTGTAAGGAGGTGACAGTCAGTATTATTAGCGTATCTAATCAGACTAAATACTAGTAATGCGATTATAACCAATACAAACTGTAAGGAGGTGACAGTCAGTATTATTAGCGTATCTAATCGGACTGAATACTAGTAATGCGATTATAACCAATACAAACTGTAAGGAGGTGACAGTCAGCATTATTAGCGTATCTAATCGGACTGAATACTAGTAATGCGATTATAACCAATACAAACTGTAAGGAGGTGACAGTCAGTATTATTAGCGTATCTAATCGGACTGAATACTAGTAATGCGATTATAACCAATACAAACTGTAAGGAGGTGACAGTCAGCATTATTAGCGTATCTAATCGGACTAAATACTAGTAATGCGATTATAACCAATACAAACTGTAAGGAGGTGACAGTCAGCATTATTAGCGTATCTAATCGGACTAAATACTAGTAATGCGATTATAACCAATACAAACTGTAAGGAGGTGACAGTCAGCATTATTAGCGTATCTAATCGGACTAAATACTAGTAATGCGATTATAACCAATACAAACTGTAAGGAGGTGACAGTCAGTATTATCAGCGTATCTAATCGGACTAAATACTAGTAATGCGATTATAACCAATACAAACTGTAAGGAGGTGACAGTCAGTATTATTAGCGTATCTAATCAGACTAAATACTAGTAATGCGATTATAACCAATACAAACTGTAAGGAGGTGACAGTCAGTATTATTAGCGTATCTAATCAGACTAAATACTAGTAATGCGATTATAACCAATACAAACTGTAAGGAGGTGACATTCAGTATTATCAGCGTATCTAATCAGACTAAATACTAGTAATGCGAATATAACCAATACAAACTGTAAGGAGGTGACATTCAGTATTATCAGCGTATCTAATCAGACTAAATACTAGTAATGCGAATATAACCAATACAAACTGTAAGGAGGTGACAGTCAGCATTATTAGCGTATCTAATCGGACTAAATACTAGTAATGCGATTATAACCAATACAAACTGTAAGGAGGTGACAGTCAGTATTATTAGCGTATCTAATCGGACTAAATACTAGTAATGCGATTATAACCAATACAAACTGTAAGGAGGTGACAGTCAGTATTATTAGCGTATCTAATCGGACTGAACAAACTACTAGTAATGCGATTATAACCAATACAAACTGTAAGGAGGTGACAGTCAGCATTATTAGCGTATCTAATCGGACTAAATACTAGTAATGCGATTATAACCAATACAAACTGTAAGGAGGTGACATTCAGTATTATTAGCGTATCTAATCGGACTAAATACTAGTAATGCGATTATAACCAATACAAACTGTAAGGAGGTGACATTCAGTATTATTAGCGTATCTAATCGGACTAAATACTAGTAATGCGATTATAACCAATACAAACTGTAAGGAGGTGACAGTCAGTATTATTAGCGTATCTAATCGGACTAAATACTAGTAATGCGATTATAACCAATACAAACTGTAAGGAGGTGACAGTCAGTATTATTAGCGTATCTAATCGGACTAAATACTAGTAATGCGATTATAACCAATACAAACTGTAAGGAGGTGACAGTCAGTATTATTAGCGTATCTAATCGGACTAAATACTAGTAATGCGATTATAACCAATACAAACTGTAAGGAGGTGACAGTCAGCATTATCAGCGTATCTAATCAGACTGAATACTAGTAATGCGATTATAACCAATACAAACTGTAAGGAGGTGACAGTCAGTATTATCAGCGTATCTAATCAGACTGAATACTAGTAATGCGATTATAACCAATACAAACTGTAAGGAGGTGACAGTCAGTATTATCAGCGTATCTAATCAGACTAAATACTAGTAATGCGATTATAACCAATACAAACTGTAAGGAGGTGACAGTCAGTATTATTAGCGTATCTAATCAGACTGAATACTAGTAATGCGATTATAACCAATACAAACTGTAAGGAGGTGACAGTCAGTATTATTAGCGTATCTAATCAGACTGAATACTAGTAATGCGATTATAACCAATACAAACTGTAAGGAGGTGACAGTCAGCATTATCAGCGTATCTAATCAGACTAAATACTAGTAATGCGATTATAACCAATACAAACTGTAAGGAGGTGACAGTCAGTATTATCAGCGTATCTAATCAGACTGAATACTAGTAATGCGAATATAACCAATACAAACTGTAAGGAGGTGACAGTCAGTATTATTAGCGTATCTAATCAGACTGAATACTAGTAATGCGATTATAACCAATACAAACTGTAAGGAGGTGACAGTCAGTATTATTAGCGTATCTAATCAGACTAAATACTAGTAATGCGATTATAACCAATACAAACTGTAAGGAGGTGACAGTCAGTATTATTAGCGTATCTAATCGGACTGAATACTAGTAATGCGATTATAACCAATACAAACTGTAAGGAGGTGACAGTCAGTATTATTAGCGTATCTAATCGGACTAAATACTAGTAATGCGATTATAACCAATACAAACTGTAAGGAGGTGACATTCAGTATTATCAGCGTATCTAATCAGACTAAATACTAGTAATGCGAATATAACCAATACAAACTGTAAGGAGGTGACATTCAGCATTATTAGCGTATCTAATCGGACTAAATACTAGTAATGCGATTATAACCAATACAAACTGTAAGGAGGTGACAGTCAGTATTATTAGCGTATCTAATCGGACTGAATACTAGTAATGCGATTATAACCAATACAAACTGTAAGGAGGTGACAGTCAGTATTATTAGCGTATCTAATCAGACTAAATACTAGTAATGCGATTATAACCAATACAAACTGTAAGGAGGTGACAGTCAGTATTATTAGCGTATCTAATCGGACTGAATACTAGTAATGCGATTATAACCAATACAAACTGTAAGGAGGTGACAGTCAGCATTATTAGCGTATCTAATCGGACTGAATACTAGTAATGCGATTATAACCAATACAAACTGTAAGGAGGTGACAGTCAGTATTATTAGCGTATCTAATCGGACTGAATACTAGTAATGCGATTATAACCAATACAAACTGTAAGGAGGTGACAGTCAGCATTATTAGCGTATCTAATCGGACTAAATACTAGTAATGCGATTATAACCAATACAAACTGTAAGGAGGTGACAGTCAGTATTATCAGCGTATCTAATCGGACTAAATACTAGTAATGCGATTATAACCAATACAAACTGTAAGGAGGTGACAGTCAGTATTATTAGCGTATCTAATCGGACTAAATACTAGTAATGCGATTATAACCAATACAAACTGTAAGGAGGTGACAGTCAGCATTATTAGCGTATCTAATCGGACTAAATACTAGTACTGCGAATATAACCAATACAAACTGTAAGGAGGTGACATTCAGTATTATTAGCGTATCTAATCAGACTCAATACTAGTACTGCGATTATAACCAATACAAACTGTAATGAGGTGACAGTCAGTATTATTAGCGTATCTAATCAGACTAAATACTAGTAATGCGATTATAACCAATACAAACTGTAAGGAGGTGACAGTCAGTATTATTAGCGTATCTAATCGGACTGAATACTAGTAATGCGATTATAACCAATACAAACTGTAAGGAGGTGACAGTCAGTATTATTAGCGTATCTAATCAGACTAAATACTAGTAATGCGATTATAACCAATACAAACTGTAAGGAGGTGACATTCAGTATTATCAGCGTATCTAATCAGACTAAATACTAGTAATGCGAATATAACCAATACAAACTGTAAGGAGGTGACATTCAGCATTATCAGCGTATCGGACTAAATACTAGTAATGCGATTATAACCAATACAAACTGTAAGGAGGTGACAGTCAGTATTATTAGCGTATCTAATCGGACTGAATACTAGTAATGCGATTATAACCAATACAAACTGTAAGGAGGTGACAGTCAGTATTATTAGCGTATCTAATCGGACTAAATACTAGTAATGCGATTATAACCAATACAAACTGTAAGGAGGTGACATTCAGCGTATCTAATCAGACTAAATACTATTATTAGCGTATCTAATCAAGACTAAATACTAGTAATGCGATTATAACCAATACAAACTGTAAGGAGGTGACATTCAGTATTATTAGCGTATTATAGCGTATCTAATCGGACTAAATACTAGTAATGCGATTATAACCAATACAAACTGTAAGGAGGTGACATTCAGTATTATCAGCGTATCTAATCAGACTAAATACTAGTAATGCGATTATAACCAATACAAACTGTAAGGAGGTGACATTCAGTATTATTAGCGTATCTAATCAGACTAAATACTAGTAATGCGATTATAACCAATACAAACTGTAAGGAGGTGACAGTCAGTATTATCAGCGTATCTAATCAGACTAAATACTATTAATGCGATTATAACCAATACAAACTGTAAGGAGGTGACAGTCAGTATTATTAGCGTATCTAATCGGACTAAATACTAGTAATGCGATTATAACCAATACAAACTGTAAGGAGGTGACAGTCAGCATTATCAGCGTATCTAATCAGACTGAATACTAGTAATGCGATTATAACCAATACAAACTGTAAGGAGGTGACAGTCAGTATTATCAGCGTATCTAATCAGACTAAATACTAGTAATGCGATTATAACCAATACAAACTGTAAGGAGGTGACAGTCAGTATTATTAGCGTATCTAATCAGACTGAATACTAGTAATGCGATTATAACCAATACAAACTGTAAGGAGGTGACAGTCAGCATTATCAGCGTATCTAATCAGACTAAATACTAGTAATGCGATTATAACCAATACAAACTGTAAGGAGGTGACATTCAGTATTATTAGCGTATCTAATCAGACTAAATACTAGTAATGCGATTATAACCAATACAAACTGTAAGGAGGTGACAGTCAGTATTATCAGCGTATCTAATCAGACTAAATACTAGTAATGCGATTATAACCAATACAAACTGTAAGGAGGTGACAGTCAGTATTATCAGCGTATCTAATCGGACTAAATACTAGTAATGCGATTATAACCAATACAAACTGTAAGGAGGTGACAGTCAGCATTATCAGCGTATCTAATCAGACTGAATACTAGTAATGCGATTATAACCAATACAAACTGTAAGGAGGTGACAGTCAGTATTATCAGCGTATCTAATCAGACTAAATACTAGTAATGCGATTATAACCAATACAAACTGTAAGGAGGTGACAGTCAGTATTATTAGCGTATCTAATCAGACTGAATACTAGTAATGCGATTATAACCAATACAAACTGTAAGGAGGTGACAGTCAGCATTATCAGCGTATCTAATCAGACTAAATACTAGTAATGCGATTATAACCAATACAAACTGTAAGGAGGTGACAGTCAGTATTATTAGCGTATCTAATCAGACTAAATACTAGTACTGCGAATATAACCAATACAAACTGTAAGGAGGTGACAGTCAGTATTATCAGCGTATCTAATCAGACTAAATACTAGTAATGCGATTATAACCAATACAAACTGTAAGGAGGTGACAGTCAGTATTATCAGCGTATCTTTAACAAAACTAACAACTTTACTTAACCATTTATTGTCTTCAGAAACAAGCGGAAGGTTTAAGGACTGATAAGTGATGACCAAGAGAGACGTGTATGTCATTGTGGTCGTCGTTCTGGGGCTGCATGGCTGTTACGGAGGTATGTTATATCGTATACAGTACACACACACACGCACACGCACACGTGCACACACAAAAACACGCAACAAAAACACATATACACACATCATAAACACACACATAAACACGCAGACACACACACAAAAGACACACACATACGCACGCACACACACACAGACACACCAACGCACGCACGCACACAAACACATCACACACACACACACACACACACACACACACACACACACACACACACATAGACTGACATACATACACACACATACTTTTTTTTAAAGACATGGATATTTCATTATATAGCGAAATACGCAGGCACCAAGATCAAACATCCTGCTATTATGGATTACAACCAGTGAAGTCAGACCAAGTGGATATTTTCAATACATCAAACATTATTTTTTATTAATTTATTTTAAGTTTGACAGGTTTTTTTGATGGATGATATAGTGGACTACAGTTTCTCGTGTTGAATAGTTACACATTTAAAAAAGGAAGAAATCGTCAGGTTAAAGAAGTGCAATATTAACAAATTAGTATGGATTTCTACTCTACCGCAACGAGGTTGCGTCCCCACTTCGTGTAGGATGTCCAAGTCTACATTGTTTAAGATATCTGTTTTCTGTACCAGGGGAATGGAGAAATATATCTGGCGTGGACAATTCCAAGTACATGAGAGTGAATGATCTCAGTATCGAGATCACGTCGAAAAACAAGTTGATTGCTCAAGTGAAACAATGTAAGGAGGCGGAAGTACAGCTGATGGAGCGGGATGGCGGCTCGTGGATGTATATCAGGTATAACACAGCTAGCGATCTTCCAGTGATCGATTATAATCGAACACGGAGCGGGATGGCGGCTCGTGGATGTATATCAGGTATAACACAGCTAGCGATCTTCCAGTGATCGATTATAATCGAACACGGAGCGGGATGGCGGCTCGTGGATGTATATCAGGTATAACACAGCTAGCGATCTTCCAGTGATCGATTATAATCGAACACGGAGCGGGATGGCGGCTCGTGGATGTATATCAGGTATAACACAGCTAGCGATCTTCCAGTGATCGATTATAATCGAACATGGAGCGGGATGGCGGCTCGTGGATGTATATCAGGTATAACACAGCTAGCGATCTTCCAGTGATCGATTATAAAAATACATAACTGATTGTGTGGAGAAATGTTAACTGTAACTGTTCCTCCAGTTTAATTGATGGAATTGATGTAAATATGCTGGTGCTTGTGTTTGTTTTCATGTGTACATAAAGAAAAACGATAATAAAGTTATTGAAGATAAAATAAGGCATTTGTAAGGTAAACACGCCGATAGGTCCATGGTCCTTATAATTCAAATCCTTCTTATGTTCGTATAATTATAATCGATCGTAAAATCGAATTTTGATTGGTTTGTGTCAACCGATTATAACCGATGATCGATGATGAAATTCCAACCGCTTTACATCACTAAGACAGCCCAGCCGGCCACATAACGGTCTCTATATGCCCCTATTTACTCATCTATACTTGAACGTTCTTTTATCTCAGTGTGAAAATAGTTCCTTTATTTGTATTCGTGTGCCCAGTCCCGACGGAGAGATACTCTCCCCGGCTCAGTTGATGTCAGTATAGATCACCTGAAGCATCGGCAATATTTCACTGCCTAAGCAGAATGGCAAGTTTTCTTCTCACCAAACCTACCTTTGTTGATTAATATAGTAACTGTGTCCATGCCATGTGTTGTTGCTATTTTAAGTACAGACAAATAATTAGGTAAATTTTTGTTCAGGATTGGTGGTGCCGAAAACGAGTGGTCGGCAATGGCAGCTAGTACCAAATGCGACGACAACGGCTGCTACTGGGTGACGTATAAATACGGCACGTTCCTCAACTGCACCGCATTCAAGTGAGTCAACAACAGTTGCAACACGACTATTTCATTCCACGGTGTGTGTGTGTGTGTGTGTATGCGCGCGTGCGCGTCTGTGTGTGTGTGTGTGTGTGTATGTGTGTGTCTGTGTCTGTCTCTCTCTCTCTCTCTCTCTCTCTCTCTCTCTCTCTCTCTCTCTCTCTGTATATTTGTGTTTGTGTGTGTGTGTGTGTGTATGTATGTATGTATGTATGTATGTATGTCTGTCTCTCTCTCTCTCTCTCTCTCTCTCTCTCTCTCTCTCTCTCTCTGTATATTTGTGTTGCCATGTGTGTTGTGTGACAAATAATTAGTGTTCAGGATGTGTAAACGAGTGTATGTATGTATGTATGTATGTATGTCAACAACAGTGTCTGTCTCTCTCTCTCTCTCTCTCTCTCTCTCTCTCTCTCTCTCTCTCTCTCTCTCTCTCTCTCTCTCTCTCTCTCTCTCTCTCTCTCTCTCTCTCTCTCTCTCTCTCTCTCTCTCTCCAGATAGACAGAGAACAATTAAAATAGTACTTGACCAGTACTCAAATTGGCTTTATGATGAATAGTTTTGTATGAAAATATATTACTTCAAATTTAGGTTAATATTTCAAGTATATTTAATTATCACATAAAATGTATACTTTACTGTTGTCAAAATATTATTTGAATACATGCCCCCATAACCCATTTGTTAATATTAAATTTATTTCAGGACTTTTTATTTCTCATGGGATAACAAAGGAAGTATAAAAGTTGGACAAGGGGAAACAATTGGACAGAACGTGATGATGGATGAAAACTTAGGGAAAGTATTCACGATAAATTACATATCTGTCCGATCAAAGATTGCCACGGAAACCGGAGATTGGTTGTTCCTTAAAGGTTTCATTTCTTTGTATTATTCCAGAGTGCTTGTAATGTCTAATACTGCCCTTTTCTTTTAGCATAGTTGTATGCAAATAATTACAATCATGTTGTTGATGATGGTAATGATGGCGTCGAAAACGTACTGAGTTTGTTAAACTGAATTCATAATTCAGAGTGCGCTAAACTGGACTATGGCCACAAATACAAACACATTTACATAACGAGATACACATACAGGCACACAGGAACACATACAGGCACACAGGAACACATACAGGCACACAGGAACACGCAGACATATTTACATAATGAGATACACATACAGGGACACAGGAACACATACAGGCACACAGGAACACATACAGGCACACAGGAACACGCAGACATATTTACTTAACCAGATACACATACAGGCACACAGGAACACATATAGGCACACAGGAACACATACAGGCACATATGAACACATACAGGCACACAGGAACACATACAGGCACACAGGAACACATACAGGCACACAGGAACACGCAAACACATTTACATAACCAGATACACATACAGGCACACAGGAACACATACAGGCACACATGAACACGCAAACACATTTACATAACGAGATACAAATACAGGCACACATGAACACGCAAACACATTTACATAACGAGATACACATACAGGCACACATGAACACATACAGGCACACATGAACACGCAAACACATTTACATAACGAGATACACATACAGGCACACATGAACACGCGAACACATTTACATAACGAGATACACATGAACACGCGAACACATTTACATAACGAGATACACATACAGGCACACATGAACACGCAAACACATTTACATAACCAGATACACATACAGGCACACAGGAACACATACAGGCACACATGAACACATACAGGCACACAGGAACACATACAGGCACACAGGAACACATACAGGCACACAGGAACACATACAGATATACATCCATCCGAGGCAGGACGTGTGCAAGTGGTAAATAGCTCGCCTGGTACGCGGTCTGTCTAGGATAGATCCCCGTCTGTGCACCCATTGGACTAACTATCATTCCCAGTGCGCCACGAGTGGTATATCAAAGACCGTGGTATGTGCTATCCAGTCTGTGGGATGGTGCACACAAAAGATCCATTGCTACTCTAGCCGGTGATTAATAAACCAATGTGTTCTAGTGGTGTCGTTAAATAAAACAAACTTTAAACCATCCATCGAACCATCCATACGTACGTACGTATGTACCAACCCACCCACCTACCTACCTACATCCATAAATACATACCTACATCCATCCATACATGCATACGTGCATACCTACATCCATACATGCATATATATATATATATATATATATATATATATATATATATATATACATAGATAGTAGATACACGCGTACACATTCATGAATCGTTGGTTTGAATAGGAAAACTCAATAGCTTCAAAAAAGAGGTTCGATCCTTCATTGTAGTTCATTTCGAACGAACGGATTACAACCGAGCGAAAATCCAACTCGTTTGGGCATGCACAGTTTCAAAATGTCTACATGTATTTAAATGGTGTAACCAGAGCCCCGTAACTGATCGGGTCACACATTGCACGTGTCTGCCAAGACTTTCTACAGCAAAACAACGCTCGTGTCTTGTCATACCCAGCAACATCGCCAGATTTATTCCCAAATGAACATCCCAGGGACGTGCTGGATTGCAGAGTTCGCCAAAGGATCCCTATGCCACAAACACTACAGGAACTGTACTTGTCATTACGGGATGAATGGCAAAATATTCCCCAGAACATTCCTCAGAACACCATTCAACATCTTGTTGCATCCATGCCTCATCGTTGTGCAGCTGTGATTGCAGCACGAGGAGGACATAATAATACTGAACATTTTTACACCTCATGATTGATTCACATCACGTCACACACTTCAGTGTTAACACTTCAAATCCAGAATGGGGTGGACTACAGTTTGATAATTCAGTAATCATACAATGTCATTCCATAATAAAATATGTAACATTTACCTGAAATAAATGATGTAGTCAGGTGTAACAGAACGTTTTTGGAAGAGTATTTATATATATATAAATTATTATTATTATTATTATTATTATTATTATTATTATTATTACTATGAATGCTTAATGGTTGTGCATAATATTAATAATTGCAGGTAGATAATTGATCGTAACTATTAAATTACTAATGAAATTGTGTCCGTTACACTATGTCCGTTACACCTTGTCTGACAATGACATCGGTCTCGCTGTTCCGATTTGTTTGTGTATTTTCACCAATAATGCATTTATTTGCATTGTCAGTATTCAATTAAACTGTCTTTTTTTTTTACCGAGTCAGACCTTATCGTTAGGCGAGGAAGTGAATTTCTGTATCGTTAGTTTCATTATTAACTACGTCATAGGCCGTAGTTAATAATGCCGCTAGCGGTACAGAAAACCGCAGCTAGTCATTAAAACTACATTCCCTGGAATATTTTTATTATTTAAGCATATAGAACAGAAAATCCAATTACGTTTGGTGCATATATGACGCCGCACTCCGCATTGGTTTCACTACGCTGGCTTATCCAGGTCAAAAACAAAGCCATGAACACTTTTGACGGGCAAGTACCGATCTCGGTTTCATTGCTTATCACAAGTATAGAATTTCCCCAACAAGAGATCACGTGAGATTTCGCAATTTTTGAACACATTTAACTGTCTTGATTGAGGGGTCGTCTCATATCTCCAAAACATATTTATATCCATAGAGGTATGGTACAACGCCTTTCCAGGGCTCGGTGAGTGGGGGATTTGCCTTAAAATTTTGACAGTGGCCAGCTGTGGGCATACGCGTTACATGTAAGGGGGTGTTACTAATTACGTAACGCTCTAGGGGTAGAGGAAGAGGGTACTGTGTTCGATTTAGGTAACATTTTTCAAGACTATATGTTATTTTTATTCATTACTTAGTAAAAGGTGTTTTTTGGAAATGCGCGGTCAGTCTAGGATCGATCACCATCGGCGGGTATACAAAAAGACCATGGTATGTGATATCCTGTCTGTGGGATGGTACATATAAACAATCCCTTGCTAAAAAAAAATGTAGCGGGTTTCCAAGGCGCGTGTGCAGGGATTTCAGCGGGATTGAGGTTATAGACTGTGTTAAGCGAAGTTTATATGGGGTCATGCTCCCCCAAAAAATACATTTCAATTTTGTTTAAGCTTGGGCAAGTAAGGGTTTCGACCTCCAATACCCTCCCCTGCACATGCACCCGATTCCTGTCTAAGATTTTATGTCAAAATTACCAAATGTTAGACATCCAACAGCAGATGGAAGGAAGGATAGGATATGTTTTATTTAACGACGCACTCAACACATTTTATTTACGGTTGTATAGGGTCGGATGATTATTAAATCAATATGCTTTATTTTTGATGTCGTTAAATATTATTTCGTTTGGAAAGGGGGGGGGGGGGGGGGTGTTTATTTGAATTTGTCGATTTTAACACGTAAAATTAAGAAGTGAAAACGTTCATTGTCTACTTTAGTATAAAAGAAAAAGAAGTGTTTTATTTAACGACGCACTCAACACATTTTATTTACGGTTATATGGCGTCAGACATATTATGGTTCAGGACCACACAGATTTTGAGAGGAAACCCGCTGTCGCCACTACATGGGCTACTCTTCCGATTGGTAGCAAGGGATCTTTTATTTGCGCTTCCCACAGGCAGGATAGCACAAACCATGGCCTTTGTTGAACCAGTTATGGATCACTGGTCGGTGCAAGTGGTTTACACCTACCCATTGAGCCTTGCGGAGCACTCACTCAGGGTTTGGAGTCGGTATCTGGATTAAAAATCCCATGCCTCGACTGGGATCCGAACCCAGTACCTACCAGCCTGTAGACCGATAGCCTGCCACGACGCCACCGAGGCCGGTACTTTAGTATATTTTATTTTAAAAATATATACATGATTAATGTGTTACTAGTATACAAACTAAACTTTGAAAGTTCTACTAACACTTTATAAAATATCAATTCTGAAATAGGAAGGTACGACTGTCGATAATACGTTGTCGAGATCAAACCGGTTTTAACTACAGCGCAAGATTTCTCTTTTAATTTTTTGAGACGAACCCTATAATTTGAAATCGGCAAACGCACGTGTTAACTGAAACTGACAACAGGCTGTCGTTTGTGCTTTGCCGAGCTATGGCGGCACAGGCGACGAATCAAACGTATACGTTTGACGATATCCGTTCATAGCGAACACACACGAATTTTTTAAAAGTGCATTTGAGCTTGTATTTCACATTTGTACATGATGTTATAATATGGTAACCAGATAATGTAACTTTAAGTCAAATTAATGTACATTTCCGTTCGTACACAGTGATATATACACAAACACATGCATATTAATTGCAAATATCAAAACTTTATTAAGATGCCGTTTTAACAATCATCAATGAGCCCTTTTTCTTGGTCTCCACAAGATGTGTTCACAAGTATTTCTGTTGAGCACAAAACATATCGTACATTTTCTTTTCTGTAAAAGGAGATTGCACACAATCTGAAAAACAATAATAGTAATAGAAAACTTTATTAACGTCAAAAAATAAAAGAACAAGTTGACGACTACTCCACAATTCAATAGTAACAAAAGGCCTTTGTTGCAAGCGACTGGAGCGTGAACGCACCGGAAGTAATTTATTGGCTGGTTGGGGCCGCTTAGCGCTATGCAAATCAAGAACAAATAAGTATGTTTCGAACAGAGGCTGTATCAAAGAGGTTATATCAAAGGATTTTGTGTGTGCCGTCCTTTCAACAGCAATACTGACCGATAGTTAGTAATCTCTCTCTCTCTCTCTCTCTCTCTCTCTCTCTCTCTCTCTCTCTCTCTCTCTCTCTCTCTCTCTCTCTCTCTCACGCATAGGTGATAGGGAAAGAAGAAAAGTGTTTGATTTTACATAATATCGGGATGTTTGTTAATGTTCCTGGAATGGGACAGCATGCCCAAATGCACCCTAAAACAAATTTAATGCACGTTGTGGCAAGTTATGCGACAATTGCAGGAAATCGGCGTGAAATGGTCAGATTTTGGCGAATGCTCGTGAAACTCGGGGAAAAGATTGGGGTAGTGATGGGTATTTAAAGCTGAAATGATCGAAATGATGCTTCATTTCCATTTCGACGTAGACGAGTTACAAGATGCCAAGACCAATCCTGCCGAATCGAAACATTGCAATAGGCCGCCTCCAGTTAGGTGAATCGCAGTCAGCAGTCGCACGCCACATGAACGTCCATCAGAGCACCATTTCACTACGCTGGGACAGGTACCAGCAGTTTCAATCAGCTGAAGACCGGCCCAGAAGTGGAGGACCTCGCATAACAACTGCAGCACAAGATCGCTACACCCGGGTTCTGCACTTGCGTCACCGAACTGCCACAGCAACGAACACTGCTGGACGCACACCAGATTGAGAAGGGTGTCTGCACAAACCATTCGGAACCGACATCGTGAAGCTGATTTACGGGCTTGGAAACCGCATGTTGTCCCTGTACTGCGATGTCAACATCAACATTTACGTGTTCGCTGGTGCACGAATGTACAGGGGTGGAACTTAGGAACCTGGCGGCGAGTATGGTTCAGCGAAGAGTCTCGTTTCCTTCTACAGCGACGTGATGGACGGCAACGTGTTTAAAGATGCCGCAATGAACATTTTGCCAACAACCGCGTCGCCCAAGGCAATCTGACAGCTGTACGTTACCGGGATGAAATTCTTCGCCGTCACATGCTTTCCATTTTGGATCGACAGAGAGAACTCTTTCAGCAGGACAATGCCAGGCCGCATACGGCACGTGTAACTATGGATTTCCTACAGAATGAGAACGTTAATGTGCTGCTATGGCCATCAAGATCGCCAGATCTCAACCCCATTGAACATCTATGGGACGAACTGGACAGACGTGTACGCCAGCATGACCCGGAGCCTCAGACGCTTCCGCAACTGTCACATGCACTGCAGGAAGAATGGGCTAGGATTCCACGTGCCCGGATTCAGAGACTTATTCAGTCTATGCTAAGGAGATGTCGCGCAGTGATTGCTGCTGCTGGTGGCCACACACGGTACTGATTTCAGCGCCCTCGTGCGACGCTGTTTTGTGATGAAAACACCTCCACTGCCGTCAGTCCATAGCAAGAACATTGTCACATACTCATGTCAAATTTGACTGTGATAAGATCATAAATAACGAAATTATGCCACTTTGTATTAAAGATGATGATAACTAGTTTAACGTGCCCATATACCACTAGGGTTTCGAACACGCCAATCCCGAGTCCGACCTCCGATAAGATCGGTGGCCTGACTCGGGATGGAAAGGGTGGGGGGGGGGGGGGGATGGGGGTGAAAATGGGCAGAATTTTGAAAATAGCAATTAGTAAAGTTAATAGATTAAATAAAAAAATAAAAAAGGTTACAAGCCAAAAATAAAAAAGAATTGACTGCTCGGCCGAATATTTATATAATTTGGAGTATTTTAGAAGGACAGTCCAAAATTAAATAAGAGAAAGAAGAGAAGATCGGACTATTTAATAATATTTTAAAAAAGAAGTAATTTTGACATAAAATTTTGAATGCAGATCTAAAAGTTTAAAGTCCGATTGATATGTCCACGCGAAGGCCGTTTGGGTGCACAGCTTAAAGGGACAAGATGGGTTGCATCCCGTCAAGAAAACCCCTAGATTGACAGTCGATAGACGTTGAAGGTGTAGTGCTGTGCTGAAATGCAGATCTTGAGAAGCCGGATCCGTCTGAACGAGAGAGAGTATCAGACTAGGGTATAGTCCAGTCGTCATGGGTTGGTATAGTGGTGCCGACGGGCCCGACTCCGGAGGATACGAGATGGTATCACTATAAAGCAAGGTAAAGTCTAGAAAAAGAGTAGTAGGGGCCGACCCCGCTTCCTATTTCTTCTTAGAGTGGGGCGGTCAATCTTCCAGTGCTGCTAGGACAGGCTCGGACATGTAGAGACTAAACGCGAACAACCGTGGCGTTCTGCAGAATGGCCGTCATACGAGTCACGGAAAAAACAAGTCCGACAGTCAGACGGAGAAATGACGTGGAGGCAAGGAATCTCGCTAAAAAAGAATTCAACCTGGTGGTGCAGGCTGTCGAAACGAGAAGCGTTCCAGCGTTCAATCAGTTCCAATGTCCGCATACATCCCAGTAGAAAACTTCATTTCGCTGACAAAAACAACGAAATAAGGACCCCAAGTCGAGCACACGAAAGCACGTGCAGTGTGCACAAGCGAAACAAACACGTCTTACCGCGTGGAGCTCCAGACTGGGAATGTGTATTAAAGAGATAATTCCATGAATATTTCGCCTATGCGTTTCTTTTTTGACAGAGTATATTTTCTTGTTTAGAATATCAGTGTCTGTATATTCAATGTGTCTCTGGTCATCTTAATATTTGTAAGAAGCCCAAACTGGATTTTGTCTTCAAATAATTTCGTATGTACGATTTTTTTTTTTTTTAGGAAATAAAATGAAATTTAACCTAGTACAAATATTAGAACGATCAGAAACACGTTTAATATACAGCCACTAATATTTTATGCAGAAAAATATATTTGATATGTAATTACAATCGTTAAAAGCCTCTGTTAGTCGATAACATCTTAAAAATTGCAGCAAACTTGGGAATGTCCCTTTAAGGAACTCGTGTTTACGAGATTAAATCATTAAAATAACCATACACAAAAGACTGCCACTTGACCTTGAGTTATGACCTTAAAAATAATTGCGGGGAAAATGGCACAATTTTTTTCTCAAAATAATAACCTATTGTAATGAGCTTTAAAATGATGTATGTTGCCAACTTTCTTCATTAAATTTCCATGGAATTAAAACTGGCCCTGGACTAGTTCTAAAGTACAATTATTTTATCACGTTTTACAATGCGTTGTTAAAGGTAGGGTCAACTCAAACAAGAGCTTTATGTGTTGGAAAGATGCATACCCGGACCACCAACACATACTGACACTTTAGCCAATGAAAAACGCGTAATTTTATAGTTAATAAAAAACCATGATTATTCCTGCTAACTGTTTCGTTCTTGTGAAGTCCGGTGGGATAGCTTGGGGCGAAGTGACGTCAGCTCCTGACCATCTTCTGTGTGTACAGTGTAAACAAAAGCAGTCATTTTCGACAAGGCGCTTCTCTTTGATCAACCTGACTTGTAAAACAGCATAAATGACGTAATAATATAATAAACTATTTAACTAAATATATTTCAAGTTGCATTAACGGAACAAAATGGGGTTATATTATGTTTCTCTGTTTAATAATCCAAAGGAAAAATGTACACTATTAGGCCTATTGATATGCTACGTTGGAGCAAAAACGACAACCCACAATACCCAAGTGATAATTTTCTTTTCTTTGGGACTACGTAATTGATCAGTTCTGTTGTTTTAGATGGAAAAGTACTTAATCAATAGTTTTACAGAACTATTTACAGTAATAAACCATGCCCATTACAATTTTAGGGGCAATAGGTACTATTCCACAATACCGGTATGTATTTTTGTGTCTAGACAGCGTCAATTAATTGGCTCGTCTGGTTACAAATCAAATACACACCTGCCAATCAGGAATCACAGGTAGCAGCAACTAACAGAATAGACCAATTAACTAAGAAAACACTCTGTGTATCTTTTCAGTACGTAGGTTAATGCATGGGCAAAACATTGTTAATTGTTTCGACTTGTTGTGTAGCCACTTTGACAATGGTATTTTATTTTGTATTGAAAAATAATATATATAGTGCTGGATATACTTATTGCTGGCTTACTGGGATGTGTATTATTACAGAACATTGCAATGTATGACTATTTATCATCCCGCAAAAACCAGGTAGATTGTGTTTCCCTAGTACTAAGGCTCATTCCTTATGTTACGCGTTAAGTATTACGTAATTACGTAATCACCAGCTCGCCAGAGGGCGTACTCACTGAGATGGTACAAAATGTCTGCGCCCGTTATATATAATAGCCGTCACATTTAACCGTTTTATTAATTAACTATACGATTATACGTGTTGATATTAAGCAATAATGTGCATTATATATCGTTGAATGCCTTAATTGTCCTCTCCTTGAACTATTAATATTTATATTTCTCCTGTTTGTCAGACGAGCCTCCCTACTTCACAGCACCAAAAGCTGACGGATCAGAAATCGTTGATGCTTCTGAATCTGTGAGTATTGGCTCCACCGTTATGACGCTGCGAGGTGTTGACCCGGAAGGTGACAGTCTGACCTTTTCTCTGCTCAGCCACACCGTCGTGTTCACCGTCGACGGGTCAGAGTTGAAGACCTCCGTCCTTCTCGACTTCGAGGTCACGTCGTCCTACCTTGTCAGTGTCAAGTACGTAACACAGTCAGTCTGTCGTCCAGGGCCCCATTTCACCGTAAGCCTAGTTTTGCATGTAAACGTAAATCTATTACTAAACCACAATTCTTATTACTATTATAGTTCAACAAATATAGTTTAAAGAACATATATTTCATTTTCTTTTGTCCTTAAAATACACCAGTTTCCGTAATGATGTAATTTTCTGCGTGAAATAGACGCCAAACACGTGTAAACGCATGACCCGTATAACTGCTAGTAGCAGACGCAAACTGATTAAAATTAGCTCCGCTGGTTAATTACTATTACCTGTGGATCTAACAGCACCCCGTTGGAGCTCATGTCCAGTTGACCTTTCATTCGACCAATCAAAACTTTACTTGCAAAATCATGCCAGTGATTTGAAAAGAATTTATCATCATCATTGAAAACATTCGGGATTATGCCGAGGGTATACGAAATGATTCGGATGAATTACGAAGTATGCCGGAAACTAATTTCAATATAAAATTTTATATAAAATTCTTTCAAGATGAAACAAAAATTGTATAGCCATAAAATCTGTTTATACTAGTATACAATCCAGAGTTTATTACTGAACTTTCCCCCCTGTTTTTTAATGTTGAAATAGACCAACAAGTTCGCCTTTTGCATAAATTGTCTCGCCCGATATTTTTAGAATTTGTATGCTCCCGAATAACGCTATAAAAGGCGAAGTGTAATTGGTCGATATTTAAATTGCTATTTATATATGAAATGTCCCCCTGGACATGGGCGTCCACGCAATGCTGTTAGATCTACTGGTAGACCAGTAGAGCTAATTTTAATCAGATTGTAGCAGACGTAAACTTACGATGTTTAGTGAAATGGGACCCAGCTTCCCTGGGTACCCGCAGAACATGACAACATATCAATACATTTTACACAGGTCGAAATTGGCTGAAATTCCTGCAGTACTATAAATGTCTGTTTGCGTTAAAAGAGAACCGATGCATTGGCATATACACCGAACCGCAAAAGAAAGATTACTGTAATGTAGGCCCTATGGATTAAATTTCATTTTTAGAAAAAATTTCTGAACTGTTTTTAACTGCAGTACACAGACTAAAGACAGAACATTCCATCACTTGCCTTCATCCATCTATCAAAAAGAAGATTTAATCTCTCCATTGTGATAGTCATTTCTTAAGAAGGCTTTTTATTTATACTGATATTTTTCGCAAAAAAATTGTTAAGCGAGTTGGTATGGGTTTAAAGTTATTAATATGTTTCTATATGATTAAAAAAATGTCTTCATTCTGTTTTAGCGTTTTCGATGGTCGTAACAATGTCCGCGCTTACGTGACCATCCGAGTTACGGACACGGTCGACGAAAGCCCGGTCCTGACCGCACTGGGCCCGCTCGAGATACTGGAAGAGCTCAGTATTGGAACACGTCTGCCGAAATATTTCAACCTGTCCGACGCCGACGTCGGCGACACACACACCTATTCTTTGACAGGTCCGTGAGTACAAATCACTAAACCACCCGTTACATATCATAAATTACTGAAGTTTTCTATTTCACCGATGCATCTCTGATTTTGTCTATGATTTGTCTTTACTTTATGTGTATGTTGTTCTTGCACAAAATATATAACATACTTTGCAATGACTTCCACCTCAGTCTTACCTCTTCCCTGTCGTGGGAAGAACTCTCTGGTGAAGTCATGGGTTGTGCCTTCGACATGCGTGCTTGAACAGTTTTTTGATGGAAGTTTGCCAAAAGATACCCATACCCATAACCTTTACCCAGTTTCTACATCTAGAAATAGTATTTTAATTTCTTACACACCCGTTGGTGAAACATCATTAGTTATTTTTGGTAACACATATACTGTTAACACAAATACGAGCGATAACAGGTGATGACCAGCTCACCAATGCCATACCATCCAATGAAAAAAACCCGAAGCACGTTCGAATCGATAACTCTGTGACGTACAAGTTAACCTGAAATTGACTTGTCTGTGACGCACATGTTAACTATAAGCGCTAGGGCCGTACAGTTTTAGTTGGTTTTAGTTGGAAAAGGCGTTTAAATTTATTTTAAAAATGTTTTCTGAAGATATGTAAGAAATAGAATACTACATTCATGGCCGTTAGATACCATTTGTCTTACAACTCGTTGTTTAAAAACGTATCAAACGATGGAAAACAACTCGTTGTAAGATAAATGTTATCTAACAGCCGCTCATGTCGCATGCTCTATATTCTAAATATCTATGTTGTGTTGTCTAGGACTCGGTAGAATATCGATTTTCCAGATATACACGACTATTGAACATATCTATGTTACATCAGGAGAGGAGCCATAAAATATTGGAGGGGGAACTAATGAAAAATGGGCATATGGTTCAACTCAAAAAAAGGGAAAACAACTGATTTTTTTAAAGCCACAAAAAAGAGGACCTTAAATATATTTGGGAGTCCACTATCCCCATAAATCTGCCTGTTATACAGTTAGCTGAATTAAACGTATTACTTTGTACAAACTAGGTCAAGATGCAAGTTTTTTCAACATCGACTCGGCAACAGGGGAAATGTCTATAAAAGCCCGGATTGACCGAGAGAGCGCCAGCGGTCGCACGTCTCTCGACCAGTTGAAACTGACGGTGACAGATTCAAATTCTCTCCAGGCGACTCTAGATTTCACTTTAACGGTTGTGGATATAAACGACAACCTTCCCACGTTTAACACTACGACGTATGTGACGGAGGTAACGGAAAACACACCGGCAGGTAATTAGCATTTGGTTTTAGTCAGCGACAGTATCTGCGCGTATCTGGTATGCTAAATCAAACAAAGGTCACTGAACTTCTAAAAACAATAAAAGGTGTACGTAATTACGACGGACTAATTTTCTTATTTTTTCGCCATCCCAACTACTGCCCTACGACTGGTATATCAAAGGTCGTGGAATGTGCTGTCCTCTGTTATCAGTAAAAGATACCTGGCTGTTAACAGAAACATATTTTGAGGGTTTCCTCTAAAAGTATTTGTCAGAATTATTAAATATTTGACATCCAGTAGCCGATGATTAATAAATCAATGTGCTCTAGTGGTGGTGTCGTTGAACAAAACAAACTTTAACTCTTAACTTTAATCAGTATAATGGTTTAGTTTCTTAGAAAAGAAACCTCCACATAATTTCTACTTTCAAGCAAGAAGTCTTTTATGAGCCCCTTCCGCATATAGGCCTACATTGATTTGACTAACATTGTGAAAACGCCTTCATATTATGTTATGTCACGTTAGTGTATCAAACCACCCAAAATTGTATTCCATCTTGTGCATTTGAAAACCGATCGTACAGATCCAGTTATATATAAACGACACTTCATGGTAATTCAACTTCAAGACGGGTACCGTGATTACATTCCTGTTTATACGAATGAATAACGGGATGGGAACTCTGCGACTTATAAGTTATGCTAGTTTTTCTATTTTTTCTGCCGACACCAGGGCAATTATTAAAGCCCTGGAAAAAATTAAGGATTCTATGGCATCCTAATATATTATTTTTACAACTCACGTCCGTGTCTCCAAGCTTTACAAAGTATCCACTGTCAATAAAGACATTGTATTTTGTTGGTTGTCCAGCCATGTTCACATTAGGGAAATGCGGGTGCAGATACAGCTGCCTAGTCTGCTTTGGATTTGCCTTAAGTCAGGGCTGGTAGGTAGGAAGTGATGATCTAAAGTGGCACAGCTGAGCTCGACTTTCCATGTACTCACACTGTATTTCCCAACTGTAGACGTCTTAACCATGACCTGGTAGACCAGAGTTACTGTCGCATTCAGCCATGTTGTGTTTTAATTAATAGGACAGTCAAAACTCTTGCATGCTTGTTTAATAACAAACTGAGAATTCAGCAGCTATTGAAGATATTACTCATCAAACTTGCCCTGGACAATGGACTACTCATCGTATTCTATAATTCTTCTGGCATACACATTTTCTGACAGTAGAGTACGTCCCATCACTGGAACGTGTCATCAGGCTGAAGTAGATACGTCCTTATAACCATGTACTTACAACTCCGTATTACTGATTTCAGTAGTCATCAACGCTACTGATACTCATATGTTAATGCATAAACAGACACCTCATGTCATTTCTACATGTTCTATATCTAGAGGAAAGGTCCAAACATATGGAGGTCACTTTGTAACGAAATAATGACCCCAGTTATCATCATCGCACTCTAGTTCTGATCATGACTGGATTTGATATTAGCTGTCGTATCTCTAATGAAGCCACGAGTGCCCTTAATACCTTTGACACGAACTAGCTCTGCCATTCACTTCTCACATATCCTCTCCAGAGAACAATCTTTCAATGCCGCACCGTTCGCTACACTTGCCTAGCACTCCGATGAACATCCTGTACCCAGACGGTAACAGATGTTGACAGTTCAAAATCAGTATCTGATCTAAAGTTTGTTTTGTTCAACGACACTACTAGAGCACATTGATATATATATATATATATATATATATATATATATATATATATATATATATATATATATATATATTTTCAAAAGAATTTAAGGGTCAGATGATATTTTCGACATTATTTTCTGAATGTCAATTATATTAGCTAGACCATAATGTCACGCATGGTATTGTTCCATTTTGACGAAAGTGGGTCTAAGTAACCCATAAATGAATTAAAATCCACTGTCATTGACACAGTCGACTAGTTCTAATGGCGAAAACATGCTTACATTTGCACGTAAATTAGGGCGAAAGCGAAAGGTCTGCTAAGTGCCCATAACTTGCTTTTTCACAAAGCCCTTCATTTGCACGCTTTGCGCGTGTATTCCATGTTCCCAATGCTGAATTTCCGTATAATTGGAGCTTGCGTTCGTGTACGGTGCACACTCCAAATTCGACAATGGTACGACTTCAACTGACTATCGAAGATCGAGGAAGGGCTATTGCTTGGCTTCAGGATGGCAATACGCAAAGAAATGTTGCTCTGAGACTTGGTGTCAGTCAGAGTGTCGTTGGCCGACTGTGGCAACGGTACCAAGCAACGAATTCTTTTCGAAATCGTCCACGTTCGGGAAGACCCCGAAGCACTACAAATAGAGAGGACCGCTACATCACCAATATGGCTCTACGTCAACGCACAACCACTGCACGCCGATTACGTGACAATCTGCGGACTGCGACTGGAACTCGAGTGTCTGATCAAACCATACGCAATCGTCTGAGAGCCAATAATCTACGCTGCCGTCGCCAGGCTGTTCGACCACCACTCCTACCACGTCACAGAAGGGCCAGACGTCACTGGTGCACGCTTCATCTGCGGTGGCAACGTGTTCAGTGGGGTCGAGTGATGTTCACTGATGAGTCCAGGTTTAGTCTCCAGTTCAACGACGGTCGGGTTCGTGTCTACAGACGTCCTGGGGAGCGCTTCGCTGACGTTAACGTTAGACAACGTCACCGGTTCGGTGGTGGCAGCGTCATGGTGTGGGGCGGCATCTCTATCCACCACAGGACCCCCCTCTATGTGGTGGATGGCAGTCTGAATGGAATCCGCTATCTGAATGAGATTATCCGGCCGTTGGTTCTCCCAGGCCTTCAGCAGATTGGCGGCGGGGCAGTTCTGCAGGATGACAATGCCAGACCCCACCGCGCCAGGGTGGTAACGGACTTTCTCAGACAACAAGGTATCGCCAGGATGGATTGGCCAGCATATTCGCCTGACTTGGCCCCAATAGAGTACGCCTGGGACGAATTAGGCAGGAGATTTCGGGATAACCATTCCCCTCCGGCCAACCTTCATGACCTGGGTCAACTTCTTATGGCAGAGTGGCAGGCCATTCCCCAAGAGTTCTTCAGACGTCTGATCAACAGCATGAGGCAACGATGTGTCGAGTGTATTCGCGCCAGGGGTCGATTCACACACTATTAAACGAATGCTCTAATGTGTAAAATCCATGTTTGACAACCTTCAACTTTGACAGCATGTCATGTGACTTTCTTGTATACAGTGACGTTTATTTGTGGGTTTTTGTAAATATGGAACAATAAATAAAAAAATTGGTGTAGTTTACATCATCAATCTAATACACTCTGAAACTTATTTGGTTATAAATTTTTGACCCTTAAATATATATCATCGGCTACTGAATGTCAAACATTTGGTCATTTTGACATATAGTCCTAAAGAGGAAACCCGATACTTTTTTCCATTAGTAGCAAGGGATCTTTTATATGCACCATCCCACAGACAGGATAGCACATACCACGGCCTTTGATATACCAGTAGTGGTGCACTGGCTGGAATGAAAAATAGCTCAATGGGCCCACCGACGGAGATCGATCCCAAACCGACCGCATATAAAGCGAACGATTTACCACTGGGTACGTCCCGCCATCAGTATCTGACCTGTTAAGTTTCGTCAGATAGACTAGGTTTGAGCTATAACCTATCGTACATTACCTTTGTTCAATGAATTTACAGTTCCAGGGGACATACAGTTATTTGAAATATATTGCGCTTTCCATTGTTTCAATATAGCTGCCACGCCATCCATATTAGATTCCAAGGTCAAAATGGCCTATTTAATGGAAAAAGATACCTCATTTATTGTTCTATTTCAGTTAGATTAAGGGCTGCAGCATTCTCATTTTAAATACCATGAACAACAGCTATCTTACATTTAAAGACCAAGCTGATATCGAATTGCAAAAATAACACCACCAATAGATTGTTCAGTATAAAAACACTATTCACTTTTGACATGTTGTCATAACCCAAATATTTTAAGATCGCTGATGTTTTCTAATTATCAATATGATGGACAACGGCCATTTTGGATTTCAGTGTCAAGATGCCTTCAAATTACAAAAAAACAAAAAAAAAAAAAACAAAAAAAACACACACACCAGAAGATTAGGCACTCTCTGTGCAATAAAAATAGATACCGTATTCATGATTTTAACTCAATATTAAGCGAGATATGACGGTTTTCGACTCGGCCCCCTGGTGGAGTTAGCCGGAACTTTCTGGAGGTACATAGGGGCTATATGTTTTCTAAAGATCCAAAAGACTTGAAATCCACCCTCAAACGTTGGTCCCCGAAAAATGGTCACGGGGCAGACAAATATGACCTCACTATATGCTGTCGTTTGACGGCCTGGGTGTACCGATATAAAGGAAGGAAGGAATGGGGTTTTTTAATATATATATTTAACGACGAAATCAACACATTATAATTACGGTTATATGGCGTCAGACATATGGTTAAGGACCACACAGATACCGTTAGAGAAAATCCGCTATCGCCAGGCAATGGGCTACTCTTTTCGATTAGCAGCAAGGGATCTTTTATATACACCATCCCACAGACAGGGTAGCACATACCACGGCCTTTGATATACCAGCTGTGGTGCACCAATAGGCTCACCGACGGGGATCGATCACAAACCGACCGCGCATCAAGCGAGCGCTTTACTACTGGGCTACGCCCCGCTCCTGACCTGATATACAGTTTCAAGTGAAGCCAGTGTTGAAAGACTTGAGTGGCAGTCTTCCTACAGGCGGTGCACGAGGAATGAAATATACTTGTGTAGATCATATCATTTGAACTTATTGTCGTGCTTATATCCAATTAAGGTTCAAGTACGCTGTCCTGGGTACACATTTCAGCTATCTGGGATGTCTATTCATGAATGACAGTAGGTTAGTTGTTATTGGTTAGTGAGAGAGAAGAGGGTGTAAGTGGTCTTACATCTATCTCATCGAGTCGTTAAAACAAACTCGTATTGGGTGAGAGTCGGTACCAGGCTTATGTCCGACGGCTTAACCACAACACCACGGAGGCCGTAGTGCTCGCACCGGTCATACATACTTAATGCATTCATTTATTCTGAAGGAGGATCCTCCACCGTAGTGTGAGTACAGTAAATGTCAGTGTACACTGACGGTTCAACACAGTTTGTGGTGAGTAATCATCTTAGATTGACGAGGAAAGATACCCCTAACCCTTATATTTGGTATTTTTGTGTTGGGGTGTTGTTAAACAATCATTCATTCATTCATTCATTCATTTATTCGTTCATTCGTTCATTCATTTATCCATACAGGCATATTTATTTACCTAGCCCGAGTACTCTGACTAGAGGACTAGACGGACATTTGGACAGATATTCAGCCATATCTGTCCAAATGTCCGTCTAGCCCTCTACAGTCAGAGTACTCGGGCTAGGTAGGCCTATATACCAAGCAAAATGTTTCTGATCAAGGTATTACTGAACTCAAATTAGTCATAGTATAGATTAGTTTTAAATTATAAAATAATAATATTGTACATTGAAGTTTACACGAACAATCATTTTGTTAAACAGACACCAGTTTAGGTGAAGTAGCCGTTACAGACGACGACGACGGCAACAACGCTGTGTTTGTGGTAAGTGTAGCTGCAGGCGATGACAAGGCGCGCAAATTCAAATTCAACGGCAACACGTTGGTGACCGATTCGACCTTCACAGACTATGACAACGACGCGATGAAGTCGACGCGGTATACCTACACCCTGACCGTGACCGCTGTGGATAGCCCGGATGAAGGACACGCCTTAACCGGCATGGCTACATATATTGTTGTCGTAAGTGTTACGTTAGTTTATAGTTTAGCCATATATGGATACACAGTACAGAGTGCCATAGAATTAAAGTTATAGTTTGTTTTGTTTAACGACACCACTAAAGCACATTGATTTATTAATCATCAGCTATTGGATGTCACACATTTGGTAATTTTTACATTTATACTTAGATAGGAAACCCGCTACATGTTTTTCATTAGTAGGAAAGGATCCTTTATATGCACCATCCCACAGACAGGATAGCACATACCACGGCCTTTAATATACCTGTCTTTACCACTGGGCTACGTCCCGCCACTCACATAGAACTGAGATGCAAAAACATATCTAATAAATGGTGAGAATATATATATATATATATATATATATATATATATATATATATATATATATATATATATGTATGTATGTATGTATGTATTGATGTATGAATATCTATATATTGTATGTATGTCGAGGTTGATTATTACATACATAGATATTAACGCACTGGCGCAGGGGATAATTAAATCCTTTCTGGCCTCACAAATTGTCCCATGCCGTTGCTGGGTCTCGAACCTGTGGCACCGATTCGCTCGCAAATTGCAAGACTAACTACGATACGCTCTGAGCTATCGAAGCTTCCATAAAAAGGAAGCTCTTTTAACTCAACCATATGCATGGGGCCTACAATCTACGCGGTCGATCCCAATTACGTGGCACTGGCTAGTATGTATTGATGTATGAATATGTATGTATGTATGTATGTATGTATGTGTGTGTGTGTGTGTGTGTGTGTGTGTGTGTGTATGTGTGCGTGTGTGTGAATATCTATATATTGTATGTATGTCGAGGTTGACTATTACATACCACTGGGCCACGTACCGCCCGCTATATAATTAATCGACAGAAGGGCAAATTTATAATATCGTCACTTTAGGATTACAGTTAACAGTGATGAATTTACAATGTATTCGGTATCTATGTCATGCAGAAAATGGTCTTAATATGGAAGATAGTTGACGGTAAGGACAATTTACGATATAAGATAAACTCAGTCAGTAGTAATACAGTCATCTCTGAAAACAAACTGAAAGTCGTTTTAAGTTGGTGATGGTTAGTTGTTATTCGTCTTGCACCACTCTCAGTGTGTTGTGAAAATATAACTATTGAAAGAACGGTCTTTTCTTTGTCCAACACACGTGTACGTATCCAGGTGAAACCAGAAAACGATAACACTCCTAAATGGGAATCGCCTGCCATTGGCGGAAACAACAACTTTGAGACAGTGACCGTCGACGAAAACCTAGATCCGCTAACGGCGATAGCGACGTTTAGCGCCAGCGACGTTGACCACGGTGAAGATGGAGTCGTTACATATCACGTGGTCTCACTCACATCTGGTAGGTCTGCTTCATAGATATGTCAAAATACGCTGTCATTATTTTTTCTTGTATGTCTCTATGACCTGTTGCCTTTGTTGTTAATTAATGTATTTTTTGCTATATAATTCTGATACCTAATCAGTTTTATTCCAAAATTTTTACTCAGCACAAACAAAACAATGTGTTTATAAATGTGTCTACCTATCCAATTTAACCGTTTCATATTCGTAAAATGCAATTAGGTAACAAACATGTGAACACAAACTATTTATAAATGCAACAGAACATGTGGTGACGAAAATCTCGAGGGTCACGTGACTTGACATCAAAATAAAACGTCATCTCAGCTCTACATTTTGTACTATAGTGTTTCTAATGTTGGTGTTTTAAATCGGTCTGAAATGTGATTAAAACCTTTAAGATCGAACCTGACGCTTTAAACTCTCAAATCTCAAAGAACCTTTATACAGATGAAATCAATTCCAGGTTTCGCGTACATACCAGCTCGAAGCTTTGAGTTGTAAATCTTTCAACCCTTAAAGTTCAAGTCAGTGCATACTTTTAAGTTCAAATCAGAAAAAGAAAAAATTAAGTTCAAGTCAGCTAAAAGCTTTAAGTTCAACTGAACACAGTGCAAAGCGGTATGTTCGGATCGATACCTAAATTCAAATGAAGGTTTTAAATACTTTAAGTTCAAATCAACTCAAGCTCACACAACGTTTAAAATTCAAAATAGCTGAACATTTTAGGTTCAGAGTAAATCAAGATCGCAAGATCAAATCCATATAAGCCTATAATTGCAAATGAAAGATTTCAAGTCAGATCAACGCATTAATTAAGTCCAAAACAGCTCAAGGCTTTCTAATTTGAAGTGAAGTTAAGGGCCATTTTATGTAAGGATTTCCTTTTGATTCCCGTTCGGAGCATTCAGTTTGTTGCAAATACTTTTAAAATGTCTGATGATTGCAGAGACAAAACGATGTACATATACTGCAGGCCTAGGAACAAAGCTGTACATATACTGCACTGGGCCGCGGAACAATTACTATACTACGCACGTTTTAATTAATGGTGTGTTAAAAAACAATATTTGCAATAAACAGGGTGTTTCGACGAGACAATAATGGTCTTTATATGAATTGGCCCTTGGAGCATTCAGTTTGAAACCACTTGAAGGACGCAGTGTGGTGTGTACAGTGTTGAAGGACGCAGTGTGGTGTGTACAGTGTTGAAGGACGCAGTGTTGTGTGTACTGTGTTGAAGGACGCAGTGTGGTGTGTACAGTGTTGAAGGACGCAGTGTGGTGTGTACATTGTTGAAGGACGCAGTGTGGTGTGTACATTGTTGAAGGACGCAGTGTGGTGTGTACAGTGTTGAAGGACGCAGTGTTGTGTGTACTGTGTTGAAGGACGCAGTGTGGTGTGTACAGTATTGAAGGACGCAGTGTGATGTGTACAGTGTTGAAGGACGCAGTGTGATGTGTACAGTGTTGAAGGACGCAGTGTGGTGTGTACAGTGTTGAAGGACGCAGTGTGATGTGTACACAGTGTGATGTGTACAGTGTTGAAGGACGCAGTGTGAGGTATACAGTGTTGAAGGACGCAGTGTGGTGTGTACAGTGTTGAAGGACGCAGTGTGGTGTGTACAGTGTTGAAGGACGCAGTGTGGTGTGTACAGTGTTGAAGGACGCAGTGTGGTGTGTACATTGTTGAAGGACGCAGTGTGGTGTGTACAGTGTTGAAGGACGCAGTGTGGTGTGTACAGTGTTGACGCAGTGTGGTGTGTACATTGTTGAAGGACGCAGTGTGGTGTGTACAGTGTTGAAGGACGCAGTGTGGTGTGTACAGTGTTGAAGGACGCAGTGTGAAGGACGCAGTGTGGTGTGTACAGTGTGGTTGAAGGACGCAGTGTGATGTGTACACAGTGTGATGTGTACAGTGTTGAAGGACGCAGTGTTGTGTGTACTGTGTGTGAAGGACGCAGTGTGGTGTGTACAGTGTTGAAGGACGCAGTGTGGTGTGTACAGTGTTGAAGGACGCATTGTTGAAGGACGCAGTGTGGTGTGTGTGTACAGTGTTGAAGGACGCAGTACGCAGTGTGATGTACAGTGTTGAAGGACGCAGTGTGGTGTGTACAGTGTTGAAGGACGCAGTGTGGTGTGTACAGTGTTGACGCAGTGTGGTGTGTGTTGACACGCAGTGTGATGTGTACAGTGAAGGACGCAGTGTGGTGTGTACAGTGTTGAAGGACGCAGTGTGATGTGTGTACAGTGTTGAAGGACGCAGTGTGAGGTATACAGTGTGGTGTGTGTTGTGTGTACAGTGTGTGAAGGACGCAGTGTGGTGTGTACATTGTTGAAGGACGCAGTGTGGTGACAGGTTGACGCAGTGTGGTGTGTACAGTGTGTGCGGTGTGTACAGTGTTGAAGGACGCAGTGTGGTGTGTACAGTGTTGAAGGACGCAGTGTGGTGTGTACAGTGTTGAAGGACGCAGTGTGGTGTGTACAGTGTTGAAGGACGCAGTGTGATGTGTACAGTGTTGAAGGACGCAGTGTGGTGTGTACAGTGTTGAAGGACGCAGTGTGATGTGTACACAGTGTGATGTGTACAGTGTTGAAGGACGCAGTGTGAGGTATACAGTGTTGAAGGACGCAGTGGGATGTGTACAGTGTTGAAGGACGCAGTGTGGTGTGTACAGTGTTGAAGGACGCAGTGTGGTGTGTACAGTATTGAAGGACGCAGTGTGGTGTGTACAGTGTTGAAGGACGCAGTGTGGTGTGTACAGTGTTGAAGGACGCAGTGTGAGGTGTACAGTGTTTTGTTTTTCGTCTTCATCTTGACAGACGGTGGCGCTGTCGGAAGCAGTAAGTTCACATTGGATCCAAATTCCGGCCAACTGAAAACTGCGGCGGTTCTTGATGCGGATGCTAGCACTGGGGGAGTAAACTACTACAGGTCAGTTTGTGCGTCCGTCTGTTTATACATTCTTGTTTCTTCTTATCTTTGTAGCATTTCGCTATAGAAATATCTATTACTATCATTGTTAGTATTAGTGTTATTATATTATATTAAATAATAAGTTACATAATTTGTATAGTCAGTGTGTTTCTTTATAAATGTATTTAATTAGCATGTCACTGTAATCAGAATGTGTGCAGGCTTGTGGGTCACTTGACTGACAGTCGTATAAAAACAACCAATCAGCGTGTTACATCGATCATTAATATTAACTAGGTAACAATGTTTTCCGGAAACTAAAAGTAACGGTATCCTTTTTATGACCCACAGATTAAAGGGACCTAGCCTAAGGCATATTTTTCACTATTAAAGCCGTTTATGATCACTGAAATCAAACATTACTTACATTTTATTGTTTAGATTATCCATTTCCGTACATTCGAAGTGTTTCTGGTCATCCTGGTGTTTGTAATACCACAAAATACATTTTTCGTATTTTTAAAAACGCACGTGCGTCTGATAAGTATCGGTTATGGAGTCGCGTTTTAGTTTATTTTTAAGGGTATTTCAACGTCACAGACTCTTGTTTCACTCTGTTGTATCCAAATTTGTTACAAGTTTGTAATTTAACCAAACTTAGCGTCCATTTTTACGGGTTGAAACTCGAGTTTAGGTGGAAAATATGCCTTAGTGTTTAAAAACTAGGGTCTGTCCCGTTAAACTACTATAGGCTACGTTCAGCGAGACCGAGCAGAAACTCGTCCGCCAAACTGGTGTATGCGCTTCACGTTAAACCAAATAGCCACGTCGGAAATCAATCAAATAGTTCGCAAATGTTAGCGAAACGTTTGCTGGCTGAACTTGGGGATGATTACTCTTTGACTGTACTACCTGTCATTTGTTAACAATCAGCAACACACTTGTGTAAACGAAAAATAATATGGTGTAATCATCTGAAGCCGACGGCAAACGATATATTTGGCAACAGAAATGTTTTGGAATATTTTTAAATTCCAGCCAGAATTAATTATTAAGTTTTTAAAACATTTTGATTTCAAAGTTTTAAAATATACTTACCTTGATTTTTTTTATTATACACAATTTTAAAATTATACTTATCTTGATATTTCTATTGTATTCTATTTATTGTACATTCTCCACAGCTCTCTACAATGTGTTTGACATAATTATACAATTTTTATTTTTAATGGAATTAATAATATTGATGTACTTACTTCTGTTTGACACCCAATAGCCGATCTCTATTGTTGTGCTGGGGTGGTGTCGTTATATATCCATTCATTCATTTGGTTATCCTATCGGGTCGCTAAGCTATCCTCTACTTTGCGACCCGATTCCTTTTCGTACCATCGCTTGGTGATCATACATAATACGGTGAAATCAACAATCGATTGCTGAATTCCAATCTGTAATTCTGAAATCATCGCACGTCGCATGTTGTAAGGGTCTTGCGATCGCCCAAAATATTCTATATCCCCAAGCAATGCTATCGCACGTCGCACGATTGCTTTATTTGACTGGATGAACGTTTAAGTGAATGATGGCTAATATATAGCAACAGCTGCTCATTGTATAACAGCATGGGCGTACGATCCGGGTTGGGGGGGGGGGGGGGGGGGGGCAAATTCGGGCAAAACAGTGGGAAAACAGTGGGGGAAATTCGGGCAAATTTTATCTGGGTAAAATTTCGGGCAAATCAACCCCTCCAGCCCCCCTAAATCAAAGAGTCCCCATACGCCCATGTATAACAGTACGTTCATGATACATTCTTTTCTTTTAAAAATCTGTGTTGTTGTTGTACAGCATCGTCGTGAAGGCTGAGGATGCCGCTGCGCTGTCAGTGTCTGGTACGATCAAGGTGCTCGTGGGCCAAGTGAATGACAACGCGCCGTTGTTCGCCCAGAACAAGTACGTGTTGAGTGCGAGCGAGAAGACTGCCGTGGGCACTTCCTTGCACACGCTGGAGGCGACCGACAACGACGCAGGGGAGACAATCACTTACTCCATAGAGGGAGACGACTCGGCGGATTTCCAATTGGCCGGCGATATTTTAAAACTTAAAACAGCTTTGGATTTCGAGACCAAAACCGGTTATGTGTTTACTGCGAGGTAATGTTCGTCTCATTTAAATCACCATCCTTTCATCACATATGCATAATCATTTAATTCAAAAACTAATATGTTTATCGTGTGCGTTGGTCGTAGGCCTATATGTCAAGAAGTGATAGTTATCCATGCCCCCCCCCCCCCCCCCCCCCCCATCAAACAATAATATTCTCCCACCCTCACAATACATTAAAGAAACACCATATAATTGTACACCAGTCCCAGATATGGACAGACAAGCTTTATTAACAATCACAATGTGACATTCATATAAAGACTTGGTGAGTCTATCGACATTCTATTACGAAAAATATCCGCAGAACTATCTGTATGCAAACACGTATTCTCAAAGTTGGGCTGCGATGGAAAGTTAAAAAAATGTGTTGAATGACACCACTAGAGCTCATTGATTTATTAATCATTAATTCTTTTTTATGTAGTCTATTTATTATGTATCCATTATTGATTGATTGATTCATAGATTCATTAATTGATATTCATTACTTTTTTTTATTCATTCATTCATTCAACCCATACTCCACGATAGGTATATCAAAAGCCGTGGTATATGCTGTTCTGTCTGTGGGAAGCACATATAAAATATCTCTTGCTGTTAATGACAAAACCTGTTGATAGTTTCACTAAGACCATGTCCGAATTACCAAATTTGACATACATTAGCTGATGAGTAAATAATCAATGTACTCTAGTAATGTACTTAAAAACACCGTTTAAAATGTTCATTCATTCACTCACTCATTCATCCATCCATTAAAGGGCGTCCGACGGGACACTGAACTCCACGGCAGTAATCGTCGTGCAGGTAGTGGATGCACTAGACGAGCAGCTGGTCATCACTGTGGCCGACCCGCTGATAGTCCTGGAGGAGCAGGCTCCCGGCTCGGTGCTGTACGGAGTGTACACTCTCAGCTACCAGGCCGCCTTCACATACTCGCTCACCGGTACGTATGGTCAAAACAAACAGTGTACGGAGTGTACACTCTCAGCTACCAGGCCGCCTTCACATACTCACCGGTACGTATGGTCAACACAAACAGTGTGCCGAGTGTACACCCTCAGCTACCAGGCCGCCTTCACATACTCACCGGTACGTATGGTCAACACCAACAGTGTACGGAGTGTACACTCTCAGCTACCAGGCCGCCTTCACATACTCGCTCACCGGTACGTATGGTCAACACAAACAGTGTACGGAGTGTAGACTCTCAGCTACCAGGCCGCCTTCACATACTCACTCACCGGTACGTATGGTCAACACAAACAGTGTACGGAGTGTAGACTCTCAGCTACCAGGCCGCCTTCACATACTCACTCACCGGTACGTATGGTCAACACAAACAGTGTACGGAGTGTAGACTCTCAGCTACCAGGCCGCATTCACATACTCACTCACCGGTACGTATGGTCAACACAAACAGTGTACGGAGTGTAGACTCTCAGCTACCAGGCCGCATTCACATACTCACTCACCGGTACGTATGGTCAACACAAACAGTGTACGGAGTGTAGACTCTCAGCTACCAGGCCGCATTCACATACTCACTCACCGGTACGTATGGTCAACACAAACAGTGTACGGAGTGTACATCCTCAGCTACCAGGCCGCCTTCACATACTCACTCACCGGTACGTATGGTCAACACAAACAGTGTACGGAGTGTAGACTCTCAGCTACCAGGCCGCATTCACATACTCACTCACCGGTACGTATGGTCAACACAAACAGTGTACGGAGTGTACATCCTCAGCTACCAGGCCGCCTTCACATACTCACTCACCGGTACGTATGGTCAACACAAACAGTGTACGGAGTGTACATCCTCAGCTACCAGGCCGCCTTCACATACTCACTCACCGGTACGTATGGTCAACACAAACAGTGTACGGAGTGTAGACTCTCAGCTACCAGGCCGCATTCACATACTCACTCACCGGTACGTATGGTCAACACAAACAGTGTACGGAGTGTACATCCTCAGCTACCAGGCCGCCTTCACATACTCACTCACCGGTACGTATGGTCAACACAAACAGTGTACGGAGTGTACATCCTCAGCTACCAGGCCGCCTTCACATACTCGCTCACCGGTACGTATGGTCAACACAAACAGTGTACAAAACGTTTTCAAAGTTTCCCACTCCTGCCGACGTATATGTAACCATTTATTGTAGGCTTACTTGTACTAGAAACGTGTGTGATTACTCCGCAGTTACAGGCAGCCACTTCACTCTCGAGTCATAATCATACAATCGTCCAAAGATTGGCTGGCAGTTCATTTCATCTGTTTCTCAACTACGACATTTTTAATAAAATGTTTGTTTTCAACTAATTTCATTAATTGGGTATCTCGTCCCAATCTGAAAACAACCTGGACCAAGCACTTGGTGACTTACTGGGTGGGGAGAGGTGGGGATACCAGTTCACTACACAAACTGGAGCTGGTTTACCACTGCGGCGAAATGGAAAGAGGTGAGTTGGTTTTCAAACTGATCTCTTCTAAATGATCTTTTACTGCATCAACACGATATTCATAGTGACGTGAACTAGTAAAACTATTAACATTCAGGTGGTTTGGTTCAAGTCATAGTCAAAGCCAATATATAATAAGACACATACGGGTTTTTTTTACCATGACTCGTGATAAATATAGTTACAATATAAAACAGAATGGCTGGGCTTCTTGTAACTGTCTTCCAGTCATAGTAAGTCAACATTCTAAATATCTTCAGATAGCTTTGGATTCCGATTTGTTCTTATTGGATCTTAAGTTGACAACATAAATTATTTTGCTATTGTTAAAAGAGCGCTTCATTGAATTCAATGTCTGCCTGTTTGTTAGGTGCTGGTGCAGATCAATACTTAAGCATCGATTCCTCCACTGGGGAGATATCTCTGAAGACCAAAATCGACAGGGATGACCCAAACACCGGACTGAGAACTATAGACAAGGTGCTTTGTATAACTAATTCCTTCTGTTAGCCTTTTATTAATTTATTTTTTTATTTTTTATTTGTACGATTGTGTATTGAATTAATAATTAAAGCTGTAGGAATACAACACAAGATTGGTACATACTTATTCTGACGTGCCCTTATAAACAAATAGAAGACATGCTTTTGACTTTCTAAAGAAGGTATATCACATTATCACGTTGAGGAAGACTGGTGAAACACGTACTCAATGAATGGTATTCCTATAGGTCAGCACACAAACTCTAACATGAAAATCTCTGGCAGGAAACACTCCAAAACTTGTGATGTTACAAATGTAAAGACGGGATACCAGTCATGTTTAAATTCCTCTTGGGTTATATCAAAATACCTTGAATAAAAATTGTTTCCTGAAAAAATATGTTAGTACTTTATTTAGTGTTAGTAATTAATTAATTAATTTAATTTAATGATGGCGTTAAATCTTTGAGTGTCAAATTTGTTAGTACTTTATTTAATGTTAGTAATTAATTAATTAATTTAATTAAATGATGGCCTCAAATCTTTGAGTGTCACATTTGTGATTAGTGTGTGACCTCGAGAATTATGAAATATCACTACTTTAACTGAGTGTATTGCCCCAACCTCCTCACGCTTTCCCACACATGTGAAGGTCATTAAAATGAGTGCTATCAAACAGGCAACTGTATTGTATTCTGTATTCTGTTCTGCTCCATGTAAGTTGTGTATGTATGATCAGCTGCATATCACTTCTACTATAGTACATGTTCTCTTTACGAAAGTTGCATAGTGGTGCGTTCATGTTCTAGGACTGCATTTAGATTATGTCGTATAATAATGGGTTTTACTGTTCAGGAGTTCTACTATCTCGAGTTTCCAGTGTTTTGCACATTAACCAGAAATATGTGGACGTTCTGCTGTTTATAGATTATATACTCACAGAAAAAAATTCCCGTGCATCATTAAAATTTCAGTGAGACGTATATTTATAAAAAATTTAAAATATTGTGATTTACATAGATGTATTATTTATCTGTTACAAGTATGGTGATCCTCTCCTGCCTTTTGAACCTGAAATACTGTCTACACAATGTTTGGTGCGCCGTCGGTGACGATGTAACAGAACAACGTATTGACATCATGTCATGGTCGTACTTTGTGATCACCTAGTGTTGGGATGTTAAACTTGTCATTTCCAAATGATTCCACATGTGTACCCGCTTTATATTGACGATTGGTTAACGTGACGTCACGTGTCGACTCCCTAAACATGGAAGATCCCTAATATTCCTAAACTGACAAGAACATCTCCGCAGACACTGCATAGTTTTCTGATGAACACCAATGAACACCAAAATTACTAACAACAACGTTCGTGCCGTTCTAAATGCAATCATACCCATCTTTCGAAGAAGTTAATTTTCTTGGAGGCGTGACATCACACTGACGACGATCAGATGCCAACAAAAATATTTTTCTGAGTGATGAGAATCCATACAATAGTTTTAGAGTCTAATGATAAGAAAAATGATGTCAAAGAGGAGCACGTGACCAAGAATGCTAGTAATACAACTTATGATCACAAAGCATAAATAGTTCGTGCAATTGACTGGGGACTTCTGGGATATGGAAGGAAGTGGTTACACGTTCATTTACTGATTTTGTTATGACCAGATTTCAAGTAAATTATACTCTATATGCAATTATTTGGTGCACAGGAACTTTTTTCCGCGAGTATATATAGTATAGGAGCATCGTCTACTATACGTCTTATACAATACGTGCACGCGCTTGTAGGTAATACCGTAGAGTTGAGCACAGTGTGAAGATTGTACTTTACTGTATGTAGGTTTCATAAAGTGTGGGTTGTACTGTATTGTTGTGATATGCAGGTTTTGTAGTGTATAGGTCATATGTTTGACTGGGTGCAGATTCTATAGTGTGTGGGTTCTATGGTTTGTAGGCCCTGTTGTGTGTAGGTTCTTCAGTGTGTGAGTTGTACTGTGTGTAGACCTTGTTGTGTATAGGTTCTTTAGTGTGTGAGTTGTACTGTGTGTAGACCTTGTTGTGTGTAGGTTCTTCAGTGTGTTAGTTGTCCTGTGTGTATACCGTGTTGTGTATAGGTTCTTTAGTGTGTGAGTTGTATTGTGTGTAGACCTTGTTGTGTATAGGTTCTTCAGTGTGTGAGTTGTACTGTGTGTAGACCTTGTTGTGTATAGGTTCTTTAGTGTGTGAGTTGTATTGTGTGTAGACCTTGTTGTGTATAGGTGTTTCAGTGTGTGAGTTGTACTGTGTGTAGACCTTGTTGTGTATAGGTGTTTCAGTGTGCGAGTTGTACTGTGTGTAGACCTTGTTGTGTATAGGTTCTACAGTGTGTGAGTTGTACTGTGTGTAGACCTTGTTGTGTATAGGTTCTTCAGTGTGCGAGTTGTACTGTGTGTAGACCTTGTTGTGTATAGGTTCTTCAGCGTGTGAGTTGTACTGTGTGTAGACCCTGTTGTGTGTAGGTTCTTCAGTGTGTGAGTTGTACTGTGTGTAGACCTTGTTGTGTATAGGTTCTTTAGTGTGTGAGTTGTACTGTGTGTAGACCTTGTTGTGTATATGTTCTTTAGTGTGTGAGTTGTATTGTGTGTAGACCTTGTTGTGTATAGGTGTTTCAGTGTGTGAGTTGTACTGTGTGTAGACCTTGTTGTGTATAGGTTCTTCAGTGTGCGAGTTGTACTGTGTGTAGACCTTGTTGTGTATAGGTTCTACAGTGTGTGAGTTGTACTGTGTGTAGACCTTGTTGTGTATAGGTTCTTCAGTGTGCGAGTTGTACTGTGTGTAGACCTTGTTGTGTATAGGTTCTTCAGTGTGTGAGTTGTACTGTGTGTAGACCCTGTTGTGTGTAGGTTCTTCAGCGTGTGAGTTGTACTGTGTGTAGACCTTGTTGTGTATAGGTTCTTTAGTGTGTGAGTTGTACTGTGTGTAGACCTTGTTGTGTATAGGTTCTTTAGTGTGTGAGTTGTACTGTGTGTAGACCTTGTTGTGTATAGGTTCTTCAGTGTGCGAGTTGTACTGTGTGTAGACCTTGTTGTGTATAGGTTCTTCAATGTGTTAGTTGTCCTGTGTGTAGACCTTGTTGTGTGTAGGTTCTACAGTGTGTGGGTTCCTTGTTGTGTGTAGGTTCTACAGTGTGTGAGTTGTACTGTGTGTAGACCTTGTTGTGTATAGGTTCTACAGTGTGTGAGTTGTACTGTGTGTAGACCTTGTTGTGTATAGGTTCTACAGTGTGTGAGTTGTACTGTGTGTAGACCTTGTTGTGTGTAGGTTCTTCAGTGTGTGAGTTGTACTGTGTGTAGACCTTGTTGTGTATAGGTTCTTCAATGTGTTAGTTGTCCTGTGTGTAGACCTTGTTGTGTGTAGGTTCTACAGTGTGTGAGTTGTACTGTGTGTAGACCTTGTTGTGTATAGGTTCTACAGTGTGTGAGTTGTACTGTGTGTAGACCTTGTTGTGTATAGGTTCTACAGTGTGCGAGTTGTACTGTGTGTAGACCTTGTTGTGTATAGGTTCTGTGTGAGTTATACTCAGAATCAGTAGACAGCATAATAAACTGGTTCTGTACACATTTTGAACTCTGTTGTTCAATTTGAATAAGTTGGACTGTTCTGAATCACTCCAAAGAAAGATGTTCATGCTGTAGAGTATTAAAATGTTACTATAGATAATCCTCCTCCTTCATCAGGTCCAGCTGACGGTGGACGACGGGGCGGGATCGTCTGTCAGTGCCCAGTTGACCTTCACGATTAAAGACATCAATGACAACGTGCCGACAGTGGAACAGTCTGTGTACAGAGTGGAGGTCACAGAAAATACACAGAGTAGTAAGTAGTACATAGACAGAAAATACACAGTAGTATGTAGTACATAGACAGAAAATACACAGTAGTATGTAGTACATAGACAGAAAATACACAGTAGTATGTAGTACATAGACAGAAAATACACAGTAGTATGTAGTACATAGACAGAAAATACACAGTAGTATGTAGTACATAGACAGAAAATACACATAGTAGTATGTAGTACATAGACAGAAAATACACATAGTAGTATGTAGTATATAGACAGAAAATACACATAGTAGTATGTAGTACATAGACAGAAAATACACAGTAGTATGTAGTACATAGACAGAAAATACACATAGTAGTATGTAGTACATAGACAGAAAATACACATAGTAGTATGTAGTACATAGACAGAAAATACACAGTAGTATGTAGTATATAGACAGAAAATACACAGTAGTATGTAGTACATAGACAGAAAATACACAGTAGTATGTAGTACATAGACAGAAAATACACAGTAGTATGTAGTACATAGACAGAAAATACACATAGTAGTATGTAGTACATAGACAGAAAATACACAGTAGTAAGTAGTACATAGACAGAAAATACACAGTAGTATGTAGTACATAGACAGAAAATACACAGTAGTATGTAGTACATAGACAGAAAATACACAGTAGTAAGTAGTACATAGACAGAAAATACACAGTAGTATGTAGTACATAGACAGAAAATACACAGTAGTATGTAGTACATAGACAGAAAATACACAGTTGTATGTAGTACATATACAGAAAATACACAGTTGTATGTAGATAATCCTCCTCCTTCAGTACATAGACAGAAAATACACATAGTAGTATGTAGTACATAGAAAATACACAGTTGTATGTAGTACATAGACAGAAAATTCACAGTAGTATGTAGTACATATACAGAAAATACACAGTTGTATGTAGTACATAGACAGAAAATACACATAGTAGTATGTAGTACATAGAAAATACACAGTAGTATGTAGTACAAATACACAGTAGTATGTAGTATATAGACAGAAAATACACAGTAGTATATAGTATATAGACAGAAAATACACAGTAGTATGTAGTACATAGCCAGAAAATACACATAGTAGTATGTAGTACATAGACAGAAAATACACAGTAGTATGTAGTACATAGCCAGAAAATATACATAGTAATATGTAGTACATGGACAGAAAATACACAGTTGTATGTAGTACATAGCCAGAAAATACACAGTTGTATGTAGTACATAGCCAGAAAATATACATAGTAATATGTAGTACATAGACAGAAAATACACATGGTAATATGTAGTACATAGCCAGAAAATACACATAGTAATATGTAGTACATAGACAGAAAATACACAGTAGTATGTAGTACATAGCCAAAACATACACATTTATACACAACAAACACATGTAGTTGTAAATAATAAACTCTATTCTGATTCATACATATATCAACTATCATTTATAATGACATACAGATAAGTTTACTTTAAACATCATCACTATTAATATGCAATACATACATATATATCATAATGGTCAAACAATACAATAAACAACAATATACTATACAAACTACTTTCTTGGGACTTGGGGGATGATTCAGCAGCTACTATAATTATTGTATTATACCAGGACAGGGAGCTACCCATTAGGCGGGAGCTTCATGGAGTGGTGAACTCCTTTATGATGTTAAGAACAAAACCGACTCCCTGTCGACTTTAGGGAGCTACCCATTAGGCGGGAGCTTCATGGGGTGGTATTGTCCTTGATGACACCAGATAATTCACCGACTCCCTGTTGAGCAGTATAGTGTACGAGTAGTAAGGCTGATAACTGAGGATGCATTGTAAACACATTCAGCGGGAGCTTCATGGGCTTCATCCATATGCATTGTAATTACTGCCCATTTGGCGGGAGCTTTATGGGCATTACTATTTGTGAAATATCTATGTTTAAGAAGTTACATATATATCCATAGAATTAATATCTATGTTATCTTATACAGACCACTTGGGGCAAAAGATGCCCAAATGAAGGAGAAATTGAAAATGTCTGCTGAATTCCCCCCAAGTTATAGTTATAGGAAATATGTGACATACCTACATGTATAACTTTATAACAGTTATGTAGAGTCGGTGCATTGTGGTTTATAAATTTGTCAGTTTAATGCAATGTTCAGTTTTGAGTAATTTGGTGTGACTTGCAGCTTAGTCTGTACGTAGGTCCACCTAGTCCTGAATCACTAAGACTATATCCTTGACATGGAGTATTGAGCCTGTTTGAGTACATCAACAGGAGTTCTGATGTATCGTTGATAACAGTCAGAAGACCATTGACCTAAGGTTTTGATCAAGTGGTCCTCCATTCTGGCTTTAGCAGCCGAGGTTGCCGCACCAATCCGAAAAGAATGGCCACTGTATCCAGATGAATCTATTCCTAGGAACTGGAACACCTCATTTAAATATCCCAAAAATACCCTTCTAGAGAGAGCTTCTCCTGTTGTTGTGATAAACAGTGGGTCTGTAGATCTGTTATGGAATGGTAAAAGTGATCGCACATTGTGATAAGTTTTAAAGGTATGATAAGGACAGGTCACTCCCTTGTTTTGGAACACTTGCACAGTCACACCCTTTCTGCATGGGTCTGTTTTCGATCTCTTAAGACTAACCAACACACTACTGCTCTCATGATGAAACTGTAGATCTTCCACACACAGGTCAGTTGTAGGGTCAAAAGAAGAATTTCCTGTTGTAGTAAATTCCCCACATCTCAAGAACCCATAGAAAGCTAATGTGAACACTGCACGCAACAATGAAAAGGTGTAGTTGTCAAACAAAGTTGGAGTTAATGCTTGACACATTTGTTCCAGTATTTTTCTTGTGATCGGAAGTCTTAACTGAGATGGTTTCCCCTGTAATTTCTTTACTGCCTGTAACGTTGCTGTAAGATGTGCTAGCGGAAGTCCTTCTTTTAAGAAAGGGTTGTGTCCCTTCCACATATAATGATACCTAATGCCGCAGAGATACATTTTTATTGTGCTTATTTGTAATTTTAGATTTGTGAAGCAGTGTGCTACATAATAAATTAAAATATCTTATGATATCGGTGGCATAAGTGTGTGGTTCCATGTAACACCATTTAACAGATGAAATCGTTTGAAACTTTCAAAACCTGTGTTGTATGCATCCCTGGTTTTAGGTGCTACTGAGTTCTCCCACAACATGTGAACAGTTTCCCTTTGGGTAACATTACCACTGAGGGTGGAGGGCATGGCTGCGGTTATCTCTCTGCTCTGGGTGCTGCATGAAGGAATCTGGATATCTGTGAACGAGACAAGAAATCAGCTAGGGTATTCTGTTTACCGGGAACATGTTTTGCATAGACACAAAAATTGTTTTGCATAGAACACAGAGTAAGTCTACGCATCAGTCGCATGATCACTGGTGATTTAGATCGGCCTTTATTGATGATATGTACTGTTCCATTGTTATCAGAATAAAAGAGTACTTTCTTTTTCTCCCAGAATTTGCCCCAGAGAATAACTGCCACCACTATAGGATAGAGTTCCATGAATGACATGGATGCTGCTTTATTCCCTGTGAGCACCGTCTTTAACTCAGCTGTCCACATTGATGAAAACCACTTTTACTTAAAATATCCACCAAAGCCTATAGTGGAAGATGCATCAGTGTACAACTCAATGTCTATGGCTTGTGTACAGTGACGGTCATAAAACATGGATATACCATTCCAATGCTCTAAGAATTCTCTCCACATGGTGATATCCCTCTGAGATTCCTTATTTAAATGTACATGGTGGTGCAGTTTAGTAACTTGAGTCGAGAGCCCAATTAGATATGACACAAATGATCTTCCTGGCAAAATTATTCTTGAAGCAAAATTCAAATGTCCTAAGAGTTGTAATAATTCTCGTTTACTACAACTACGTTTACCTACGATGGTATCCAAAAATGTCATAATTCTACAAATTTTCTCCTGAGGTAAACGAGCTTCCATTTTGTTTGTATCCAGTATTATTCCTAGATATTCAAGAACAGTAACAGGACCTTCTGTCTTGTGTTTGGCTAGAGGAATGTTAAGACGATGAAATATTGTGGTCAGTAGTGCCATGGTTCTCTCCCCTTCCCCGTTTGGTCTGTCAATAGTTAGAAAATCATCTAATAAATGAAATATTACTTCTATTCCATAGTTGTTATTGGCAATCCAACATATAGCCTGTGATAGTTTGTCGAATAAAGCTGGACTAGAACGACATCCAAATGCTAACCTGTGGTAAAAGTAAAACAAGCCCTTCCATCTAATCCCAAATAGGTGCCACTGGTCTTTTCTAATGGGAAATAATTTAAATGCATCACTAATGTCTGTTTTGCATAGCAAAGAATTCCTTCCAAAGTTTTGAATAACTTATAGGATCATCTACTTTAACATATGAAAGTGAACATAGTTCTTTGTCAATTGTTTCATTAATGCTGATATGGAATGGGTTGTCATGAGGAGCAGACAGATCTACAATTAGCCTTTTCTTATTTGTGTACTTTCCAGTAGCCACTCCAATTGGACTAACCCGAAATACATTGAATGGAGGAGAATCGAATGGACCTAAAAGAAACCCTTTACTACATTCTTTTGATATTAGGTCACTTACAATATCTGGTTGTTGTGTGGCAGTCAAAAGATTTTTACACTCTAATACACACGTAGGAAAGCGAGAAACTAATGTGTCAAATCCATGTTTACAGCCATTGCACAGTTGTGTAACAAATTCTTTGTTGGGATGATGTTGTAACTCATATTGCAATCTGTCAACATTGATAGGGCTTGAAACAGATGGCAGTCAATCTGACTTTGCTAGACAAGTGGCTGCACTGTGGGTAGCTTTTGTCACCATACATTTTGAACACGTGTAGAAATGGGCATTCATGACGTGTACATTTCCCTTCATTAAAGTTATTGCACACTTCTTTCCCATTCACTGAAATCCTTGTTCTACCTTGTTTGTCTCTACCCTCTTTGTTGAATTTGCTGTTCCTATTCATGCCCATGTAGCTACTGTATTGAACGCCAGAATTTAGTCTGTCACACTGATTGGTAGCATGCGTTACACTAGAGCAAAGTTCACAGGTTCTTGCCCTTCTTCCTGCTGTTACCAACCCATACAATCTCATGTTCATCAGTGACCAGTCTACTTTTGTATTATTTTGTCTCAAGGCTTCAGCACATTTAACCGAAAAAAGTTTATGGTAGTCATAGAATGCATTCCCATGGCTATTGTGTATGTTAATTATGATACCTTCATACAAATCCATTTCCTTTTGGCGTTGGGGAAAGGCATCACACATGATTCGTTTATATTTTCCGAATGCAGTGAGAAATTCTGAAAGGGACAGAGTATCGGATAATCGTCGATCAGCTATTCTATTGTGTAAGTTTCCTGTTTTGGGGCTTTCCAACTCGTATCCCGGAATTAACAGCATAGATAAGTTTACATCCTTACCTTCGATAATCAGCCTCCTCAGGCTTGGTGATACTATGTCCATATGTGGCAAGAGGTCCGGGGGAACCCCATATGTTTTGTTTGTTCCACTTTCTGCCAGACTGTTCAGCGCTGACTGCAAGTTATGATTCCCAGCCACGAGAGCTGATCCACTTGCTGCTTCTGGTGTTCTGCCATTTACAGCTGTTTGTAACTGTTGAATCTGCTGTTGAAGTGACAACATTGTCTGTAAAATCAGAGGTGCTGCCATGTTGTTCAAGTCACTTGGCTTAAACACACTTCTCTCAGGCTCTTTCTGTGTAGATCGTGGTATAGTGTCTTCATGTACTGGAACACATTCCACCTCCTGTTGAGAATCTATCTCTGTAGGAATACTTCTTTCAACATCATCTTCTGGTGTCCCTGGCACATTACACTCTTTGTTTCGGTTCTGCTGGAAGAGTTTCCTCAATGTAATTTTTGAAAGTCCAACTGGTATTCTAATTCCTAGCTTTTCCAATTCATTTTTTAAATGTCCAGTAGTCCAGTTTTCAGGATTGCACGAAACATAGGGTTTTTTGGGTCTAGAACGCGTTCTTTTGATTGCCCTATCCATGTTAAAATTGGCAAGATTTTGAAATGTTAAAGTTCTCAGAATTAACAAAATACTGTAATCAGAGAGTTGTGAATGTCTTGATCTACAGTAGCTACAAGAACAATGCAACAACAAGAGCCTGGCACTAGCTCCCAGGGACCAGAAGATCGTGTGACTAGATTAGCCAATGAACTTGCACTGTAAGCTTACAAGCATGCATACTTGACGACTATCTCTGGATGAGCACCCAGCTGGGTTACCTGCAGCTCCTAGCAGTCTATTTTTATCTCTAGCACTGGTAACAGTGTACATGGGCTTGCCTATAGATATATACATGTGAATACATGTAACTGGGCTTGTATGACCATAGGTGTAGCAAGCAGTTGGCCATGCATCATGCTTGTATAAAACTGGTTTATATTTTATATAAACCCTGATAGTAATATGTAGTACATAGACAGAAAATACACATAGTATGTAGTACATAGACAGAAAATACACATAGTAATATGTAGTACATGGACAGAAAATAGACATAGTAATATGTAGTACATAGCCAGAAAATACACATAGTAATATGTAGTACATGGACAGAAAATACACATAGTAATATGTAGTACATAGACAGAAAATATACAGTAGTATGTAGTATATAGCCAGAAAATACACATAGTAATATGTAGTATATAGCCAGAAAATACACATAGTAATATGTAGTATATAGCCAGAAAATACACATAGTAATATGTAGTACATAGACAGAAAATACATAGTAATATGTAGTACATGGACAGAAAATACACATAGTAATATGTAGTACATGGACAGAAAATACACATAGTAATATGTAGTATATAGCCAGAAAATACACATAGTAATATGTAGTACATAGACAGAAAATATACAGTAGTATGTAGTATATAGCCAGAAAATACACATAGTAATATGTAGTATATAGCCAGAAAATACACATAGTAATATGTAGTATATAGCCAGAAAATACACATAGTAATATGTAGTACATAGACAGAAAATACATAGTAATATGTAGTACATGGACAGAAAATACACATAGTAATATGTAGTACATGGACAAAAAATACACATAGTAATATGTAGTACATAGACAGAAAATACACATAGTAATATGTAGTACATAGACAGAAAATACACATAGTAATATGTAGTACATGGACAGAACCACATACCAGTTGTTTTGCCATGTTATGTATTGCACCAGTTTATTGTGCGCAAGAATATTATATCACGAGACCGCATAGCAGTCGAGTGGTACAAATCTTACACACTATAACGAGTGCACTAAATAGAATGGCAAAACAACTGGTTTGTCACATAAATATCGTATTTGGAAAAACAAAAAACAAACATAAAATAGCATCTAGGCCTATGAAAAGTAGTCCGGGTACAACAGGCCACATAAACTTACAGTATTTAATACATTGTACTGTATTCCGGAGTGGAGGTGACAAAGAATAGATAGTAGTTGCACTGTACTGGGGGGGTAGCAGCAGTGATGTTTTGTATATAAAAGCTATTTCGTGGGGGGTTTTCAAATATGATTTTAATGTCAACCATTACAATGTGTGCCTCATTACTTCGCAGTTCGTGAAAATATGGTTTTTACACATCACGAGTTGACATAAAAATCGTATTCGAAAAAGCCCCACCTGAAAGGGTCTATTTATCATAATATTATACATCTTTCCTAAAAAAATATTACAATATCTTTCGTTTTTTGTTAATATATTTCGCTTATCCTATCGAAAACACGTAACGCCATGATATATTTCTTCCGATGCGGCGATGGAACTTTTCCAGAATATTTACTTGACCATAGACTTTTTAAAATAAATTTGAATAAAAATTATCTTTATTTAATTATTAAATTAACATTTATTTAATAATACTGCTGTGCAAACATACCTGACAAAGCGATACTACCCCCCCCCCCCCCCCAAAAAAAAAAAAAAAAAAAAAATAATAAAAATAATATAACGCCGTTAAATTTTAATTTACATTCAATGGCAAGGACATTGTGTCATCATTATTTAGCTTCGTATTCAATTCGTTTTAGATATTTTATCGTGATTGCATTTCATATCCTTTTTTTATAGGTGCAGTTGTTTAAATTACATTTTATTATTTTTTAAATACGATCAGATTCATTGGTAATCATCAAACTTAAATACGAAGAAACGAGACAAAGGGAGATAACTTAATCATGAACTTTTACAAAAAAAGTAAATACGATTTCTATATTTTCACTGTAGCTAAAACAGTAAAAATATGACTTTTCACCGGATATCACTTTTATGATTTCTGTAGTGGCTGTCAAAGTTAACTATATATGACTAAACTGCCGCAGTGAAATAATCCTCTATGTTGTATATGACCAAACTACAAGCCGCATCTAGTCCATATCAGCCTTTCATGTTTCCTTACAGATTTACTTCTCATTAACTTCGACGTGGTTGACAAGGACGACGGCAATAATGCTAAAATCAAACTTAACATCACCGACGGTGACGACGTAGATCCCAAATTCAGTATGGACGGGACGAAGCTGTTTGCTGATGCGTCAAAGATTGACTACGACGTAATGGCTGACGGCGTTGACGTATTCACGTTAACAATATCGGTGGAAGATTCGCCCGACACTGGCAGCGCTCTGTCAACGGCAGTTTTGGTAATAGTCACGGTACGTTGAACTCTAATCATTGGACGATCGGGGGGAGGGGGGCCATCAACAATATACAACACTAAATTAAACCGAAGACGCGTTTATAAACATCTCTAATTCAAGATAATCCGGGGAGCATGCCCGTGGGTGGTTGGGTGGGTGGGTGTGCATTAGGCAAGACGTAGCGCCTGAGACGTCAAGGGGGAGGAATTCTGGGGGTATGCTCGTGAAAATTTTAAAATTGGATTACTTTAAACGCCTTTTTTGGCATCTGAATCACTAAATTAGCCATTTTCAAACAACAATTTAAAAACTAATCAATAAATTTAGCAATATTCTGGTAAAGACAAACGTTATCCATATTTCATCCATATAGGTTTATTAAATTCAAAGTACATCCCGCAAGTATTTAACCAACATACATGTCTTATTTACAAAACAATCTTTTCGAAAGGCAATGTACTTTCAACGTAAATAAGACATTTCTTGGATGTACTGACGCTGGACTAGCTCCGTTTCCGGAACTCTGAGCATGCGCAGTTCGGAATTCCGAAGTCATCTGTTAAAACACCCAATGGAAATGTATAGGTTTTTGGGGGTTTTTTTTTAAGCGTTTGGGGTAACATACCGCAGGCGTGAAAAAAATGTCTACCACAAGTTTGTTTAGTTTAACAACACCACTAGAGCACATTGATTTTTTTAATCATCGGCTGTTGGATGTCAATAAAAAAGTTTTTTTGAAATATGTCAACAACTGCACGGAACGGGGTTGAGGTGATTGATATGGTCAACGCATATTCTGGCAATTTGAACTTGAGACGAGAGCACTGCCCCAGCGTATTATTTTCGACGTTTGTGGGGAAAACGGCCATTTTTGAGTAAACTACAAGAAATGTTATCTCCAGAATTAATATACGTCATAAAACCAAAAAATTACGCAATACATATATACAGCTTGAATAAAAGACATAATCATGTGGTAAAAACTGCCATTTACCACTGTTATATATTAAATTTAAAAAAAGTGAATGAATGAAAGACCCCAGCACCATATATACTCTTCAAAAAAAGAAACGCAAAAGGGTACAAATGGGTTATAACTCCGATTTTATGTTTCCTACCGGTTCATGCTTTGTGAATATAAGGTCATTGCATGTCCCAAACACATTCCCACGGTTACATTCGATAAAACGCAGCTACTGTAAAAGTTCCAAAATGTGAATATTCGCAAAAAACCGCAGCCACGTGCAAACCATGTCACCACTGCACGTGCGTTGTCTGCACGTATATGAACACCGACAGTTGTTCGCTTGCCTGGCCTCTGTAACAGTTTAACGTCTCAGTGAACCGCAGAGAAACAATGCTATCGGCCAATGCCATCGACCAGACCGGTACGGAACCGCCTACGTGAGGTATGAATGTGCCAGAAAGGTGTCAAACACCCAGTGGTACGACATGCGATATATATTGTTTTGGATTAAAAAAGAACTGACCTGGTCCACGTTGAATGAAAGGGCTATGGCCACACATCGTTCCAGTTATGGCCACAACGCAGTGCCATACATGACAACGCCAGGCCTCACACAGCAACTATCTCACAAAACGGCTTTATATAAATTGCCCAATTTTAAAATCCGTTGTTTATACCGTATTTACTCACAAGGTTAACTATTGACACAGATTTTATCTTTTCTCACAAATTGCTTTAAAATGTTTTATAGATTGTCTATTTTAAGCAAATTGTTATCTACTTTACACAGTTTGCTATCTATGTTTCATAAATTGTTAGTTAATTTTCACCGATGTTTATCTGTCCTCTAAGATTGTTTGTCTGTGTGTTCACAGATCGTTCCAAAGAACGAATTCACACCTGTGTGGGAGTCCCCAGCGTTTGTGAACGAGTCGTTCCCGCCCGTCGTTCTCCGTGAAACTGTTCTCCCTGCTACGGAAGTGACCGTGTTCTCGGCCACGGATCGGGACAGAGGGGCCGACGGGGTAATACAGTACACAATCGAGAGCATTAAGGAGCATTTTAAAGACAGTATGTATAATTAAGCAGCATTTGATCCCAGTCGAGGCATGGGATTTTTAATCCAGATACCGACTCCAAACCCTGAGTGAGTGCTCCGCAAGGCTCAATGGGTAGGTGTAAACCACTTGCACCGACCAGTGATCCATAACTGGTTCAACAAAGGCCATGGTTTGTGCTATCCTGCCTGTGGGAAGCGCAAATAAAAGATCCCTTGCTGCCTGTCGTAAAAAGAGTAGCCTATGTGGCGACAGCGGGTTTCCTCTAAAAACAGTGTCAGAATGACCATATGTTTGACGTCCAATAGCCGATGATAAGATAAAAAATCAATGTGCTCTAGCGGCGTCGTTAAATAAAACAAACTTTTTTTTTTTTTTTGAATAACCTAAGAGTCATCTTCATCTTCTAAATACAGCCGAGTTATTATACTAGAGCGGCGAGGGCCACTTTGTTTCGGTTTAATGCCCCCCAAAGTCATTCGGTTTGTAACATACGTCTACATTATAGCTCATTTGAAAGCTTATTATGTTATAGTTCCACTTTCTTTTACGAGAAATTCGTCTAGTTAGAGCATGGTTATTATGGCCGTTGAGTGACGGGTGTAATGATCGAGGGCGTAGCAGATATAATACGTGAAATTTGGTTACAAATATATGTATTTTACAGCTATTTGCATTTTTAGGCAAAGGTACAGCCCAGATAATTTATAATATGTTTGGTTGTCTGTTGATCTTGAAAACCATACGTTAGCATTTAAAGTCAGTACTAAATATACATTTGAAATCAAGGTATGGTCAAATAAAGGTTTATGGCAGCCATCTTGGACTTATGCTAAAAAAAATAACTTCACCTACATATATTTTTCTAATCTTTTAGCATGTTAATCTAGAGATCTTTCTGATAATAAATTCAATGAGAAACCTTGTTACAATTTATGATGGGATTGGCTATTTCTGGGCTTAGATTGACTGGACTGATATATTGGAAATCGATTTAAAAAGCATCTACATGGCTGCTCCATGGTGATGATATTCATGTCAAAACGAAACTACGAGTTTTAGCTTGACTGTGCTAATGCAAATAGGTTTTAGCTGGAAAAGATGTTTAAATTTCTTTGCTATTAATATATACATATATATACAATTTAGCTTATAACTCGATGTTTATGGACGTATCGAACTCGCTTTCTCTCGTTATATATTATTAATACAACTTCGAAGATAAATCGTATATAACAGCTAACTAGTATTGTCTATATCGTAACTAATATATACTGAAGTGTCAAGAAGAGTTTTGTTTTCCTGACAGCCAAAGTAAAAGATGCGAAGGACATGTTCCTGATGATTTCCTCGTCTGGTGCGCTGATGACCGCCAAGGGGCTGGACGCCGACACCGGCATCACGCACTACGAGATCGTCGTGGCCGCCGTCGACAGCGGCACTGTACAGCGAACTGCGAGCGGCACCATCATCGTCAACATCCAGGACGAAAACGACGCAGCTTCGGGTAGAGTTCAGTTTATCTGAGAACACACATGTAGATGTAGATGTTTAGTACGCCGTGTTCGGTAGACACTACAAAACCAATGTCATATTTAACAGTCTTGTCATGTATATGTACTTGCAAGTGTACACTTGTTGAATGTTTCAGTTTAATTTGAAGTTTACAACAGGTAGGGACAGAACGAGAAGTTCAGATAGGTCGTTCGTGTGCACATGTTCTGACTTCGCCAGAGCAATTACTTATGATCAAAAAGAGTTTGTTCCCCTTAGGGACCGTAACAAAAGTATATTGAAGCCAGAGAGACTAAGTCACTTAGTCTGGGGGGGAGGGGGTTTACGATTTCAACATCTTCATTTAGTCATTTTGTCACTTTTGGCTTCATTTGCTTTGAACTTGAAAATCATCATACAAACACAACCCAAAAGGCTTCAAAACACTGGCCAAGGTATTTATTGTCGACCTACTGCCCATGCAAACCAGGATATCAAGGTGGCTAGGTATGTATTACAGTCAACTCTCGTTATAACGGCCATGTTGGTACCACACAGGTCTTGCCGTTGTAACGATCGTAAAGAGTTGGCTCTCTTAGTATGACAAGTGGTTTGGCAATCATGTGTAACACTAATAAATAATAAAGTAATGAAACAAACAAAAAAAAAAACAAACAAACAATTGTTGTTATACATCTTGAGCGTGTTTAGGATGATTTTCTTTAATAAGAGTCACTTCTCTTTTTTCACTTATCGAAATTTGCGTGTGGCGTCGTGTTGCGGGTGGGTGTGATATTTTTCTCCCAATAAACCGCATTAAAAACATTTCACGATATATTGTAACTTCTAATTAACAAAAAGAGACTTGACAGGAACAACTCAACTCTGCATCAAGATATTAACAACAATACAAGTTGTTTAAAAAATCTCTACCTTGCACATCAAGCGCTGGAATAGAGCCGAAAAACGGCAATTGCAACAGCAAAAAAGAAGAGAAAAGAAGCATAAATTATCTTAAATTGCTGGAAAATATGACTTGAGAAATAGGCCAACTTGGAGCTTATGTCATTGGCGTCTGATGAAAGATACCAATGGGCATATTGTCATTGGATGTATAGTTTAATAGTTAAAAAGCCTTTCAGAGTGCCTTGGTTGGCCTCATATCACTGTTTAAAAACATTGTTTCACTATGTGCATTCATGAATAAATACTCTTTGTATCTTTTATATTACTACTGTCTTCCTTTGGTCTTTTCCAAACCTTGTTCTGTAACGTCAATTTGGATGAAGCCAAAGTCAACTGCCCATTTAGTCTTTTTGAGGGGGGTGGGGGGTCAGAATCAAGACTAAGTGACTTAGTCTCTCTGGCTTCAATATACTTTTGTTACGGTCCCTTACTCAGCTATCTTTTTAACATGTGCTTAGCTTACAGCATACTTAAAAGTACCTCCATGATTTCTTAAATGTCTTGTTTATCCTATAGCTTGTATTTGAGATGGTTGGTTTAATGTCTTGTTTAGTAGAAACAGACATTGCCTCATTGGCACAGTTTTTCAACATTTCTAACACGATCTCATGTTTCCCAGTCACAGTCACCGTATAAGAAAAGTGTACCCTCTATTAAGTAGCATGGGTCTATGGTGATTCGCGGTACTTAATAATATTTGTATTAGTATAGTTTAAAACTGATTTGTAATTTTATTATAATTATTAACCGAAGAAATCTTTTAATTGTTACTTGAACCAACAATGCAAACAATTCTACATAACTGATACAATCAAAATTGCACACGTGCTTACAATCGGCCTACCCCGCTCAATGAACGAAAACAACGTAACTATCGAGTCGCGTTATTTAGTATTTTCAAGTGTAGAAGCACAAAATACCATAAGAACAAAGTATATAGCTACAATTTGCTTGATTGAATTTATGTCTTGAAGCAATCAATAAAAAAGGAACTGTTTTTACAATTATTTGCTGCATGGTGCTTAAATTATTGCTTGCAAAAGGTAAAAAATAAAAGTCCCATTATTGATTGAGGCGATGCGGCTATTTTTTCATGGATTGCAAAGAAAAGGTGGGTATAATTAGGTTTTTTACGTCCTCATCTGCCTTCGTTTATCCTTAATGGCCATGGTGTCCCCTTCCTTGCTTTAGCACCCTAAATATTTTCATTTTCATTTTCCATATAGACAAGGCAATTTTTATCACTTCAACTTTGGCCAAAAGTATTTTTAAAACAAGCCATGCCACTTATTCAGAACAACATTACCTGTTTTAGAGAGAAATTAAAGAAAGCTAATTGGCAATTCTACATTGACGGACTTTACATTCAGAGAGGTTGGAGGTCATTCCAAATTGCCTGATTGCTAGAGAGGTAACCCCAGTAACTTGGTCTTGTGTATGAGACTTGCCAATGTCCATGTCTATTTGGTGCCACATACAAAAGTGCCTAGGAAAATCAATGGTTTGGTGGGTAATAAAAAAATATGTGCGTAACGGACGTTACTTTAAAAGGACATGGGTAAAAACCAACTAACTTCATTTCCAAATTGTGTGAAACCCTTAAATTGCACAAATCAATGTTTGCCCTTAAAGTAAAGGTTACCTGGCTACATGAAACTAGCAATTACCATTATTCATCTCTGAAACATGAGTATACTGAAAATTATTATATAATTGTGTGTGACGGATGTTACGTGACGGATGTTACATTTTGTCCACCGATATAAAGTGAAGTTCTGTCTTCATAAAAAGAAGTACATCATCATCTGCAGTGATGATAAAAACATTTTAATGCATGGTGACGATCATGTTGTGGATTTTGATGAATTTGGATTAAACTTTCACAAACTTTATCAATATCCATCAATGTATCTTAGTTATTTCTATCATGCAACACCCTGCAATTATTTTAAAGGTAAAATGCATAAAAAAAACTGTCATGTTGAAGACAAACACGTACCCTTAATATGGTTACAAAAGGATCTACACATTGGCGGATGCAGTGTGTGTGTGGGCGGGGGTTCCAGGGACAATGCCGCCCCGCCGCCCGCCTCGCCAATTTAAGTGCCCTTTGTTATTATCGCCCACAATATACACCAATATACTGCGCTAAAAACGCGTCTCTGGGTATGTTTAATTCAAAAGTTCTCAAGGAACATATATTCGAACTCCCTTACAAATTTTGCACATTTTGGGAGCTCGGCTTATTGCCTTTGACAAATTAAAATTGCCATTTTTGTAATGTTGTGACCCCTTTACAAAACCCTAGATCCGCCCCTCTGAAAACAAAACCCCACCTGTACTGAGTTACAAATCTACCAATGTCATATCCGGATATATATTTTGTAGATTACCATTGCATGGAAATATTTCATACAGTTCACAGTAGTAGCTAGAATTATGTGGTATGGATTCAGTCATATTTACGATTAAGTAACTATGACCTTGAATCAAAATCTACGGTTAACCAAAATGGGGGAAACTCACCCCCCCCCCCCACCCCCACCCCCACCCCCACCCCACCCCACCCCCACCCACACACACACACACCTCAGTCTACCCTTATCTTGGTCACAAATGGTGGTGGCAGCGTTTTCTCTCTAACACAGAAAGTCGGGTCCTCTTTCGATGGTCATTTCCATGTGGTACCATCTATATGCATAAAGGCGACATTTACTCTGATTCCCATCACGAATCTGCTTTACCACTTCAGGAAAGAGTTCGTCGTTATACATGTATTCAACAACGCGCCAGTCACATTTTGGATTGGCATGTTAGTATATGTGGTGTTTGTGATACCGTACACTATCATTTTCGTGGGTCTGGACAATTGTTTTCAGAACTGCAATAAAACTTGAATATACACCTTTATTTTTAGTATGTTGTCTGCTGAAATTAAAATAGATTTTTCTTGACAATAGTTAGAAATGAACAAAGATGAAACATTAAAGAATTGTGTGTAAAATATGCTGTTGCTGCCATCTACTAAAACTCATTAGTAAAACACCCTTTGTTCTACAGGGTATCAGGGCACACACACACACACACACCGTCATTCCTCCCCCGGTAATTTTTTTCCGGTCAGTTCCCCTCTGGTATTCCCCTCCTCCCCTAGGTCATGCCCCCCTATTATTAGTGGTAAAAATGTCTGCAAGATATTTCTGCTTTACATTAATATATTAATATAACCCTCATGAATTAGTTTCGCTTTACCGCTGGTGGACTTAACGTGCTCCATGGTGTGTGTATCAAGAACATAATGTAATTTTGTAAGTTCACACTAATACTTAGGTCGATTTTACAATTTAGCATCCTTGATTGTTTCTATCATGTAGTTCCTTACTTGCTAATCAAACTAAAAGGATTAACAACTTCAAACATTGGCTTTTAATAGATAATATCAAAAGTGCTAATCTAATCTTGTTCAGTGTAATTCAGTGTAATTCCTTAACTGGCATTTACATTAAGAGGTTTAGAAAGTAATTTTTCTACTTCAAAGGTTCTCTATTACTGTATTAGTATATAGCAATTTCAATTCAATTCTTTACTAAAATTGAGCTGTATAGCTCATCTGTATAAACAAGATTACAAATACAATACATGTACAGGAAAAACAAAACACAAGCAAGCAATACATAAACATACATATAAAGGTGATTGCTGCTGCGTATAGCAATAGTAGGGATTTATATATTGTTTTCTTAAATTGGAAATGCATCGTATATCAAAACTGGGTGGGGGAGATTTACTGGGGGAAATTTACCAGTGGGAATTGTCCGGGGGGGGGGGGGTGTAGTAAGAGGGAAATATCCTGGGGGAAATGCCCTAGAATCGTTCTAAAGGTGTTGAATGACTAAAATAATAATAAAGACTTTTTTTCTAACTCACTGCAATATGATGGACGTTACTGAATCCGCCCATATATGTGATGGACGTTACATGTGAAAAATATTACAGTTTCCTTTTCTCTCTCAAATTCAAATCACTTGATTTTAAGACTGACTAACATATTTATAAAGTTAACCTTGACTAGTACTAAGAGAATTACAAAGGTCATGTTCATATAGCCTTTGAGGTTTTCTTCTCAATTAAATAATTCTGATTTTGTTTTGTGACAGATGTTACACTGACCGTGCACACTGCTTTAAATCAAATGTCTGGTTTCCCACCTTCATAGAATATTTTAAATGCCCTTACTCTTTGAAGTAACGGTCCTGACCTCATAAACTGAGAAGCTTAATATTCCGGTTTTGGGGTAGTTTTTAGCTTTGAAATTATGTAATATGTGTTTATGTCAAAACCATTAGGAAAAACATACATGTTAACACGATTTTTTAGTTTTTCTGCAAACTGAATGTCATGTGAATACATTTTGACCCTTTGTATAATGAAATGATGAAATTAATTGTTTACCCTCATGTCCCTCGAGTCATGGAATTGCCCTAATGGTCCAAACCAGCATACAGACCATTTTGGCTCCAAATGCGGTTTTATGTCCTAGCAAAAAGAAAGAAAAAACCGGCAAAAATTGACGTCATACCGCAAGAAATTTTAAAATGTTGACGCTCGAGGGTCAAAATCGATGTGCGCGCTGACCAGATACCAGAACTTTATTTTGTTTGGCCTAAGGTGGGACAAACTTATCTTTTGTTTTTTAAATAGCTTTGGTTATTTCTATTTTGTTAAAAATAATGTTTTATCTAAATAGGCTTTTAATATTTATTCAAATATAATACCGACTATACATATTGTAGTAATAGACCTATTTTTAATGTAAAACTCATGATTGATCTACATCCTAGTTTACGTTTTCAGTTTTTAGCGCCCTTATTTGCTTCCATAGAAAAAGTGGAGTATACTGGAAATAACATATCGTAAAAAAGTTTAAAGTTTTTGTTTAACGACACAACACCACTAGTGTACATTGATTTATTGATCATCGGCTATTGGATGTCAAACATATCGTGAATACCAAGAGTTACGTTCTCTATGTGTCCAACACAGTTTTATGTACCCGTAATCTGTGAGGAAGACAACTATGTGACTATTGTAAGAACTGGTGCTAAAAGTTGCAGGAGATTGGTTTGTTTTCAACAGGTAGTTCAGGGAGCGATACGTTGCCCATTGGTAAAGCGTTCGTTTGATGCGCGGTCGGTCTAGGGCCGACGGGGTGAATCCACTGGGCTATTTCTCGTTCCAGCCAGTGCTCCACAACTGGTGTAACAAAGGCCGTGGTATGCACTATCCTGTCTGTGGGAGTTTCCTCTCTCAATATATGTGTGGTCCTTAACCATTATTCTGACGCCATATAACCATAAATAAAATATGTTGAGTGCGTCTTTAAATAAACCATTTCCTTCCTTCCTTCAACAGGTAGTTCGAGCGACTCGGCTGAGCTGTGGGCCATGCGGGTCCTCGTCGGCTTGTTGGCCACTGGCCTGCTTCTCGTCGCCTTGCTCCTCATGAAAACCATCCTCTCGTGCGTAATACTTTCATTTTCTACTTCTTCATTGATTTGCAATGTTCATTAAACACATTTATATATACTGACGATCAAAAAAACGTATACCGATCAGGTTGTACCAGTAGTAAAAACGACACAAAACACAAGTGCTGTATTTCAAAAGTATAAACATTTGGCGAGATATGAACACTGTATACACAATAATCACCATCAGATTTGTACATGACTGTTCACAAACTGCACTAGTGGTAAAATGTTCGATTTCACATAAACATATCTCGATATACTTTCTTTTGACCGTCAGTATATTTTTAAAAACAGAGATGTAGTGTTCGAACATTCAGAAATATGTTTGCAATAAATGTATCATTGTGTGAAAACAAATTTCACCTACATTTTTATCGTTTTAACGCTAAATGTTGACAAACAAAACATGTAGTCATTATTGAAGCCACGTTGTCATGGCACAATCTTCTCACAATGGCTGATACGTGATACCATCGCCTTGACACAAATATATTGGTGCGTGTCTAGAACTGCCATGATACGATTTGGAAACTGTAATAATATTTGTATTATTAAAAAAGTTTGACTGTTGGAAATCATTTCAACCATTAAGCATATTTTAACCATACTACCAGTTATTCTCCCATTACAGGGCCGCTGCAACAGTACCCATAAGACCGCCAATTAAGAAAGGTAACCAACTTATTTATTTATTTGCGTCTGTTTGTAGGTCGTTTTGTGTGTAAGGGGGAGGGGGTGGGGGAGTCAGCGAATGTACGGGAGAGAAGAGGTTTGTTTATTAGAAACGTTATTTACTAGTATTTCAAACTCTAGAATGTAAAATGACTCATGTTTGGTTCACGTACAACTAAGTTTTGAAAAATAATAAAATTTGAAAAAGACTAGAATAAAAATTTGGGAGGCCTAATTGACAGCTCTTTTAAACTGTCTTAATCAACATGACATCGCCCTTGCGAGTCTGCATTGCTGTGCGAGGTCTGTACGACTACTACACGAATGTGAATGTACTAACTGGAGCCACTTTTTATCTTTCTTCTTCTGTTTTACTTTTTTTTTTTACCTATCTCAAAGTTAGCCATATTTTTCAGTTGTTCCCAAAGTACAGCTGGAACGGCCCGAAGCATCCGACTCGCACTTCAAGAAAGGACATATTGTAAGTTGTCAACAACAAAAATAGTAACGATGATATATTGACAATATTACCTTATTTTAACAAATACAGTTTTTACACTCATGTTGTAACCTTAACTTTGGCGTGCTGGGGTGCTATTCAGAATGTCCACAGTTACTACAAATTGCTGCGGTGAAGCAAATCATGCATTTTTGTAGTTGCAAAACTAAACTTAAGAATACTACGAATATTACTAGTCCAATAAAGTAATAAGGGGAATTTGCGAAGTTTGCAAGCGTATTCTAGGTCACCGAGACCCACTGAACGAAACTAAGTTTGCAAGTGTATTCTAGGTCACCGAGACCCACTGAACGAAACTAAGTTTGCAAGTGTATTCTAGGTCACAGAGACCCACTGAACACAATGAGTTGAGGTGATACTTCTCAAAATGGGGGCATTTATCAAAATATAACATCTTATTGCTATAATTACGTATTACTCTTCATGGTCTAATGTCTGGTCTTAACTTTTTAATTTCAAAACTGTGGATATGGGTAATTTTTGGCATGCTTCCATCAGAGAACTGTCAAAGTACGCCTGTCGTGGGCACAACCTCCGATTTTGCCAGAGAGTTCTGTCCATGACAGGATTTCAAAACTGTTGCAAGAAAACCGTTTATATTGCTTTAAGTGATTAGTATAAAGGGTAACAGAGTCATTCTGCAGTAACTGGCAGATTTCAGGTCCAATTAAAATTAAAATATTATTACTTTTTGTCTCTCTTTGTCTTCATCAGCTAGGTAGATTAGTATGATTAGCAAATAATCATAATGGCAGCAGTGATCTATCTGGCCGATTACAATTTAAAATTTATTGAAATCAGCATGGTGTCCCATCTCAGCGTCATCTCCGTCACGATATGTAGCCTTTCTTGAACTTCCATTTATTTTGTTTCCCATATGATTTAACCTACTAATGTGAATCCCAATATATTTACATTACTTTGTAAAACTAATATTCACATTTTGTTTGATATCTTAGATTGTTCAGACACCCAAACTGTGAGGGTCTGTCAAGTGTCAAGATATTCACCGTAATCGGATGTAGATAATTGTTCTATGAAGATGATTTTACATTTTATTAGTGCGACAACTTGTGTGAATATAAACAAGGGCATTCTCCTCTTAGTCAGGGAGCCACACGTGAAAACGTGCTCTAAAACAGGTTCAAGGTGAACACTCCTGCTATACTTTTTATTTTGGTATTTTTAAATAGCTTAGATATTCTGCACGAAGGATTGATTGGTCTACAAGTCAATTTCTATTGCGAAAAAAAGTTATCATAGTAACTGAAGGCATGTTTTTACATAATAAACTGAATAGTAATTATTTTTAGACTAAAAAAAATATTATTTATTTTTATATTACGATGAAACTTAGCACACACATAGCATATATTACAGGGAGCATTTTAAAATTAAAAGTAATTAAAAATATTGTGTACTACCAAATGCGGCCGTTTTTCAAGTTGGTCGCTATTAATATGTTAAAAATGTAATATTATGCTCGTTTGTTTTGTTTTTTAGCTATAAATATGAAATTTTAAATAACATGTTATAGCAGATTTGCATGCAGTCAGTTTATCTCATGCAGAATAAAATGTGATAAGAGGATCAACACAAAAGCACCCCTACAGGTCATGTGACATATCACAACACAACCCCTCCTATATTTTGCATGCATTATCATTAGCAAGTTTCCATGCATTATGCAGTCTTTACACTTAAAACATTTTAATATCATTTTAACCCTCTTTGTTTAATGCAGGTTTTCTCTGATAAAAATAAATATTATAATAACAACCCTGGCAATTGATCACGCCAATCAGCAATGTCGTGGAAATTGCCGTGGTTTTGTCAATTATCCACGGCATTTGCCGTGAAAGTTTTAACTTTTTAATTCTACTTTTCTTAATTAATATATTTGTTTTGTAATACTGACAAATTAAGCTGTTCTCTTACATATTAACCTCATACCTGCCATGGAAAATGCCGTGGAACCTATTCTTCTACTGCATATTTCTACAGTGGCCATTTTCTTATTTCCAGGTTGTGATAATATTAAAATTTTATAATTTAATAATTGTTTATCTATTGGTCTGTACGTGAGCATAAAGATGCATAGCTATAATATATATGACATAAATACAATTATTAAAAATAAATAATGTTTATTAAATATAGTATGATGAATATATTGTGACACATTTTATTTTTAAACTCATTTTTCATTCCAGTTGGGAACACCATTCTCATATTCATCAATATTGACAAAACCTATGATTTTGTTGATTTTAAACTTAATATCTCTTTTCTTTAGGTATACATAATAACAAACCCAAACCGAAATAAATTTCATATTTAGTTAATCATCTAAAATATCTGAAGCTTTGTTTTAGTGTAACCACAATAGCGTAGCTATTGATCAGCAAATTCAAATGATTTAATTTTTCAGCCAGTTATTGAATAGGAAAACAATAACTTAGATTTTCATGAAAAAATAAAATATGGGGGGAACATTTCCATGTTACACACACCTGATGACAAATGTGATATGGGTATTGAAATTGGTTATTCCACTTGCCACTCACTTTGTCACGCCCTCTTCTACTCTGGTAGTCCGATGCCACATATTTTACTACCTGGATAGTTTATAGCATTTAATGAAGATAGGGGGCGGGATTGAGCCCAGTCGGTTGAGTGTTCGCTTGACGTGTTTGCGTCGTAGGATCGAACCACCTCGGTGGATCCATTATGTTGAAAAGTGTATATAAAAGATCCCTTGCTGCATTAGAAAACATGTAGCGGGTTTCCTCTAATGACTACGAGTCGGAATTACCAAATGTTTGACATCCAATAGCCCATGATTAATGTGTTCTAGTGGTGTCGTTAAATAAAACAAACTTTAACTGTAAAACTTTTTTTAATGAAGATAGCTCTCACATAGATTATAAGTGGTCCTGATTTGGAATTTACACCTTCGACATAGTGTGTATTAATCAGTTTTTATTTTATTTTAATTCCTAAGCAACAGTCAAAGCATTTGAGCTAATATTCCTCAAATTGCCTACTTATCCTGAGGTTGTGACAACATCACTGAATTACTGTCTAGGATATCAAAGAAAGTTGAGTAAGACAAAGTTGGTATGACGTGTGACCAAGCCATTTATGAAATAGTATTGTCACTTCGGAATACGTGTCCTGAACACTTATGCTATTTTACCTTCAAACGAAATGTTCAATGTGCAATAGGATTCTTCGTGTGATTAAGCGACAGAATATATTCTTGCTCATGCACAGGTTTGCCTTCCAGGAACTTCAAAAAAGAATATTTCTGGGAAAACTATTACTAAATACTGAAGGCACAGAGTGTGGTGTGCACTGCACTATGACCACTCTATCAAATGTATAGTTCAAATATATATGTTATAACAACCATATAGCAGACTTCTTGGTTAAGATGCACACACATGGTTATCAATCTGACGGTGCTTATTTTCTTTGAGAGAGCAGGTATCTGGTAATATCATGTGATTTAAACAGAAAACATGTTAACACACTTAGTTGCAGCAGGACAGTTACCATGTGATGGAACTTGAAGTTCATTTGGTATTTTAGGCTAGATACCCGGCCCCAAAGAACTGTGGTTTTAATCATTTGATAAATGCATGCCTATTCACAGTATTGTTGTTTATACTCCATGGATACACCTATCTTTTGTATTGAAAGATGACACAAAATATTACCTGAACATTTCTGTTTTACGGAGTTATTCAGTACTAAAGTTAGGGGACGCCAATTGACCCTGTTACTGCAGAATGATTCAACAACGGTCACTACATGTATGTATATAAGTATGTATTTATTGATGTCTGTCTATCTGTCTGTATGTATGTATGGTGTATGTATGTTTGTTTCTATATGGATCTGTGCATGTTTAGTTCTATATTTCTACGGTATGTGGACGATAACGATAGCGTATTTACATATTAATAAATACACTTGGAGAAGTCAGTAATATAGAGACTAATTTGTATGTTAAAAGTCCAAGAGCTGAGGGGGATGGGGTATTTAACCGAAAAGTTCCAAAAGGTCCGAGGGTATTTTTTAATACCCTGGTATATGTAGTTTATGGAATGAGGTTTCTTAGTTGCCAAATCTATTCCGATTAAAAAAAAATATTTTGATGTTTTTAATAACAGTGTTGAAATCTGCGCCATGGAGGAATTAGGTGCCATGGAGGAATTATGTGTAGGGATAACTAAAATGTCTTTATTTCAGTCGGTATTCTAGATAGAGCAATATATTACCCCTTATATTAACGCTAATGGTCTCTACTATCTATACGTACAACGTAAATATACGTAAATATTTTAATTAGGTCAGCAGATGCCAAAAGGTCACCATTTTGAACCGGCGTCTAAAATCTGGGCCCCAAATCTTTCAAACCATTTTTGTATACTGCTGTGTACATGGACGAGGAAAACAACTTCACTGGTTCCGATATAAAATATATTATGGCATGATTTTCATATGACAGTTTATCGGAAGGTCTTATATTTAAGGGTATGGGAAACATAATGCCATATAAATCTGAAAGTTTTAACGGTATGATTATATATGACCACTCAAATTGAAGGTGATAACAAGAAGTAATCATGGATGTACAGGTCAACACAGGTCAAAAGGTCACCACTTTGTTTTATCAATGCTTAAAATTGGGCCATTTTCTTCGGTGAGGCTTCTCTCTTACTTCTATAAAATGTGATTCATCACGTTTTAAAAACAGTTTCTTGTTGTATATTTCTAGGTATGCCAAGAGCATTTCAGTGACCCCAGTAGCATTGATATAATGGGCCATTTATTGCTCTATCTGGTATATTGACTGAACTACAGACATTTTAGTTATCCCTACCCCTAATTCCTGCATGGCGCAGATTTCAACAGTTTATTAAACACATCAAATTAGTTTAAATTTTGCAACTAATAAACCCCATTCCATAAACTACATATATCAGGATATTAAAAAATATCCTCATACTGTTTGGACCTTTTCGATTAAATAAACACCCCCTAGCTCTTGAACTATTTTCATTTTCATTTCAGGGCTATGAGATTTCTGACTACGATGACGATTTATATCTGTGAGATACTTCAGCACGACATTATACAAGATGCATCCTGACCAGACTATCTGTTCTGTACACGCTTATCGTTTCATTCTTCATTGTTATGTCCCATTGTCCGTCCCCCACTTCGTTGGGTGGCCATGCATCATCCGATGACACCAACAAGCAATCACGCAACCGATGGATTTCAAGTTGAAATTCTGAAATCATCGTTATGTTCCTCAAGCGATGCACATGCACGATCGCTTCATTTCGAAGCGGTCTGACACCATATAACCGTAAAATAAAATGTGTTGAGTGCGTCATTAAACAAAACATTTCCTATTTTTTCATTTTGATGCGATTATCGTTAAATTGGGGACGGCTATTAGACACATCTAATATTAGATACTGAAGTAACCCTTGTTACGAACATATTAGGTACAGACTCGTCAGGAGACTATTTTAGTGGGGTGACAAATGTGACTTCTATTTATCTGAAGAACAATTACAGTAAATCGTGTGGTCCTCAAGTGTTGGTTCCTACGAACCTGGGATATAGTGGCGACATCTGCAGACGCAGTTTTCTGTAAGAAAACGAAGTTATTTCCTATGATAATATATCTATATATCTATATAATATATTTCTATATATCTATATATATAATTAACCTTCTTTGTGTAATAAATTACTGCAGCCTTGTTTCGTTTGCATTTTTTTTTTCATATTATTTCTCAAAACATTAAAAATATCATGTATATTATACATGTGTATACAGAGTTTGCTGGAACAAATAGTGAACTAGAAAAAAATGTGTTACAGTCAAATATGCCGTATTGTTTACTGGTGTCTGTACAATATGTATGTATAATTGAAAACTATTATTACATTCAGTGACATGAGTTGGTCTTTGATGGTTATTTCTAACACTGTCGATTGGCGGTTTCTTTACGATAAATGTAACGGTTTCTTTTCTATCTATTATTTTTCTCAAGATGAATTTGCGACATCTGGTACAAATATTAAGATGAAATCGCAATTATGGTAATTAAGTGGTTTTTTTGTTTCGTTGGGTTTCGTTTTGGGGTTTTTTTGGGGTTGGGGCTAATTAATTTTGTCATCAATTTCGATCGTTCTTTTTTCACTGAATGCCATGGCATCTAGGAGTAGTGAATCGTGTCTTTAAATCAGTATAACACGTGTGTTATTAGTGTGCGTTGTGTGTGTTAAAATGTTAAAAAGTAACAAATTACATATATACAATATGGACACAAATATCTGATTAAAATATTGTTTTATTTTGTAACAAATATTAAAAGTGACAGTGGTTTCTGAAATCTGAGACAACATAAATCCCGTTTTGATATCTAAATAAGAATAATAATAAATTTTTAACAGAATTACCTTAACAAAACGTTAAGATGAATGTGTGTTATTTTTAAATCGAAGTGAAAATGGCTAGTGATAGTGATGGTCACCTGGAACTTATTCCTTGCTAGTGATATGAGTGATCACGGATCGTATCAGGCATTCTGGCTATTGTTTAGGCTATACACTACCATTGTTTTCAACATTCATCATATAAACGTGAAAACTCCGTTAACATATCAGATAAATGTGAACACATTTTACTGTTTACATAATGCAAACATTATATGAAATATATTTTTGCAAATCACACTACATTGTGAAATGACGTGCAGAATATCAGCACAGGTTGAAACTGGATTTTGCTTTCATATCTGTCTCCATTTTGCGTGAGAGCGTGAACTTAATTATAGTTATGCATGTGTGTATAATTTGTCCACGTGTCGCAATAACCACATGTCATGGTTAGCTCGGGTCGATCTTGTGATTGTAACTGACACAGACCAGACAATGGCCGACTTCGGTGTCAGACTGGGATTGTGCCTGGTAGGAGAAATGTTACGTAAAAAACTCATTTCCATTCTATCCTCAACTCCTTAAAATATCTCAGAAATACTTAATTTTACCCACCAGTGATATTGATATTTTTTGCACAACTCTTCACACAATATTTTAAGTACACTTTTGAATTTTTATATTGATGTTGATTATCAACTGATTCACATAGTATTTACCTTTGTTTAATACATAAAAGCCGATGTAGCTGGGATGTCGTTAAGCATTCATTCATTCACTCATTCATTTATTCACTCATTCGACGTCCAATAGCCGATGATAAGATAAAAAAAATCAATGTGCTCTAGTGGCATCGTTAAATAAAACAAACTTTACTTTAACTTCATTCACTCATTCATTCATTCACTCATTCACTCATTTATTCACTCATTCATGCGACGATCGACTACTCCCTGACCGTCTTTACTGTTATTTTATTCAGGCTGAAGGAGTTTGCTCTGTATGACCCAAAGTCGACCTCGACTAGACTTTATACACAAACCACTCGGATCGGAAGTGTAAACTGTGCTAAGGTAGCGTTAAAGAAAAGTACCCTTCCTCTCGTTGTACGTCGCTGATCAATTCGACGCTTATCTTGTACAGCAGAGACAAAATTAATATTGAACGTTATTTACTACTACAGACTAACACACCAAGACAACCAACATCGTATCGTTGTTAATATGGTTGCTCAAGTTATATTAATGTGCGTTGTCATGGCAACAGAAGTTGTATCGATGTTTGTTATATAAATACATGTCATGTTTCCTAACCAAAACATTCGGAGGATATACTCTAGTTTAAATATTTCTGTCATTTTGTATCATAATATTAAGCAAGTTAAAAAAAATATCACAAATTAGTGAATGTCTTCTGTAGTTAATATCACATATCAGTGACTAGCATAGAGCATGTACCATGCTGCAACTTCATGTGTTTACTCAATTGCATCCATATCAGTGGCAGAGAAATTCTTACCGACGGACTATATTTCATGCCTCACCCTGTGGCGGAAGAATGACAGTGGTGTAATGGTTTAGAGGTTTGAAAAGAAGTAAATCCTATCTCCAGATTGACACATAAATAAGATCCACAATTAAAGGAAATATGCTGAGTTTTCAGCCTTAGTAAGACTTTCGTTTATTCACCTTAACAAACTAAACACACATCTTTTGCCCGTTGGAAGAAATAATTCGTATGTATGAAATTATTTTAGACAAAAATCGATATTGAGATGCTATAAAACATTACGATGTCCAGAAACGTATTTATATAATTGATTATAACGATATTACGATGTCCAGAAAAGTATTTACATAATTGGTTATAACGATTTTCGTATGCTAAGCAAGAAAATGTCAGTAAATTGTACTATTAATAATGTAAAACTATTTTATTTGCCGAAAATCTTTTATTCGGCTACAAAGTCAGGATGGCGCCTTTAGTATGCTTGTCCCACCTATGCTACAGTTATGTTTTATTTGTAACCTTCATCATTTAGTACAAGTGTTTGTATATGTACAAGATCCTATGATCATTTCCAATACAGATAATCTGATTGGGTTTTTTTTTCTTCCCAGCTGTTATATCTATGGGGATATAACTCCAGCTGATAAAAGTAAATAGTCTAGTAAATCTAAGCTAATAGAGTATATTTTTAACAAGATATTCTGATTCTTTCTATCACATTTCTATCTATTTATAATGCATTTATGTGGTCTAAAATAAACCTGTTCGGAGATCCAGACCCTCAAAGTTGGTGTTGGTGTAGGTTCAGCCATAGTTTTACTGCACTAAAAGGGGGAATACATATAGGTTACTGTATTAATATTGCTCACCCTCAAATAACTCTAGATAGTTGGTGATTGAATGTTGTTAAACTAACATTCCTTTCTATTTCTCGCTCCAGATCTGTGAGTTTTCCGGACGAATCAGTACTTCACATTATTGATATACTGTACTTATAAAGTATCATATACTATTCTTTTTGTTTTATCATTAAACACCTTTATCTCAAAATGCCATTGTCAGTTTAAACCAATACACTTGGTAATCTAGTGCGATAAATAATATAACATTCCTTTCCATTGCTAGATGCAAATGTGTCGTTTGTACGTTTTCCAAACGAATCACTACTTTACATTCTTGTCGCACTGTACGTCTTACTACATCATACACCGTTCCGTTTTAATCAGTGAAGTTATCTCTTAAAATGCCATTTCCATTGTCAATACCAATTTAAATAATACACCAGGTATTATTGTGCGGCTGATAAAACCAGTTTTGGAATACTCGAGGTAGAAAATCGCCTGTATTCATTTGATGTGTGCACTAGAGGAAGCTCCATTGTCTAAATCCTCATCTCTGGGGTCGAGTCTCAGACTCTCTACACTCCTGTAGCTAGGGGGACTGCTCACACTGAGTGGCGTGGACACACCACTGGAATAACTACTGTAGCTGTCATCTCCTATCGGAATGCTGAAGAGTCCAGGAATCAAAATGGGATTTCTCTCGCTGTTGGGTTTTACTAGCGTTTCCGACGATTCCTTCAGAGCAGATTCATACGACGGCAACGACAGGAGTGGAACAAACACATAGTTAGACCCATCAGGCATCCTCTGGAAGAGGACAGGATTAGCGGACATGGGCTGAAACCTGTTGTTTGTGCTCCTAGTGCCAGGATACACTTCTGGGCAGGGCGTTAGTTGAGGATCATCTGGAAGACGTATTCCTGGAGGTCGACTTGACGCAGCTATCTCTGTATCTCGCAGCGACTGTGTGATGTCTTGTAGAGCCAGCAGGCGTCGTCTGCGGAGATATCGTCTTCTGATGAACCACCTCAACACGGTCGTCAACAGGATGGCAACAACGACCACAGCGGCAACAGTCACGATGAGCATCAGTTTGTTGTCTCCAGTTGCTCCATATAAGCTGGAAGTGTCCGTTATGATCATGGTCGTCGCTGGAAAACTTCTCATTGAACACAAGAACGACGAATCTGCAAACAACGAGATTGTGTAAAACTCACATTCAATTTCTTGTGCTTGTTGTACTCTTAAATATTCAGGAATATCTCTTTTTACAGCATTATAAAGTAGTGTTGTGTTATATAGGGATCTCACCAATGTGTGGTTTTTCTTTTACACAGCCGAGCATACAAACATTACCCTAGTTATTAAACCGACAAACAAATGTTTACCTCTCTGCATTATAAAACAGGTAGTTACCCCTGCTAAACCTTCAACATTGTATAATCTAACAGTCAAGTCAGTTCTGATTCCAACACATTAAAGAAAAGAGGTACTATTTCTATGGAATTATATTGGCTGCAATAGTGGTGTGATGCGTGTATTATAGTGTAGTGTAGTGTCGTATAGTAAAAACAATATGTTACAATATGATATATAATATGGTACGGTAATTGCAATTTAGTATTCAAAATTACTGCTAAACTAAAAAAAAATGTACTGTACGTGGATTAGAATCAATTTTAAATACAAATAAACACTTTTATTATATAATATCTAGATCACATACTTTAAGAATTTGATAACTTTGCAAATTAATCGAGGTCACTGCACTATGTTTGACGTATGCATTCATCGTCATCGAATAAAAAACATTTCAATAGCAATTTTACACTGAAAGCTGACCAGCGTTCAGAATACTGAAAACGTTAAGCACTAGTTTATTTTGATGTAAGGACATCCAAAATGACGTCATTCGAGTTTGATGTCATTTCCATTAAACAAAAAGATACCGCGCCACATATTCTTACCTCATTTGAATATCTAGTAATGGCGGACTGGAATTAAAGGTGCGTATACAGTTTACAAAAACACGTTGTATTAAGCCTGAGATTATGTGATAAAGAGATTATTACCCTCGTGTGTTTCGGTATCGTCAATATCATATATTAGGAACAAAAATAATGTATTATGCTCACCAGAGGCTCGCATAATATAATTTTTATTCCTAATATTGACGATACCGAAAAACACTCTATAACTTACTCATGATATCCATGTCCATAAACCCATGTGATATTTAGTTTATTACATACCTAACAGTATTCAATCTTACTATAGTGATAAAGACATTTTTAAACCGTGTAATATATTTATCTTGTATCACACATATGTTCGATCTGGACAGGAACTTGTAAATGGAGAATTCCCTTTTTATTTTACTGGAGTTAGTGCCTTTTGTTTACTGACGTCATATATGATTTACAAATGACGTCACATCGTATAATGAAGCAATACACAAGATTGCCGCAGAGTACGATTCTTAACGTTAAGTAAATCTATGAAAGAAGGATTGATCATAGATTTAAGAATTTGTATTTATTAAATTAAAGGGACATTCCCGAGTTTGCTGCAATTTTAAAGATGTTATCGACTAACAGAGACTTTTTAACAATTGTAATTACATATCAAAAATATTTTATCCATACATTATTAATGGCTGTATATTAAACGTGTTTCTGATCGTTCTAATATTTGTACTAGGTTAAATTTTACTTTATTTCCTAAAATATTGTTTTTCGTACGTACGAAATTATTTGAAGACAAATTCCAGTTTGGGCTTCTTACAAATATTAAGACGACCAGAAACACATTGAATATACAGACACTGATATTCTAAACAAGAAAATATATTTAATATGTAAGTATAATCGTAGACATATTGTATTAGTCGGAAACATCTTACAATACAGCAAACTCAGGAATGTCCCTTTAAATTAAAAACCGATTTGTAAAAAGTAAAAGAAGTTATGTAATAAATACAGAACCTCACATGTACGTTGTTTTCGCTTCCTATTTATTGCACTCGTTTATTTTGCGCAAGAACATACCACGTGTGTGTGTGTGTGTGTGTGTGTGTATATATATATATGTGTGTGTGTGTGTGTGTGTGTGTGTGTGTGTGTGTGTGTGTGTATTCTTTAACTGAGATAATTCTGGCCACAGACCACAATTAATTTCTATATAGCCTTAGTGGCTATAACATTTTTTATTAATATCAGCAGGCCCGTGGATTTTTGTATGTACCTTTGCCTGTCTGGGGGACACATACCCTGTTGTCCAGCTCTTTGTCCCAGCATATTGGTTTAAACAAACACACCCTCTTAACCTGGCCGGAGTACACTCATTTTACACAAAAAGCACTAATTTTGCATGGATCGGAATTACCACAAACAAGTCTTCAATGTCAACAAGTTACACATGTTTACAAACTACATGCTCTCCCCTGTCACATCAGTCAAATAGTTGCCACTTCATAGCTGTCTGCCATGAAATAATCACAGTCAAACAGCAGACTACTTGCGCGGACAAATTTCCGGATAACTGTAATCTGAGGCCTATCAGTCCATTTTCCCTCTAAAAACTGGCCCACACTAATGCAACCAAATGGGAAATTAACTGAAATCTGAGGCCACTCTGGTTGTTTTCTTGTTGTGAAATTAATCAAATAGAGTTATCTCGTATCAAGACTACACCACGGCCATAACGTCGTAAGCATCGTTTTCTTACTATGGTATGTATTACAGTTTCATTTATTTCTTAACCGAATATTGTTTTATTTGCACACACAAATTATCTGGGGGGTTTTCGTGTTTGTTTGTTTGTTGTTGTTTTTTGTTGTTTTTTGTTGTTGTTTCTTGGGGGGGGGAGTTTCGGGGGGGGGGTTGTTGTTGTTGTTTTGTTTGTTTTCTTGTTGGGTTTTTTGTTTGTTTTTTTGTGTGGGTTTTTTTTTTGGGGAGGGGGGGGGGGGGTTCGTTAATGCCATAACACTTTTACTTTTCGTCTTGCATCAAACCAAACCGAAATTATTTACAAAAACAACAACAGTTTTATAGGAGGATGGGACGGACTGTAAATATCGAATGAAAGTGTTATTTTTGAAGTGTTATAGCCTATAAGATAAATAGAATTCGCTACTCGTGGTTAATAGGTATTTATCAAGGCAGAGACTCAGTTGATATTTTACATATTAAAAGACACTCGTGCCGAATCCTCTATTTATGAAACTGCTACGACGAAATAACAGAAATATAAGAGTTTAATTAAAGATAATGTATCCAATTTACTTATGTCTAGTGGATGCCCCACTTTGCAGCCAACCGTGTAGAAATGTCCTCCGCACTCCGCCTTGCACCTGTACCACCCTTTAACCCTGCCACTCAAAGATAGGATTTCTAGGTGTGACGTGTGCTGCACCAGCTGGGTGTTCACCCGGTAGAGGTCGCACGACCGCACCGCCTCCTCCTCGTGCGTCGTCCTGTTGATCTCGTGCGTCCACGTGATCTGCTGACACTCCTCCTGAGTGGCCTCCGGGTACTTGAGGGTACAGTGCAGGACAACCTCCGTGTGGTCGCTCGTCTCGATCTCGTCCTCGTACACAGTCATTAGCACCGCCGCCTCCATCACAGCCTCTGTATAAGAAACAAGGCACATTTAATATTATACACGGCGCAGATCCAGCACTTTTAGTGGGTGGGGATGCCATTGAATTTAAAGAAGAGGTTGTTAATTTTCCGTAAGGTAGTCGTAAATTTATTATACCCTAGAATAGCCAAGGACATTGTAGCGGTGTGTTATGTGGGCGCGCGTTTGTGTGTGTTTGCTTGTGTGTGCGTGTTTGTGTGTGCGTGTTTGTGTGTGCGTGTTTGTGTGTGTGTTTCTCTGTGTGTGTTTCTGTGTACGTGTTTGTGTGTTTGTTTGTGTGTGTGTGTGTTGTGTGTATGTTGTGTGTGTGTTTGTGTGTGCGTGTTTGTGTGTGTGTGTTTGCGTGTGTGTTTGTGTGTGTGTATTTTTGTGTGCGTGTTTGCGTGTGTGTTTGTGTCTGTGCGTGTGTGTGTGTGTGTGTTGTGTGTGTGTTTGTGTGTGCGTGTTTGTGTGTGTGTTTGCGTGTGCGTGTGTGTTTGTGTGTGTGTATTTCTGTGTGCGTGTTTGCGTGTGTGTTTGTGTCTGTGCGTGTGTGTGTGTGTGTGTTGTGTGTATGTTGTGTGTGTGTTTGTGTGTGCGTGTTTGTGTGTGTGTGTTTGCGTGTGTGCGTGTGTGTGTGTATTTCTGTGTGCGTGTTTGCGTGTGTTTGTGTGTCTGTGCGTGTGTGTGTTTGTGTGTGTGTGTGTGTTGTGTGCGTGTGTTTGTTGTGTGTGTATGTGTTTGTGTGTTGTGTGTGTATTGTGTGTTGTGTGTGTGTGTTTGTGTGTATGTGTTGTGTGTGTGTTGTATGTGTGTGTGTATGTGTGTGTGTTATGTGTGTGTGTGTGTGTATGTGTTATGTGCAGCTGCTTCTGTGAGTGTGCCTCTCTCTCTCTCTCTCTCTCTCTCTCTCTCTCTCTCTCTCTCTCTCTCTCTCTCTCTCTCTCTCTCTCTCTCTCTCTCTCATATTAAACGAGTTCCCGTGTGAGACCGTTTATATTAGTGTGTTTTCAATCGTACATCATGAGCGAAAGTTGTAATATAAACGGAATCACACAGGAATTAGTATAGTATTTTATTTATTGTACCGTACACCAATGAAAAAAACAGAGAACATAATGACTTCCAAAATAACTAAACATGTGAAGACATGAAAATGCACACATTAAAGACCGGGGGTGGGGGATTGACGTCATATTGTGACCACTTTCATTTAGCTATTTATCAACGAAACTTTGCATTCGTACGCAACACATCTATCAATGAAGTTTACAAAAACAATGTTATAAACATATTCAAAGCTTAAAAAAATATTAAAGGGACATTCCTGAGTTTGTTGCATTGTAAGAAGTTTTCGACTTCTAAAATATTTCTACGATTAAACATGCATATTAAATATATTTTCTTGTTTACAATATCAGTGTTACGCTGACCAAAAAAAAATTGCAACTGCAGAAATAAAGAAAACTGCCCACTCAACGGACAATGCCAAGCAAGTTCGATAGTATACAAAGCAAGCGTAACAACTGGCGCAACGTCAAAAACATACATCGGTCTATCTGGCGGTAATTTCAAACAACGATACAACAATCACACGAAATCGTTCAAACACGAAAAATACTCGAAAGAAACCGAGCTATCTAAACATGTCTGGGAACTACAAAAACAGCGAACAAATTATGAAATAAGCTGGCAAATTATCAAACAGTCGAACACGCACAAACGAAACTCCGGCCAATGTAACCTGTGCATTGAGGAAAAGCTCGCCATCCTACAAACAAAAGACAAAAACACAATCTCAACAAAAGGACTGAGCTCATCTCAAAATGCCGTCACACCAGTAAGCTCAAACCACGCAACCGCACTACATAAAAATAAAAACCCTGCAATCTTTTCACCAGTGTCAGCTATCTGAAGATCGTCGAAGGGCGTGAAACTCGGAGTAATAGCGTAGGACAAAAGTGCAATATATATATATATTATATATATATATATATATATATATATATATATATATATATATATATATATATATATATATATATATTGTATGTATGTCGAGGTTGACTATTACATACATAGATATTACGTAGATAATTAAATTCTTTCTGGCCTCACAAATGATCCCATGCCGTTGCTGGGACTCGAACCTATGACATCGAATCGCCCGCAACTTGCAGACTTGCCACGATACGTGTGTGTGTATGTATGTATGTATGTATGTATGTAGTAAGTATTATATCCAATGTAATAAAAGTATGTGATATTTAATATTTATTACACCGCGGTGGAAGAGATACCCATGTGATATTTATCGGCTCTTCACATTGTGGAATACGTCTTTTGAGACGTCATGACCTCTGATCATGCGATCGACTGTATCACGCAAAACGTGAGCCCATCGTTCTGTCGATTCGTATTTTTATATTGGAAAAATACTTGCTGTCAATTTTTATAATTAATGTTAGCAACATTATTTAACATAAAGTATATTTTAAAGGGACATTCCTAAGTTTGCTGCAATTTTTAAGATGTTATTGATTAACAGAGACTTTTTAACGATTGTAATTACATATCAAATATCTTTTTCTGCATAAAATATTAGTGGCTGTATATTAAACGTGTTTCTGATCGTTTTAATATTTGTACGAGGTTAAATTTCATTTTATTTCCTAAAATATTGCATATTCGTACGTACGAAATTATTTGAAGACAAAATTCAGTTTGGGCTTCGTACAAATATTAAGACGACCAGAAACACATTGAATATACAGACACTGATATTGTAAACAAGAAAATATATTTAATATGCATGTTTAATCGTAGAAATATTTTAGAAGTCGAAAACTTCTTACAATGCAACAAACTCAGGAATGTCCCTTTAATATTTTTTTAAGCTTTGAATATGTTTATAACATTGTTTTTGTAAACTTCATTGATAGATGTGTTGCGTACGAATGCAAAGTTTCGTTGATAAATAGCTAAATGAAAGTGGTCACAATATGACGTCAATCCCCCACCCTCGGTCTTTAATGTGTGCATTTTCATGTCTTCACATGTTTAGTTATTTTGGAAGTCATTATGTTCTCTGTTTTTTTCATTGGTGTACGGTACAATAAATAAAATACTATACTAATTCCTGTGTGATTCCGTTTATATTACAACTTTCGCTCATGATGTACGATTGAAAACACACTAATATAAACGGTCTCACACGGGAACTCGTTTAATATGAGAGAGAGAGAGAGGCACACTCACAGAAGCAGCTGCACATAACACACACACACACACAACACACACACACACACACACACACACACACACATAACACACACACATACACACATACAACACACACACACAACACATACACACAAACACACACACACAACACACAATACACACATAGCGTAGGACAAAAGTGCAATATATATATTTATTGCATGCTCTACTCTCTCTTAAAGTATTGAGCACCTTTCAAGCCTTTAATGATAACCACCAGTATTCTATATATATATATATATATATATATATATATATATATATATATATATATATATATGAATTGTTGAACCTAGTATAACGGTCACAAGATACACTGACCATAGATTTTAAAAAAGAATAATTTGATAATAAATTCTCCCCATTTATTCGATATTTTTTGCATCTCAGTTCTATGTGAGTGGCAGGACATAGCCCAGTGGTAAAGAGTTCGCTTGATGCGCGGCTGGTTTGGGATCGATACCCGTCGGTGGGCTCATTGGGCTATTTCTCATTCCAGTCAGTGCACCACAACTGGTATATCAAAGGCCGTGGTATGCGTTATCCTGTTTGTGGGATGGTGCATATAAAAGATCCCTTGCTACTAATTGAAAAATATAGCGGGTTTCCTCTCTAAGTAAGACTATACGTCGCAATTACCGAATGTTTGACATCCAATAGCCGATGATTAATAAATCAATGTGCTCTAGTGGTGTCGTTAAAGAAAAGTTCTCAGTTCTATGGGATGTTGTCGGTGATTTACAAAACGGCAGTATTATTCTAGGTGTCCGATCACCGCCAGATAGACATGACAGGTATACAAGCACAGTTCACAGGTGGTAACGATCATCAGTGACGTTTATTCAACCATGGCCGTCGGTAAACGCTTATGGCAGTACCGCGCCGTTGAATTACAGATTAAAATAACAACAACAATTAGTTTAAAGGGACTAGCGCCATTGTAAGATGTTTGCGGCTAATAAAGTCTGTTTGGTGACTAAATTGCATACTAAATACATTTTCTTGTTCAGTATATCAACGTCTGTTTAAACAAAGTGTTTGTTGTCCTAATCTTTGTAGGGGTCAAACCGGATTTTACCTCCTAATAATTTCGTACGTATGAAAAACATATACTCTGTCAAAAAAGTAACGCATAGGTGATAGGAAAAGAAGAAAAGTGTTTGATTTTACAAAATATCGGGGGGGGGGGGGGGGGGTTTGTACAATGTTGCAGAATGACCATGTTTGTTAATGTTCCTGAAATGGGACAGCATGCCCAAATGCATCCTAAAACAAATTTAACGCACGTTGTGGCACGTTGTGCGACAGTTGTAGAAAATCGGCATGAAATGGTCAGATTCTGGCGAATGCACGTGAAAGTCGGGGAAAAGATTGCGGTAGTGATGAGTATTTAAAGCTGCAATGCTCGCAATTATGCCTCATTTCCATTTCGACGTAGACGAGTTACAAGATGCCAAGACTAAACCTGCCGAATCGAAACATTGCAATAGGCCGCCTCCAGTTAGGTGAATCGCAGTCAGCAGTCGCACGCCACATGAACGTCCATCAGAGCACCATTTCACGTCTCTGGGACAGGTACCAGCAGTTTCAATCAGCTGAAGATCGGCCCAGAAGTGGAAGACCTCGCATAACAACTGCAGCACAAGATCACTACATCCGGGTTCTGCACTTGCGTCACCGAACTGCCACAGCAACGAACACTGCTGGAGGCATACCTGGTTTGAGAAGGGTATCTGCATAAACCATTCGGAACAGACTTCGAGAAGCTGGTTTATGGGCTAGGAGACCATATCTTGGCCTCGTCCTGCGACGTCAGCATTGACATTTACGTGTTCGCTGGTGCACGAATGTACAGGGGTGGAACTAGGGAAACTGGCGGCGAGTATGGTTCAGCGACGAGTCACGTTTAATTCTACAGCGACGTGATGGACGACAACGTGTTTACAGACGCCGCATTGAACGTTTTGCCAACAACTGCGTCGCCCAAGTTGACATATTCGGTGTAGGGAGTGTCACGATGTGGGGAGCCATCTCATACACCGGCAGAAGTGAACTCGTGTTCGTACAAGGCAACCTGACAGCTGTACGCTACCGGGATGAAATTCTTCGCCGTCACATGCTTCCCATTTTGGATCGACAGAGAGAACTCTTTCAGCAAGACAATGCCAGGCCGCATACGGCACGTGTAACAATGGATTTCCTACAGAATGAGAACATCAATGTGCTGCAATGGCCATCAAGATCGCCAGATCTCAACCCCATTGAACATCTATGGGACGAACTGGACAGACGTGTATGTCAGCGTGACCCGCAGCCTCAGACACTTCCGCAACTGTCACATGCACTGCAGGACGAATGGGCTAGGATTCCACGTGCCCGGATTCAGAGACTCATTCAGTCTATGCCAAGGAGATGTCGCGCAGTGATTGCTGCTGCTGCTGGCCACATAAGGTACTGATTTCAGCGTCCTCGTGCGACGCAGTTTGGAGACGAAAACGCCCCCACTGCCGTCAGTCCATAGCAAGAACATTGTCACATACTCATGTCAGATTTGACTGTAATACGATCATAAATAACGAAATTATGCCACTTTGTATTAAAGAGATAATTCCATGAATATTTCGCCTATGCGTTTCTTTTTTGACGGAGTATATATAAAACAAGTCGAAAAACCACTGTTACAAACATTAGTACACGACCACAAATGCATTGGATATACAGACACTGGTATTCTAAATTACAAAATGTATTTAATATGTAATTGCAGTTGCCAAAAGGACGTTATTAGTCGAACACATCTGGCTATGGGTACAAACGCAGGACAGTCCCTTTAAAATTCCCTTTAAGTAATACCATTGATTACTTATACTAATTTGTTTTACCTGTATGTAACAATCAATCTACTTTAGTCAGGTTCTTGTGTGGCTGTTATAATATACATGTTCGACAAAAGACACAAACAAATCCATGTACTCTATGCATAATACCCATTGTGTCATATATATACATAATATTAATAAAACAGAATTGCTCTTTTAAATGGCTGTGTGCTTGAAATAACAACATCAAAATTGTCAGTCCTATTTCACATCAACAAAAAATGATACATTTTATTTAAAATATATATATCTTGCGTTTCTTTTGTTGATTAGTATGGATCATAACATACACTGCACTATATAGAAACATTGTTTACCTATACGTGGTTTATTTGTTTAAGCTAGACAGACAAATATTTAAAATAAAGAATATATGTAAAGATGTGATGATTTGGTGTTTATTATTAGAAAGTAAATAACAACAACAAATAAACAAACAAACAAATAACAAACATACAAATAACAAGACGCAAACGAATACCATTTTCATGATTATGATGTTAAACGTTCAGAAACATTACCGAATAGTGTGTAGCTGTAGAAAACAGGTTCTTTCCCGTATTAAAGAACATTACAAATCCTGACTCTTTAACGATTACCGGCCTCGGTGGCGTCTTGGCAGGCCATCGGTCTACAGGCTGGTAGGTACTGGGTTCGGATCCCAGTCGAGGCATGGGATTTTTAATCCAGACACCGACTCCAAAGCAAGGCTCAATGGGTAGGTGTAAACCACTTGCACCGACCAGTGATCCATAACTGGTTCAACAAAGACCATGGTTTGTGCTATCCTGCCTGTGGGAAGCGCAAATAAAAGATCCCTTGCTGCTAATCGGAAGAGTAGCCCATGTAGTGGCGACAGCGGGTTTCCTCTCAAAATCTGTGTGGTCCTTAACCATATGTCTGACGCCATATAACCGTAAATAAAATGTGTTGAGTGCGTCGTTAAATAAAACACTTCTTTCTTTTTTTAACGATTATTATGTCAACTGTTTCTATTATTAGCTCTCGGCTATTCCAGTAATGATCACATCGGACAGTAAAACAAACTCTCTCTCTCTCTCTCTCTCTCTCTCTCTCTCTCTCTCTCTCTCTCTCCATCTCTCTCCATCTCTCTCTCGCTCTCTCTCTCTCTCTCTCTCTCTCTCTCTCTCTCTCTCTCTCTCTCTCTCTCTCTCTCGCTCGCTCGCTCGCTCTCTTTCTCTCTCTCTCTCTCTCTCTCTCTCTCACTCTGTCTCTCTGACACACACACACGTGTATATATATATATATATATATATATATAGAGAGAGAGAGAGAGAGAGAGAGAGAGAGAGAGAGAGAGAGAGAGAGAGAGAGAGGAGAGAGAGAGAGAGAGAGAGAGAGAGAGAGAGAGAGAGAGAGAGAGAGAGAGAGAATTAAGGGTATGAAGTAAATGATAAATGGTAGTCGACACGAGCTCGTTGTGCTCGTTGAAGTTCTAAATGATATTACGTCTAGTTGTATTCACTACAGATGTAGTATTTTAAATTAAATTATATATACTCTGTTATCGTTACTCACGTGCAGTGACCAGACCAGCTAGCATGCTAGTTAAAATGATCCCCGATGCAGAGAGAGCCATGGCTACCACCGAGTGTCCGTGTTTACCGTCCGGTAAAAGTAACGTTTGTAGGGTCACTGGCTGTGAAACTCGTGCGATATGAACGCCTGCAGCCCTTGTCACCTGCAATGCTCGAGTGAGTTTGCGGATCGTTGTGCCCATCTTTATTACTAACCCCATTTTATAGATGCGAACAATCGTCGCTCGCACTTTGACAAGTTGGTTAACATTAACTATCGTAAACAAAACGGAAACCCGGTTAACACTTCAACTGTAACGTCGTTCTGTTAACTCATTTAAACTGAACGTATATGTTAAGTGTATGGAATCAGCAGATTATATGTTATTGTTAAGTGTATGAAATCGTCAGATTTATGGTCAAGTCATTAGCAACTCATTACAGGATTTTGATCATTCTAATACAACAGGCTATATCTATTTACAGGATTTTGATCATTCCAGTACTACAGGCTGCATGCATTTACAGGATTTTGATCATTCTAATACTAGAGGCTATATACATTTACAGGATTTTGATTATTCTAATACTAAAGGCTATATACATTTACAGGATTTTGATCATTCTACTACTACAGGCTATATATATATATATATACAGGATCTTGGGCCTTCTCTAAGAATCTGTTCTCCGAGATGTATATATTTATTTTAAATGCATAGAATTGATGTGATAGACCCTAGTGTTGTAACACTGCAGCGTATTTTTAATAGTAGAGATTTTGTATTATTTAAACCAAATATTAGTTCAATATTTTATTGTGTAACAGGGGCATTTTAATCTGTACATAATGTTTTATTTTGTTTATTTCAGTTTACAATTAGTTTGTTCTTTCTTTCAGACTGACATGCAAACTGAAATAATTATAGTTCACCTGACTCTTGCACACACTTCACTATCGTTCGCGTCACGGCAATCGGCACCTACGTTTTCAGCAATAACTTTACTTCTAAAAAGAAAAAATTCGCTCCAATTTTTGAAATAATTTAATTTAAATTAAAAGACTAAATGTCAATTTAGGAGGGTTGAGTTTCATGAATTTCACACAAAATTTGAGATATCGCGTTTTCGTCAAAATCTTCAAAACACAACCTCCTTAAATTGTAAGATATGTCTACAACATAGTAATTTTAATTGAAGTTTGTGGTTGTTATGGTTATGAAAATGACCGTGGAAAATTGCTCAAAAATCGAAATTTGTCTAAAAAGAAAAAAATTATTTCGCTATTTTTTTAATTTTTGAAATAATTTTATTTAAATTCACAGAAAAAAGTATTGTTTTTGTTATTTCCAAAACGTCGATCCAAACTAAAATAATAAAGGAAAAAAACCCTACTCAGACTGCTAGCTGTTTGTGGTATAGGCCCACGAAATGCACAGAACACACAACTCATCCACACCTTGCATCAGCAGCAATGGTACAGCCCACGCATGTCAGATGTTTACCGGACAAAAGACACACAAAAAACACCTTCGTGTCGTTTATAAGACAAAAATCACAAATATTACACATTTAGCATAATCTACAATCAATCCCAAAGTCATAAGAGCCCATAAAATCGAGAAATTGATACATTTATTTACAAACTTCGTCCACGCACATAAGCCGCAGACATAGTCGTACGGACTCTCAATTTTGTAGGGGCTCAGGCCGAATTTTGCCCGAATTCAACGAAAATGCCCGAATCTGGATAGCAACATTTATTCGTATTAAGACCCGGTCACGCTGTCAAGGTTCAGGACGCCTGGTTAGCCACGGATACGATCCGGCATCATTCGTGACAATCCCATGTGGTCCGTAGAGGTCCGTAGCTGTCCGTATTAAATCCCAGATCAATCGTAGTAGTACTCGTATGTCCAAATGAACATGTCCAAAAATTCATCACGGATCGAACAACCGTAGTACATCCTTAATGATCCGTAGAAGAACGTAATAATCCGTTCTAATCCGTAATAATCCGTACTTAATCGTAGTAATCCTCGGCCTTAAGCCCCGGTCACACTGTCAAGGATCAGGACGCCAGGTTAGCCACGGATACGATCCGGCATCATTCGTGACAATCCGTTGTGGTCCGTACTAAACTGTACCAATCCTTAGCGATCCGTAGCGACCCGTAGCGCTCCCCGTTGTCAACTAACACCTATCTTTAATAATCCTTGGTTTATCCGTCGGAAACCGTAGTTAAATCGTGGTGCATCCGTAGGGGACCGCGGATAGACCACCATCCGGGGTCATCCGTGAGGTTTTCATCCGTCGTGGATCCGGCCAGACGATCCTTGACAGTGTGACCGGGGCTTTAGCAATACAATATTAATACTGCCAAAACAGCTGAATAGGGTTGCAAACGAATCACTATGCACTTGTACATGGATTGCAAATAATATTGTAGGTTGAACGATGGAACTATATGGTAAAAAGGTTTCAGGCCAGCTCATTTTGCCCGAATGTGTCTATCATTTCTGTAAGAAATGCGTATCTTCAATTTGAAAGTCATTTGAACTTTGACCCGCCTCTACTACTACATACAAAGAGAGAATCTCTATGAAGTTGAACGGTTTTGTCCACTGTGATTATTAATGCGTTGTTGATTCATGTTTTTGTTAAGCTGCAGTCCCTGGAATATTTTTATTATTTAAGTATTTAGAATAGTTGATCCAGTTCTGTTTGGTACATAAAAGGTCCACCATATCGCTATAGTTTCGCAATGCTCGCTTATCTACATTATCTAGGTCAACTAAAACGCAATGGCCAGCTTTGTTTTTCTTCATTTAGCGGGACGCCAGTAGAACTAGGACGTTACGTGATTTGCGCAGGCGTGATTTTGAACAAATTTAACTGTCTTGATTAAGGGGTCGTCTCATATCTCCAAAACATATTTATATCCATAGAGGTATGGTACAACATCTTTCCAGGGGTCGGTGGGGGATTTGCCGTGACATTTTGACAGTGGCCAGCGGTTGGCATACGCGTTACATGTAAGGGGGTGTTATTAATTACGTAACGCTCTAGGGGTAGAGGACGAGGGTGTTGTGTTCCATTTACGTAACAGTTATCAAGACTATATGTTATTTCTATTCATTACTTAGACCTAAAAAGGTGGGGGGTTTTAATGTGCAGTCGGTCTAGGATCGATCTCCATCGGCGGGCTCGTTCCAGCCAGTGTGCCATGACTAGTATATAAAAGGCCATGGTATGTGATATCCTGTCTGTGGGATGGTACATATAAACGATCCCTTGCTAAAAAAAAAATGTAGCGGGTTTCCAAGGCGCGTGTACAAGGATTTCAGCGGGGTTGGGGGTTATAGACTGTGTTGAGCGAAGTTTACATGGGGCCATGCTCCCCCAGAAAATATATTTCAGTTTGTTTTAGCTTGGGCAGGTACGGGTTTTGACCCCAGATACCCTCCCCCTGCACATACACCCGTTTACTCTTAAATCAATATGCTCTAACAATGATGTCGTTAAACAAAATAAACTAACTTTGCCCTTTCCAAACGAAAGAATATTTATTTGAATTTGTCGATTTTAACACACGTAAAATTAAGAAGTGAAAACGTTCATTGTCTACTTTAGTATATTTTATTTTAAAATATTATACAATGTGTTACTAGTATACAAACCAAACTTTGAAAGTTCTACTAACACTTTATAAAATATTAATTCTGAAATAGGAAGGTACGATTGTCGATAATACGTTGTCAAGATCAAACAGGTTTTAACGAAAGACTCTAGTACCGTATCCTCAACCGAACGTTCTTCGTACAGCGCAAGATTTTTCATTTAATTTTTTGAGACGAAACCTACAATTTCAAATCCGCAAACAAACGTGTCCTGAAACTGACAACAGGCTGTCGTTTGTGCTTTGCCGATCAATGGCGGCACATGCGACGAATCGAGCGTATGCTTTTGACGATCTCTGTTCATAGCGAACACACACGAGTTTTTTAAAAGTGCATTTGAGCTTGTATTTAATATTTGTACATGCTGTTATAATATGGTAACCAGAGACAGTAACTGTAACTGTTGTTTATGCAGAGATCAGATCTTCGTCTGAAACTGTACAACTCTAAAAATATATCACGAAAACAACGGTAAAAGTTGTGAAATAAAGCCATTCATTTCATTTTGTTTCGTATTACCTAGGAGTGCAGGGTAAATAAAATAACTGGTTACTGTCTTAAGATATCAGCTTTATCCTGCTGGCAGAATTCGATATTCTAACCTTCGCAGGATAAAGTCGTTATCTTAAGACAGTATCCAGTTATTCTATATATTATGTTGTATATCAACTACCACTACTCAAGCTCGCTTTTGTGGGTTACATAAAACAGAAGCAAACTAAGCAGGTAAACGGCGATGTGAAAACAATGTGACAAAGAAACGAGAGAAATGGTTTCTCACACGGTAGTATGTCACTCTATTTTTAACCTGACGTATGTTGAACACATCTGGGTCAATGTCGTGACAAAATATTTACGTGAGCTGACAGCAATGATACATTTATTATGTTAATACATAAGAAAATATTTGCCTCAAGATATTATTTTCATTGCTTAAAAATAGTAAAGTTCTGTTTTAAATTCCTCACTACATTGGCATCGATTAATGACTTTAATTATCAAGTTACAATTTGCGATGACGAGTCCGCGAACAGACCTTTCCATGATTGTTAACAATGATGATACATGTATGTGATATGCACAATGATATAATAGTGAATGGCAAGAATACGAAACATGAATAAACAAAAACATGTCAAACATTATAATGTTTGAGAATTCATTACTTACTCGTCTCTTCTCAAAGCCTACAGAGGTTCATCTACAGAATGGAAACATTCAAATCTGTCGGTTTGATATGCTAAATACACACCGAATTAATCAGTGCTAATGAAATCACATAAAACGATCTCCACCTCGTCCTACCTTGCACCCCCTTGCTCTGACGGTAAGCTGAGCACTTTAATAATATTAATTTTCAAGCAATTTCTCCATATAGTTTACTACTAATGAACAATCACGTTGTTTGTCATGCTATAACTATATAATTTATATAGTCTGCTTCTGGGGTGTAATCTGTAAAATGTGAACACCGGTGTGCAATGTTGCATATTTTAATAATGTGTGTAATCATTAATAGTTTTCAACAGAAATGGAAAACATTAAAAATAATATATCAAAATGGTCGCCTGCAATGCTTGTGCTGTTTCCTGAATCTGTCAAACTGAATATATGACATTGTCTCTAATTCAAGCCACTTCTTTTTGCATTTGACCGGTTGTGTTTACTGATTTCACAACAGCCATTTTTTGTTTGTTGTTTCATTTGTAACGATCGACAGAAGTAGCAGTCCCGTAGGAACCGGACGGATGGGGGTGGATGGGAGCCGGGGGTCGGGGACGTGGGCTGTCCAAAAAAAAATTCTCCTAATATATTATATAACCCAAAATAAAATGTGCTGTGCTCCACTATAGTGTGTACCCTCACCTCCTTCGCACATCTTACCCACTTGCCTGAGTAAGGTCATATTTAAATCAAACATACAAAGTATTGTGCCCAATGCCTAAACAAAACATGGTGTGTTACAGGGAACCCGACCCTACCTAGAAAGAAAGGCATACTCTAAAAAAAACCTGACTTTCACTATCCCTACAACAATATATCTTCAATAAATTTAAATAAATAAAAACATTTAATTTTAATTTATTCATGAGTAGATTGTAATTATATTGAAAATGTTTTAAAAGGCCGATTCATTGTCGAACAGTTGTGTTCTATAATGCTTTGGAAGCGGACCATCCATTGCAAACTGATTGCAAATACTTTTGGAATGCGCACCATACTTTATTGATGATAAATGTTTTGGTGCACACCATCCTTTGATGCTTAATTACTTTTACTTCTTTGTTTTCTTTTCTTATTTTTTTTTTATCGATTTGAGTATTAACAATATTATTATAATCTGCAGATTATTTTCTTTATTACATAACAAAATAGAAATATCTCAAAAGTTGAAATGAATTCTGATATTAACGTCTTTCTCAATGTTGTTGCGTCAGTGTTTGATAATGACCTATATACGAGTTGTAGGCCGACACGTGTGCAAAGTATAGCAGACAGGTTTATGTGGAAACCCAATATGCATCACACAGTGTATATTTCACTTCTACAAAATAAGTACGTATTTCACCTTGAATACAGAGGACGTATTAGATATAGTATAATATCTCAGCCCAGTCCTTATGTTCGTCAGTTATAGCACAATATCATCAACAACAAAAGAAACGCATATAATAAAAATCATTTTACTTATTTTAAATTATTCAGTTTAAATTCTTTTTAAATGTGTGTATCCAAATTATTAATATCTTGTGAACATTGTTGGTCCATTTCGATAAACTGTTTACCGAACTACATAATAGTGTATTAAAACAGTTGAACTTCTAATTATAGTAACATGTTTTGAGAACTAGATATTATGTTTACTCGCAGATTTTAATCAATTATAATTTTACATTTTTGCTTCCAATATTGTTAATAGTAAATAATGTTTAATAGTAAGCATGCAGGCAACTCAGTTTGCTCAAATCAAATAACACAGACAATGGATAACTTTTGTAAGGTAGTCAATTTTATTTATGTGACAGAATTTCAAATTGTAGATACTTGTAATGCTTGAGGACGGAAGTATAAACTCACTTCCGAGGATATTACGCATTTGATATTATCACAAACATTCAATACTAATTGTTTTCTCTGAAGGAGTGGCAGATATACCCCTTTAGAAACAAGGCACATTATAGTAATGCAGTATTACTGCCGAACAGGGGTGGCGGGAGGATTGAAACTATTGGAGAAACTCGACCATTTTCAGGGAATCTTTTCCCGCCTTCAGCTGGCGTCCTGTGTGCAATCCACCAGCCAATGAAAATGAAAGATTGCATGTATTACTACAACCAAACTAATAAGTGAATGTACAGCGAACTTGAGACGAACGACAAATACTGTATATAACTTTAAAATCATATAGATTCGACGAAAACTTGTAAACTCAAAATATAATATCCCAATCATTATTGCAAAAATGTATATTTTTAATCAGACTCCGAATGTTTGTTTTATCCCACAATAGATAAATAAAATAAAAAATTAATATTGAAATATTAAACTGAGACAACTGGCACTGTATTCAGATTGAAAATACCTTTCCAATGAGGTGTTACATTTCATGATAGCTTTAGTTTGACCCCTCCCAACCACCAAAATACTTTCAGAGGTCAAAATAGCAAATCATGTTCAGCAAATACATGTACGTCACAAACATCATATTTTGTTTCATAAAATGTTTTGTTTTGAGCCTATGTAATAAATTAATGTACCCGACACGTACAATAGATGATAATGAGACTAAGAAATAAAGTAAAATAGCATTATGCCATCTTAATTCCAGCGCTGAACATGGATGCCAAATAATGCCATTGTATTGCATTCCACAAATTCGACTTTTGTTTTCCCTCCATGTCTCATAGCGAGTGCGAATAATTTTTACATGCTCATATACCACTAGAGTTTCGAGCATGTCTCGTCCCGGGGCCTGTCTCTGGATAGCTAGGGGCTTGTTCCGGGACAGAACAAAAAATTAAGCGGACAATTTTGAAATTTACATCCAAAAATTAAATAGTGGGCCTTTAAAATTTTGATGCGCAGCTCTAATTAATATAATTAAATAAAGAAAATTCTACTCATTAAATTTGGTCGCTAAATAGATCGGGTGGTCAAAAAGAAATTAGATAAGATCGGTGGCCTGACTCGGGATGGCGGGGGGGGGGGGGGGGGGGGGGGGGGGGGGGGGTATTGTTGAAAATGGGCAGAATTTTGAAAATAGCAATTAGTAAAAAAGTTAATAGAATTTAAAAAAAAAAGAAAAAAAGTTGCAAGCCAAAAATAAAAAGAATTGACTGCTCGGTCGAATATTTATATAATTTGGAGCATTTTAGAAGGACAGTCCAAAAATAAATGAGAGAAAGAAGAGAGGATCGGACTATTTAATAATATTTTTTTTTAAAAAGAAGAAGTAATTTCGACATAAACTTTTGAACGAAGGTCTAAAAGTTTAAAGTCCGGTATATATGTCCACGTCAGTGGCCTCGTTAAGGCCGTTAGGGTGCACAGCTTGTAGGGACGAGATGGGTTGCATCCCGTCAAGAAAACCCCTAGATTGACAGTCAATAGACGTTGAAGGTGTAGTGCTGTGCTGAAATACAGATCTTGAGAAGTCGGATCCGTCTGAACGAGAGAGAGAATCAGACTAGGATATAGTCCAGTCGTCATGGGTTGGTATAGTGGTGCGGACTGGCCCGACTCCGGAGGATACGAGATGGTATCACAATAAAACAAAGTAAAGTCTAGAAAAGAGTAGTAGGGGCTGACTCCGCTTCCTATTTCTTCTTAGAGTGGGGCGGTCAATCTTCCAGTGCTGTTAGGACAGGCTCGGACATGTAGAGACTAAACGCGAACAACCGTGGCTTTCTGCAGAATGGCCGTCATACGAGTCACGAAAAAACAAGTCAACATAGTCAGACGGAGAAATGACGTGGAGGCGAGGAATCTCGCTAAAAAAGAATCCAACCTGGTGGTGCAGACTGTCGAAACGAGAAGCGTTCCAGCGTTCAATCAGTTCCAATGGTCGCATACATCCCAGTAGAAAACTTCACTTCGCTGATAAAAACAACAAAGTGAAGGATCCCCAAGTCGAGCCGCGAAAACACGTGCAGTGTGCACAAGCGAAACAAACACGTCTTACCGCGAGGAGCTCCAGACTGGGAATGTGTCTCATAGCCATGTAATGTAACCGGCGGAAAGCATATGGCAGAATGACGTAATTTGTTTTTAATTAAATGAGAGTGCTCTTCCTGTGAACGGACTCGAGTATTGCTAGACTCAGCCCGTGCCCGAGTACTCGAGTACTTGTGGATACCCTAGTCATCGTTGAGATAAAGTGATACGTAAATGATAAACGATCTACTTGACCCACCAGTTAACTCCTAGTTTTTATGTGGAACTATTTCTGTTTAGTTGTTAAAAGGATTTACGTTAAATATGTACGGGATGGGGGAGGGGAGAGAGTTTTGGTCCAAGCGAAAAAAATAATGCGAAATACGCATGTAAAAATTAGTCTATTGTAAAGACGAAGCTATAGTATACCATTTTATCCTGATATGTCCAAGTAAGTTACTAACATAATATATAGACCTACTATATGCCATTCACTGGGGTTTTGTCAGTTTGTAGTGAAATAAATTGGTTATCAGTAATATATTCGTTTTAATGCATTTGCACAGGCACGACGGAAATAAGTGAACATTGGATGGGGTAGGGGGTCCTGGGGCAAGCTAACCCTGAACATTTTGAAAAATAAATGTCCTGAAATGTAATTTCATGCATTCTGCCGGTAAAATTCATCATGACAAATGTAGATAAATTTAACAGTTTTTAAATGAATTTGTTTTCACGACGTATATACACTGAATATACGAACACCAGAATTTAGGAAGGATGTGTACGGGATCCTAAAAACCAATTTCCTGCATTGTACAGTTTTTCACGATGCAAAATCTCTGTATACATGTGTGTACGCTGAATATATAAACACCATAGATATGCACTAAACTGCTCAAATGAAATAAGAATGGGCAACCTATTATCCAATAAAATAATTCGTTACAGTTATAACCGCAAATATCCTGACTATCTATAATTTTACAACGTATTATTTTCAAGTTACTATGTATAGGACTTTCAGTTTGTATTTAAAATTTTAACTGAACTCGTTTGACTTCTTTGGTAACGAGTTTTCGATAATTCTAGGGGGTAGGGGCGTTATCCACAAGGGACATTGTGAAAAGTAGATATCCTGACATGCAATTTCCAGTGTTTTACAAGTATAATTCATTAAGAAAAATGCGGATAAATGCCAATAATATTTTTTTTTATTCAGCCAGCACCGCCCCATCCATTTGATTCAAAGTCGATCACTCCACTTAACACGCTGGCTATGGGCCAGCAAATACAGTTTAAGCATGATCTATTCTTAAGTTACTTAATGCATTTTCGAATGTTTAGTAGCTAGACTTAAAGCTGTAGTCTCCAGAATATTTTTGATGTTTGTTTTCTTCCAGTGATGTGCAATTCTTTGATTTCCATTAGATGATTCTTCCAGTCATGCCTGATTCAAACACTAAAAATGAAATACATGTAGACGTTACATGGGTGGAACAAGTGAATGTCACTTGCATGTTTTCATGTCATGTATGCAGGAGTACTTGTCGCAGGAAAGTTGGACATTTTTTTGCTTTCTGTATATTATTTTGAAACTATTTTGGAAATTTTCTTTGTCCATTAGCAGGGCCGTAGCTAGGATTTTTTGTTTGGGGGGGGGGGGGGGGGGGGGGGGGGGGGGGGGTTGGGGGGGGGGGGGGGGGGGGGGGGGGGGGGGGGGGGGGGGGGGGGGGGGGGCAACTGAGTAGTTAATAGTCTAAAACTCCTTAAACAGTTAAGAAGAGAATTTTATTTAAGTTTCTATAATGCTTTCGGCCCTGATTAGTGTGTATAATATGTACACTTTCGTGTTTGAAATATTCAGTAGAGTGAAAACATCACCTTATTAAAAAAAAATGGTGTTGTAGAGGAAAGGCAAGAAGGAATAATTTTTTTCCAAAACTAATAAATTAATTTTCTCGCAAATAAAGAAATGGGCCGCATTAGTTCATGTGACGGTACATGCTCTTAATTTCTTTTCGCCTGTGGCGATATTAATTGTTTTAGAAGGCCGTGTGCAGTTCCAACTGCACTTAGCCCAGGTGGGCAACTTGTTACGTGATACCTTTGCGCGACGGTCATCGAGCTGTACTTCTAATACACACCCAGCCCAGTTGCGGAGCCATGTGGCCAGTAGTTACGTAATACCTCCACGAGTGCAGTTTTTACAACCGTGATTTGGCGACTTGGCGTCATTGAGTCTGGCGATCTAAGAGAAAGATATGCCGTCTTGGTCGCTGTGGAAATTCAGATGATACGTGAGGTACCGCCTTGTGCCCCTAGGCGATATTCGCTGTCTCTGAGAGTGTTGAATAAATAGCTAGGGTTTTAGAGATATCGAGGAGAAACATTTGGAGGTATCCGAGGGGAACGGTCGTCGTCCACTGAACGATCTATATTAGTTCAGACGGGACTTTGGTAAATATATATTTCTGCTCTGTGTATAACCTTGATGTGATTGATGTGACTTTAAACATGTTAATACTGTATTATACCAATATTATTTAGACGGTGCTGCCGGTCATCTGACGCAGTAATATGTAGGCTCACTGTCCTAAATAATTATATAAAGCTTAGCCAGTCATTCTAGAGGACCTAGGTAAACTGTAGGTTATTGTCTTTATTGTGATAGGTACTAGTATTAATTCTGTGTTACAAAGTTATTGAATGAGTAGTTAGGGTTAATTAAAAATTAACCAGTTAGGAATAGTGTTGTAATTCCTTTATTAATTAAGTTCCCCTGGAAGCGTTTCTCCATTATAGGACGTGTGTGTGTTAGCGTTTCTGAATTATCACACGTGTGGGTGTTGTGTCACGGTGAAGTGATTAGCATATTGTGTAAACTAGACACCTAGAGATTAACTAATTAAGTGATCAGTTCTGGGTTGTTATTATTGTTGTTATTAATTAACTACTGCGGCAGTACATTTGTCAGCGTAGGTTAATACAGATTCCAAAGTGTATTGTGTTTTGTTGTGTTTTCTAGTGAACTAAACGTGCTATAATAATATATACTTTATATAAGATCGTATCTCTGATCATACCTAGAGACGAGCCAAAGCGGGTATAACTGCCTGTTACAGAGAGATCTAATTGATATACAGTTAGGAGAGATATTTGGATAATCGTGTTTCATCCAGTTACGGGTATTATAGAATCCCCGTGACAGGAGTAGAAAATTGGGGCGCTCGTCCCGGATCTGAAACGGGACATGCATATTTTAAAAAAGTATTGTTTGTAAATGGGGGCTTTATAAATTATTTTTGCAAATAACTAGAAGTAGCAACGTTGTTCACTAGAAAATTAATTAATAATAAGTGCGTCATATCGAAACATGGATAAGAATTTGCCGGATAGGCCTACGCTCAGTGTAGTGGAGATTAAGCGAGCACGTAAGGCCGAGTTAGTTGAAATCGCGGGTGAGGACAATTATTATCCAGGACGTTTTTGGTGATAGTCCTGTTATGGAAGACAGTGAGATTGTTCCAGAGATAGAGATAAATGAGTTAAGTGTGGAACAACAATTAGCTTTTAAAAAGCTTGAGTACGAAAGAGAAGAACGTGCATTAGATAGAGAGAGAGAAGACAGAGATCGAGAGAGGGATAGAGAGAGAGAGAGAGAGAGAGAGAGAGAGAGAGAGAGAGAGAGAGAGAGAGAGAGAGAGAGAAGAGAGAGAGAGAGAAAAAGAAGAGAGAGATAGAGAAAGAGAAGAGAGGGAGAGAGAGAGAGAGAAAGAGAAGAGAGGGATAGAGAAAAAGAAGATAGAGCTAGAGAATATAGAGATAGGGAAGATAGAGAGAAGGATAGAGAGAGAGAGAGAGAGAGAGAGAGAGAGAGAGAGAGAGAGAGAGAGAGAGAGAGAGAGAGAGAAGAGAGAGATATGGATAGAGAATTCCAGTTAGCAAAATTAAAAGTGGAACATGAGTTAAAGTTGAATACTGAAGAAGTTAGACGTGAGGCAGGAAATGGTTTTAACATGTCGGAGGCTTATAGATCAGTGCCTGTATTTGATGACCAGGAGGTAGATATGTTCTTCCAACTTTTTGAACGGGCCGCTAAGCAGCTAAATTGGCCGCAGTCTAAGTGGACATTGTTAGCCGTGTCTAAGTTTAAGGGGAAGGCTAGTGTAGCTTATAATTCAATGAGTGATGAGCGAGCAAGTCAGTACGACCTAGTTAAGGCGGCAGTGTTGAGGGCGTATGAATTACGACCTGAGGATTATCGTTTACGTATAGCGAGTTGAGAAAAACGCAGGGTCAGTCTTATAGTGAGTTTCTGACTAAGAAGGCAGGGATGTTTGATAAATGGGTTTGGTGTCTCATCAGGTAGAGTCATATACCGAGTTATGGGAGTTGTTGATCTTACAGGACATTAAAAATGGATTTCCAGTTATCTTACGTATTCATTTAGAGGATCGTGATGTCAAAAAGATAGAGGAGGCAGGCATAGTGGCAGATGACTACGTGTTAATACACAAGGCTCAGGCAGTACAAGGTAGCTCTATACAACAGGGTGATAAGAAGAAATTTAAGCCAGGTTTTTCCCGGGAAAGTAACTATCGGGGAGAGTCATCTAGTTGGTCAGCTAGTCAGGCAAGGAATGCACCTGGTGGGCAAAGTAAGCATAGGCCTGCATTATCAGTCAATGCACGAACTTTTCGTCCACATTGCAGTTACTGTAAAAAGGATAACCATCTTGTTGGGGACTGTTTTAAAAGGAAACGCGATAATGCGCAAGTGGTCGGTTTAGTGAGGTCAGCTCCGTTAGCGAGAGAGTTAATGGTTAGTCCCATGGCAGAAAAAGTAAACCCGTATGTGTCCACTGGTATGGTTTGTGATGTAAACAAGAATTGAGTCCTAAGGCAATATCAATCTATCGAGACACTGGTTGTAGTCAGTCGCTGATCACGTCGGAGTGTTTAGCTGGTATTAAGAATTCAGATACAGGACGTAGTTTGGCTTTAACCTCGGTTACTGGAGAAAAATGGTTGTCCGGTTACATAACGTTTTCTTGTGTTCGAAGTTTGTGACGGGACCAGTCATTATGGGTGTTGTGAAGGACTTGCCTGTTGAAAACATAGGAGTTTTGTTGGGAAATGATTTGACTAGTCAGTGTTGTCAGCCGAAATGTGACCAATTGTTAATTAAAGACAGCACTTTACCAATAGAAGAGTGTGAGGTTGATGAGATTAGATATCTTGCGTGTGTAATGACTAGGGCTATGACCAGTAGGTTAGCACGAGACCCAGAGGATATTTGTGATTTGTCTGATACGTGTGTGAGCCATGAAATTGGAGTGGATGAGGTTATCAGTAAAATGGTAGATACGTCAACTGAGGAATTAAATGTGGTGGAACCTGTTGATCTCCCGCAGAGGGGAATTGAACCAGTTGTGTTTGATAGAGGGGATTTACCTTGTAATAGACAAGAGTTAATTCTAGAGCAGGGGGCTAATCCAAAATTGTTGGCAGCTCGCACTACATTGTTAACAGAGGGTGAGAAGGAGGATCAGCTGTCAGGTTATGATATGGACAAGAATAATGAATAAGAGAGTTAGAGATAGGAGGTTGCCGGCGACCGAACTAGCTAGGAAGCAACCGAGCCATGCTCAGAGCAAAATAAAATCAGTGTTTGATAGGAAGGCTAGGAGTCGGGAATTTAAACCAGGGGATAAGGTGCTGCTGTACCTTCCCATTAAACGGGGTTCTGTGCAGAACAGATATTTCGGGCCCTATATTGTGCACAAACGGGTTAGTGAGACAGGGTATGTGATAAACACTCCTGATAGGGTTAGGAAAAGTAGGTATTGTCACATCAATTTGCTAAAAGGTTATTTTGACAGACTGCCGATAGTTCCAGTTATACCGGTCCAAATTGAGGGTCACTCAATTTCCTGTGATGACGTCAAGACTGCCGAGAGAAAATTAACCAACAGCCATATTCTAGCAGACTTGAAACCCCAGCGAGAAAAGTTTACTACGCTGATACAAGACAATGTTTCCATTTGTCAGGACCTTCCAACGGTTACCAATACCTTAAGCCAGGATGTGCGCGTGGAACCCAACGCTACACCGATTCGACAGCATGCCTATCGGAGAAAACCTGGAAAACGTGCGACACTGAAAAAAGAAAGAAACGAAGTTCCATTGGCCAGATGAATGCGAGAAGTCATTCAACCGTCTCAAGCAGATGCTCTCCTCGTCTCCCGTGATGACAGCACGAGAGTACCGAAGGCTTTTCAAGCTAGCTGTGGGTGCCAGTGATGTGGGTGCTGGAGCTGTGCTGTTCCAAGAAGACGAAGACGGACTGGACCATCCTAATGAAAGCCTCCAACCAGAGAGTTTTTAGATGGAGTCTTCTTCTGCAAGAATACCCAATTACCATTGAACATATCAAGGGCACATCCAATGTAATCGCTGATGCCCTGTCCCGAAGTTGAACGTTATAATAATGTGTTGACATTCTTGATTTCTGTTTTGTTTTTATATATATTTATTTTGTATACCAGGGACTCAGAGACTCAGTGTGATTACTGGTAGTCACCTTATTATTACATGTGTTATAAATGCCCGTATGCGTCGGTTAACGCACCATTTTGTTTTATTGTAGTATATTTCCCTATTCCTAGAGTAGAGGAAATATCCCTTTTGAGGTGGGGGTGTGTGACGGTACATGCTCTTAATTTCTTTTCGCCTGTGGCGATATTAATTGTTTTAGAAGGCCGTGTGCAGTTCCAAATGCACTTAGCCCAGGTGGGCAACTTGTTACGTGATACCTTTGCGCGACGGTCATCGAGCTGTACTTCTAATACACACCCAGCCCAGGTGCGGTGCCATGTGGCCAGTAGTTACGTAATACCTCCGCGAGTGCGGTTTTTACAACCGTGATTTGGCGACTTGGCGTCATTGAGTCTGGCGATCTAAGAAAAAGATATGCCGTCTTGGTCGCTGTGGAAATTCAGATGATACGTGAGGTACCGCCTTATGCCCCTAGGCGATATTCGCTGTCTCTGAGAGTTTTGAATAAATAGCTAGGGTGTTAGAGATATCGAGGAGAAACATTTGGAGGTATCCGAGGGGAACGGTCGTCGTCCACTGAAAGATCTATATTAGTTCAGACGGGACTTTGGTAAATATATATTTCTGCTCTGTGTATAACCTTGATGTGATTGATGTGACTTTAAACATGTTAATACTGTATTATACCAATATTATTTAGACGGTGCTGCCGGTCATCTGACGCAGTAATCTGTAGGCTCACTGTCCTAAATAATTATATAAAGCTTAGCCAGTCATCCTAGAGGACCTAGGTAAACTGTAGGTTATTGTCTTTATTGTGATAGGTACCAGTATTAATTCTGTGTTACAAGGTTATTGAATGAGTAGTAAGGGTTAATTAAAAATTAACCAGTTAGGAATAGTGTTGTAATTCCTTTATTAATTAAGTTCCCCATGAAGCGTTTCTCCATTATTGTACGTGTGTGTGTTAGCGTTTCTCAATTATCACACGTGTGGGTGATGTGTCACGGTGAAGTGATTAGCATATTGTGTAAACTAGACACCTAGAGATTAACTAATTAAGTGATCAGTTCTGGGTTGTTATTATTGTTGTTATTAATTAACTACTGCGGCAGTACATTTGTCAGCGTAGGTTAATACAGATTCCAAAGTGTATTGTGTTTTGTTGTGTTTTCTAGTGAACTAAACGTGCTATAATAATATATACTTTATATAAGATCGTATCTCTGATCATACCTAGAGACGAGCCAAAGCGGGTATAACTGCCTGTTACAGAGAGATCTAATAGATATACAGTTAGGAGAGATATTTGGATAATCGTGTTTCATCCAGTTACGGGTATTATAGAATCCCCGTGACAGTTCAACTTGCAGAAGTAGTTCCTTGTAGCTGTATCACATGTATATCATGTTTCAATTAGTTAACTTGCAAGTAGTAAGGGGGCCTGTTTAGATGCATGACCTACTTTCTCGTGACCTTGGCCTTGGTATGAGTCATAGCATGACCTACTGACCTACTTTCTCGTGACGTAACTGACCTACTTTCTCGTGACGTAACTGACCTACTTTCTCGTGACGTAACTGACCTACTTAGACCAGACTCGAGAGTATAAAACACAGGGTATTTCGTTAGTAACTTCATTCACTTTCTACGAACGAGAACTGAATTCATTTGACATGGCCTGTTCGACAAGTGGAAGCAATACCGATACGAGATGCAAGATAGAACTTGGAAGTAACGTATACGTTGTGGCCAAACTGTGGAAAGGGGACATTGCCATTCACATCAGGAAATTTGACGACGAAAATGCCACTTTACCCACGAAGCGAGGTATTGCACTAACCCTTAAACACTGGTCGAACTGTGTACGAGTAAGAGCCATATAGACGACACCATTGCAATCTTAAAGGAAAGGAAAGAGGAGAAGTTGTTTCGTCATATTGGGTCCAACGTGTACGTGAGCGTGGACAGCAACATTGTCGGTGTAGACATTCGACAGTGGTGGTGGTGCGTTGACGCGATCAAGCCATCGAAGAAAGGAATGTTTCTTCATCTGGACCAATGGGAAAAACTCAAAGACTGTTTCGCAGTCATGTGTGACTTTGTACCAGAGTTGAACTCGATCGTGCCCTGCGCCATGCAAGACAACCATCAAAATCAGATGGGATTCCTACAGTGTAACTTCTGTAACCCGAACGACTGCCATCAGTGGCTATAAAAAGTGGTTTGTGGTATAAACGTCATTTGTTTTACGACTGTCCTAGGGAGCAGACGTGTTTTATGATTATAACATTCTTGTGTCTTGTTGCACTCTATCTGGAACGAAGAAAATGGCATCGGGATATTCGAACAGTGTTAGTAGCAGCAGCAGTAGCGACGATGACGACGTCTTGGTCTGCAAATGTTCAAAAGAGTGGCTACCAAACAAGATGAAAATCTCACGGATCAAACGGATGCTGCCTGTGACAATATGGATGAAAATGAAGATGGTGAATTGATGGATGAACCTACAGATCAAACAGACGCTGCCTGGGATGAAGAAGACTGCTGTTCGAGACGTTACCTGTTCTGCCATCGTCCCGAAATGCGCCACGTCTACACGCGGATGCAGACATTTGGGTGGTGGCCAATACAGTTACGCCAGAAACCGAGGGAACTCGCCAAGGCGGGTTTTTATTACACGGGAGATCACGATGCCGTCGTCTGTTACTGTTGCGGGCTACGCGCCTACCGATGGCAGAGAATGGACGACCCAGTGATGGAACATTACAGACTCTCTCCAAGATGTCCCTATGTGAACAATGTGTTCAGACGCATTTGAAACACCTGTATGTTTTTGCTATGTTTTGTTATATATTTTGTGTATTTCTGCTGTTTTTAGTAATAAATTTTGTTTTGTATATTGCGAATCTGTTGTTTATAAATAGCGTGTCTTTATGATCTATCGGTCAGTCGAGAACCATGTCTCCATGGGAACGGTACCTGGAATCTGTTTACTACGACGCGAAACATCCTGGTAGTTATGCAGGTCCTGTTAAACTGTACCAAGCCGTTAAAGCAGAGGATAAATTTAAAATTCCTCTAACGCAGATTAAGAAATGGCTGTACCATATCTTTATGCGTAATAAGGTATATAAGTAAAAATAGTTTAGGAAAACTCGTCATTTGAGGTAGAACCTTCAGAGGAGCAACATGTCAGACCAGTACAAATTGTATGTTCCCGACGTGGACAAGTGGACCCGTTTCTATAAACTGCAAGCAGAAGGCAAACGTCAACCTCACTTCGAAATTCAACGTGGTGGGCAAAGTCAGATCATGTACAGTGTGGATCGATGTCTAGAACTCTACGATCCCACGTGGAAAAAAGAAAAAGAGGAACAGAACAAGCCCCCGACACCCAAAATCGTCATGGTCTCCCCAACACAACAGGTGGTAGAGCAAGCCAAAGCCGATCTGAAACGGAAACAACAACAACAACAACAACAAAGTGGTACGGGTTGGAAAGCCCCGAAACTGCAGAAGCATTTCTAAATAAAGTATAAAAGGAACTATGTTGGTCAGATATCGTCATTTCATTTAGTCGTCATACAGAGCACATGTTCAGAATGTGGTTTCACATTCTCGAGGAGAGACGCCATGTTAAGACATTTTCAACAAAAACATGCTAAAGGTCTACCACCACCACCACAGCAGCAACCGCCACCACCACCACATCAGCAGCCACCACCACCACCACACCAGCCACCACCACCACCACCACCACCACAGCAGCCACCACCACCACCACAGCTGCAGCCACCACCACCACCACCACCACATCAGCCACCACCACCACCACAGCAGCACACCACCACCACATCAGCCGCCACCACCACCACCACCACCACAGCAGCAGCAGCAGCAGCAGCAGAAGCATCCCCTAAGATTGCTACATCCCTTCACCATGATCGTGTCGGGACCCACGTCGTGTGGAAAGACATTTTTGGTATACAAATTGTTGAGGGATGGTAAAATCTAGGCTGCTCCCCAGCGCATCATCTGGCTCTACAAACGATGGCAACCCCTCTACGACATCATTGGGGCAAACGTTCGAGTGAAATTTGTTCAAGGCATACCCGAGAATTTGGAAAAGGATCGTTATTTGGATCCCAGAGTCAGAAATCTCATCGTGTTGGACGACCTGATGTGTATGGCTAATAGAGACCCAAGGATCACCGACCTGTTCACGGAAGGAAGTCATCACAGAAACTTATCCGTCATCGCTATCAACCAGAATCTGTATCACAGCAAGGACCCGACACAGAGAAGAAACTGCCATTATCTAGCTCTGTTCAACAACCCTATCGACAAGCAGCAAGTTCTGACTTTTGCACGGCAGATGTATCTGGAAAACACTCGTCATTTCATGCATCAGTTTGAGACAGCTACCCACAGGCCCTACGGACATCTCTTGGTGGACTTGAAACCGACCACGCCCGAACATTGGCGTCTTCGGCCTAATGGTTTAGAGACGGGGCCGTCCGAATGGTATAAAAGCACGAGCGTAACGGCGAATGTTCCAGAAGACGTGCAACCACCGTCGAAGAAAGAGCTCTACGTGCAAATTATGCAAAGGGACGCATTCAAGAGAAAACTACCAGGCATACCCTCCTACGAAAGTGAAGACGAAGAAGATGATGAGGTAGAACCCTATCTGAAAAAAAGTCAAGAGGATGCAGTCTTGCGATACGTGTGGTCGGGTCTTTAAAGACGGAAGCAACTTGCAGCGACACGTGAAAACGTGCAAAGAGGGAAATGGAGAGCCGTCGCCCGACCTGGAAAACGAAGGCATTCGTCTCATGGTGGAACGTGAATTCGACATCAATCATGACTATATCCAAGGCAAGAGGAAACGCTACGAAGAAAAAAACATGTCCCAAGATGCCATCGAAAGAAACATGAAGACATTGCAATGGAAGTTATTTAAAGACACGTACTCTCGCTTTCTGACATATATGCATTACTTTGACAAAGGTCCCAACACCAGGAAAATTCTACAGTCTGTGAATCCATACAGAGATGTGAGACCACAGATTCGTTCTAAATTAAATCAGTATCGTTCCTGGATCGGCGAATATTTGGATGAACAAGACGACGACGATACCGACGATGAGGAGGATGACAATGATGAAGAGAAATGAACACTCATATTATTTACATGTCGCCCTTAAGGCCTCTCGATGTAACCCAATGTGTGTCCATTTCATGTGTAGTTGTCTCTAGAGAGACCAGTGATTGTAATTTAGAAATAAAAAAATATGAAAAACCAAACCATTGCGTTTTTTTACTCTATGACTAGATTTGTGATTGGATATTTCTACCGCTACTTTATAGTAGCAAGAGCTGTGTGTACAAGACAGAACATACCACGACATTTGATATACCAGACATAATACACTAGTTGGCTATAGCTTAATGGGCCACCGACGGGGATCGATCCTAGATCGACCACTGTATTTACCCATTTGGTAATTAAAAAGCCCTGTAAAAAGGTTTGTACTCTAGGGAAATACTTGTGTTTAAAATGCAGTTAAAAGATCATAGGTTAGGTTGGAGCGTTGAGTTGCAGTCACGCGTTCTTTCTTCAAAGCAATGGGCTGGGGTGTTTCACACACACACACACACACACGTACACACACACACACACACACACACACACACACACACACGCACGCACATGCGCGCACACACACACGTTAATACGCGTGACTGTTTGAAATTCAATACCGCAATTTTTTTTTTAATTCACATTCAGTCGAGGCCTACTTACTATATTCGTGAAATTTTGTTTTGTATACCTAACAAATAGAGAATAAACAACTATAGATTTATATAAGAAGGAAAAAACTATTTTAAGAAAAACAAAAAAACAAAAACTGCACTACTGAGAGACGAACTCGATTCGCCCTTGCCGTGGGCTTACGCTCTATCCATTAAACCACAAGACGTATGTAGAAATAATTCTAATTTAATTTACATAACGAAACGATACGGTAGTGTAATTCCTTGTTTGGAGGTAAATAGCTTCATATTATGTAGATGAATAGGACAGTGTTTTCGCTTGTCATAATGATTATACGCAAATTAATTGTCTTGTGGCTGGCTCCATTGTTTACGTCACGAGAAATGGTGAGCGGTGGTCTTTAAAGGGACATTCCTCAGTTTGCTGCAATTTTAAAGATGTTATCGACTAACACTAACAGAGACGTTTTGATGACTATAAGTACATATCAAATATATTTTTTTGCATAAAATATTAGTGGCTGTATATTAAACGTGTTTTAGATCGCTCTAGTATTTGTACAAGATTAAATTTCATTTTATTTCCTAAAACATATTTTTTCGTACGTACGAAATTATTTGAAGACAAAATCCAGTTTGGGCTTCTTACAAATATTAAGACGACCAGAAACACATTGAATATACAGACACTGATGTTCCAAACAAGAAAATGTATTTAATATGTAAGTTTAATCGTAGAAATATTTTATTAGTCGGGAACATCATACAATGCAATAAACTCGGGAATGTCCCTTTAACAATAAAACATATTTAATTAGTTAAAGCTGTGTACCTGTATTCCGGCACCTGTTATTTCATGGTCTATACTAAAGAACGCCACTTATTTGTAAAAGTATTGTCCACTGTCGTTAGCGTGTGTATGTTAACATCTCGATAGGTGACAATGATGTCATTATCCACCCAGGGGGAGGAGCGCTTTCCCGCGTTCATTGTGGTTCCTCTGGAGCGTTACGATAAATCTAGTGTTAGGCAGTCAGTCGCATTGACTTAAAGTGCCTTTATCCAATGAAGGTTTAGTCACCCCTTCCGTGGATACTGTCCACCATCAAAGGCCCGGACCCGATGCCGAGTCTGTACCCACGACGAGGAGCGGGACATCTGGTGTTATCTTTTTAAAATGTGTTCTTTTCGTCACGGTAATTAAGTTACCATATGGGAATGTTAACGGGACATGATGCTCGCATCATAGTATGACGATTATAAATTCATTGCTAACAATACTTTAAATAAAAAAAATAACTTTAAACTGTGTTATGATGTTTGGCCAATAATAACCTGGGTATAGCTAAATCGACCGTCGGCTGATTAGGAATCGTAGAGTCTGTTAACTGTTTCATTCTCTCCAGTATACCGCAATTATTTTGTAGCTGTGTCGAGTGCGACAAAGCATTCATGTGATATGCGAAAAATGGCGTTCAGTCTTCAAATAACGTTGGTAAAACTTTTATTTATATTAAAATGTGTTTCGTATATTTCTGAGCTTAAAAATAAACGCATCACCTTTACATCGTTAAATACACATTTATTGTATAATTATTTTTCTACCACCAATTCATACTCATCCCTATAGTAGTTAAATTTATAAACTATAATACATACTTACTTTTTTTTTCTCGGTGAATCTTCCTCACAATCAAATAATGACAGTCCGATACAGTTATCTAACAGCTGCAATGTTTTTGGTTCAGCTCGGAATGGCGCAACTTTTTATACACTCGGTGGTCTGGTCTTAGTAGGTCAGTAGGTCAGGATAAAGTAGGTCACGAGAAAGTAGGCCAGTTACGTCACGAGAAAGTAGGTCAGTAGGTCATGCTATGACTCATACCAAGGCCAAGGTCACGAGAAAGTAGGTCATGCCTCCAAACAGGCCCCCTTACTACTCTTGCAGAAGTAGTTCCTTGTAGCTGTATCACATGTATATCATGTTTCAATTCTAATTTTCCTTGTAGCTGTATCACATGTATATCATGTTTCAATTCTAATTTTCCTTGTAGCTGTATCACGTGTATATCATGTTTCAATTAGTTCAACTTGCAGAAGTAGTTCCTTGTAGCTGTAGAACGTGTATATCATGTTTCAATTAGTTCAACTTGCAGAAGTAGTTCCTTGTAGCTGTAGAACGTGTATATCATGTTTCAATTAGTTCAACTTGCAGAAGTAGTTCCTTGTAGCTGTAGAACGTGTATATCATGTTTCAATTAGTTCAACTTGCAGAAGTAGTTCCTTGTAGCTGTATCACGTGTATATCATGTTTCAATTAGTTCAACTTGCAGAAGTAGTTCCTTGTAGCTGTAGAACGTGTATATCATGTTTCAATTAGTTCAACTTGCAGAAGTAGTTCCTTGTAGCTGTAGAACATGTATATCATGTTTCAATTAGTTCAACTTGCAGAAGTAGTTCCTTGTAGCTGTAGAACGTGTATATCATGTTTCAATTCTAATTTTCCTTGTAGCTGTATCACATGTATATCATGTTTCAATTCTAATTTTCCTTGTAGCTGTATCACGTGTATATCATGTTTCAATTCTAATTTTCCTTGTAGCTGTATCACGTGTATATCATGTTTCAATTAGTTCAACTTGCAGAAGTAGTTCCTTGTAGCTGTAGAACGTGTATATCATGTTTCAATTAGTTCAACTTGCAGAAGTAGTTCCTTGTAGCTGTATCACGTGTATATCATGTTTCAATTAGTTCAACTTGCAGAAGTAGTTCCTTGTAGCTGTAGAACGTGTATATCATGTTTCAATTAGTTCAACTTGCAGAAGTAGTTCCTTGTAGCTGTAGAACGTGTATATCATGTTTCAATTAGTTCAACTTGCAGAAGTAGTTCCTTGTAGCTGTAGAACGTGTATATCATGTTTCAATTAGTTCAACTTGCAGAAGTAGTTCCTTGTAGCTGTAGAACGTGTATATCATGTTTCAATTAGTTCAACTTGCAGAAGTAGTTCCTTGTAGCTGTAGAACATGTATATCATGTTTCAGTTCTAATTCTGGTCAGTCTTGAACATGTTAAATCATTCATCGACTGTTGTAAAACAAATAGAATTGGGTTTATTCAAACGAGGGGCACGGCTTCCACAAACTCAACTGACGGACGATCGCGCTCGTGCCCCTGGAAAATGAGAATGTGTATATAAAGTCTGCAGTGATTACAAATTACTTGTTACCTGATTTGTGTTAAAACTATCTACGAAACGCGTCAAACTAGACAAGGTAATTAATATTGTTGAAAAAGCTTTGCTAGAAAGGAGAAGTGATTTCGATTTTACACTACTTTTGAATACTTTAAAAAACATACTGAGCAACAGACATTCATTATATTCAATATCATCAAGATGGAAAAAAAGTTTGCTTTGTTAAAATATCGACACGACTTGAACACATGAGTTAATTAATCATCGACTATTGGATATCAAACGTTTGGTAATTTTAAGTCTCTATATTTTCAGAATTGTTGTAAGGGATCTTTTACATGCAATTTTGTTCAGACAGGACTGCACATACCATGGCTTTTGTTTATACCGGTCGTGGGACTTCGGCTTAGACAGGAAAAGAACCCAATAGGTCTGCCGTGAAGCTTTTGATCTTACGACCATTCAAGTAATAACAAACATTTTATGACTAGATGTTAACACATCTATGACTCTTTTTTTTTAAATGATGCTAAACCTATGTTTTATAGCTCTTTGGAAAGGTATTATAAAGCGTAACATATTGCAGTTTGGAGTTTTACAAGAAATTGCATCATTAGGAATATAGATTTGAGACAAGAGATATCCGACTCGGATCTATACATTTTTTTGTCATCATCAGTAACTTTTGACCAATTTACAGACGTTCTTGGCAGTGTGCGATTCTTGGCCATATTGATGGTGAATTATAGTGCCAGATGATCCCATGGCGCAATGTCATGTAGTATATTCATGTTAGTTATTGCATTGTGTGCAGCTGTAGTGGCCAAACAGTGGTCTAGCCATGACGTTGTCTAAAAGAACAGCATTCGATAATATATATACTCTTCAAAAGAAGAAACGCAAAACCACATTGTCGTAACATTTGGAGAATTGATTTAATTATTGAATGGTGAGTCCGATAATTACCAAATGTTGCAGGATTGTTCACAATTCACTCTAGTCCATTGTGAGTAAGTGATAGGACACACCACCAAGGTCAAGGTCATCTGGAGTCAATACCGGGTGTGGCCTCCGCGTGTGTTGACAACTGCCTGGCACCGCCTGCCCATTGAAGCAACCAGAGTACGGATGACGTCCCGGGGGATGGTGGCCCACTCGGCCTGCAAGGCTGCTGCCAGCTCGGGCAGGGTCTGGGGCTGTGGTTGTCGCTGTCGGAGGCGTCGGTCCAACTCCCCATAGATGCTCAATTGGGTTCAAATCCGGTGATATCGATGGCCAAAAGGACATTAATGTTGTTGTTCTGTAGGAAAGCCGTTGTTAGACGTGCTGTGTGAGGCCTGGCGTTGTCATGTTGGAACACTGCGTTGGCGTTGGCCATAACTGGAACGATGTGTGGCCGGAGGATCTGGTCAATGTAGCCCTGTGCATTCAGGTTGCCCTGCACGTGGACCAGGTCAGTTCTGCCAGTGTGTGAGATGGCTGCCCACACCATGACACTACCCCCGCCGAATCTGTCCACTTCCTGCACGCAGTTTGCCGCATAACGTTCACCACGACGCCTATACACGCGACATCTTCCATCATGACGTCGGAGCAGAAATCGGGACTCGTCACTGAACCACACCTGTCTCCATCGCAGTTGAGGCCATTGTCGATGAATCTGGCACCACTGCAGTCGGAGTCGACGGTGTTGTGGTGTTAAGATGACACCTCGAACTGGAATCTGGCACGAATTCCTACCTCACGTAGGCGGTTCCGTACGGTCTGGTCGGATATCCTGCGCAAACCTGGTATTGCTGCGGCTGTGGAGGTGGCAGTAGTCAATCGTTCCCGAAGGTGGCGTACCCGGATGTAGCGGTCCTGCCCGGGGGTAGTACCCATGGTCGACCGGATCTAGGGAGGTCACGTGTTGATCCATGTTGCTGGTAACGGTCCCACAGTCTGGAGATGGTGCTTGGGGACACATGGAACCCTGGCAACGGCCGTTCTGGATTCGCCTGCGTCTAATGGCATTGTTTCTCTGCGGTTCACTGAGACGTGGCATGCCTGGATTGTCAACTGTCGGCCAGATACAGAGGCCAGGCAAGCGAACACCCTGCACTTTTATACTGTCGGTGTTCATGTTGCACGTGCAGACAACGCACGTGCAGTGGTGACATGGTTTGCACGTGGCTGCGTTTTTGCGAATATTCACATTTTGGAACTTTATTGTACAGTAGCTGCGTTTTATCGAATGTAACCGTGGGAATGTGTTTGGGACATGCAATGACCTTATATTCACAAAGCATGAACCGGTAGGAAACATAAAATCGGAGTTACAACCCATTTGTACCCTTTTGCGTTTCTTTTTTTGAAGAGTATATATATATATATATATATATATATCGTCGTGTGAGAGCCAGAAGGACGTAAGTGCATCAAAATTCATTTTTAAAACCCCGAGATAATGAAGGAAAACTGTTTTTCTCGATCAGTAGTTAAGATGTCGAATTTGTTTTAATGACAATGAAAGCTGAACATATTTACGATTTCTTTGTATATTTGCAGTATTTATAGCATATTAGGTGTTTCAGTTATTTGCTTAAATAGTTGTATTTTCGACAATTATTCATGATTAAATTAAATGCGTCATTTACGACCAACAGTATATCAAGTAAATTTAAATATTTATTCTGAAAGAACCATCACTTCTAAAACATTTCAGTTTTGCAAATCACGTATTTATTTTTAAAAAGGAGAAAGCTAGTAAACAGAAAATATTAAGCAAACATTTACAAGTAAGTACGTATTAATAAATTTTTTGAAACAAAATATTACGTGAAATTTTTTTATTTTACTTTTGTTAATAATAATACAATAATAAAATCACCAATTGAACAAAATATTAATGTGAAAAAAACTAACTCTTGAAAATCCTTGTTTTCTAAATACCCACCCCTGAAAATTTTTTGTGTGAGTGCAGGGTTTCTGCCAGGGTTTCCCCCATACGCAAATATTTTTGCGGAATTATTTTATTTTTTGATAAAATTAATTACTCTTATCATAGTTTCTTAATCCTAACCCTAAACTTAACCCATTTTCTTTCCGAGGGAGGACCCCCCCCCCCCCCTCCCCATATCTCTGTTGACTGTGGTTGCATTCAATTCCATAGAGCCATACCAAATTTTTTTTTATCTGGCAGAAACACTGTGGTGGTAGTGCTCCATGTTCGTTGGTTGATGATGGTGCATGAGAATCAGACGACTTGTCCACACAAAACCTTTTTTTCTAGGCAAGTATTCGTTCCTGGTGAGTCATCAGAAAAGCTGATGTCATGTTGTGTGCAGTGTTTTTTCCGTGCGCCATGGGAGTCCTTTTGCAGATAGTTTCTGGTTCTGCTGCCTCAGTGTGCACTTCACTAGTTTCAAGAATACTTGGTTTATCAGCTAATGCAACAGACAAACTAGAATAGTTAAGCAAACTGAAACTGGTATCCTTTAATGAAGAAACTATGTTCAGCAGCTTATTGGTTTGGGATACACCGGGTTCAGGTAAAGCTCATTCAAAGGATATAGGGTTTACATTTCCAATGAGGGTGTGTACTGAATATCAAATCCAGAAGTAGTGAACACTATACCATGTCCACCTGTTGAGTATGCAGGATTCTCTCCAGGTTATATTGAGTGAACAGTAAACCCTACAGCTTCTGCTGTGCGTTGGGTGTACTCTCCGGGTTCTGCTGTGTGTTCAGTGATCTCTCCAGGTTATAACGTGTGTTCAGTGATCTCTCTAGGTTATATTGTGTGTCCAGTGATCTCTTCAGGTTCTATTGTGTGTCCAGTGAGCTCTTCAGGTTCTAGTGTGTATCCAGTGATCTCTCCAGGTTCTGTTGTGTATCCAGTGATCTTTCCAGGTTCTGTTGTGTGTTGGGTGTACTCTCCGGGTTCTGTTGTGTGTTCGGTGCACATTCCTGTTTTTATTGTGTATTTGGTGATCTCTCCGGGTTCTGTTGTGTGTCCAGTGATCTCTTCAGGTTCTATTGTGTGTTCAGTGATCTCTCCAGGTTCTGTTGTGTGTCCAGTGATCTCTTCAGGCTCTATTGTGTGTTCAGTAATCTCTCCAGGTTATGATGTATGTTCAGTGATCTCTTCAGGTTCTGTTGTGTGTTCAGTGATCTCTCCAGGTTCTATTGTGTGTTCGGTAATCTCTCCAGGTTCTGTTGTGAGTCCAGTAATCTTTCAAGGTTCGGTTGTGTGTTCATTGATATCTCCAGACTATGTTATATGCAGTGTTCTCTCCGTGTTTTGTTGAGTGTTAAGTGATCAATCCTCCGGGTTTTTTTGTGTGTGCTAAATTATTTTCTGCGTCTGTTGTGATATTTCATGTTCAAGATCTCTTGTGTGTGCTATGTCATGATCATGGTATGTTGTGTGTGTGTTTTGTTATGCTCTTCAGGTTCTGTTGTGTGTACTGTCACGTTCAAGTTCTGTTGTGTGTGCCACGTCATGTTCAGGTTTTGTTGTGAGTTCTCTATTATGTTCAGGTTCTGTTGTGTGTGTTATGTCAGGTTCAGGTTCTGTCGCAAGTGACTGGATAAAGGCCGTGGTATGTGCTGTCCTGTCTGTGGGGAAGTGCATATAAAAGATACCTTGCTGCCTTAGGAAAAATGTAGCGGGTTTCCTCTGATGACTATGATTCATAATTACCAAATGTTAGATATCCAGTAGCCGATGATTAATTAATCAATGTGCTCTAGTGGTGTTGTTAAACAAAACAAACAAATAAACTGCCGCAAGTGCTATGTCACTTTCATTTTCTATGGTGATTATTTTCTCATGTTCAGCTTTTTGCTATGTTATGTTCAGGTCTTGTTGTCACTGATGTGCCAAGTTCTGTTGTGTATGCTATATATCATGTTCAACTTCTGTTGTGCGTGCTATGTTGTGCTAATGTGTGTGTGTGTGTGTGTGTGTGTGTGTGTGTGTGTGTGTGTGTGTATGTTGTGTCATGTTCACGTTCAATATTATGTTGCTTAGCTTAGCTTAGTAACTGGTTTAACGTGCCCATAGTCCATATACCACTAGGGTTTCGAACACACCTATCCAGAGTCCGGCCTCCGATAGTATCGGGGGTCTGACTCAGGACAGGGATATTCTGTTGCAAATATTTGTTAACTGTAAAGTTAATCAAAGTTCATAAATCTTGTTATTGTTTATGTTGAGGCCACATTTACTTTATTCGCCTTTTAACCTTACGTCTGATTACACTGTCTTTTGTTACTGGACTTTGTCCTGGATAACTTACAATGACGTTTGTATGTGCAATATTGTTAATCCATAATGCCTACATTAGGGCAATCCTGTAGATCTTCAAAGACAGTTAAAAGGCGGAACTTGATCACCGTAACATATAATTAAATACATGTACATCCAAAATCAGTGTGATTATGTTTGCATTTTGGCCACATACAACATTATTATGAATTAAAATTGTATCTACAGATACAAATTACATGTTGGAAACTTTGCTTCAATTAAAAACATTTCAAAATAGATATTTGTTTTTCAAGAAAATTCACCAAATCATGTTTATTATAATTATGGTGCACATAAAACAGCAAACCATACAAACATTAATATTACTGCAATTCCTATTTATATATGTTGCCAAATGGTTCGTTGCATGCAGTACCAAATGTTTTTCTTAAATAGACCGGGCTCTCACAACTACAAAAGTCATATTATTTTTAGGATTCAAGCACATAAAAATATTGACATGCATGCTCTATTATACTTCGCATTTGTAATTTCTATCACAGACCGATAACAAAGAGTATATATGTCGTATTTGGCACATACGACCTATGTCAGACATAATTATATAACGAACTGTATTTTAAAAGGGTGTATTTACCACACACGGACCAGTCGTGTTCACATAATGGACAGCAAGCAAATCGGAGGAAAGTCGTATGTGTCAGTTACGTCTATTTTCGTGCAAATTGATATCTGTGATTCACTTACGACCAAATCCTTCTGTATAAGCGATGCAATTAGGGACACAGCTACGATTTTTTTGTGACAATATGTAATCGGGGATGGCGATTCCGAATATGCAAAAAAGACGTTTTAGGTCGTATTTGCCACTTACGACCTTTTAGTTCTCACGTGACGATATATATTCCATGTTCTGAACACATATTGTATAATTCAGCACCAAACCTTGACTGCCACTTAATATTGGCATTCCAATCACCGACTATGTACACATTTGGAGTGTTGGATGCCTCTGATATGGCTTGCAACGTTACAAGGTACGAGACGTAATCCTCCCAATTTTCAGGCGAATCAGTCGGTAAATAAATACACAAGATAAGTACTTTCGATGATGCACAATTTAATTCTAGTCCTATTATTCTACTATTGCCATATGTACACACATTAACTGAACTGCCTAGTGTCTTCCTCCATAGGATAGCCACTCCTCCATATGGATATCCGGCTAGCAGAATACTACTAGTGTCCATAGCAGATACCCATCGAGCATAAAAACATTGTGTATGTAACCAGTGCTCCTAAAACAAACATATATCATTACCATCACATAATTCACGAATATCTGGCGCTGATGTTTTAAGTTAAAGTTTGTTTTGTTTAACGAAACCACTAGAGCACATTGATTTATTAATCACTGTCTACTGAATGTCAAACATTTGGTAATTTTGACATATAGTCTTAGAGAGGAAACCAGTTACATTTTCCTTTTATATGCATCATATAGGATAGCACATACCACGGCTACAATGTGAAATAACCCAATGGGCCCAACGACGAGGATCGATCCTAGATTGATCACGCATCAAGCGAGCGCTTTACCACTGGGCCCGATGTTTTAAGAGACCGACTGTTGTATTGTGGACATATGTGAATGTTCTTAAAATGATTTACTTTGAATCCCATTAGTTTTTGTGCTTATTAATATACAGACAGACAGAGAGACAAACAGACAGACAGACAGACAGGCAGAGAAACACTGGCGTTTAAGAATTTATTTCAAATACAGGCAGTTTAGCAGTATTGTCCGGGAATAAAGTGCTTGCAAAATAACAAGAAGGAATAAATGACTACCACTATTTTAGTAGTTTTCACATCTTATTCATACATTGATGCGACATGTGTGCGCGCGCGCGTGTATGTGTCAGAAAGGGGGGGGGGGGGGGGAGAGAGAGAGAGAGAGAGAGAGAGAGAGCGAGAGAGACTGTGTGTATGTGTGTGTGTGTGTGTGTGTGTGTGTGTGTAGATGTCAAACATATTGTCTGACAGCAGTCAGCTAGATGATTATATTGATGCGCGCATTTCGTATCATACCTTCTTGTATTTAACATGAAACACCGCACAGCTGATCTGAACTGATCGCTGGTTGGATGGACTTTCAGAGATCTTGTAATAATCGGGATGTAGTGCGCATTGAAAATCTGCTGGGATGGATGCCATTAGTCGGTCTGACTTGCGGGCGTTAACACCGATGGAAACTGGTAAGAGAACATGTGTGGTTGAACATGTAAGAACAGAAAGCAATGTGTTAATGAGAAATCGTGCATCTTGCTATTGGACATGATTCCAGCAGGAACGTAAATTGCTGAAAGGAATCTTTCGAGTTTTAATAATAATTGTCGTATTTTATGTCGGGATATATCTTATGCTCTGAAAAAAGTACTTTTCAAGTGTTATCTTTGATTACACAATTATATTCGTAGAATTAATGAATTTACTTAATATTGAGTTGTCAAAAAAAGATTGTATTCCAATATTACAATGAGTCGATCTTCATTTAGCATTGGCACAAAATTATCCAATGACAGAAAGGTTCAACAAGAAAAAGAATCGAAGGATTTGGATCCACGGGAAAGCAGGAGTGAACAGGAAAATACCCATGCAGAAAACGCGACTCGTGGTATTTTCGGCGACGTCCCTCTTACAGACACCGAACGCCATTTGTTGTCGTCCGCTCTGCTCGGAGACTTTGCCGCCATCCAGCAGTGTGTGGAAGAGAAGGGGACGCGCAGTCTCCACTGCCGAGACTACCTCGGCAGGACTGCCTTACAGCTGGCCGTCATCGGCGACCACTACGACGCCGTCCAGTACCTACTGGAGCGCAGCAGCCTCGCCGTCGTCGAGGAGGGTCTTCTGCACGCCATCAAGTGTGAGAATGTAAAGATCTGCGACATGTTCCTGGCGCATCCCATCTACTCGGACAACAAGGCCCGCATGCAGCTGGAGTTTGAGCACGGCTTCTACGATCAGGAGGAGACAAGCTCTAGCTTTGCCTCCGACATCACCCCCATCGTCCTGGCCGCTCAGTGCAACAACTTCGACATCGTGCACATGCTCATTCAGAAAGGTTTCAGCATCCAGACACCCCACCACTACTTCTGCCTGTGTACGGAGTGCACGAATCATAAAACATTCGACCGTTTTGTTCATTCTAGATCTCGGCTCAACGCCTACATGGGCTTAGCTAGCACGGCCTACCTGTCCCTGTCCAGTGACGATCCCATACGCAAGGCATTTGATTTGAGTCGTTTGTTGGAAACGTTAGCAGACACGGAAAAGGAATACAAGGTAAGAACGTGTCTTCGCGTATTCTTAGATCATATTGGGTTTTTTTTATTTGGGGGGGTTGGGGGGGGGGGGGGTTACATGTAAACAAAGTTCATTGTATCTAACAGAGAGGAAGTTAGAAAATACGACGCTTTATTAAGCCTTCGACGGTCGATCAAACATAATGCACATTGCGGTTCTATAAATCACTATGAGTAACCATGAGTAATCAAGAGTAACCACTCAAGACACAATTAAGAATGAATGTACGCGTTTGTGTATGGGTGTGCGTGTGTTTTCTTTGTGTCCGCGTTTGTGTATGGGTGTGCGTGTGTTTTCTTTGTGTCCGCGTTTGTGTATGAGTATGCGTTTGTTTTCTTTGTGTTATGCCATTTTGTATGGGTGTGCGTGTGTTTTCTTTGTGTACGCGCTTGTGTATGGGTGTGCGTGTGTGCGTGTTTTCTGTGTGTATGCGCGTGTGTGTGTGTGTGTGTGTGTGTGTGTGTGTGTGTGTGTGTAAAAGAAAGCCATTATCACAATCTGAATCTCGTTAAGATTCGACTTATTTCATAATTTTACTGGAATAGAATAGAATAGACGTTCACCGACACCCCAACATGAAACATATATCGGCTATTGAGTTTCAAACTAATCTTACTGTTTCGTTCACAAATATATATTAAATGTTCCTGTTATATCTCCTCCATATTGACCATACTGATTCAACTGTTTATTAATATTGAGCTATACAAATACATGTACATAAGAAACAAAGCACAAACAAACAACACATAAACATACATATAATCGGAAAATGCATTAACAATATATATAATATGCTATTTTCTTAATTTATCTGCCTTGTAGAGACTTTTCCAAAGTTACATCATTGTTTTTTATTTTCTATATTGTACAGCTGCACCAATTTAAAAGATGAAGGCTTTTTCCAATAATAGGGTTCTATATATTGTTTTCTTAAATTAAAATATAAAGGGCATTTTAAAATATAATGAAATTCATCTTCTACAGCATTTAAACAATATAAGCATAATCTGTTCTGTCTTTCAACGTGATAGTATCTGCCAGTTTCAATTGCTAACATGTGAGAAGATAGTCTAAATTTTGATAAATACTTTCTATACACTATTGGAATTGACTTACGTAAATAAAACTTGAGGTTACAAGTATCTGTGAAATATTTGTATAAAGTACACTTTGGTGAAATATTAATTTCACTCCTGATATGTTGCGAGGCCTGATCTAAGATTCTTTGCTTGATTACAGGTAAATACAATGAATGTAATTCTTGTTTAAGCCAAAATTCACCAAAACCTAAATCAATCATTTCCTTTTGAACATGATAAGCCCAATTTTTCTCATTATAATGTTCTACCCTGTTATATAAAAACTCATAACAATTTTGTATTATACAATTTGGCGTGACTAATAATTTACACCAATATTTGAGCATGTTATATATTTGAACACACCTCAATGGACGTCGGCCATGTTCTGTATATACCATTAGATTACAAGTAGATTTCTTAATTTCTAATAATTTCTTACAAAATCTAGATGAATACATTCAATATTTTCACCTGTATGTGAACCCTATACTTCCGATGCATAACATAAAATACTACCAATATAACAATCAAACAATGATATCAATGTTTCTGGATTAAGATAGAAAGCTTTATTACTACGGTTTAATGCATACATTGCTTTTCTGCCTTGCTCAGATAATAATTTTTCTGTAAAACTGAATTTGTTGTTATAATACAGTAAAATTCCTAAATATGTAAACTTGTCAACTATTTCTATACTATTACCATCATAAATCCATTTTTATTTTTATTTTTATTTACCAGCATTTCTAAAAAACCATTATTTTAGTTTTTGAACTATTAACATTTAAATCCCATTTCGTACAATAGTCTAATAAAGTGTCTAGTCTAGCTGAATTACAAGGTCATGTCCTGAAACAATTACAGGTCGTCTGCATACATTAATAAAAACAGGCTGAGTGACTGAAACAATTACAAGGTCGTCTGCATACATTAATAAAAATAGGCTGAGTGACTGAAACAATTACAAGGTCGTCTGCATACATTAATAAAAATAGGCTGAGTGACTGACACTCATATGGTACACAATTACCATGAATAAAACTCATTTCAAAGTCATTAATATAAAGAGAAAATAAAATCGGTGACAAAACTTCGCCTTGCATCAAACCTAACTGATTGACAAAGTAGTCTGACTGGAAACGATTTAGTGTGACACAGGCTTTCACATTCTGATACATAGAATGCATAACTGACAACACTTTTCCACGTACACCATCTTGTGCTGTTTAAACCATAACTTAGATCGATTGACTGTATCAAAGGCTCTTTTTAAATCTATAAATGCACAATAGAGACGCTTCTTTGATGACAAAGACTTACTAATAATTGAATGCAGTGCAAAAATAGCATCAACAATGCCAAGTTATAGACCATGACAGAAGTGTCTGGTTAATAATGGATGTAAACAATTTTCCAAAACAACTAAACTAATTCCTCTATAATTATTAGTGTCCAAAATGTCACCTTTCTTAACAATTGGCACAATTACAGCAGTAGACCAACTCCCTGGAAAATAACCACTTGTTAACACACAATTAAATATCTTAAATAATATTTACATTCAATGAAATACTCATTAATGATACCATCACTACCGTTGGCTTTATTTCTTTTTAAGTTGTGTATGGTCATTTCTATTTCTTGAATAGTGATATTTTTCTCAAGCTCCTCAATCATTTTTATGAAAAGAAAATATATCATCTTTACATTTTGCATCATCTGATGCCAACAATCTGAAATGTTCCATAAATGTTTTCAACTGATAATTTCCAGTTCGTTTTCTTCCTTTTGAAAACCTAGAATAAAATTGTTTGGGATTAGATTTTTTAAAGGTCGAGCATGTCACCTTCTGTACGTAAATAATTTCGTTTCCTTTTTTGTTCTAACTTCTTATACTTTCGTTTTTTGTAATTTAAAAGCTGGTGATTTTCTAAAGACTTGTTTCTATTAAAAACTCTAAAGGCATATAAATAATCCAAATAGTATTCCTTTAATTCATTATCAAACCATGGCTTGTCATCACTTCTTCGTAGAGGGCAAACACACAAAGCTAACCTATAACAAGCCACAGCTTGGCACACACTTACCGATTAACTGTCGCGTGTTACCCTGAACACACCTACGGATTAACTGGCGAGTGCTGACACCAGCCTAATCGGGGCAAAACTGAGATTAGACGCAACTGTCACGTGTTTACCATGAACACACCTACCCATTATCGCCAAGCATAAGTGGGGTTTTTTAAATTATTTTATAATAAACCATTTTGGAATAAATCATTCATATTAGTTTTCTTTCCGTGACGCGTCATTCTAGATTACAATGTTATATAATGTGTGGTATATTCGTTACCTGTGAGCATTTAAAAACGTGATAAAAACTTTCAACGTAGTATCACGGTACGGTAGGGGTGTCCTAAATCATCATTTCACTTTTTATGATATGTGGTTAATTTTTACATACAAACACAGTACCAAAGTAATGTTTCATAAAATATTTCGAATTATGCTTAAAATTTCGTTTTGTTTAATGCCACTAGAGTGCATTGATTAATTAAACATCAGCTACTGAGACATTTTCTCATTCTCACCTGTAGTCTTCAGAGCAAGCCCGCTACATTGTTCCTACAGCAGCTAAGGTCTTTTATAGATATGATAGCACACTCGACAGTGTTTTAGAACGGGAAACAACCCAATGGGTCCACTGAAGAGGGTCAATCCTATAACCCAAGTACCCCGAATGAGAGTTCTACCCACTGAGCTAACTCTCGCCCCTGTGCCTTTTAAGATGTGATTTCTAAAAATAAAATATTTAATATTCTTTGTGGTAAAAAAAAAAAAACGGTTTAAGAGGTCCTAACTCTTGTCTGCCCACCACATCTAACCTCTCCAGGGTGATGATGGCGTACCCATATAAATTATGCATTACTACCACACATTTGACGAGAATACACCATCCAAGCCGTGTACAGACCGAGCTAGCTACCGCTACAGGTGTTACATCCAACCTTTTACACATTGAAACGATTAACTGGAAAACCGCGCGCTTTCACCTCCGTAAATATCTTGATATGAAACAGACTGATTGTCTAACATTTTGCTTCATAGGCAGGATCCACGAGGTGCCTCGCAAATGAATGTGTCTGACAGGAGAACATTTTCTTGAAGAATGTTATTCCTTTTGTAATGATTGTCTGGCAGTGTTGTATTATGTTTACCTGGCATCATCGGTGCAGGAATTTATGTAGTGCTTATGTTTCGCTGTAGTAGTTTTGTCTTCACATAAAGAATGTATAGCAATAGACTTTAGTGTGTCAGACCTGAACAAATACATGAAATGGTATTCACACTGTGTCTGTCCAACCGGTTAATGACGATGATCTTTCTAAAAAAAATGCATAACGGGAAAATGCAGAAAATTTCCTCTGAAGACTACAAGTCAAAATTATCAAATGTTTGACATCCATTGGCTTGTTATTAATTAATCAATATGTTCTAACGGCGTCGTTAAAGAAAATAAACATTAAGATCCTGGTATCATTTCGCAGTATTTTGCATTATAAGGTGAATGTTCATTAATTTTATTTAGTTTTCCATTCATACATACTCCCGTATGATATGACGAATCTCAGATTCGGCTCCGTGTTGTGAGCACTGGCATGCGATGTATGAACTGTGTTTAAGTAAATACAGTAATATGACAATAACAAGTGTATAATTAAAGTTATGATAGAACCGGTGATCGTAATAAAACCGGTAATTGTGATAAAACCGATGACGTTCATGATAAAACAGGTGATCACATGTTAAGAGAACCCTCATAATGTGGGGTCCTAAGATGAAGCGTAATGAATTTCTATAAATGCATAAACCAGGTACTGACAGTGACGCCTCCTCAGTTTAAACAAGCTCTTAAATAAAGACCACATACTCATGCATTGTTATGACGATGCATGAGACAGAGACTGCTAACCACCTGATGCATAGAGAGTGATGATGTAGTCATGTCGCAAGAAACAATTCAGAACATCTTGACGAATGTGCTGTCCACAATGAAGGTTTCACAAAGTGTGCTGGTCCATCAAGACAATACATCTGTTCATACATTGGTGGTCATCTTGCTTGGCTGCACGGCATGACTGTGGCTTCCAACTTCTATATCATCCAATGTATTTCCCGGATCTAGCATCGTTTGACTACCATTTATTCCTAACCTGAAAAAGAAGGTAAGTGACAGGCGTTACCCAATTGATAAGGATGTCATTTCCGCTGTTTGGTGTTTGTACCTGCAGGAAGAATCCCTTTCTGTGACATAAATCCCTTTTTGTGAGATAAATCCAAGAACTGCAACACTGCTGTAAGAAGTGTGTGGATCTCCAGTAGGACAACTTTGAAATGTATCAGGTAGGCATACACATAGGGCAAGTGTGTCCTTTAGGCTGAAAACATTTCGATCACACCTCGTAGATTATACTCGGTGGGAACATTGTCAGTGTACACTGACTGTGCGCAACATTTTAGAGGAGTGTGATCATCTGAAGCCGATGAGAAGTGATATATTTGGCAACAGAAATGTTTTGGAATCTTTTAAATTCAACCCAGAATTAATTTTAAAGTTTTTTAAAACATTTTGATTTCTATACAAAGTTTTAAAAATATACTTACCTTGATTTATGTACTGTATTATACTTTTCCCCACAGCTTCTAACACTGTGGTTTTACATACTTATATAAATAGTGTTTTCATATACTTACAATTTGTGACTCTGTCCCGAGTCAAGCCCCTGGCTATCCAGAGACTGGACTCGAGATAGACATGCTCGAAATCTTCGTGGTATATGAGCATGTTAAAATTAGCCAGCCAGCCATTTGTGACACTCAATAGCCGATGTGTAGTTTCGTGCTGGGGTGTCGTCAAACATCCATTCATTAATTCATTAAGTTCTGTAAGGATCTGTAAGTGGCTAAGTCTGCCTCTTATTTACAGAGTGAGTACAAGTCTCTGAGTGAAACGTGTAAGACGTACGCCGTGGATCTGTAAGTGGCTGAGTTTGCCTCTTGTTTACAGAGTGGGTACAAGTCTCTGAGTGAAACGTGTAAGACATACGCCGTGGATCTGTAAGTGGCTGAGTTTGCCTCTTGTTTACAGAGTGAGTACAAGTCTGTGAGTGAAACGTGTAAGACGTACGCCGTGGATCTGTAAGTGACTAAGTTTGTCTCTTATTTACAGAGCGAGTACAAGTCTGTGAGTGAAACGTGTAAGACGTACGCCGTGGATCTGTAAGTGGCTAAGTTTGTCTCTTATTTACAGAGCGAGTACAAGTCTGTGAGTGAAACGTGTAAGACGTACGCCGTGGATCTGTAAGTGACTAAGTTTGTCTCTTATTACAGAGCGAGTACAAGTCTGTGAGTGAAACGTGTAAGACGTACGCCGTGGATCTGTAAGTGGCTAAGTTTGTCTCTTATTTACAGAGCGAGTACAAGTCTGTGAGTGAAACGTGTAAGACGTACGCCGTGGATCTGTAAGTGGCTAAGTTTGCCTCTTATTTACAGAGTGAGTACAAGTCTCTGAGTGAAACGTGTAAGACGTACGCCGTGGATCTGCTGGACCTGTGCAGGTCTCACGAGGAGGTGGTGGCTCTCCTGCACGGCGGGTTCAACACGCGCGACCTGTCGAGGATCAAGAAGGCGATCCGCTATGAGCAGAAAAAGGTTAGTCGACCAACTCGTCCTTAACGACCTGTAGCTAAGAGAATCAGCACGCATCTACTTACACATATAAAGCTTAATGCAACGGTTAACCAAGTCCATTAATTAAGTAAGAACGTGAATGCTGTAAAAAGTAAAAGAAATACTTTTGTTGGAATGAATAAAATTCGCTAACTATCCAACAGAAAATGTGTCCTTAGTTTTTACAGTGGTGTTTTTTTTATAAAGCATAGTGGTATTGTAGTACGTTTATAGATATAATTTTTCATTTCTGGTGTTCTTTTGTCTGTTGTTGATGCTATTTTTTCAGGGTTTTTTTTTTGTTTCTTTATGGGGTGGGTCTCCGTTTTGTTTATTTCTTTTGCAGTTCGTTGCACATGCCAGCACCCAGGAACATCTGATGAGTATGTGGTACGCCGGTGCCCCATGGTTTCAGCACCAGTCATTCATGGCCAAACTGTTTCTGGCTCCTTTGGGAATCATGTTTATACCCGTTACTGCCATCATCTATGTCTTTTTGCCGTATACAAAGGTAGATACTTTTTTAAAGTCCATTAACCCCAGAGACAATTTTAGTTTGTGTCAGTGTTGGGGCCCTTATATCATTACCTAACAATCATGTTATAGGACACACACACACACACACACACACACACACACACGCGCAGATATATATATAAACAAATTTTCTTTGCGTCTATACATTTTACGGCAATCTGATTGGTCCAGAGGTACACGATAAACTGATTTGTCACAAGTGATTGAATAACTAAAAGAAACAACACTAATCCAAATAAATTATAGTACATTTATTTAAAGCACACAAATAACAATCACATTCATTCTCCACTCCTACTTACTAACCCTAATTATATCCCTATCACATACCACTAATCACCAGCACTCCCTCAACACTCACACTTCTCATATATAATAAACATACATTATCACCACTTTACACATAATTTCATATAAAAATATCACGTATCACAACACACAAAATAATATACTAAAACCACACAGTTCAATATAAAATGTTTCAGTTCATACCACAATCCTTATGATTCACTTCCTCGTGATCAACTTTTATATACATATTTTGTTCTAACTAAATTATGTACTAACATTAGTTAGCACCCTCCATTTCAAATCAGCTCTAAATACTACAGCCATATTTACACAATATGTTTCTGCTGCACAATAACAATACACTTGTTATTCACCGAGATGCTGCACGATAACAATACACTTGTTATTCACCACCACAACATCATGGCTAATAAGTAGCCCACATGTGGAACTTCAATTTCCACTTCAGCTGTACCCAACTTCCATGAATTAACATCAACGTCAGTTTCCTCGTCCCTTCTTCACATAATTCCGCAGCCCAATCACCTGGTCAAACTCTAACATTGCCCCTCGCTGCTCATCCCGTTGTTGGTCTCAACAGATACCACACAAGCTGCTGTAAACAATATACACTCCATTACTATCATGCAAAACCTCAATATTAAATACCCTTTATACATCAATCATTTTCATCATTTCACACATGTCCACATTATACAGGTTTCACAACGTATACGTTAATAACACGTACAACTTACTTCATGTGCATAATTCAATTCACATTATACATTTAATAAACACATAAATACATATAGCAAACAATTTCATTACTTTACACAATGTCCGCATTTCACAAGTTACACTGAGCATTTGCTAAATATATACATTTAATATAGCAAACTAAATACAGACCAAAATAACATTCAAATGTCACACCTCTGTAACACAATACATGTGTAAAATATTTAATTTACTTACGGTTAAACAATAACCCGAACTTCCACAAAGTCTCTTACACTTCTACCAAGTCTTTCCCAAACTGAATGTTCAATGATTCTCTCTCAGCGATTAATGACAAATCATCCACTCAATAGCCCAGTTCCACACTATATTCACCCAGTCAGCTTATCACTCATCTATCACTCACCCATACCACAAGCTACAATAATACAAATTGCTACCTTGCTAATTAAAGACAGCTTCACGTGTGAGATACAAGCTATGACTCATACTTCATGCTTCTCTCATTCGTATAAATTAAAATACCGTATAAATGATAAAAAATGTTATAAAATATATAACCACATATTCTCTTTCATACAATTAAAATCAGATTACCCTTGACTTGTGACACTGATAAACTAATGCTATAGCAGAGTAGACATGTAGACCTATAGGCATTGATTTAAAAAAAAAAAAAACCCACACACAACCAAAAACCCAACAACAACAACAACCCTCTTCGCTAATCATGACATGAGACTCGGTCGGTTGCCAAAGAAATTATGTAGGAAACTTCACGCCTGTAACTCACTTGTAAGCGATGTTCTACAGCTGTTGGCGAAAATTGCACCGACAGCATAAATGTTAGACACGTTCCCTTCATTCACTTTCATAAAATATAAACTAAACACAAATAGGACAATTCCTTCCAATATAACGAAATGATCCGTAAAAATGCACAGCAGCTAGATGCAATGGCGTCGCTTATCAAAATTACGCCATTTACCAAATGACGTCATTTACAAAAAAAACATCCCCTGATTCAAATAATGAATGAACGTTTGCATCATACGCGACATAAGTATCAGTGAAGATTACACAAACAATACTACAGGCGTATTTAAAGCTAAAGAAAATAAAGAAAATAAATTCAGTTATGTATTGTTAAAGTATGCATATAAATTTAATTATAAGATTTGACCTCAATTATTTTTTGGTTCGTGCAAGTATGAACCAAAAACTTGACGTGCACACTTTTGTGCACACTACGCGGAGTCATACAGTGTGCACATCGTTTTTTCGGATCATACTTGCATAAACCAAAATATAATTGCAGTCAATTCTTAAATATAATATAATATATATATATACTCTTCAAAAAAAGAAATATAGGGTATATAACTCCGATTTTATGTTTCCTACCGGTATATATATATTGCATATACGGTTACATATAAAACGCAGCTACTATAAAGTTCCAAAATGTATATTCGCAAAAACGCAGCCACGTGCAAACCATGTCACCACTATGCGTTGTCTGCATAACATATATAAAAGTGCAGGGTGTTCGCTTGCCTGTGTATCTGTCACCAGGGGATCCAGTACAGAGAAACAATGCCATACCCGTAGGGCTGAATGAAATGGATCAACACGCGACCTCCCTAGATCCGGTCGACCACGGGTCACTAGCCCCGGGCAGGACCGCTACATCCGGGTACGCCACCTTCGGGAACGATTGTCCAAATATCTCTCCTAACTGTATATCTATTAGATCTCTCTGTAACAGGCAGTTATACCCCGCTGGCTCGTCTAGGTATGATCAGAGATAAGATCTTATATAAAGTATATATTATTATAGCACGTTTAGTTCAACTAGGGCTACAAAAACACAACAAAAACACAATACACTTTGGAATCTGTATTAACTACGCTGACAATGTACTGCCGCAGTAGTTAATGGCAGCAGCAACAACAAATAACCCGGTATTGACTCCAGATGACCTTGACCTTGGTGGTGTGTCCTATCACTTACACAATGGACCCTGCAACATTTGGTAATTATCGGACTCACCATTCAACTGATCACTTAATGTGGTTTTGCGTTTCTTCTTTGAGAGTATATAATCTCTAGGTGTGTGTAGTTCCTACACAACTGAATGAAACACGATTGTCCAAATATCTTAACACCGTGACTCTCTGTAACAACCCCTCGTCTACACGTGATCTTATATTGAGCAAGTTCACGCTTTTGGAATCATTAACCTACGCTGACAATTGTACTGCTTAATTAATAAAGGGATGATCACAACTCTCTCTATTCCTAACTGGTTAATTCACCGTGATTAATTAATTGAAAACGCTTCCCTTACTACTCGTTCAATAACGTGTGTTCATAATTGTGAGAAAACGCTTCCAGGAGAACTTAATTAATAAAGGAATTACAACTCTATTCCTAACTGGTTAATTTTTAATTAACCCTTAACTACTCATTCAGTAACCTTGTAACACAGAATTAATACTGGTGCCTATCACAATAAAGACAATAACCTACAGTTTACCTAGGTCCTCTAGGATGACTGGTTAAGCTTTTTATAATTATTTAGGACAGTGAGCCTACAGATTACTGCGTCAGATAAATAATATTGGTATAATACAGTATTAAAATATTTAAAGTCACATCAATCACATCAAGGTTATACACAGAGCAGAAAATATATAATTACCAGTCCGGACGGACTAACGTTCCCCCTGGACGCCTTCCAATATGTTTCTCCCCGATATGTCTAAACCCTAGCTATTTATCATAAACCGAATATCGCCGGGGGGGGGGGGGGGGGGGGGGGGGGGGTACATCGCGGCACCTCACGTATCATCTAAATTTTCTACAGCCACCACGCCGGCATATTTTTCTTAGATCGCCCAGACTGGCTGTCGCCATTCCGCGAGCAATCCCCTGGTCATAAACAGCACTACCGGAGTTATTACGTAACTACTGGCCACATGGACTCCACATCTTCGCTGGGTGTGTATTAGAAAAGCTCGACGACCGTCGCGCAAAGGTATCACGTAACAAGTTGCCCATCTGGGCTTAAGTGTAAATTGGAACTGCACACGGCCCTCTAAAACAATTAATATCGCCACAGGCGAAAACAAATTAAGAGCATGTACCGTCACAATGTGTGTATGTATATCTATGTATATCTATGTGTGTGTATGTATATATATATATATATATATATATATGTGTATGTGTGTGTGTGTGTGTGTGTGTGTGTGTGTGTGTGTGTGTGTGTGTGTGTGTGTGTGTGTGTGTGTGTGTGTGTGTATCAAACATCGTATAAAACACTACCACCAACAGTAGTTGAATTAAAAATAAGATGACGTCACGTCATCCTGACGTCGTTGAGACAAACAGATCAATCAATTATAAGAAAGAAAGAAATGTTTTATTTAACGAAGCACTCAACACATTTTATTTACGGTTATATGGCGTCAGACATATGGTTAAAGACCACACAGATTTTGAGAGGAATCCCGCTGTCGCCACTTCATGGGCTATTCTTTCCAATTAGCAGCAAGGGATCTTTTATTTGCGCTTCCTACAGGCAGGATTGCACAAACCATGGCCTTTGTTGAACCAGTTATGGATCACTGGTCGGAGCAAGTGGTTTTCACCTACCCATTGAGCCTTGCGGAGCACTCACTCAGGGTTTGGAGTCGGTATCTGGATTAAAAATCCCATGTCTCGACTGGGATCCGAACCCAGTACCTACCAACCTGTTGACCGATGGCCTAACCACGACGCCACCGAGGCCGGTCAAACAATTATAAAGTCTCGTTTCTACTAATATCATTATGTTCAGAATCTGTATTAGATACAAAAGTAGTCTAAAATTAGCAGGTTCATGCATAGAAACATTGTCGTGAGAACAGATATTAGACCACAAACTGAACATATTGAAATTTTAAAGTACAAAGTCCCATTTCAAGGATAAAAAGATAATAATAATTGTGCATAAATGCATTTCTTAGCAATTTTGTTAAATCACTATAAAGACAAGATTATTAAATTATCTAACATTGTATATAAAACATTGTTTCCATGTACACAAATACAAAGTAATCCCACTGTACTACATTGTATATTTATAATGTTACTAAGTGATTAAGATATGTTTGCATTAAATAAAACGTTGTCATTAAGTCCATGTGATGTTTAGTTTGTAATTCGTGTATCCAAAATGTTTCCCTTACTATAGGCGGTGGTGTTCATTATTGCTAAATAACTGTTCAACTGGAGTAAAAGAAAACTTTGATATGGAATGACAATTCGTATTAAAGTGGGTATTAACTAATGTAGATTTACTGGAATATAAATTGATGTCGCCACGATGTCAATTAATTCGTAAAATATGTCCTATATATTGCATACCGCATTTTTTGCAAGTGATAAGATGAATAATATATTATATAATATTAGTTAGGAGATAACAGCGAAGAAACAAAGATAGAAGGCAAGAGTGATTACATTTATAGATTGAATTTCGAGAATGAAAATAGTATACTTTGTATTATTATTTCTTGTCTATGAGGATAATAATAATTGATATAATTTGACAAGAGAAAGGAAAAAAGAAAGAACATGATACATATACAGAACTTCACATGTGTTGTTTTCGCTTCCTATTTATTGCACGAGTTTATTTTGCGCAAGAATATATATGTTCATTTGCAAAATAAAATAGTGCAATAAATAGGAAGCGAAAACAACGTGTGTGAAGTTCTGCATTTATTACATACCTTCGTTTATGTTTTACAAAAAAAAATTTTTTTAATCTAACGTCATAACAAGACTTTGTTAAATCTATGATCAAAACTCCTTTCATGGATTTATTAACGTTAAGAATCATACTCTGCGGTAGCTTTGCGTAATGTTTCAAATACGATGTGGCGTAATTTGTAAATCATATATGACGTTAGTAAATAAAACAGCTCTAACTGCAGTAAAAATAAAAAGGGAATTCCCCATTTAAAAGTTCCGGTCCAGGGGCCTAATTCACAAAGGTTTCTTAGGCTGCACTGCAAGATCGCAAAGTTGCGAGTTTAGTGAATTAGGCCCCAGATCGCACGTATGTGCGATACAAAATAAATTTATCACACGGTTTTAAAATGTCTTTATCACTATAGTAAGATTGAAAAGGTATGTAATAAATACAGATATACACATGTTTATATGTATACATATAATATACTCTTTTTTTTAAATTCGGTAATCAGTTAATTGATTAATGATTTATGATCCAAGCAAGGTATACAATAGGTGGATGGGCAAAAGAAGTTAGTAAACTGGAGGGTTTTCAAACAGAGAATGGTACATCGACCACTTGGTATGGAGTTTAATAAGACTGTTTCTGCTAAAATAAAAAATATGTCTATAATATATCCATGTTTAGTTTCGTTTTTAAAATGTGTAATGTTTAACTGATTTGTTTTGCACTTTAGATTTATATATAAGATGTTTGGCTAAAGTAACAAACGATCAAAAATTGTGTCTGTTTTAGTATGTTCTTTAAAATCAAACACAAGTTCCAGCGATAGTTTTACATTAGATATGTTTTTACAATATTTCAATAACCAATTTTAAAAGGCATTCCAGAACGTCTGAATAATGGCACATTCCCAAAATAGATGTTATGTTGATTCTCTATTTTCATGACAAAACAATACAGTTCTCACTATCAATAACTTTTAACGTGTACGCGAAGGTATTGGTATTGGTATTCTGTGCAATATTCTATATTGAATCCATGTTAATTTTATTTCTTGAATAGGAACAAAGGGCATTACATATATACCAAACCATTTAGACTTGAAGTAAAAAAAAAATATTGACACTTCATCATGGCATAAATAAGGCACATCTGAATATGATAGTGTATAATAATAAAGTTTATAACCATTCATAACAGAGCAGAGTTTTCTTTGAACCAGAGAGTCTTCTAAAGGAATCTTTGTTTCTTTCTTATTAATGTTTAATTTTTAAAAACAATTAAAGGAGCACACGTATAGTAATTATATGTAAATAAATTCAGATATCAATCAAGACGATATTTAATTTGTGTTTTATAAAATGACATTTTATAAATCCATGAGGAATATATACATATTAAAATTTAATTTTGCTCAGTGATAAACATATAATAATTATATATAGAACAGGTGTAATGTGTAAACCTGTTTATAATTATACCTGTATTAAGCAATAATTAGTTTAGTATCCTGTTTGTCTGCGCCATGCTTGTACAAATATTACATGTTTTGCAGTGTAAAGAAAACCTGTTTTGAAATATTTGAACTTAGACACTGTATTAAAGATAATGGAAGGTTCGTGTTACCTGTTTCCTAGTAGAACTTGGTGCAGAACCGTTATTTTATAAAATAGTATAACACATGGGCATATAAAGCGTTCTTTACCATACTAGTAGCTGTACTAGTAATCGGGAGAAATTGTTTGATGTGTCGTGTTGTTCATAAATATCACCTATTCCTTGTAGATTATCACCGTTTCCTTGTAGATTGGCGAGGTGCTGAAGAGTCCGTTCATCAAGTTCATGAACTATATCTGCTCGTACACCGCGTTCCTCGTACTTCTGTTCGTAGCAACGATTCTTACGTCGGGGGACAAAACCGTCAACATGTTCTCTGGCACAGAAGGCGTCGTCAACAGCCTCATCATGTTCTTTGTGGTGGGTAGGCACGGTACAAACGCAGCATACACAGAAACATAATCATACACAATCTCTCTCTCTCTCTCTCTCTCTCTCTCTCTCTCTCTCTCTCTCTCTCTCTCTCTCTCTCTCTCTCTCTCTCTCTCTCTGTGTGTGTGTGTGTGTGTGTGGTGCGTGTGTGTATGTGTCTTTGTGTGTGTGTGTGTTTGACTATCTATTTCTCTCTGACTATATGTCTCTCTCTCTCTCACACACACACACACACACACACACACGACACCGCTATCTCTCTGTCTCTGTCTCTGTCTCTCTCTCTCTCTCTCTCTCTCTCTCTCTCTCTCTCTCTCTCTCTCTCTCTCTCTCTCTCTCTCTCTCTCTCTCTCTCTCTCTCACACACACACACACACACGCGCGCGCGCTATTTGTTTTTATTATTTAGTAACATTGTGTCTGTGGTATGCTGTCACTTGGAAATCAGTTTCTAAGATGTTTTTCATGCCACTTACCAACTGACTATATATTCAAAATGTAGTAATCAGTTATTCCTTGCGATATCACATTGAGGATAAATGGTGCTGTGCAACCTTAAAGTTGAGCTGCGTGTATTTCAACTAGTCCAACATCAGCTGTATTACTGTAATCTAGGTTTAACACACCCTATGAATTCCAACCTTAAAGTTGAGCTGCGTGTATTTCAATTAGTCCAACATCAGATGTATTACTGTAATCTAGGTTTAACACACCCTATGAATTCCAACCTTAAAGTTGAGCTGCGTGTATTTCAATTAGTCCAACATCAGCTGTATTACTGTAATCTAGGTTTAACACACCCTATGAATTCCAACCTTAAAGTTGAGCTGCGTGTATTTCAATTAGTCCAACATCAGCTGTATTACTGTATTCTAGGTTTAACACACCCTATGAATTCCAACCTTAAAATCGAGCTGCGTGTATTTCAATTAGTCCAACATCAGCTGTATTACTGTATTCTAGGTTTAACACACCTTGTGAATTCCAACCTTAAAGTGGAGCTGCGTGTATTTCAATTAGTCCAACTGTTACGTGCGATAATTGACAAACGCTAACACACACACGTGCGATAATGGAGAAACGCTTCCAGGGGAACTTAATTAATAAAGGAATTACAACACTATTCCTAACTGGTTAATTTTTAATTAACCCTAACTACTCATTCAATAACCTTGTAATACAGAATTAATACTGGTACCTATCACAATAAAGACAATAACCTACAGTTTACCTAGGTCCTCTAGGATGACTGGCTAAGCTTTATATATATATATATATATATATATATATATCAGAACGGTGAGCCTACAGAATACTGCGTCAGATGACCGGCAGCACCGTCTAAATAATATTGGTATAATACAGTATTAAAATATTTAAAGTCACATCAATCACATCAAGGTTATACACAGAGCAGAAAATATATATTTACCAAAGTCCCGTCTGAACTAATATAGATCGTTCAGTGGACGGACAGCAGTTCCCCTGGATACTTCCAAAAATGTTTCTCCCCGATATATCTAAAATCCTAGCTATTTATTCAAAACTCTCAGAGACAGCGAATATCGCCTGGGGGGTACAAGGCGGTACCTCACGTACCATGTGGATTTTCCACAGCCACAATGCCGGCATATTTTTCTCTGATCGTCAGACTGGCTGTCGCCATACCGCGAGCAATCCCCTGGCCATAACCAGCAGTACCGGAGATAATTACGTAACTACTAGCCACATGGCTCCGCAACTGGGCTGGGTGTGTATTAGAAGTACAGCTCGATGACCGTCGCGCAAAGGTATCACGTAACAAGTTGCCCATCTGGGCTTAAGTGCAATTTGGAACTGCACACGACCTTCTAAAACAATTAATATCGCCACAGACGAAAAGAAATTAAGAGCATGTACCGTCACACACCCCACCTCAAAAAGGATATTTCCTCTACTCTAGGAATAGGGAAATATACTACATTAAAACAAAAAGGTGCGTTAACCGACGCATACGGGCATTTATAACACATGTAATAATAAGGTGACTACCAGTAATCACACTGAGTCTCTGAGTCCCTGGTATACAAATAAAATATATAAAAACAAAACAGAATTCAAGAATGTCAACACATTATCATAACGTTCAACTTCGGGACAGGGCATCAGCGATTACCCTTGATATGTTCAATGATAATTGGGCATTCTTGCAGAAGAAGACTCCACCTCAAAACTCTCTGGTTGGTGGCTTTCATTCTGTGAATGAAGGTAAGCGGATTATGATCAGTAAAGACCACCACTTGGTGCACTGCCGATTTCACGTAGATCTGAAAAGCTTGAGAGCTTGTACCATGGCCAAAGCTTCCTTCTCTATAGTGGAATAGTTCACCTGGTGTTTCTCAAACTTTTTCGAGAAGAAACTTACAGGATGGTCCAGTCCATTTTCGTCTTCCTGGAACAGCACAGCTCCAGCTCCCACGTCACTGGCATCCACAGCTAGCTTGAACGGCATTCGGTAGTCTGGTGCTGCCATCACGGGAGACGAGGAGAGCATCTGCTTGAGACGGTTGAATGACTTCTCGCATTCACCTGACCACTGGAACTTCGTTTCTTTCTTTTTCAGTGGCGCACGTTTTCCAGGTTTTCTCCGATAGGCATGCTGTCGAAATGGTGTAGCGTTGGGTTCCAAGCGCACATCCTGGCTTAAGGTATTGGTAACCGTTGGAAGGTCCTGACAAATGGAAACATTGTCTTGTATCAGCGTAGTCAACTTTCCTTGCTGGGGGTTCAAGTCTGCTAGAATCTGGCTGTTGGTTAGTTTTCTCTTTGCAGTCTTGATGTCATCACAGGAAATTGAGTGACTCTCAATTTGGACGGGTAGCACTGGAACTATCGGCAGTCTGTCAAAATAACCTTTTAGCAAATTGATGTGACAATACCTACTTTTCCTAACCCTATCAGGAGTGTTTATCACATACCCTGTCTCATTAACCCGTTTGCGCACAACATAGGGCCCAAATACCTGTTCTGCACAGAACCCCGTTTAATGGGAAGGTACAGCAGCACCTTATCCCCTGGTTTAAATTCCCGACTCCTAGTCCTCCTATCAAACACTGATTTTATTTTGCTCTGAGCATGACTCAGTTGCTTCCTAGCCTTCTTATCTCTAACTCTCTTATTCATTAATACTCTCTCAGTTAACAATGTAGTGCGAGCTGCCAACAGATTTGGATCAGCCCCCTGCTCTAGGATTAACTCTTGTCTATTACAAGTTAAGTCCCCTCTATCAAACACAACTGGTTCAATTCCCCTCTGCGGGAGATCAACAGGTTCCACCACATTTAATTTGTCAGTTGACTTATTTACCATTTTACTGATAACCTCGTCCACTCCAAGTTCATGGCTCACACGCGTATCAGACAAATCACAAATATCCTCTGCGTCTTGTGTTACCTTTCTGGCCATAGCCCTAGTCTTTACACACGCAGGATATCTAATCTCATCAACCTCTCTCTTCTATTGGTAAAGGGCTGTCTTCAATTAACAATTGGTCACATTTCGGCTGACAACACTGACTAGTCAAATCATTACCCAACAAAACTCCTATGTTTTCAACAGGCAAGTCCTTCACAACACCCATAACGACTGGTCCCGTCACAAACTTCGAACACAAGAAAACCTTATGTAACCGGACAACAATTTTTTCTCCAGTAACCGAGGTTAAGGCCAAACTACGTCCTGTATCTGAATTCTTAATACCAGCTAAACACTCAGACGTGATCACCGACTGACTACAACCTGTATCTCGATAGATTGATATTGCCTTAGGACTCAATTCTTGTTTCACATCACAAACCATACCAATGGACACATACGGGTTTACTTTCTCTGCCATGGGACTAACCATTATCTCTCTCGCTAACGGAGCTGACCTCACTAAACCGACCACTTGCGCATTATCGCGTTTCCTTTTAAAACAGTCCCCGACAAGATGGTTATCCTTTTTACAGTAACTGCAATGTGGACGAAAAGTTCGTGCATTGGCTGATAATACAGGCTTATCCTTACTTTGCCCACCAGGTGCATTCCTTGCCTGACTAGCTGACCAACTAGATGACTCTCCCCGATAGTTACTTTCCCGGGAAAAACCTGGCTGAAATTTCTTCTTATCACCCTGTTGTATAGAGCTACCCTGTACTGCCTGAGCCTTGTGTATTAACACGTAGTCATCTGCCACTATGCCTGCCTCCTCTATCCTTTTGACATCACGATCCTCTAAATGAATACGTAAGCTAACTGGTAATCCATTTTTAATGTCCTGTAAGATCAACAACTCCCGTAACTCGGTATATGACTCTACCTGATGAGACACCACCCATTTATCAAACATCCCTGCCTTCTTAGCCACAAACTCACTATAAGACTGACCCTGCGTTTTTCTGAACTCGCTATACCGTAAACGATAATCCTCAGGTCGTAATTCATACGCCCTCAACACTGCCGCCTTAACTAGGTCGTACTGACTTGCTCGCTCATCACTCATTGAATTATAAGCTACACTAGCCTTCCCCTTAAACTTAGACACGGCTAACAATGGCCACTTAGACTGCGGCCAATTTAGCTGCTTAGCGGCCCTTTCAAAAAGTTGAAAGAACATATCTACCTCCTGGTCATCAAATACAGGCACTGATCTATAAGCCTCCGACATGTTAAAACCATTTCCTGCCTCTCGTCTAACTTCTTCAGTATTCAACTTTAACTCATGTTCCACTTTTAATTTTGCTAACTGGAATTCTCTATCTCTATCTTCTCTCTCTCTCTCTCTCTCTCTCTCTCTCTCTCTCTCTCTCTCTCTCTCTCTCTCTCTCTCTCTCTCTCTCTCTCTCTCTCTCTCTCTCTCTCTCTTCTCTATCTCTATCTTCTTTCTCTCTATCCCTCTTTTCTGTATCTTCTCTATCTCTATCTTCTTTCTCTCTATCCCTCTCTTCTTTCTCTCTCTCTCTCTATCCCTCTCTTCAATCTCTCTCTCTCTCTCTCTCTCTCTCTCTCTCTCTCTCTCTCTCTCTCTCTCTCTCTCTCTCTCTCTCTCTCTCTCTCTCTCTCTCTCTCTAATGTACGTTCTTCTCTTTCGTACTCAAGCTTTTTAAAAGCTAACTATTGTTCCATACTCAAGTCACTTATCTCTATCTCTGGAACAATCTCACTTTCTTCCATAACAGGCATATCACCAAAAACTTCCTGGATAATAATTGTCTTTATATGACCTAAGGTTTTAGCTGATGTTAAATCAATTTCCCGCTCACTTGCGATTTCAACTAACTCGGCCTTACGTGCTTGCTTAATCTCCACTACACTGAGTGTAGACCTATCCAGCAAATTCTTATCCATGTTTAGATATGACGCACTTATTATTAATTAATTTTCTAGTGAACAACGTTGCTACTTCTGGTTATTTGTAAAAATAATTTATAAAGCCCCCATTTACAAACAATATTATTTTTTAAATATGCGTGTCCCGTTTCAGATCCGGGACGAGCGCCCCAATTTTCTACTCCTGTCACGGGGATTCTACAACACCCGTAATTGAATGAAACACGATTGTCCAAATATCTCTCCTAACTGTATATCTATTAGATCTCTCTGTAGCAGGCAGTTATACCCGCTGTGGCTCGTCTCTAGGTTTGATCAGAGATAAGATCTTATATAAAGTATATATTATTATAGCACGTTTAGTTCACTAGAAAACACAACAAAAACACAATACACTTTGGAATCTGTATTAACCTACGCTGACAAATGTACTGCCGCAGTAGTTAATTAATAACAACAATAATAACAACCCAGAACTGATCACTTAATTAGTTAATCTCTAGGTGTCTAGTTTACACAATATGCTAATCACTTCACCGTGACACAACACCCCCACGTGCGATAATTGAGAAACGCTAACACACACACGTGCGATAATGGAGAAACGCTTCCAGGGGAACTTAATTAATAAAGGAATTACAACACTATTCCTAACTGGTTAATTTTTAATTAACCCTAACTACTCATTCAATAACCTTGTAACCCCGATATATCTAAAATCCTAGCTATTTATTCAAAACTCTCAGAGACAGCGAATATCGCCTGGGGGTACAAGGCGGTACCTCACGTATCATGTGGATTTTCCACAGCCACCATGCCGCCATATTTTTCTCTGATCGTCAGACTGGCTGTCGCCATACCGCGAGCAATCTCCTGACCATAACCAGCACTACCGGAGATATTACAGAACTACTAGCCACATGGCTCCGCACCTGGGCTGGGTGTGTATTAGAATTACAGCTCGATGACCGTCGCGCAAAGGTATCACGTAACAAGTTGCCCATCTGCAATTTGGAACTGCACACGGCCTTCTAAAACAATTAATATCGCCACAGGCGAAAAGAAATTAAGAGCATGTACCGTCACACCAACATCAGCTGTATTACTGTAATCTAGGTTTAACACACCCTATGAATTCCAACCTTAAAGTTGAGCTGCGTGTATTTCAAATAGTTCAACATCAGCTGTATTACTGTAATCTAGGTTTAACACACCCTATTAATTCCGTGAGTTGTTATTTAATTAATGTTTGTTTAATATGGATGAAACACAAATGCAAGCAGACATCATATGTGGATGGATCATCATCTAAATATTCCAAAATAAAGTTGGTTCAACTACAAAATATCTGTGCGTATTTTCCCCATAACCCTTTTGTCAAAACAGCCAAACCTATTTGTGAGTTTCTTAATTTTGTGCTATTACAACCATGAGTTACTGTACTAAGTTCTGGCATGTCACAACCTGAAAGATACTGGTTACTACAACTACCACTTCCTACACAAAAAGCACAACGCAAAACAATTATTTGTGATCTTATTTAATAGTTCAATACCAAATGTAAATCATCAGCAAAAGCAACGTGACTGCAGGTAACAATTACGTCATAATGTGAAAGTTACACGTGGAGTCAAAAACCAAATTTACACTGAAATGTCACCTAATTAAGTCGAGCAAAATGAGGTATTTCAGACTCGATAATATCTCTAATAACGTGTGTGACCCCGAGCTCGGATGCATGCATGCACACGTCTTCGCATAGATGTAGTCAGCCTTCTGATTACGTCATTTGGGATGCGTCGCCATTCCTCAACTAGGGATTGTTGCATTTGTTGTCTGTTGAGTGGGGGCTGTTGTCTCTGTCGAATCTGGCGATCAAGGTAGTCCCAAAGATGTTCTATAGGTTACATGTCTGGAGAGCGTGCAGGCCATGGCAAGACGTTAACGTTGTTCTGATAGAGGAAGTCCTGAACAATGCGAGCAACGTGAGGTCTCGTATTATCCTTCTGGAACATGATCCCCTGAGGCTGTTGCTGTAGGAATGGCATAACAACTGGTCTTAACACTTCATCTCTGTAACGTTGAGCGTTCAGATGACCACAAGTTCAGTGGTCTGATCGCCAAAGATGCCTCCCCACACCATCACACTACCACCTCCGAAAGGTTCGACTTCATTAACGCAACAACGGGCTGTATGTTCTCCTCTACGCCGATACACTCTTATTCTCCCATCCCCACAGAACAGGCAGAACCTACTCTCATCTGAAAAGGGAACCCTTCGCCAATCACGAATCAGCCAACGCCTCACATGCCTGACCCATCATAGTCTAAGCCGACGGTCTTGGTCTGTCAATGTTGTCCCACGGTAGGGTCTGTAGGCTCTGATACCAGCAGCACGTAATCTTCTTGGCACGGTGTGTGTACTCACACGGTGGCCGAATGCCGTTGCCCGACCTGTCTGTTGGTATCGAGTTATCAGGTTACCAACAGCAACTCTGGAACATCCAAACGTCGTTGCGATATGAGCGTTAGATGCCCCCATTTGTATCATGCCTATGGCTCGCTCGCGTTGTTCTACAGTAAATTGTTTCATTATTTTGGTGGTTTTCTATCAAATGCATACCCTACCAGAATCCTGGCTCATTTTAATGCCATTATTGCACGAGTGAAATTTCGTAGGTCCTGGAAAACGTGATTTCGATATTTTTTTTGCTCGGCATGAAAAGCATGCAACGTTATGTTTCAAATATACTGTAGAAAGTTGGTTACGTTTGGGTGATTATTTATGCAATTGGTTACGTTAGGATATATGGATGTTTTCAGAGACTAAATTTTGTTTTCATTTGTAAAGTTTCTTTTGGCCGTGAATATATAAAGACATATAATATTACAACTGTATCTAAGTGTTTGTGGCAGGCAGGCATGTTTTGGGCGGAATGTAAACAGCTTTGGGAGGAGGGCATCAGGGACTACTTCTCGCAGATATGGAACTATATGGACATCACTATGCTGGCCCTGTTCACAGCTTCGTACGCAATCGAGGGCGTCATAAACACGAAGTCGAAACACCTGCGGTCTGACTTCTTGCTGGTCTCCCCTTCAGGTAAGTGGAAGTAGAATATCAAGGTCCGACCGGGCGGGGGCTGGAGGTCATGTACCCTACACACACACACACACACACTTCCGACTCTGTATAAATAAAGATTTTTAAAAACGTGGCTTGTGCCACCCCGACTAGAGACTGTGGCCCCACATTTGAGATTGTGCCACCACCACCCCCACCCCATTCCCAATATTGATATCGTTCCTACCTGAAACCAAGTTTACGTGTCCCACTAGGATTTGTAAGGACGAAAGAAAATGAAATATGTATACTTCAAACTATATCAGTTATAATGTTAGTTGGAGTCTTGCACATTGATTAATTGCATATTGGCTATTGGAAGGTGCCAAAAAGTGTGGGACACATGCACACATATATTTATCATATCACTACTAAGGAATAGCATTGGGCACGCCCATTACATAAATCACATATTTTGAGACATAAGTATGCAAATATTTAGAACATAAGTATGCAAATTACATTATTATGCAAATTATATACCGAAAACGTAGAACTATTTTCACCTGTCAAAATTGTTGACAAACAAACATGGCGTCTTTTGAAGTCGGAGATAGCGTTACTATCGATAAAAAAGGAAGTGCTACAATCAAAGCAACTCTACCTTCCGGTAATTATATAGTTATGATTGACGGGTCCAGTTATCAAGCTGAATTGTCACCAGAACGTTTACAGTTAGTGCAAACAGGGGATAGGGTAGATCCACGGATATCGAAGAAGACGCCACTATCCGGCAGGCCCAAAAACAAAACTCGTAGATTTGTAGAAGTAGATGATACGATGATTGGTAATGTCATTACAGAAAATGAAAATAAGAATACTGCCAAAAATACTCAATAGGACATGCGCATTTTTGAAAACTATCTACAATCAATCAAGGAGTCCAGACCAATACATGAAATGCCCCCCAAAGAATTCGATGTAATTCTGTGCAAGTTTTACATCAGTGTACGAAAAGAAACCGGGGGACATTACGAACCGAACAGTCTTACCTCTTTCCAAATCAGTATCGAAAGAACACTGAAACGTAGTAGGCGATATGGATTTTCAATAACATCATCTATTGAATTTTCACAGTCCAGAGAGGTCCTAAAATCCCGAAAAATTGAATTGAAGAAATCCGGACTGGGCAATCTGTCTCTGCGTGCCGACCCACTTAATGACAACGAGATTGAACAGTTGTGGGAAAATGGTGTCATTGGTATTAACAAGCCTATGAGTGTAATAAACTGTCTCTGGCTTTTCAATGCCATCCATTTTGGCCTCCGGGGAGTGAACGATCACTATAACATGCGTTGGGGTGATGTTTCAATTTTGCATGACGATGATGGTCACGAATATTTACAGCTGTCCATGAGACAGGAAAAAAACCGCCCTGGCAAAAATCCCCGCGATTGCAGAGACGTTATTCCAAAAATGTGGGCAAACACACAAAATCCCCTTCGATGTCCCGTTGAAGTTTTCTAGTTTTATTCTTCAAAACGACCGCGAAACTTCTGTGAAGCTGACGACCCATTCTACATTGCTACACACACACTCGGTATGCCGAAAGCAGGAGAACAGTGGTTCCTCAGGCAATGCATTGGTAGAAATAAACTTGCTGGACTGATGAAAAACATGTGTTCGAGTGGTAATATTTGTACCACTAAACGCCTGACGAACCACTCTGCACGCAAATATTTGGTCCAAAAACTGAACGACAATCACGTTCCTGCTCATCAAATCATGCAGATAACAGGACACAAAAATATCCATTCAGTTAATGCATACTGCCATATAAATCACGACCAACACAAAGAACTGTCGCACATTCTGTCAGCGCCATCTACATCTGGTGAATACTCAAGTTTGGTTCCCGCGTGTTCGTCTTCGAAGGAAATCCGACAACACTTAAATTCTAAACAATCAAAGATCATCAATATTTACGGCGGTGTGAACACCATGTTTGGAGGCAGTGTCAGTGGGGGCAACATCGTAATAAATGTGGCTCAGCCTAAAAGTCCTGTTGTCCCCCTAAAACGACGAAGAATCATTTTCGACAGTGATTCAGACTCAGACTGAACTTGATGAAGCCCTTAAATAGGTCAGTGACGTAGATAGGCATATGTCTGACAATGACGTAGTACTCAGCAAAATGCCGCGAAAAGTTATTTTGAAATATTTGGCTATTGTCAATTATTTTATTATAATTTCATTGTTTATATATAAAACTGTTAAATTAGTATTAAATTGTTTAAATAGCTACAATCTTTGTTTCCGCTTTTAACCTAGTTTCAGAAAGCATAGATAACCTTCAAGGTGTATTGACAAACCGATTATCAGCTGAGTGATTGACATGTACATGTATTCATACGTCATAACAGATTGTTACGTCCGAGCGTTGGGGTTTTGTTTATTAATCATTTAAGTGGAAAATAAACAAAATTGACAGTGATATGATAAATAGAATTCGTCACGAGTATTTTTTAATATGGGAAATATCAACCTCGGCCTGTTAGTATTAAATTGTTGCAGAGCCTCGACAAATACAGATTAACGAAGCCTCGGTTGATATTTCCCATATTAAAAAATACTCGTGACGAATCCTCTATATATAATATATATATATAACTACATGTATAAATATATTTTTTTAAAACATCGCTGCTGCTACAAAGTGTGGCCCCATTGCCTCCCCCCCCCCCCCCCCCCCCCCCCCCCCCCCCCCCCCGCTTCCTATGCCAGTGCTCGTAGTCATCGGAGGAAACCGTCCTAATGCAGAAAGCGATTTTTTATATGCATTTTTCCACAGACAGGAAAACACACACCACGGCCTTTGTCCAGTTGCGTGGGACGGGACGTAGCCCAGTGGTAAAGCGTTCGCTTGATGCGCTGTCAGTCTAGGATCTGGGCTGTGAGTGTGATAAAATTCTGTTCTGTTATGTTATGTTCTGTTCTGTCGTCCACGATAGGTATATCAAATACTGTGGCATGTGTTATTCTGTCTGTGAGATGGTGCATAAAAATATCCCTTGCTACTAATGGAAACTAATGTACCGGGTTTCCTCTGTACAATTATATGTCAAAAATCACCACGTTTGACATCCAGTAGTTGATGATTAATACATCAATGTGCTCTAATGGTGTCGGTAAAAAACAAACATTTTATTTAACTTTATTTAGCAAATCATGGCAAATTGTGCACTTTCAGATTTGAAGATGCCGAATCCACAGATCCTGTCCAAGGTTCTCTTCTCCATGGCTAACGTGATGAGTTTTGCACGGATCGCCTATATTTTGCCTGCCAGTGAAACATTTGGCCAACTGCAAATCTCATACGGCCGCATGCTGCAGGACGTGGGAAAATTTATTTTCATCTACTTCACGGTGATGATAGCTTTCATATGTGGGCTGACAAGTCTCTACAGTTTGTCCAAGAACGAGCATTTCTCAAAGTAAGTAGTTACGGTTAGTCTGATTTGGCTACTGGATTCATCATGTTTGAAAACTCACGATAACTCACCAACACGTCTAAACCCTTCATATCGACACCAACGTCACAGAGAACTGCCAATCCAAAGTAACATCAATGTAGTTCAGAGATGTCCAGCTTTTTAGTGCATTCTCCACTTCTATCACTACTCTCCCATCAACACCCAAAAACAATTTTAAAAAAACCCCACGAAATAAAAGAAAACAAAACAAAAGAAACAAACAAAAAACAACCAGAAACAACCACCACCAACAACAAATTATTAATATGAGGCGAGGTATGGCAAGCAAAGTTTCATTCTTACACAGTATCATGTTAGTTTACGTTTGGTAAAAAATATTCTTACAAACTATGTATATTTGTATTTAATTATACAATATAGGATAAACATCCCGCTCTTTCCGACAGTATAAGATTATGTGTATAAAAATTGTTAACGTAAGTTAATGAGGTGACTTGTTTGTTATATTAAGAATACATGAGTATAGTTAGTGTAGTTTTTTTTCATTGGAAATTTAATATTTTAGTACAAAGATCGTAGAATATATAAGTTTTGTTTTAGTACTTTGCTATGTAGGTACATCAGAGAAATGCGATACAGAAATGCATATATATTTTGCCCGTTATGAGTGCCCGCTGGGGTAATAAATGCCTTTATTATATATATAGCAATGAAATATATAGATCTACATAAACCATAAAAGTTATATTCGGTGAAAAGTTATATTTTCACTGTATTTTAGTGAAAATATACAAATCATATTTATATTTTTGTGAACATTAATGAATCGGTTATCTCCCTTGTAAATTATTACGAGTTTTAAGTTTGATGATAACAAATGCATTTGGTCGTATTTGAAAATAAAAAAAACAAATATATAATTTAAACAATTGTACCTATAAAAATGGGTATGATGTGCAATTATGATAAAATATCTAAAACTGACTGAATACGTCAAAGCTAAATAATGATGATACAATGTCCTGTCGTTAAGTGTAAGTTTTTAAACTTGCCGTTCGATTCGTTTTCTATTTGTGGGGTTTTGGGGGGATTATCATTTTGTCAGGTATGTTTGCACAACTGTATTATTAAGTAATTATTAATTAAATAAACATACTTTTTATTCGTATTTCTTTTTAAACTAGTTCAACCGAAAGAAATGTATCATGGTGTATCATACGTGTTTTCGATAGGATCAGCGAAAGACATTAACAAAAAAAGCGCGAAAGCTATTGTCAAAAACTAGGAAAGATTTTTATGTAAACTCGCAATTCGTGAAAATATGGTTGATATAAAAATCTCTATCGAAAACCCCCCATGAAATAGCCTCTGTTTATTACACCGCGATGGAAGAGATATCTAAGTGATATGTTTCGTCTCTTCACATTGTCGAATATGCTTTTTGAGAGGTCATGAACTTTGATCAGGTGACTGACTGTCAAACAGTACAACTCCACATAGATGTTCATGCAAAACGTGTGCGCATGGTTCCTTCGAATCATATTTTTTTAATCGCAAAAATACTTGCTGTCAGTGTTTATAATTAATGTTAGCAGCATAATTTAACAATATATATATTTTAATAATTGTGTTTAGCCTTGAATATATTTGTGTAAACTTCACTGATAGATGTGTGGCGTAGGAATTCAAAGTTGCACTGATAAATAGCTAAATGATTTGATGTCATTTCCCCCCGTCTTTAATGTGAACATTATCTTGTCTTGTTTTGTTATTTTGGCAGTCATTCTGTGTGATTTGTGTTCACTGATGTGCGGTGTTATAAATAAAATACTCTACTCGATCCCACTTTTGCTCGTGATGTACGATTGAAAACACCACTTATTGTAATATAAACGATCTCACACAGCAACTCGTCCAGTATTCTCTGTCTCTGTACACGGTACAGCTCGGATGTGCACGTTGTGCGGTACAGAAGTATCAACTCTGTAAGTTGTACATATGGGAACATAAGTTGATTGAATTTACTCAGATCGCTATGAATCTCGAACATTAATGTTTATTATTACATGAACGAATAATGGATGTTTGTTTGTATGGAAACACTACCTGGTGTTTCCTGCAGAAAGATTGCGCTGTGAAACCCACACAAAAAACAAACACACACACACACACACACCACACACACACACACATACACACATGAGATAGTGATTGTCGAAGAGAGAGAGAGAGAGAGAGAGAGAGAGAGAGAGAGAGAGAGAGGGAGGGAGGGAGGGAGAAGGGGGAGAGAGAGAGAGAAAGAGAGAGAGGGAGAGAAGGGAGAGAGAGGTGATAGAAAGAACAGAGTAGGCTTACAAAGAGAAAACGTTTCAATAATAAACTGATCAGCCCCGTGGTATAGCGCTCGCCTGATATGCGGTCGGTTTAGGATAGATCCCTGTCAGGCTATTTCTTGTTCCGGCCTGTGCACCATCAAAGGCTGTGGTATGTGCTGTCCTGTCTTTGGTGGAATGGTGTATCCAAAAAAAAAAAAAAACGAATCCTTGTAACTAATGTAGCGGGTTTCCTCTCTGGGATTGTATGTCAAAATTACCAAATGTTTCACATTTAATAGGCTACCCGATAATAAATAAATCAATATGCTCTAGTGGTGTCGTGAAACAAAACAAACTTTAATGTTAACTGATTTATTATAGTGTGCACAAGCGCTTTATATGTACGTACGTTTGTTTGTGTGTGCGTGTGTGAGTGCGTGCGTGCGTGATTGTTGCAATACCTTTGCAGCTGATTTAGTAGCACATTTTTCTTCACAAGCACATACCGGATATTGAGTCGTATTTCGTCTGAAGAAAGACACAGCTAACACGGTTTGTTCTTGGTTACAGGTGGAGATGGAATCCAGCTGTCTACCATTGAGACCACATGCACAATCACGCACTCGCGATACATGGGGCTAAACGCCTAACAGCTACCTACAGGCTTTTAGGTTGTGTACGTTTGTTTAAAGCGGCAGTCCCTGGAATATTTTTATTATTTAAGCATTTAGAACAGTTAATCCAATCACATTTGGTGCATATAAGACGCCGCACTCCGCATTGGATTCGCTACGCTGGCTTTTCCAAGTTAAAAATAAACCCAGTATTTTGAAAGTGGGACACTTTTGACGGGCTTCTACCGACGTCAAATACGGCTAAAAATAGCACGGTTTAGCTACTGTTGCATTACAAAATGGCGAGAATTGTTCGAAGTGCATAGTAAGTATTTGACGATATACGTTAATGGCGACAACTCGCGAGTAAATTAAAAGTGCAGTTATGCTTGTATTTGAACTTAGAACTTGATTTTATAAGACTGAAACCAGAGGTGGCAGCTTTAAGTATACACGTTTTAGTCAGGGAGGGGTATTAAATAAAAATATGACGACAGAAGTATTCATAATTAGTGTTGGGAATCGGTTGGAATCACATTATCGATCATCGGTTATAATCGGGTTGCACCAACCGATTAAGTTTCGACTGTAAAATCGGTTAGACTTGAAAACGATTTGAATTATTAGAACTATGCACATGCAATCGTGCACACTGGTTAACATGTTACAAACCACTAATTTTAATACCCATTCAATATATGTTTTCTTTACACATAAAACAAACCCAAACCCTAGATTATTTACATCAATTTCATAGTTAACATTTTATAATCGATAATCACATCGATATAGCCCAATCGATCAATTTTCGATTATAATCGATCACTGGAACATTACTATTTATAATCGTGCATATTGATGCAAAACTTAGCTTTTTCAGTCTTGTGAATAAGGCTTGAAGGGAGGTGGGTCTGGGGCTTGTGCACTACTAATATCATGGTATGACCGTGGGGTAGAAATAAAACCTAATGAATGGCAAAGGCGTCTGTATTATACACATTATAACCTCGGTGTAAACAGCTGTTCAGCATTGTGTTTTGAAGCCACTGATCGCATAACATTACTTTGTCTGCCACTGTACGAATCGTAAAGGTGGTAATATGTTTTCAGAAGTTGGCACATTGCACAAAGAATGGTCATAGACCTTATAACGGGTCGATTCTGTGAGAAACAAAAACAAACCGTGAGTCGCTGGAGAACGAGACGTTTGTATGCCATTGCCAAACACATATCTATTCTCGGTGTGGGGTTTTGTTTTTCTTTAATTATTTTTATTTTACTTGAAAAAATTTAGTTCAAATATTTTTATTTATTTTCTATGTATGTTATGTTTATTTATGTGTTTTGCTCTCCGTTTTTTAGTGGGGGAAAGGTGCTGGTGGGTTCGCAAGTACCTCGTCCTATCATGTTTATTGTCGATTTTTTCTTTCTTTCTTTTTTTCTTTCTTTCTTTGTTTGTTTGAGGGAATATTTGTTTGTTTTTTGTTGTTTTTCGTTTGTTTTTGTTATTAATCAATAATTTCGCAAACGTTTTTATTATGTACAGGGCACGAGGAGTGTATTTGAAAGTTGGGATGAGGTACGTCAGTTCAAAGCTCATGGCGTGTTTTAAATTACATGCATTTGAGGGCCCGAACCTGTTAGTGGGGATTTAGTAGAATGCTCATCCGGGATCATTTTAAATTTCAGATGTTAAATAGGGCCTATGGCATCTCCAGCCTTTTGAGCACAGTAACGGGGGGAGCATGGCCCTATTGACCCTTGCCTGTTACGTGGCCCCTAAAATACTATTTGAAGAAGAGGAAACAATGTTCAAGACATACAAATAACCTATTCCCCCCCCCCCCCCCCCCCCCTTTTTTTGTTGTTGTTAATATGTAGGTTAAAAGAGTAAAAATATAAATAAAATATAGAAACCCAGTAGACTGGTCCTTTCTAATATTTTCCGGTATGTTCCCGGAAACACGCTTTTTTTTTAGGCCAAAGCCAGAATAAAATTGTATTTTCTTCATTGGTTTATCTTATTAAGCTCTATATTTTATTATTCCTTTAGATTGCCCGATTCAGCATCAATCTCTACTGCTGAAACCTGTAGAGCCTTGGAACAGATTAAGGATTCATGTGCATCCAAATATATTATTTTTACAAACTCACTTTCGTGTCTCTAAGCTTTACGGTACATGAAATTAGAACACCCCTTAGTTGGAATGGAGATACGAAAGTGTGTCTTTTTATCAATTGCCTATAAAGATGTTATATTTTGTTGGGTACCCAGCCATGTTGGCATTAAGGGTAACGAAAAGGCAGATGTTGCTGCCAAGTCTGCTTTGAACTTGCCCGTGTCCATGTTTAGGGGCGTAGCGTCATCTGGACCTGGGGGGGGGGGGGGGGGGGGGGGGGGGTCGAATTTATATGAACCAAGCGGACCATTTGCTTCAGCCGGGGGGGGGGTCATCCGAACCCCCTCCCCCCAGCCTACGCCCCTTACGGTGATTTTAAATTTCATATTAACCAATATATCTTTTCGACTTGGCAAGATGATTGGGACGGTGTGGTTGCGAACAAGCTTCATCCTGTCAAGCCAGTCCTGGGAAAGTGGCAGTCATCCTATGGGCGGTGCAGGAAGGATGACGTAGTCTTGTGCCGTGCCAGCATCGGCCATACATATTCGACTCGTTCATTTATTTTAAAGAAGGACCCTGCTCCTCAATGTGAACATTGTCAGTGTACACTGACTGTGCGGCACATTTTGGTGGAGTGTGATCATCTCAAGCTGACAAGAAATGATATATTTGGCAACAGAAATGTTTTGTAATCTTTTAAATTCCATCCAAAGTTAATTGTACAGTTTTAAAAACAATTTGACTTCTATACAAAGTTTTAAAATATACTTACCTTGATTTTATGTATTGTATTATACTTTTCCCTTACACTGGTGTTTTACATAACTATATATTAATAATATTTTCTTATACTTAACAATTGTGACATCCAATAGCCGATGTGTATTTTTGTGCTGGGGTGTCGTTAAACATTCATTCATTTGTTCATTCATTTGTTAATATTTTTATACTAGTTGGGTATCTGTTTTGTAAGATGTATTGTTACCCATATGGTTAGAAATATCTTGGTACATATCAAAGTGATACGTCCCACTGGAACACCAAGTGGGACTTAACACTTAGTGACGTCATCGATTGGCGCACTACAACTTTACAACGAAATGAGTTGAGTGATAGGGGTCATAAATAGGATATTAAACTCGCTACCATTTCGTATCGTGTTTATGTGCCTCGTGAAATAAATTTCAGTTGTCACGAGCTTTAAACATAATATGAAATGGAAACTCGTTTAATATCCTATAAATATGTATGTAGGACGCATTTTCTTTTAATACTAAGCATATCTGAAATTCCTGACAAAAACACTACCAATGGAGGCTGTAATGGTGGTATAAACAAATAATGACAGTCAAAATGCCTGTGTGGTGACCATGGGTTTATCTTCTCAGTATCTAGGCTAAGTGCCAAAATTGCCTTGGGCCAATGTTATGAAGGCTGTTTTTCTTAAACATATGTGTTTTAATAGAATAGAACAGAACTTTATTTCACTCAATTAAAATGTGTGTTATACAAATATTCATTTTCTTTTCATTATTGTTATTCTAAACAGACTGCAGAGCTTGTTTTGCAATGTGAGATTTAATTAAATACTTGAGGTATAACAGAATGAATTGTTTGTTTCTTTGCTACTGACTTCCAACTATTTGGACCATATCTTATTGTTCAAGTAATAACATAGGTTTTCATAATAACAAAATACTTTCCAAATTATAATCCAGAATTTATTTATATAAATATCCTAAAACCTGAAATGTTAATATTTGTTCAGTTTATTTATTGCTACTTTTTTTAATAAATGGTTTTCTTTTTCTTTCTTTCTTTCTTTGTCTCTTTTTCCCCCTACCTAAACTAGTTTGCAAAAACTCAACATTTTATTCTACAGTGACCGCTAAGCCTGACAGTCATAATACCTTCTTTTTTTTTAAATTATTATTATTATTTTTTTTTTTTTTTTTTTTTTTTTTTTTGGGGGGGGGGGGGTATGTTGACTACATTATAATACTTTCCAGCATGGTATTAAAAAAAACCCACACTTTTGGACTGAAAATATAAATACCAGATAGTTATTGTTTATGTACAAATACATGCTAAGCAAGTAAATGTGATCATATATTGAATATGAAACTGGTGTGAATGCTGCATGCAATTCATCTCTTGGAGAAATTAATGTACTTAGTGTTAAGTGCAGTTGGTAGTTGTACATATAAACAATTAATAAACCATAAGTGTACTTTTATACGAGTACACTTGTACAGGTATGTGAAGAAGAAAAACCTATGTTAAGTGAATCATAATTATTTCTTGCTGTGACTGGCTTTAGAAATACACCATTTTAAAATACTGTTTATTTAATTTAGACTCTTGCTGTCTTTGGAGAAAAAAAAAGTAATGTCTAAAGCAGTTTTCTTGCACACCCGTTGGTTAGAACACCATGCGTTATGTTTGGTTACACATGGGTTGTTAACACATGTACGTGTGTTAACAGTTTCATGACATACGAATGGCTGCTCCTAGGTGATGACTAGGTCACCAATGCCATACCTCCAATGAAAAACTACACGATGGAAATCGATTAGACTGTGAAGTATAGTTAACCTGACATTCATGTGTCTGTGACGCGTGAGTCAGCTACAAGGGTAACGGCTGTAAATAACTTTTAGTAGAAAAAGATGTTAAAATTTGCTTTAAATCTCAATCAATCAATGAATGAATGTTTAACGACACCCCAGCACGAAAAATACATCGGCTATTGGGTGTCAAACTATGGTAATGCAAACAAATAAAGCGATGATCAAAATCAATATAAAAATTCAAAATTTAAATAAAAACAGTGTAAAGAACTGTGCCAAAATACAAATATCACAGATAGATACTGACTTTTACTCAAAATTTCAATTATATCTCGAAAAAAAGGGGGATTTGTGCTGTATTGGCCATTCTCAAAGAGAATGTTACACCCCTGCACCACGGTGAGGTTACAGCACGTGCAGGGGTGCTTTAAATCTGGTTTTTGAGGATATGTAAGAAATATAATAATACATTCGTGTCCGTTAGAAACCATTTATCTCACAACGCAGTTTTCTTTCACACCCGTTTGTCTCGTTAGATACATTTTAAAACAACTATTTGTGAGATAAATGGTATCTAACGGCCACGTATGTATTATTCTGTATATATTCATATTAAATCGCGATAACAAACATTGAATAGAACTCGGAAGTAAACAACAGCGAAGAGTGGAATGGGGGTGTTTTACTAATCAAAACTTTATTATTAAATGCTGTTACCATTGTTTTTATTTATCAGTCAACTATGTACACATTTGATGGTTGTGGCATGGTGGATATTTGATAGAAAGTGAGAACAGTAGGGAGTAGTCTAAATGGAAGGAAAACCCCACGAGTACATGGATTTTTTTTCTTCCACTAAATCTTTTTTGTTTCGTTCTAGCCAGTGCACCACGACTGGTATATCAAATGCCGTGGTATGTGCTATCCCGTTTATAGCATGGTGCATATAAAAGATCCCTTGCTACTAATGGAAAAATGAAGCGGGTTTCCTCTCTAAGACTATATGTAAAAAGTACCAAATGTTTGACATCCAATAGCCGATGATTAATAAATCAATGTGCTCTAGTGGTTTAGTTAAATAAAACAACTAACTTTGTGCACCACGACTGGTATATCAAATGCCGTGGTATGTGCTATCCCGTTTATAGCATGGTGCATATAAAAGATCCCTTGCTACTAATGGAAAAATGAAGCGGGTTTCCTCTCTAAGACTATATGTAAAAAGTACCAAATGTTTGACATCCAATAGCCGATGATTAATAAATCAATGTGCTCTAGTGGTTTAGTTAAATAAAACAACTAACTTTGTGCACCACGACTGGTATATCAAATGCCGTGGTATGTGCTATCCCGTTTATAGCATGGTGCATATAAAAGATCCCTTGCTACTAATGGAAAAATGAAGCGGGTTTCCTCTCTAAGACTATATGTAAAAAGTACCAAATGTTTGACATCCAATAGCCGATGATTAATAAATCAATGTGCTCTAGTGGTTTAGTTAAATAAAACAACTAACTTTGTGCACCACGACTGGTATATCAAATGCCGTGGTATGTGCTATCCCGTTTATAGCATGGTGCATATAAAAGATCCCTTGCTACTAATGGAAAAATGAAGCGGGTTTCCTCTCTAAGACTATATGTAAAAGTACCAAATGTTTGACATCCAATAGCCGATGATTAATAAATCAATGTGCTCTAGTGGTTTAGTTAAATAAAACAACTAACTTTGTGCACCACGACTGGTATATCAAATGCCGTGGTATGTGCTATCCCGTTTATAGCATGGTGCATATAAAAGATCCCTTGCTACTAATGGAAAAATGAAGCGGGTTTCCTCTCTAAGACTATATGTAAAAAGTACCAAATGTTTGACATCCAATAGCCGATGATTAATAAATCAATGTGCTCTAGTGGTTTAGTTAAATAAAACAACTAACTTTGTGCACCACGACTGGTATATCAAATGCCGTGGTATGTGCTATCCCGTTTATAGCATGGTGCATATAAAAGATCCCTTGCTACTAATGGAAAAATGAAGCGGGTTTCCTCTCTAAGACTATATGTAAAAAGTACCAAATGTTTGACATCCAATAGCCGATGATTAATAAATCAATGTGCTCTAGTGGTTTAGTTAAATAAAACAACTAACTTTACACACACACACACACACACACACACACACACACACACACACACAGTTTAACTCAGGCTACATAGTGCGTGAGTGCAGCAAAAAGGAATAGTGGTATACATATGTCAATACTGACGGGTGTATTTTACCATGTAAATAAACAGATTTGCAGATCCAGTATTTCTTCTGACCTTTAGCTTCTTCTGGTGTTTACTATATTTTCTACCTGCCTGTGTTGTACCTGTTTTAATCACATGGCTCATATTATCAAAGCCTACCATTTGTCGGATGTCTTGCACATTTAGCATAATAAAAAAAAAAATCCTGAGGCCTTGCTGTATTCTTGTATTCGGAGCCTTTCTGATATCGATTTGTCCGGCGTCTGTCCGTCAACTTTTCCTTTGAAGTCTGTCTTCTCCTACAGTTTTTTTTATTGAATTATTCTGAAATTTGGTTCAATGATCCTCTGGGGAACCTCCACAAACTAATAGAGATATATCTTGAAAATTTAGAATTTTAGAATTTTTATTAATTTTGTTTTTTATTTAAATTAAATTTTTTAGAGTGTATCTTCTCCAAGAGTTTTGATGGAACAATTCTGAAACTTTCTGTATTGTGATTCTCTATGACAAGAGGGTGGGATTTAGCTCAGTCGGTTGAGTGCTCGCTCGAGGTGCTTGCGTTCGCAGGATCGAACCACCTTGGTGGATCTATTGGAATTAATTGGGGGTTTTCTCGTTCCAGTCAGTACACTACAGCTGGACAAAGGCCGTGGTATGTGTTTTCCTTTCTGTGGGAAAATGCGTATAAAATATCCCTTGCTGCATTAGGAAACATGTAGCGGGTTTCCTCTGATGACTTTGTGTCAGAATTGACCGGCCTCGGTGGCGTCGTGGCAGGCCATCGGTCTACAGGCTGGTAGGTACTGGGTTCGGATCCCAGTCGAGGCATGGGATTTTTAATCCAGATACCGACTCCAAACCCTGAGTGAGTGCTCCGCAAGGCTCAGTGGGTAGGTGTAAACCACTTGCACCGACCAGTGATCCATAACTGGTTCAACAAAGGCCATGGTTTGTGCTATCCTGCCTGTGGGAAGCGCAAATAAAAGATCCCGTGCTGCCTGTCGTAAAAAAGAGTAGCCTATGTGGCGACAGCGGGTTTCCTCTAAAAACAGTGTCAGAATGACCATATGTTTGACATCCAATAGCCGATGATAAGATTAAAAATCAGTGTGCTCTAGTGGCGTCGTTAAATAAAACAAACTTTACTCCTTTTTTTTGTGTCAGAATTACCAACTATTTGACATCCAATAGCCGATGATTAATGAATCAATGTGCTCCAATGGTATAGTTAAACAAAACAAACTTTTAACTCTATGACAATCTTCACAAACTAACAGAGAGATATTTAGGAAATTTTGTATTTGTAAAAGGGAAATTTCATATTAAAAATTAAAAGTCCTAGAGTTTTTATTTATATTTCTGAATGTTAGTATCATTATTCTCAGGGATAGTCGTCACAAACTATTGGAGATATATTTTGGAAATTTATAATTTTTATCAAGTTTAAACATTTTAAATAGAAATTTAACATTGAAAATTTAAAAGTCTATCATCGTCTAGACTTACGATTCTATAGTTCTGAAACGTAGTAAAAGTATCCTCAGTGGAAATATTCACAAACTAAATGAGATATAGTTTGGAAATTTTGAATATTTGATTTTTTTTTTTTATTGAATTATTTTTAAAAAAGTAGAAACTGTAATTCTGCGAAACGCCACGGTTGTTTGCCTTTAGTCTGTATCTGTCCCAGTTAGATTGACCGCCCCCACTGTAAGAAGAAGTAGAACGCGATGTTGTCTTTTCTATACTTTTACTTTGTTTTATATTGGTACTTGTATCTTCCACATCACTATACCAACCACGACTGAATTATACCCAGTCTGATATTGTCTTGTTCAGACGGATTCGGCTTCTCAAGATCTGTATTTCCGCACAGCACTACACCTCCACATCTAATGACGGTCACTCTAGGGGTTCAGACAGGCTAATAATTCTGAATCAAAAATGTTATTGGCAGTAAATCTTAAGGCAGAGATGAATTTTACTTGTAGAATGCAGGGAATTGCATTTCAGGACATCTAGTTTTCAAACTTTTACGAGGGAGCATACCTTTGAAACTTTGCTTTGCCTTAGCACCCTCGATCTCAGTCAGCCCCCCCCCCCCCTCTCCGCACACACACACACATACACACACACACACACACACACACACACACCAATGTCATAATAACAATTATTAGTATTATCATATATATAATATTTTTTACTAATTGCTATTCCAAATTTTGTCAATTTCCAACTCACTGTGTTATTTCTATAAATGAGTCAGATATTTCACACCAGTGATGATGATGATGTTGATGATAATGATGATGATGATGATGATGGTGATGGTGGTGATGGTGATGGTGTTGGGATGTCCAGTGTCTTGATTAAGAAATCAATTCAGAATGCAATATATTTGTCTAACAGGACAGTAAATTAAATAAATATGTTTTGTATCATAGGTGCATTTGAAGTCTATATTTATACACCTGAAAATTAATTAAGCACAACCTGAATGGTATCCACAAGTAGTTGTCCGTGCTGACAGGTTTAAACCAGATATTTAGAGTGTTAACATATTCCGTATCAACTGGGCACGTGCTAATGAGGTTTAAACCAGATATTGAGAGTTTTTACATATTCTGTATCTACTGGGCACGTGCTAATGAGGTTTAAACCAGATATTGAGAGTCTTTACATATTCCGTATCAACTGGGCACGTGCTAATGAGGTTTAAACCAGATATTGAGAGTCTTTACATATTCTGTATCTACTGGGTACAACTCCATAGTTAAAGATTATACATTTCAGAGACATATATATGATCTCTGTTTTTGTCCCTAGAATACATTAAATATCAGGACTGTGGGTGTGTTCAGTATAAGGGTTAATCGTGTGTGGTTAGTGAGAGAGATGTCACTGCACTGACTTTACATTTTACCACTGAACACACACCTGTTAATTGATTTCTAATAATAATAAACACCAAACGAATAAAAGGTGAAATGGAAATGATAATGATTCTATGTTTTAAAATCGCATTCGACATCCTAAAAAAAAAATTCTTTATCGATGTGTAGAAGACTGCTCTTGATGAAGTAGAATATATTAATTTGTGGTGGCTACCATTTTTCTACCTCCTACCCTTTATCGATAGTTGTTTAAACTTTTAAGAGATTGGCTCCGGCTAAATTGTTTAAGTATACCATTTTCAAAGTACGTTCACCGCGATTTTGATCACGGATCCTATTTGATGGTTCTCTACTATAATAAAATTTGCTTCTAATAAGTAAAGATGATTAATAACCTTGGCTTGCAATACAAATACAATGAGGTGTTGTTTTTGTGTTTAAGTTTAATGCAGACGACGGGAACTCTGTTCTGGGCCACGTTCGGGATGGGTAACGCAGACGCGCCCAAGATAAGTGACGGCGGATCTCACGACTTGGTGGAGTTCGTCGGCTTCGTCCTGTACGGGCTGTACATACTGGGCGCCGTCGTCGTGCTCATCAACATGCTGATCGCCATGATGAGCAACACGTTCGAGGAAATACAGGTACGTGCAGGTCCGTACTGGACACCGTCACCTCCTAACACACCGTCGTGGTGAGCAACACGTTCGAGGAAATACAGGTACGTGCAGGTCCGTACTGGACACTGTCACCTCCAAACACACCGTCGTGGTGAGCAACACGTTCGGGGAAATACGGGTATATGCAGGTTCGTATTGGACAGCTTCACCTAACCAGCAGGTCAATAAAATTGTATTTGAGATACAACTTTTCCATCATTCCGTGCAAAATAACAGGGCCCCTAGTGAGAGTGTAATAACATGGGTGTTTAATAGTTCGAGAGTGTAATATGGATGACGACGTAATAACATAATTAGTTTTGATACTATATTTTTTATACCTATTTAAATTCAGGTATGTGAAGACATCGAGTGGAAATTTGCACGTGCTAAATTATGGATATCTTTCGTAGAAGAGGGGACAACACTCCCAATTCCATTCAACATCATACCGACCCCAAAGTCGATAGTCCGATTAATCGTGAACTTCAAGCAACGCAACAAACACGTGAGTCTGCCATACGATCACACTTGGTGTGGTGACATGATGTGGTATGCTGTGTACTTCTGTGTGCAATGTGTAGTGTGCTGCAGTGTGCCATGTGTTGTGCTGTGGTATGATGTGGTATGATGTGTGCTACATTGTGCCATGTGTTGTGTCTGCAGTGTGATATATGCTGTGCTGTGCTGTGGTATGATGAGGAATGTGTGCTGCAGTATGTGATATGTTGTGCTGTGGCATGATGTGTCATGTGCTGCAATGTGCGATGTGTTGTACTGTGGTATGATGAAGTATCATGTGTGCTGCAGTGTTCCATGTCTTGTGCTATGGTATGATGAGGTATGATGTGTTGTGCTGTGGTATGATGACGTATCATGTGTGCTGCAGTGTGCCATGTTTTGTGCTGTGGTATGATGAGGTGTGATGTGTTGTGTGCTGCAGTGTGCGATGTGTTGTGCTGTGGTATGATGAAGTATGGTGTGTCGTGTGCTGCAGTGTGCGATGTGTTGTTCTGTGACACGATGAGGTATGATGTGTCGTGTGCTGCAGTGTGCGATGTGTTGTTCTGTGACATGATGAGGTATGATGTGTCGTGTGCTGCAGTGTGCGATGTGCTGTGCTGTCGTATGATGTGTTGTGTGCTGCAGTGTGCGATGTGTTGTGCTGTGACATGATGAGGTATGATGTGTCGTGTGCTGCAGTGTGTGATGTGTTGTGCTGTCGTATGATGTGTCGTGTGCTGCAGTGTGCGATGTGCTGTGCTGTGACATGATGAGGTATGATGTGTCGTGTGCTGCAGTGTGCGGTGTGTTGTTCTGTGTCATGATGAGGTATGATGTGTCGTGTGCTGCAGTGTGCGCTGTGTTGTGCTGCGACATGATGCGGTATGTGTCGTGTGCTGCAGTGTGCAATGTGCTGTGCTGTCGTATGATGTGTCGTGTGCTGCAGTGTGCGATGTGTTGTGCTGTGACATGATGAGGTATGGTGTGTCGTGTGCTGCATTGTGCGCTGTGTTGTGTTGGCGTATGATGTGGTATTCTGTGTTGTGTGTTGCAGTGTGCGATGTGTTGTGTTGGCGTATGATGTGGTATGCTGTGTTGTGTGATGTGGTATCGTATGCTATAGTTTATGGTAAGATGTAGTGTAGTATGTTGTATTTATGGCATTGGGCCATTCATGGTTATAGCCGAGTTTACAAACCGTACCCATTCCCCATCCTAAAAGGCATATATACAAAAACAAATTTGTTTTGTTTAACGACACCACTAGAGCACATTTATTTATTCATCATCGGCTATTGGATGTCAGACATTAGTGATTTTGACATATAGTCTTAGAGAGGACACCCGCTACCTTTTTCAATTAGTAGCAAGGGATCTTTTATATTGCATATATACAAATATTTACACTTTTTCACATTTTGGACAATTCAAGTATTTTTTACACTAGGTACTAGATTATTAGCTTCGTATGCAATCAGTTTATATATTTTATCGTAATTGCATTTCATATCCATTTTATAGATACAATTGCTTAAATTCCTTTTTAAAACGTAATAATTTACAATGGAGATAACTGAATCATGAATTTGTTCACAAAAAAATATAAATATGATTTCTGTATTTTCACTATAACTAAACTATAGTCAAAATATGACTTTTCACCGAATTTCACTTTTACGGTTTCTGTAGATTTATATATTTCATTGCCATGTATAGAAAATGATGTTTATTTTTCCTTTCTTTCTGTTCTCTCGTTTGCTGCCAGGATGAATGCGATGGTCCCGATGAACCAGATGGTGGATTTGAGACTGATTACAAGGTATATATGATTATAGCGTTATACTGCTACGGCAAGACGACTACAAGGTATATATGATTATAGCGTTATACTGCTATGGCAAGATGACTACAATGTATATATGATTATAGCGTTATACTGCTACGACAAGACGACTACAAGGTATATATGATTATAGCGTTATACTGCTACGGCAAGACGATTACAAGGTATATATGATTATAGCGGTACACTGCTATGACAAGACGATTATAAGGTATATATGATTATAGCGGTACACTGCTACGACAAGACGATTACAAGGTATATATGATTATAGCGTTACACTGCTACGACAAGACGATTACAAGGTATATATGATTATAGCGTTACACTGCTACGGCAAGACGATTACAAGGTATATATGATTATAGCGTTACACTGCTACGGCAAGACGATTACAAGGTATATATGATTATAGCGTTAGACTGCTACGGCAAGACGATTACAAGGTATATATGATTATAGCGGTACACTGCTACGACAAGACGATTATAAGTATATATGATTATAGCGTTAGACTGCTACGACAAGACGATTACAAGGTATATATGATTATAGCGGTACACTGCTACGACAAGACGATTATAAGGTATATATGTTTATAGCGTTAGACCGCTACGGCAAGACGACTACAAGGTATATATGATTATAGCGTTACACTGCTACGACAAGACGATTATAAGGTATATATGATTATAGCGTTACACTGCTACGACAAGACGATTACAAGGTATATATGATTATAGCGTTACACTGCTACGACAAGACGATTATAAGGTATATATGATTATAGCGTTAGACTGCTACGACAAGACGATTACAAGGTATATATGATTATAGCGTTAGACTGCTACGGCAAGACGATTACAAGGTATATATGATTATAGCGGTACACTGCTACGACAAGACGATTATAAGTATATATGATTATAGCGTTAGACTGCTACGACAAGACGATTACAAGGTATATATGATTATAGCGGTACACTGCTACGACAAGACGATTATAAGGTATATATGATTATAGCGTTAGACCGCTACGGCAAGACGACTACAAGGTATATATGATTATAGCGTTACACTGCTACGACAAGACGATTACAAGGTATATATGATTATAGCGTTACACTGCTACGACAAGACGATTACAAGGTATATATGATTATAGCGGTACACTGCTACGACAAGACGATTATAAGGTATATATGATTATAGCGGTACACTGCTACGACAAGACGATTATAAGGTATATATGATTATAGCGGTACACTGCTACGACAAGACGATTACAAGGTATATATGATTATAGCGGTACACTGCTACGACAAGACGATTACAAGGTATATATGATTATAGCGGTACACCGCTACGGCAACACGATTACAAGGTATATATGATTATAGCGGTACACCGCTACGACAAAACGATTACAAGGTATATATGATTATAGCGGTACACCGCTACGACAACACGATTACAAGGTATATATGATTATAGCGGTACACCGCTACGGCAACACGATTACAAGGTATATATGATTATAGCCGTACACTGCTACAACACGATTACAAGGTATATATGATTATAGCGTTATACTGCTACGACAAAACGATTACAAGGTATATATGATTATAGGCTTAGGTGACAATCCCGAGTAAAATTACTAAATGTATAAACTGTGATATTTTAAAATAAGCATCAAAGTAACACAGCCAGATTCCAGAGACACATCAGCCTGAAACACCATCCTTGAGAAACAAAACCATTCAGCTGCTTAATAAAGCCGCTACTAGACACTAATAGATGCAGAAAGTTGATTTCTCAAAATCGTTACTTAATAAAGCCGCTACTAGACGCTAATAGATGCAGAAAGTTGATTTCTCAAAATCGTTACTTAATAAAGCCGCTACTAGACGCTAATAGATGCAGAAAGTTGATTTCTCAAAATCGTTACTTAACCACTTACTGCCTTTTGCCATTTATATTTGGTCGAAAGTTAATATATATATATATACAGTAGTTATATTTTTCAACACTTGATAAAACAATTTTAATTACTAAGTACTGATGTTATATTTTTATTTCTACGTGAGCATGTTATATTTTTAAAACTAGATAATAGTATAATTATATTTTAATAATAGGTTAAAGTATAATATTTTGATTGCAAAGTTATAATAATTTGTTTTCTAGTGTTATATTCCGTATATAAATAATAGTGTTTTCTTGCAGACTAAAATTACACATTTTGTTTTTAATTTCAGGCTATAATGCACAAGATTGTTTTGAGATATGTCCACAAGATGAAGTTTGACAAGAAAGGCGAGTCACTTCGAGATGGTAAATACATGTATTTAATACTGTAGTGTACGAGTTCCTAGTTCCACTGTGTTATCTCAGTGTTTAGTTGCTGTGTGTGTCATGTGGTGTGTGTATGTAACTATGTATGTATGTGTGTGCGTGGTGTGTGTGCGTGCGTGGTGTGTGTGTGCGTGTACGTGTGTGATGAGTTGTTGTTTGCGGGATCGTTATCAATTTTCTAAATGAAGGGTTTTGCTCATTTCCAGGGACCAAAGAAGACATATATATTATGCAGGCTTGTAAAAACCGGGGGGGGGGGGGGGGGGGGGGGTTAAGACTTGAGCCTTGAGCACTCCCCGCTATAGCGTTTAATCCCCCACTCCCACTTCACATGTCATTCCTTATTCAAGATGTTTCAAGATTTATTAAACAACACTCAGACACATTACAATGTGTAACAAGAGGACATTTTCAAATACATAATTAACATACATGACAAGAACAGGCGTCAACATAGAAGTATCTATAATTAACAGAACACAAGATATGCAAACAAAATAGCTAAAATATGCGGAGAAACGTCAGTTCACAAGACAAGATAATCTTTTAATAAATATAGCTAGGTTTTTTAATAATGGTGTATTACATTAGGGGAGGGTGTTATTTTGCTTTTTGTCAGAAATTCAAAAACAAACCCAGCTTAAAATATGTAGCCATAACTAAGATTCACGAATCAAAACAGAAAATTGAAATTTAAACCCGGCAACCCCCCTGTACACACCCTCTGAAAGTTGGGACCCACAAAATTGAGCAGAAAATGGACTTTCCGCCATAAAACGCAGATTGGAAATCGGAAACTTCAATTTTTTGCTGCGTAATGCAGGTCTGTGACAAAGTTGTGTTCAAATATAGCATCAAGAGTGATGTTTGAAAATCCAAGATGGCGGAAATCCAAGATGGCGGCCAAAAATGCCCTTTTAAGTATGTTTTTTTTAAATATATCTATTCATAGGCAAGTAATACATACAGCATCTTTATATAAGTTTTTTGGGGTTACTGACCACAAATTTGGCATTATAAATGTATTATTTTTCTCACATAAATACCCAACCATAACATCTCAAGACATTAATTTCACGTAAGGATAATTGGTGTGTTCATTCTCAGCAGGATCCGATACTTTTTTCAACACCTGTAATTTCTACAGTTGCACGCGTATGTGCAGTTGCAAGTCTATACAAGCGACTTTATGTCTGTAGAGACTTCACAGCGCACACAAAATCTGATAAAGTAACAGAAGTTTTGCATGTAACGTTGCTGAGATATAGTTTCAAGTTTGTGGCGTAGGTTAGACTAGGCAGATTTTTGTAATCTTTTTTTAGCCTGAAAATGTCACTTGTCTTTGGAATGGAGAGAGAAGTGTCCCTGGCATAGCGAATCTCAAGGTAAAGTCTCTTGTTTTTCTCAGAGTCATCGATTGAGGAGTCGCCCATGTACATGTCAACTTCTTCTACAGCTGTAAAAGGTCCACCATATCGTTTCAGTTCTTGTAGGTCTCTATTTCTTCTTTTATCCACCAACACATTTTCCACCTCTTTAGATGCCATACCGTTCTCTATCAGCTCCTTCTGTTTCTTCTCCCATTCCTGGACTATTTCGGGAATTTTTCCGCCACTAGAAACAGTCCTTCTGTACGCACGATATGAGCCCGTCGAACGCTTTTCAATCAAATCTTCTGCTTTTGCCTTGATTTGGCAGCTAGAGGCACATCTGATTTGCTTGGCTCCACGCCTTTGTAGCTCATAGTTTATAAAACCAACACTGCGTTCGGCAGCAAGGTTATGTACAGGCGCTTTATCCAACTTTTCAGCATCCATCTTGGACAATGCATATTCAGAAGTCCCTTCCCCATCTCCAAATCCAAAGATTTCACCTTTTTGTCTCCTGAAACCGTCGGCTAGCTTTGGCAAAATCATATCTAGTACATCTTTCACTTCGTCTTTCAACTCCATCGTGGTGTTGACTATTGCGTCGCAAACATCTTTGTCATACTTACACCCTTTGAATCTTTCTTCTGAGACAAACTGGAATGCTTGGGAATCTAAATTCATCAGCTTTGATGAGTCTGTGGTCAGAAGATCGGTGTAAAGTTGCTTGAAAGCTGGTATCAGTGTAGAGTAAGACGTGTTGCTTGAAGCGGTCACAGACAAAAAAGGCTCCACTAAGTGTAAGCCAATCAGTGCTCCAACACAGTACAGTACCTTCAAAAAATCCAAATCCACAAAGCACCTGACAATGCAGGCTAACTGGTTTGTGACATGTTCGAATTTCTCTAAGAACAACGAAACATCGTCCAGGTGATAGAGAACAATAGCACATGTGACTGTGAGACTGTTGAATCGCTCATCTTGCAACCGAACAACTTTATTTTGCCTGGGAGCAATAAATGAATCAAACTCATTCGCTTTGTTCCATGCTTTGTGATTGAACGAATGACTGATCAACCAGGTTATACAGTCCAAGGATTGCTCCGTCACTGTGGACGTGTTAGTGGTCCCATTGACTAAAAAGCTTGAGTATATTTTATCACGACCAATTTTGTTCTCAATGTCATTCCACAGTTTAGTTATCACTCTATTGAACATGAGAGATGGATGCACGTTACAAAATAGATGTCCTGGGGAGTGCTGCGACTCCAATTTTCTGGCGACCATCTCCTCCACGTTGAAATTATGAGCAGTTTGATCAGTGATTACGAAGTCCATTCTCTCGAAGATTGCTTTTCGGTCCACTCCACTTGCTGCTTCAAGCATTTCTAGGATAGTGATCTTTAAGTCTGCTAAATTTGCTTTGCTTTCACTTGCAATTGACAGGGTTGGCAATGATCTATAGACTCCATTCACTGTCAGTCCCTGTACAGAGAAGGATCCCACACCTTGTTTTTTAGACCCATCGTCGCTGTAAGTCACAACAGTTTGTTCATCACTTATCATTATCTCCTTGACGATCTCGTCCAGTGCTAGGGTCTCTATACTCTTTCCCACCTCTCTGACATTTTTCAGTGCAGGAAGAGTGTCTAGATCAATGTTATCGGACTCGTCGTGAAATTTCATTTTCGTCCAAATATCCTGTTGCCGACGGTCACTATTTCTGCTTCTGACTGACGGTTGGACATGTGATACTGACTTTTCAACTTGTCTATGGTCTCGTAGACCTCGGGTCTAACTTTGCGCACACTTTCTCTGATATGTTGATACTGCTGTGGAAAATTGTCTGTTTTATCTGAACTATGGCTACATAAAAGTTTGCGTCGTCGCTTTACAGCACTTCCAAGATCATCAACTGGCCATGTTGGCACTCCTACACATGTATTATACTGGAATAATGTGTAAGTAGACGAAATTGGGGTTACGTTATGAAAGTGATCATTTATGTATCAAGGTCAGCAAACAACAATACGGGTTGATGAGACATTTCAAAGACATTTCATTCAGCAGTACTTGTTTCAGACAATCAATATACTACACCATACACTCAGTTATGACACAAAACTTACTTGAAACGTTGTTTTAACGCTAAATTCGTACTCAGCGACCCTGAAAACCTATGCAAAGACATATTACAAGGCTACCTATTAACCAAGTTCAACAATCGTGCAGAAAAAGAGCATTTTGGCCGCCATCTTGGAGTTCGGCCATCTTGGATTTTACAATTATTTCTTCTGACGTCATATGTCAGCTCAGTTCTTCAAAAACTTGATTTAAACCACAAAAAAATGCAAATTCTGTGCCCATTTATGAGTTTTGTGGTAAGAAATTCAATTTTTGACCATTTTTGTGAGGTTTCCGAATCTTCAGGGGGTGTGTACAGGGGGGTTTCCGGGGTCAAATTCCAAGAATTCTCTTTGATTCGCCAAAGTTGCCACATGGTCCATATTTTAGACTGGGGTTTTCAAAAAAGTAGAATTAACACCCTCCCCTAATTACATAATGACAGCATACCTTTCATTTTAAAAACGCTAGGATTAATTCTATAATATTGTTTTATATATTTTCTTCTAATGTTTTCAATATTATTATTTTTACAATTAAATAAATAATGGTATTCATCTCCAATATCGGTATTACAAAGTTTGCATATTCTATTTTCTCTAGGAACGTTAAACCATCTGCCTGTTTCGATTAGTAATCTTAAATTTGACGTACGCAATTTAGTTATCCAACATCTATTTTGGTATGATAATCTCGACAAATAGGTTTCGAAATAAAATTCTGTTTTAAATAATCTATAAAATTGACCCCTAGAAGAGTTTGTAATTTCCGAGAACCACTGTTGTATAAATTGATCACATAGGTTTTGTTTTAATTCTTGTTTATACGATTTGAAATCATTATTTTGATTGGTATAGATGTACCCCATTCCCGAGTTATCGAAAATACTTTTTATGAATTTCAACCATTTAAATTGATTTCTTTCACCACTGTTTAAAGAACATTAATTTATATAAAATACTACTAAGTTTATTTTCGTCTTTAACCAGTTTACTCCAAAATGACACCATTCGTAACTTTACTTGTATTTCTAAAGGGAACCTTCTTAATTCTCCATATACCATAAAATTTGGGGTACTGTTTTTTTACCTTCAAAATCCGTTTGCAAAACTGGAGATGAATTTTTTCTATTATTTGTAAATTTTCATAACCCCAAATTTCTGATCCATATAATAAAATCGGTTCAACCATTGAATCAAAAAGTTTTAATTGTATATGAACTGGTATGCTATTGTTCCGTATTTGTTTGTATATGGCAAAAAGTGCTTTTTGAGCTTGGTCTACAAGATGTTGCTTTGCATTAGAAACATTCCCATTATATTTAAAACAAATTCCTAAATAACAGTAATAATCAACAGTTTCCAATCGTTCATCTTGCAGCATAAATTTAACATTAGACCTCGATTTCCTCTTACTAAAAATAACAACTTTTGTTTTACTCACATTAATGCTAAGATTCCAAGAGTTACAATAGTCATCAAATATATCTAAAGCATGTTGCATACCTTCAGTAGTTTCGGAGAAAATTACAGTATCATCTGTATATAATAGTACGAAAATTTCAATAAATATATGTAATTTGTTTTGGCAATTTTCTTTAATTATTTCCAGAGGAGATCCTTGAAGCATTTAAAAAAAATCTTCAAGATCATTTAGAAATATTGAAAATAAAAATGGTGATACATTTTCCCCCTGCCTGTTAGACAAGGTAAAAAATCAGATTTCTTATTATTAATTTCAACTCATGATTTAATGTTTCTATACAAATTAAACATTATTTTGAAACATTTACCTTTAATCTGACATTTTTGTAATTTTCTCCATAGCCCCGTACGCCAGACAGAGTCAAAAGCCTTTCGAAAATCAACAAAAGTACAGCATAATTTTTTTACCAAACGACAGATATATCGACAGTAAAACATGCATACAATATATGTTATCGTTTGTTGAATGACCTTTGCGAAATCCAGCCTGATTCCTGTTTATTAAGTTTACTTCAGTGGCAAAAAGGTTCAGTCTGTTATTGATAATGGCAGTAAACAGTTTACCAACACAACTGATTAGAGTTATAGCTCTATAGTTGTCGGGATTCTGTGGGTTACTTTTATGTTTATATATTGGTTTAATTATTCCCACTGTCCAGCTGTCTGGTATGATACCCGTGTCTAATATAATATTAAACAACTTAAAATAGACTGGGATTAACAGAGGAGAAGATTTTTTTTAGATATTCGTTAAGTATTCCCATCAGCACCCCTGGAGCTTTGTTATTTTTTAACTTTAAGATTGTTTCTGATATTTCATTTTCAGTTATAACACCATTAAGAATGTTGTCAAACAAGGGATTTTCACACAATTCGTTTATGTTTATATCGTCCGTTATATCATCTATATCAAATGCATATCTGCATTTAACGTTTTAAAATATTCATATAATGTATTTATTGGAATATCATGGTTTTTACGCTTATTATTTGAAAATTTATTCAAAGTATTCCAAAAGGCTTTTGGGTTAGATTTTGATAATGAATCAAGTTCTTTGGCACATTTTTCTTGATGTTTTTTATAATTTAAATTAAGCTCTTTCTTGTATTCTTTGGATCTTTTTTTCAATAACATTTTGACATCATTAGACTTATTTGCCGAGTACCTGTGTTTTACTTCATGAAATGCATCTCTCTTTATTTTACACTCCTTGTTAAACCATGGCTTCGAATTACCAGAAGTATATCTATGTTTTGATAAACCAAACACACTGGTTGCTGAATTGATAAATAAACTACCTAGATCGGTTACAATATGATTTACCTGTTCAGTTGTAACACTATCACTATCAATAAGGCTATCCAAAGCTCCATTAATTTTTGCTAACAAATCATCGTCATTAAGTGCCTGTTTAAATTCGTTTGATTTATTTTCATCCTATCGTATATGGTTAAGGCGTATGTCAGGGTTATCTGCATGAAGCTGGGCACAGTCATTGGAACTTATTACAAAGTGTAACTGCCTGTGTATATTGGAGAACATCGGATTAAAATCAAGGATTTCAAATTCAGTAAGTAATTTAAAGGCATCTGGTACAAGTATTAAATAATCAACTAGACTAGACTCTTTATACGTCATACGTCCAAAAAAATTATCTTTAAATAACCGACCGTTGGCAATAAACAAGGCACAACGTTTACACTTTTCCATCAATTTTGTACCATAGTCATTGTGTCTTGTACTATCCTCACTGGTTCTTTCTAAAGGAATATTTAACTCAACAAGTTTTTGAAATGAAAACATATCTTCCAAAAGTAACTCATCACTAACTATTTCTAACATTTCTATTAAGTGTTCATCAGGCATAACAAAGTCAAGCATTGTAGACGTTCTGGAATTAAAATCACCAAGGAGAAAAATATTGTTATTATTACTAGAAAACATAATCATTTCGTCTTCTAATTCATAAAAAGCATTATCAGAAGAATACCTTGTATTTTCTGGTGGAATATAAACACATCCAAATAATATTTTATCATTCATAACTGGCAAAATATTTACAATCTCAAACCATAGAACATATTCTGATTCAGAATTCAAAAACTTAATACTTTTTGCTAAAACCTTTTTATAAATAACAGTGATTCCACCAGATTTCTTGTCACAAACTTTTCTGTTCTTCACATGATATTCATAACCGTTTCATCATATTTGTCCAACTTTGTCTCCGCAAAAACTAAAATATCATACTTTTGTATTAAAACATGAAAATCAGGATTTAATAATTTAGATTTTATACCACAAACGTCGAGAAAGGTAATATTTAAAGTTTTACTGGTGGTGCACCCTCCACCCTCAGATGTGACTGATGTGTTGTCCTATTTACGGGTGGTGTTTTGTGTGTTGAGGGGAGAACGAGTCGCGTCATTCGTTTGCTGTTGTGCAGGTTGCGATGGTTCATATGGACACCATTCACCATAATCTGGTCATAGACCAGCTTTGCCCTGATGCCCCTTCGTTTCAGTTGTTTTAACTTGGGAATTAACCTGGACCGCCTCTGGTTTATTTCATTGGGATATTGCTGGTGTACAGAGAACTGGGGTTTGTTTCGGAGCTTCACTGGTACTGCCTTAAATACTCGATCATGATCGCTGAAGCGATTAAATCGGGCGATGATGCTGCGTGGTTTGCTATCAGTACGAGGTCGTAAACGATGTTCGTTTTGGAACATAATGCTGTCCGCTTCCTGGATATCCAATTCGTCCTTCAAACATGTTTTTAGAACTGCCTTCGTATCCTCTTGCTCATCATTACTGGGAATGCCACCAAATATAATGCTATATTTCATAGAATGTGTTTGGAATCGTAGAATATTTTCTTTCAGTTCATAGTTTTCATTTTCACGGTAACTGTTTTCGTGTTCCAAATTTTCAACACGATGATTAATGTCGTGACGCTGCTGTTCGGCTTCTTTCATTGTGTGTTCATGTTGTTTTTGTATATTTTTTATTTCTTGAATTTCACCTTTCATTTCGCAAATTATTTTTTCCAAGTTTTCAAATTTGCTACATATCGTTTCTAGCAAGTCTAGTTTCGATAGTCTCACTCCTATGAATCTCTCCATGTTGTTCATTTTCTCACACATTACATGCATATTCCTTGTATGTGTAATAAAATTGTAGGTTATAATACTGGAAACCCATTTTCATTTCGCGTGTATAGTAATATTAATTTGAGGCTTTATTTCAAAATGGGGGTGGGGCAGGATTTAGCTCCAACGATTGAGTGCTCGCTTAAGGTGTTTGCTTCGCAGGATCAAACCACCTCAGTGGATCCATTAAAATGATTGGGGTTTTTTATCGTTCCAACTAGTTATATTGGGAAAGTATATACAAAAGATCATTTGCTTCTAATGGAAAAATGTATGGGGTTTCCTCTGTATGTATGGGGAGTCATAGTTACTAATTGTTACCAAAGGTTCAAACACGCTGTCCTGGGCACACACCTCAGCCATCTAGGCTGGCTGTCCAAGACAGGGGGTTGGTGGTTATTAATTGTTTGTGGTTAGTAAGAAAACATCTTAAGATATCTTATTAACAACATTTTAATTAATATTTCCTTATATTTCGAGTTTGCTTAAACAGGGCACAATATTTCACGCGAACCGCCGTTCTGTTCGCGTGTCGGTTACGCAAAATTAAATTTACGCGAACCGCAAACTGGTTACGTCATGACCTGTAAATTTTCAGAAATTAAAACTTGCAAATTTCACGATTACAGGACGTTTATTCACGCAGACATACTACTAGTATTTCGACAAATGTTTTAGGCTGAATTTTAGATACTTGATGCGTAGCAAAGCAGTAAACAACGTTATATTTCAACAGTTGTAATTTGCAACCAGTCTAAAGTAAATATTCAGTATAGAGTCGAGCCAAAAGTTTTAAAGAAATGTGCTCAGACCGCTGGGGACGGCTAAATTATCTGCTGCTATTTTATCTCTAAAGGAATATATGTAGACATAATATTGCAAAAACGAAATCCGGGAATAGGTCGAGGCTGTCTGTAATTGTTCTATAAAATATCCTCTTAAAATTGACTGGAAAAAAAGATTTAAAAAAAAAAAAAAAAGCGTCCGAAAAGGCTTAGATTGCATCTACAGGAGTCCAGAGTTTCAAACTTTTCACAGGGGTAGGCCCCCGAATATCCCCGCTCGGGCACGCGTTTGGCGTGCGTAATGCTAAGAAAATTTCTGGCTACGCCCCTGTATTTTGTTTGTCTGGGGCTGATATTCAGTTCTTTTATAATATTGTTAACTTTAGCAAGCATTAAAGACATTTTTTTTTGTAAAATGTTTTCTTTTGTATTTGTTTTAACTTTATGTTTGAGCTAAAAACTATGTATTTAAAATATAATTTCAACATAATTTTGAGGTAACTGATCAGGTAACCCACGGGTTACGCAAATATAATTCACGTAACCGAACAATTGGTTACCTAGGTAAAAATCACGTGAACCGACTTCCGGTTCCCTCAGATTTCGAAATATTGTCCCCTACTTAAATAATTTACATACAATTTTCTCTATTTGTTGTTTTTAATTAATTAATGAATTAATGTTTTTATTGTCAGATATATCTGAAGCTAAAGACGATATACTAAAGCAGCTGAAACAATATCTACAACAAACTGTCGTCGAGAATGGACACCTTGGAAAGAGATGTCTGCCTATTCCAGTCGTCCTTAGTGACCAGAGAGGAAGTCACTGACAAAAACCAACTGGGGGAAACTCGGCCTGGTGGCGGACAGCTTAACACTGACACGTCGTCTCGCACTGACGCTCGTCGCCGACAGGGAGACGACTCTGCTGGAGAATTTCGAGGAAGTCCCAGCATACGCAGACCAGGTACAGGAAGTCGAGAGTTGGCAGTAATTAAACAAACACCCGAAACACTGCTACACAAGACGGAGCACAATGAACATGCGGTTAGTGCCAGTATGATGGAACAACCAAGATTACACGGACAGGTGTCATGTGATCACAATTTGAGTTACTGCGACCAACCAGAACGAAAGGAAGGAACTGGGTCATATTCTGTTAGCAGAGAATCACCACAGAGGCAATATTCTGTTAGCAGAGAATCACCACAGAGGCAATATTCTGTTAGCAGAGAATCACCACAGAGGCAATATTCTGTTACCAGGGAATCACCACAGAGGCAATATTCTGTTACCAGGGAATCACCACAGAGGCAATATTCTGTTACCAGGGAATCACCACAGAGGCAATATTCTGTTACCAGGGAATCACCACAAAGGCAATATTCTGTTAGCAGGGAATCACCACAGAGGCAATATCCTATTAACAGGGAATCACCACAGAGACAAAGTCCGTCACTGGTTGATCATAGTGAAGGAAGAAGAAGTGATCAAGCAGAGCGAGGACGGTCAGTTGTACGCGCTCTGCCTTCAAACACGCTAACAAGACGCAGCTCATCGCTGGAGAGACCCAGACAAGTAAGAGGATGTGAAAGAGAGTCACGTGAACACAACCTCCTGTCCAGACGTACCCCGTCGTCGGAGCGGCCCAGGCAAGTAAGACGATATGACGGGGATTCGGATGATGGTCATTTTAAAGATCATGTTGGCACTGAAAGAGGCCGAGCCAAGCAAGGTACTATAGCTAGCCAAACCATTGTTAAACGACCTCCAACAAAAGAGCGAACACGCCCAACAGTGGTTCCAAGTAAGGGACAGGCACGAGAGTGGGCGATGGGGCAGACACACGTTAACAAGACCTCGTCTTGGGAAGAATTTCTACCACGCCACGATCCAGCTTCTCCAGCAAACCAAGGGAATTCACAGACGACATTCACCAGTGAAGGATGCCAGCTGAAAAGCCCACCCAATCCTCATGCCGACGTTAAGCTAAAGCGTGTTTGCAGTCATGTCAGAGTGCATGATTTGACCAGAGGTGAGAACAGAAGCTTGTCACCACACGGCTATGACATGGAAGACGTCTGACCACTCTTTGTAATCGTGGAGATTATTTCATGCCACTCAGCACCTTTATGCTGTGGTATTTCCAGTCGCTGATCACGGTGAATATGTTCGCACCATTGCTGAATATGTGCTGATCACAGTCGACATGCTCGCACCATTGCTGAATATGTCTGGTGGAAAAACAGCAGCCAGGTGACTGAGGAATGCAGCAGCAAGCAGCGGTCCTCATTTTGATCTTACAATGAACCGACCACTGAAACGGTTAACTCGGAGCTAAAGAGAAACTTGAAAGTTTGATTGAGACTGTACTAGCAGTTGTTTGGAGTAATTCCTTTTATATGTAGATGTTTTAGGAACTTTTGTTTGCTGTGATAATCATATTTGTGTATTTTCTCGTATTTCAAATTACTTTTTCCCGCTTTAACTCAAATGTAAACAATGTATGTAACTTGTTAGAACCATTTGTTTAAATGTTTTATTGAGATATTTCAGGATGGACTACATTATATTTATTTAGGAGCAGTAGTTTTTTCATTTCAAACACACGCACATACACCTACACACACGCGCACGTTTCAAATCTCCTCGAGAATACAAACTTATTTCGTCACGGTGAAACAGGGAGATTGTACTGGCGACACATGTAGCTACACGAATTGTAGTTAACGTGGTTGCGAAACCAAGTCAAAACTTGTACTGGAAGCGACATCTTCCCTCTTTCTGACCTCTCCCAACTCATTCTACCTTGTTCTATCCAGTGTTTGTACCAATCAGTTCTTGTTTAGACCTAATTAGTGCACTATGTTTCACGTGAGGTATATGTTTGAAACATGTAATTCGATACTCTTCAAAAAGGTAGGGGAACTCTAATAAGAATTTACAATTGCCAAAATTGTAAGGTATATTAGCTGTGTGGAATGGTTATATGATAATAGTGAATTAATTGGGCAAACATTACAACCGGTAGTTCAGTATTACAGCAGGTTTTATGACCACCAAAGATCTTGAAGGACGATTGGGGTCAGAAGTGAAATTTGAAAGTTGACTGTTTTTTAATCAGTAAATCGCAAATTCAAACAATAAAAATGACTACAAACAAAACAATAACAACTGTATGATCAACAGAATGAAAAAGACTGACAGAAATAATGTTGCACAGTGATTAATCGACCTTCCTGGAAATTGTCAAAATCGTGAATGACACCCCACGCACGTGTAAGGGGCAACTGCGTGATGCATGTGCAAACTATGGAATGTGTTTCGGTATGTTGATAAACAGACCTGGACGTTCTTTACTAGGATGTATGTGGTCAAAAACGTATGTTCGGTCTAATAGTTGATATTAAAGGGACATTCCCAAGTTTGCTGCAATTTTAAAGATGTTATCGACTAACAGAGACTTTTTAACGATTTTAATTGCATATCAAATATATTTTTCTGCATACAATATAGTGGCCTATATTAAACGTGTTTCTGATCGCTCTAATATTTGTTGTAGGTTAAATTACATTTTATTTCCTAAAATCCAGTTTCGGCTTCTTATAAATATTAAGACGATCAGAAACACATTGAATATACATATACTGATATTCTAAACAAGAAACTATATTTAATATGTAAGTTTAATCGTAGAAGTATTTTATTAGTAGGAAACATCTTACAATGCAGCAAACTCAGGAATGTTCCTTTAACATTAATGTTTCAGGTTCCCCTTCTTTCTTCAAGAGTATATTATAAAAATAATGAAATAACCTATCTCTAACTAGGTTGGCATTTAAACATATAACACATGGCATAAAAAAACACATGGCACACAAATTATATATATATACATACATACATACATACATACATACATATATAACACCACCAACAGTTCAGTAATTTAATGACATGTTTCGGCATTTTTGCCTTTTTCAAATTAACAATAAGATGACGTCACATCATCCTGACGTGGTTGAGACAAACGGGTTAATTATACATTCTTATTTCTATTAATATACTTTTATCATTACGTTCAGGATCTGTAGTACTTTCAAAAGTAGTCTGAAATTAGTAGTTTAGTGCATAGAAAAATATTGCAATTGTAAAGTACAAAATCACATTTCAAGTATAGAAAGATAATAATAATTATTGTAAAGACAAGACTATTGAATTATCTAACATTGTCTATAAAACATTGTTTCGATGTACAGAAATACAAAGTAATCCCACTGTACTACATTGTATATTTATAATGTTACTAAGTGATTAAGATGTATATACATTACATAAAACGTTGTCATTAAGTCCATGTGATGTTTAGTTTGTAATTCGTGTATCCAAAATGTTTCCCTTACTATAGGCGGTGGTGTTCATCATTGCTAAATAACTGTTCAAATGGACATTGATATGGAATGCTAATTCGTATTAAAGTGGGTATTAACGAATATAGATTTACATGGATATAAATTGATGCCCATACGATGTCCATTAATTCGTAAAGATAGCTTACCCCCTGTTTGTCCTATATACTGCATACCGCATTTTGTGCAAGTGATAATAAATAACATTTGAAGAACAGCATGTCATAGTATGTTTTATGGGATAAACGCGTCCAGTTTGACTGCTTTTAAAGTGTGTTTTTTCTTCAAGGAATTTGTCATTTCTACATACTTTTACTACATTTTAATGCAGAGTGATTTGTTATTAACATTAGATTGTAGTTTAGAATGAACAATCATTTCTTTTAAACGCAACACTTGGCTTGCTTTGTGCTAGTACTGTGAGTTGACTTGACTGTTCGACAATTCCCCCAATGTCTGTGTCACGGTACATGCTCTTAATTTGTTTTCGCCTGTGGCGATTTTACTTGTGTTAGAGGGTCGTGTGCAGTTTATTGCCCGTAGCCCAGGTGGACAATTTGTTACGTAATACTTCGCAAGTCGGACTTTCCAATATGCACTTAGTCCCGCTGTGGAGGCCATGTGGCGAGTAGTTACGTAATACCTCTGCGAGTGCGGGTTTACAACCGTGTTTTGGCGACGATGGCGTCAGTAGTCTGACGATCAGAGAGAAATAATACCTACGCTAGTAGAGATGAAATATGAGATGATACGTGAGGTGCCGCCTTGTTCCCCCAGGCCAATTCTGATTTTGGAATAAATAGCTAGGATTTAGAGATATCGAGGAGAACGAATAGGAAGGCTCCGAAGGAACGTTAGTCCGTTTGGACTTTGGTAAATATCATTTCTGCTCTGTGTATAACCTTGATGTGATTGATGTGACTTTAAATATTTTAATACTGTATTATACCGATATTCTTTAGACAGTGTCTTCGGTCATCTGACGAAGTAAATCGTAGACTTATTGTTCTAACATTATATGAGTATTTGGTAATATAAAGCTTAGCCAGTCATCCCAGCCGACCTGGGTAAACTGTAGGTTATTGTCTTTATTGTGATAAGTATTAATTCTGTGTTACAAGATTACTGAAGAGTAGTTAGGGTTAATTAAACATTAACCCGTTAGGAATAGAGCTGTAATTCCTTTATTAATTAAGTTCCCCAAGAAGCGTTCCTAAATTTTATCACACGTTACTGAACGAGTAGTAAGGGTTAATTATAAATTAACCAGTTAGGAATGGTGTTGTAATTCCTTTATTAATTAACTTCTCCTAGAAGCGTTTCTCAATTATCACACGTGTGGGTGTGGTGTAACGGTGAAGTGATTCGCATATTGTGTAACTAGACACCTAGAGATTAACTAATTAAGTGATCAGTTCTGGGTTGTTATTATTGTTGTTATTAATTGACTACTACGGCTATACATTTGTCAGCGTAGATTAATACAGATTCCAAAGTGTATTGTGTTTTTTTTGTTGTGTTTTCTAGAGAACTAACGTGCTATATTATATATACTTTATATAAGATCGTATCTCTGATCATACCTAGAGACGAGCCATACTAGGTTTAACAGCCTGTTACAGAGAGATCTAATAGATATACAAGTAGGAGAGACATTTTGATAATCGTGTTTTATTCGGTTACGGGAATTATAGAATCCCCGTGACAGTCTGTGTAATAGGTGACCAATATTTGACAGGAATGGGTTGTATGTTACGACGAAAGGTATTATTGTTTCTTTGTTCAGAAGTAGATGCAGGTGATTCTAGATGTTTTTCTTTGGGTCTAATTAAAGTTTTTCCTATAGCGTTATCTACAGTGGTAGGAGGGTAAAGTGGTTTTATAAACATGAGACAATTAGGGAAGGGAGGTAATATTTGTTGGATGACTCAACAGCACATATTAAACATAGTAATTTCGGCACTTGGTCGATACAAAGAAACCCCACTTAGGCTGCTACTACCGAAATAATTGATATTACCAGTCTTGAGGCGCTCGTTTGTGTGGACCCATTGGATTTCCCTGTCCCGTCCAGCGCCCCACGATAAGTATATGAAAGGTCGTGATATGTGCTGTCCTGTTTTTGGGGAAAGTACATATAAAAGATCCTTTGCTGCTAATGGAAAAATGTGGCGCGTTTCTTCCAAAATCTACGTCTTAGAATAACCAAAAGTTTGACACTCAATAACCGATGTCGTAAAACATAAACTTTAACTTTATACAGTGTATGTCTTTGCGTGCGATTGTGTGCGCGTTCATATATATATATATATATATATATATATATATATATATATATATATATATATATATATACTGACTGAAAAAACAACAACGCAAGTTCAGTTTTGGTAACACAACTTTTTTTATCCGAATACCAAATGTAGTAACATATGACACATAGCTACCCCATTGTACTGTCTTTGGTTAAAATTGGGTCAACGTGCGAAGCTGATGCTTTTTACCGATTTGTCAAGAAAGCATGCATTTGGACAACTGCCACGTGCTGTGGACTTGAACGCCATACCACATCGAAGTTTTGAACAATACACATCGAGTGCATAACATTTCATTTCAACACGATAGAAAAGCAAAATTCCACGAATGTTACAAGTTTATAGGGGTCGGACTATTGCACTAACCGATTTCAGACGGCTACGGAGACGACGAGTCAGGTTCGTCGCCCAGCGTGTCCACGAACGGTTAGGAATCGGTTGCGGAAGTTCAACTTAAGGCCACGGCGTCCCTACGTTGGTCCGCAACTTACACCCAGGCTACGTCAATGTCGATTGCAATGGCTGCGTGCATATGCAACAAATCGGTTTCACTTGGCCCACTGGAGACGTGTTATTCATTGACGAGTCTCGGTTCTTGCTTTACAGGTCAGATGGACAACAACGCGTCTCTCGACGTCGAGGTGAGCGATAATCAGACGCGCGCGCTAATGAAAATGGCAGATTTAGAGGAGGGTATGTTATGGTTGGTGGGGAGGGGGGGGGGGGATTTCTCATGACGCGGTCATCCAGGGCAATCTTACAGCTGTAAGATATCGGCATCAGGTCTCACGTCCTTCCACTTATTCATGTGCGTAACCTTACGTTCCAAGCGGATAATGCGAGGCCGCACGTTGCGAGGGTTTGTCTTGACTTCCTAAACCAAAACAATGTCCAAGTGCTCGATTGGCCCCCCTACAGTCCAGATTTGAACCCGATCGAGCATTTGTGGGATGAGCTGGACAGGAGGGTCAGGAAGCGCGTCAACGTCCTAAACAACGTCGATCAGCTCACGCAGGCTCTTATTCATGAGTGGAATAACATCCCACAAAGAACCATAAACAACTTGATTGGGTTAGAGCAGCGACTGCAGCCCGGGGTGGACATACACGTTATTGATTTGGATCAGGAAATGTGACAACACAACAAAACTTGTCAAAATATATTCAGCAATGAAGACATAACCTACAAATCCAAACAATGAAATAACCATCAATAAAACATTTGAAATATTTACCACCGAAAAAAATTGCTTGGATTTTTCGTCAGTATATAATTATATTCAACAAAACAGTAATGACCTCTTTTTAATTTATTTTCCCAATGGAGATAACTCTTTTAAGGCTGAGAACAAAAAACACTGTTGTGAAACAATCACTGCAGAGATATAGTGAATTATAAGGAGTTAATGACAAAACCCCAAAGCATACAGAAAAGTGAACAAAATATAACATACAATCAATCAGTATTAACACTGTTCCAATATAGATTAGTTAATCAAAGCAGCGTAACCACTAACACATTCTTAATCGAGATCAAATATATATATATCTACAGAATATATGTAGCGCAGAACCAGGGACACTAAAACTTGTCTTATGAATATAATATGGTATACAATTCATGGAAAGATATATTTTTCAGAAAACTAAAATAAGACGAGACTAGAAATAAACTGGTATGATAAATAATGACCAAAGTAAATTTGTAAGCTGGCTTACAATCAACATCAAATATATTAAATCAAAATCAAAGATTAAACAACATGGCCAATATGAATATTATACAAAAAGTAATGTATCCTTTAAAAAAATGCTATTATAATATCCACATGTAAAATAGCAATTATAATATATTGATATTACACGTGTATATATATATATATATATATATATATATATATATATATATATATATATATATATATATATATATATATATATATATGTGTGTGTGTATATATATATATATATATATATATATATATATATATATATATATATATATATAACTAGGAAGACCGACTAGAAAGACAGACATATATAATACATCGATTCTATTATAAGTCATTGTCGTGCATCTGGGGATAACAAACATTGTTCAAGTTTCTCGAACATACAGATTTAGTATGTTTCTTATGATCCATGTTTCAAACTGCGCGTGTTCGTTAACTATAGTGCGAGTCATGTGACGTACTCCCATTACCACTGGGAGACCGTGGCGCGAACCATCCGCCCTCGGAGGTGTGTGGCGGCTACTTGCGGTACACCGAGTCAACGGAAACACTTCTTGGTGGCGACCGGCTCCAGTTCGAACCGCTGAACGAAGCGGTAAGCTGCGATCTTCTGTCAGCTTCCTGTAACGTGTCATCGTAGAAACTAGGCAGCGACCCGTGCTCGTCACTTAGGAGACCCGTGTTCGCTTCCTGGAAGTAGGTTTTCGTGTCCTTTCCTTCCGGTGTCGCCACGGAATCACTCTCCGACGCCGAGTCAAGAGCGTCGAGACGTTTTTGTGAGACGTCGATCGCGACGCGTCGGTGTCGGTGTTTGATGAGCATCAGCACCATGAAGACGAAGAAGTTGAACGGGTACGTGTACCAAATGTACGTTAAATACAGCCGCACATCTGAAACACAACACCAACAAAAACAACACAACTCTCGATTATCGTTATATCGTTTATGAGAGAATGTACCACCAACAAACTCGAACAAATGTGTGACACAAGTAGGCCTAGTTCAATCAAACTGTTGAATCGGAGAAATTAGAATCAAAACAACTGCGCGTGCGTGTACAGTGAACTACGTAAAGCAAATTCAGGCAGAAAGGTCGCTTCATATGTACGTAGATTTTTATGATTATTACAACAACAACAAAAATTTACACACTACAAAATTAGACTTTCCAAGTGATCAACAACAAAATCCAGTATTCGATGCCGAATTGACAAGATTACACACTATCACCATGTTCCAGTGCTTTATCATCTTCATAAATCAAGGCTAATATTCGTTCCTCGTATTCAGCCTTGATACATGTCGTCAAGAAATCGTGCCACAAAATGCTTAAATTTCAATGGATGCGATGAGATCTGATTGCAACGAATCGCAACGCTCCTTATAGATTCCCTTGTTATTGTAAACAAAGATGGAAGCGTCAGCGTCCGGCGGTTAATTTTTGTTATTGCTTTCAAGGTTGTCACATGTTACCGATGCTGTGATTGGTCAGCGATGTTACAAATCGGTGTTACAAATTTTCTTCCAATAGAGGCGCTAGTAGTGGATATCAGTAATCTTGACTACATGTATCAAGGCTGAATACGAGGAACGAATATTAGCCTTGATTTATGAAGATGGTGCTTTATGTGCACGGTGTCCATTTAACAGTTGTCAGTGATCAAGTATTTTCATTTCAAAGATTTAACTTACGAGCAAATTCATATAGACATTACCTTTACTCTTAAAGGGACTATCCTTGGTTTTCAGCCCTAGTAAGACTTCTGATACTCTCCACCCCCTCCCCCTCCAACAAAATAAACAATTCTACTTTTTTTCTTCTTTTTTTAGCACTATCTTACCTCAGTATGTTTTAAATATAAAATATTATACGGATAAATACATTTGGAATAACCTTTGGCTAAATTATTTCAAATTTCATTTGGTCGTTGGAAGAAATAATAAAACTGATATTGAGATACAACATAACATTACGATGTCCAGAAATGCATTGGTTATAGAAATAACCCTATACTGAGCAAGACAATGTAAGTAAATTGAAATTTTAAAACTATTTTATTTCCCCAAAACCTTCTAAAATGGCTATAAACTCAGACGACGAGTTAGGATAGGCACTGGTCTAAAAACAGCAAGATGTCATGGTGTTTTTGGTGTTTGTTTTTTTTACACATTTACATACTACAATCGAAGTATTATATGAAACATTTAAAGGGACATTCCTGAGTTTGCTGCAATTTTTAAGATGTTATCGACTAACAGAGACTTTTTGACGACTGTAATTACATATCAAATATATTTTTCTGCATAAAATATTAGTGGCTGTATATTAAACGTTTTTCTGATCGTCCTAATATTTGTAGTAGGTTAAATTTCATTTTATTTCCTAAAAACTATTTTTTTTTCGTACGTACGAAATTATTTTAAGACAAACTCCAGTTTGGGCTTCTTACAAATATTAAGACGACCAAAAACACATTGAATATACAGACACTGATATTCTAAACAAGAAAATATATTTAATATGTATGTTTAATCGTAGAAATATTTTTTTAGTGGAAAATATCTTACAATGCAGCAAACTCGGGAATGTCCCTTTAATAATGCATATAATTGGATACATTGTGTCCAATCCTTGTGTGCATGCGTGCATGTGTGTGAAAATATATGATCAATTATGCAATAAAATATTTTCAAATCAAGACATCATTTGGAAAGCAATAACGCTATGTATAACCATTGAATTTATATCAGTTGAAACATACATCTGTTGCTGTAATGTTCCATCATAGTGTGTAGAAGACCGTTTGGTGTAGCCACATGACCTGATGGCAACAGTTTACCCAATGGCAATGTCTATAAGGTGTATATCACCAAATCAAATTTAGTAGACGATAACAGTAACTACCAAAACTGCTTTATATATGAACATCCAATAGCCGATGATTAATAAATCAATGTGCTCTATTGGTGTTGTTAAACAAAACAAACTTTAACTTTATATATATATATATATAGTAGTCGTTTTCGAGTTGAAAGAAACAAGCCTGTCATGTAGAGAAAAACATACATTTTTTAACGATATATATATATATATATATATATATATATATATATATATATATGCAACGTTTCAGTCTCACACCGGCCTCGGTGGCGTCGTGGTAGGCCATCGGTCTACAGGCTGGTAGGTACTGGGTTCGGATCCCAGTCGAGGCATGGGATTTTTAATCCAGATACCGACTCCAAACCCTGAGTGAGTGCTCCGCAAGACTCAATGGGTTGTGTCAACGACTTGCACCGACCAGTGATCCATAACTGGTTCAACAAAGGCCATGGTTTGTGCTATCCTGTCTGTGGGAAGCGCAAATAAAATATCCCTTGCTGCTAATCGGAAGAGTAGCCCATGTAGTGGCGACAGCGGGTTTCCTCTCAAAATCTGTGTGGTCCTTAACCATATGTCTGACGCCATATAACCGTAAATAAAATGTGTTGAGTGCGTCGTTAAATAAAACATTTCTTTCGTTTCAGTCACAATTATACATCACAGATATAAATGCTAGAACTATTCACCCTTAAAGTAATTTTGAACGGTGTGTTATGGTGCTACGTTTTGACTTCACTTCTTTGAATACCCCAGTTCTGCACAAATTGCCATCCAAGTTTAAGTAGGACCCCGCATTTTGCAAGCACAATCGTGATACTAGTTTCAAATGGAATTGAAAGAATTTACTAGCTGGATTAAACAATATTTTATGACAAGTTCTGTCACCATTGCCAGGCGTTGCTAAACGTTAGGCGCACTTCGAACTTCATCCGGTGATTTGGTACTGACCTATCTTTTAGGATTTTTTTTACATATTATTTATTAAAAGCTTTTCAATGTCCAAGCCAATAAATATGGGATACTGTTTTTTATTCATCACAAGGATGATATCGGACATGATTTGGATGGTTAGCCAAGGGAGTTGGTTTTTCTTCTTTCTTTTTTTCTTTTCAGAAACCATTCGATACGATCAAAGATGCGGTTCCTGGACTTCAAATAATGCACACGATTGTCACTAAAGCAGATTCGTTAAGAGACAGTCCAAGCTCCGGATACCCATTTTTTAGTTAACAGTTTTAAAAATTAGTATGGGTTAGCCGTGGGTTTAAATATAAGATGTTGTTTTATGGGTCCTCGTTTTAGGAAGATGTGACCTATAGTCCTTCCAAGCAGTGAACGTCGTTTTCTGACTATGGTATGCACTAGTTATTTCTGAACTGATTGTTTTTAAAATTGCACATACACTTCCAAAACAGTTCTACTTTTCTTTTTCTGGTTTGACATCCAATAGCCGATGATAAACAAATCATGTGCTCTAGTAGTGTCGTTAAACAAAAGAAACTTTAACTCATTTTTTTCTCTTTCTGTCAAATGGAACTGAATTTTTTTTTTTTTTTTTTTTTTTTATTGTCCCCAGAAACATAAGCAAGGTCAAGGTTGGGGCCTTGAATCATTGCTGTACATGGTATTATTGTATATACATAAACGATACATAATTAAAGCTATACACTCGTATATAAAGCACTTATTCAACAATATGTGTATACATATGCATGTGCGTGTGTGTGTGTGAGAGAGAGAGAGAGAGAGAGAGAGAGAGAGAGAGAGAGAGAGAGAGAGAGGGTGGACAGACAGACAGACAGACAGACACGGACGTGTGGAGTAACAAGGATGAAGCCGAAAGAAAGAAATGTTTTATTTAACGACGCACTCAACACATTTTATTTACGGTTATATGGCGTCAGACATATGGTTAAGGACCACACAGATTTTGAGAGGAAACCCGCTGTCGCCACTACATGGGCTACTCTTCCGATTGGCAGCAAGGGATCTTTTATTTGCGCTTCCCACAGGCAGGATAGCACAAACCATGGCCTTTGTTGAACCAGTTATGGATCACTGGTCGGTGCAAGTGGTTTACACCTACCCATTGAGCCTTGCGGAGCACTCACTCAGGGTTTGGAGTCGGTATCTGGATTAAAAATCCCATGCCTCGACTGGGATCCGAACCCAGTACCTGCCAGCCTGTAGACCGATGGCCTGCCACGACGCCACCGAGGCCGGTAAAGGATGAAGCCGAAGATAGACGAAAGGGAACACAAACGGCGCGAGCCGTATGCACACATACATAGTATTCAATATTAAGATGAAACAGACAGGCTTAACATGATATTAGCAATGCAAAAGCCTTACATAACTGAAGAGGAAATATTCTGGAGACTAGGAAGAAGAGTACTAGAAATAGAAACAAAGAGTGAGAGTGAGAGAAAAAGAAGAAGAAGAAGAAGAAAAAAACTTTCTTGAAAGATAAATAAGATCAATGCGATCTTAAATTTTTTTTTTTATAGAAAGTCGAGATACGTTTTCCGAACTGGCGATTTTTGCATAAAAGTATGTTTATTAGCTTATTCGTATATTTTGCTATTAATAAGTTTATACATGAATTTATACAATTTGTTTGAGGAACTGCTGCCAAAGTTCCCACTGATCATCAAAGTCTTTATACAGGCAATTTTTATAAAATATATATTTTTCAATCTGTATTTTATCAATAATGAATCTTAGCATTGCGTTTTTATTTAATCTGATCTTTTGTAATTTCGTTCTATATATATATAATACTTAATATTAATAATGAACCAATTAATAAAACAATGCTTTTTTGTTATGATACCAAATAAAACCATGTTTTTATCCAACTGAAATTGTTCACCTTTTTTTAATGCCCATTCTTCTACTGCTTTCCATAGGACAGTAACTTTAGAGCACTCATAAAATAAGTGTTTCCTGTGTTTCTGGCATAAGATGGCAAAAATCGCAAATATTAGAATCAACATATTTTATTTTATTTAGAAATATATTTGTAGCTATTATCCTGTGTAAAATTTTATACTGAAACCATAATAAAGATGGGTCTTTAATAGTTTTGAATGGTAGAGCATAATACTTTCCCCATACTTGTGAAGTGAAGTCAAACCCCAATATTGAATATCTTTTTTGGGACGTAGGAACTATTGTAGTGCGATTTAATATTGCGTATATGTGCTTACTTAGGTTTGTATCTTTTAAAAATAGTTTTATTTTAAACGGAAGAATCGGGTTGCAGACAGTGTTAAAACTTTGGTTGTTTGATTTTGTTGTTTTACAAATATATAATTTAATGGCTCTGGTTAAAGAAGCATATTCTAAAAAATTGGACCGTACTTGATATTTTGTTATGAAAGTATTGTAATTCATTAATGTCCCATTTTCGTCTATTAGATCTTGAATAAATATTATGCCTTTTTGCAAATACTTCATATAAATAAAAGGTTTGCCGGGTTTTTTTGTGGGGTTTTTTGCTATTGTACCAAATGTTTAGGCTCATTACGTCTTCATTATTATCAGGCGTTTCTTTCTGTTGAATGGTAAGCCAGCTTTGTAACACATCTTTCCAAAAATTATTTTTAATTGTTGTTATTTTTAGCTTTATATAATAATCTCCATATTTAATCATATTTGCTGTCGTTAAACCTGTTACAGCTTGGAAAAGATGTGTCCATTTCGAGTTTAGAAGTCTTCTTAACCAAGTAGCTTTTAACGCAGTTGTAAAAATTTTAATGTATAGCATTTTGATGCCTCCATTTACATAGTCTTCCATTAGTACTTCTCTTTTGACTTTTTCTGGTTTGTTTTGCCAAATAAAATTAAAAAACATTTTAGTTATTTGTTTTGTTACTTGATCTGGTACATTTGGTAATGCAATTAATAAATGTGTTATTTTTGAAATTATTATAACAACGACGCGACCCAGTGGAGTTAATTTTCTAGTGGACCATTGTTTTAACAGTCTTTTCATCTCCATTAACTTCGGTTCAAAGTTAGTTTGAATCATTTCCTCAATATTAACTGAAAAATATACTCCTAGTAAGGAAAAGGTTTCTTCACCCCATTCTAACTTCCATTTTGGATGATGAAAAACATCTTTGGAATATTTTTTACTGCCTATCCAGATGATTTTTTATTTCGAGTAGTTTATGTTTAATCCAGATACGTTGGCATACAGGTCTAATATTTTTAGAGTGCTATCCAAGGATTTGTGGGTTCCATCTAAAATGAAGGAGGTGTCATCAGCGTACTGCGATATTAAATATTCTTGCCCGTTTACAGTTATACCTTTTATATCCTTTGAATTTCTTATTAATATAGCTAGTATTTCGGCGCAAATTATGAAAATATAGGGGGAAAGTGGATCGCCTTGTCCACAACCTCTTTCTAGTTTAAAACTTTCAGACAGAAATCCATTTTGTAAAATCCTTGATTCTGAGTTATTATAAAATGTTTTAATCCATGATTTAATTGACATTTTAAAATTGAAAAACTCAAGTGCTTGTTCAACGAATGACCAAGAGACAGAGTCAAAAGCCTTTGAAATTATTAACAAACAAAAAATGTTCATGGAGGCTGGGAAGGACTATAGATGCCCCACCATTTCACAAATAATGCACACTGAAATCGTTAAAAAAAAAAAAAAAAAAAAAAAAAAAATATATATATATTAACTTGGTTTTATTCGGCATTCAGTATTTTAATCTATTAATACATTCTGCCAACTCTCAAGTGAGATCTTTTCTTTTGCTACTTGCATTTAAAATGTACACAATAGCAACGTGCCATAGACGCCAGATGGTGCCACCAGCTAGGGGTGGGGTCAACTGCCATTTATATATTAAATCGCCTTCCAGCGGGAAAACCACAAGTTTGGGTTGGGGGCATTACCAAACATCATACGTTCCTTACCATATCAAACGAAATCATCCATCTACAATACAATAGTTTTGTGGTGAACTACACGAATTTCAAACAATCGAACTCCCTGAAACTCAAACTATTTCGTTGTCCCCTTCAAGTTTGAGTTATCGAAATTTGACTGTCTATATATATATATATATATATATATATATAAGGCAGCCTTAATCTTCATGAAAAGGCTGTTGTGTGCAAGCTGTAGTACTGAACACCTTTCTCCCAGGCTTGCGATTCTTAACAGGATGTCACAATATCATATTATACACCATCGTATGATAAATGATCGCTAAAGAAAAAATCGCATGGGTTTCGAGAAAGAAAAACCTCAAACTTACCTACGCCTTGGTCACAAATGGCCTGCGGCGTGTTGGCGGCGGCCGTAAGTCCCCAAAATTGCCATAACCGTGCGGTGGCCGCACGGTAGAATACGGTAGCCGTGAGGCGATCTCAATGTTTTTTGCTTATTACAGGGGCTTACGATTTTTTAAATTTGACATTAAACTTTTTTTCGGAAATCGCAAGGCCGTAGGCCGCAACCCCGCCGCATGTAGTATCGCAAGGTCACTGTACAGTGGCCGTGAGGTGACTTCAAGGTCACCTCACGGTTTTTACCCTGTCTGGTGTGCCTAGAAAATCGTACGGCAGCCGCAACAATCGTGAGGCCTCCTTACTGTCACCTCACGGTGGTCTTGCGCCTCCGTGAGATGGCTGTACGATGTTCTAAATATCGTACGGCGGCCGTGCAGTGACTCCAGGGCTGCCGTACGATGGCCTAACGGCAACCGTAGAGTTGGCGGCCGCCGTACGATCATCTTTCTGAAGAGGTATTTATTGCCTGCTGCGACACTAGCTTGATCGTCAAGATGGCGCCTCGCGGTTTGTTAACTAGCGCCTTGCGGTCTCCTCACGCATTTTGATTTCATGACTTTTACGATTGCCGTGCGGACCCCGTAACATTTGTGAACACTGCTTCCGCAGCCCGCAAAGCCGTACGATTTGTAAAAATCCCATCTACAAACCGCAGACCGCAGAACCGTGCGGCGGCAGCATCATATGTGACCGAGGCATAACACAGACTAGGAAAGGAAGCTAAGGTAATCTTACCTTTCTCTGGATCTACAGCAACTACAAAACACAAAACATATCAGATAAAATAACATAAGATCATTTATTTGATAGCTTCTATAATAGTCGATTCTGCTTAAATGGAATAATAATAATAATAATAATAATAATAATAATATTAATAATAAAAGAAATTGGGGGTGGGTGTTTGCGAGTTTTCAAAGTATGTTATTTTGTTGAATTTGACCTGAAGCTATACATAGTACCAATAACATCTCGGCTCTCACGTAACAGAGTCCCAGATCGATAGACACATAACTAAAGTAATACAAAATCGAGCTCTCGGTTTATTTTTACTTAAGCAATCCCTGGGCAGGGATTGGACGTTGCCCAGTGGTAAAGCACTCGCCTGATGCGCGGTCATCTATTTCTCGTTCAAGCCAGTGCTCCACAACTTATGTAACAAACGCCGTGATATGTACTATCCTATCTGTGGGAATATTGCATATAAAAGATCCCTTGCTGTTAATCAAAAAGAGTAGCTCATGGAGTGACGGAAGTGGGTTTCCTTTCTAATTATGTATGTGGTCTTTAACCATACTCATGTGCAGTCTACTAATAGAAAATAGTTTCCTCTCTAAGACTGTATGAGAAAATTACCAAACATTTTATATTCAATAGCCGATGATAAATAAGTCAATGTGCTTTAGTGGTATCTTTAAACAACAACTTTACTTTCGTCCATAGGTACAAAGTAAAGCAAAACGTGATGCCCTTTATTGTTGTCAAAGTATGTGTAATGTTTGAATGTTTAAATTCAAGCAACACCAATACGCATCTTTCAGAATGGTACCCGTCCACAACAATGGCGTGGCGTCGCTACCAGAGCATCCCACTGACAGTCATATTCAACGAGCATGCCACTAGGCGTTCAGTGGCATCTAATAGCACCATGCCCATTTCCCTCGTTCGGTTTTCAACACTCACAAAATGAGATATACTTTCGCAGCAATGGAGAGCTCGAAAATTGACATCATTACTCTTGAAAAATGCATGTGCACCTCTTGCTTTTCACGTGAAAAAGAAGACAGGTAATTTAGTTTGTGTGTTACCTTTTATACATTATGCTATATCCATGAACGGTTTTCATGTTTAAATACGTCCATGTTTCCATGTTCTTCTATCATGACTGGCCATCCCAATGGCCAGAATTAACAAATCATTCAGTGTGTGTTACTTATAAGTAGACCATTGCTTACTTTTCACGTCAAATTTGCCCATCAGGTTTGCTTTATTGTAACACGTATAAAGTTTAGTGTCTTGAATAAATGTTTCCTTGATTTCCAGCTCGTTGGTGAAGTGGATAATGACTCGAGAGTTGTTCACAAACAAGGACGGCTTCATGGGGTAGGTTCCGTTAAACCAAAACACATCATCCTCCAGGACAACCCTTTCAAAGAGAAAACGTGTATTTGTTTAGTAAAATTATAGCCAGTAACAATTGGTAATGTTATGTACTGATGTGTCCCGGAGGGGGTGGGGACATGGGTAATTATAGCCAGTAACAATTGGTAATGTTATGTACTGATGTGTCCCGGAGGGGGTGGGGACATGGGTAATTATAGCCAGTAACAATTGGTAATGTTATGTACTGATGTGTCCCGGAGGGGGTGGGGACATGGGTAATTAGGCTGTGGAACGGTTGGTGGACTTCTAAAAATTAACAGTGTAGTATAATTAGCCAATCAGCCCATAGACATACATTTCATATAAAATTCAATAACATTTGCCAAGTGGTGCATATATGGAGAATGGAAAATTACATGTATTGAGAATACATGTACGTATAATGAATTTGAGATAGTTTCCAGTATTGCATAGTTCGTTTCTGAATATATATATAATACTTGTTTGTCGTCTTCTTTTTTTTTTCTTTTTTGTGAATTTATCGATATATAACAGTCACAAATTGAACATAAATGCATGTGCAATGGACATTTCAAAATAAAGTGATATTCATTGTGATTACACATTTCCGTTGCGATCTTTCAATATCATAATATCTTCCGTGTGGAAAAACCAACAAGCATTTACAACAGTTATGTGTCATATGTACAACGCAACATTTTTCGTTTTCAGTCAACTTCTCTCATTATGTAACTAATTCCAACGTGACGATTTTTGTAGTAACGACTCGCGGGAATCGTGTGGAAAACGTAACGGAATGTAAGCGCATGAGTATTTCCACTGAAATAAATGTTTAGCTGGAGGATGTCGGCAGGCGCGGATTTAGCGCCCCCCCCCCCCCCCCCACCCCCCCACCCCATTTTTGGGGTCAAGTTATTATTTTTGTTTTAACTATAGCATACACAAGAGTGGAATTACACAAAAATGCCGCAATCAACGGAAAACCAGCCTAATATGGGAAGGAGAGATGACCACTTTAACTTTTAAAAAAAGGAGAGACCAGAGTTTATGAAATTTTTAAGATAACAAAAACAGTATGACAATACCAAAAACATACGTTAATATAGCTAGTTTGTTACTCAGGTGCGAGGAAATCGCGTTTCAGGCCACTTAAATTTCTAAATTTCGCAGGGAAGCATGCCCCAGGACCCCCCTAGGAATCTCGGGCGTTTCGCGCCATCGCCCCCCCCCCCCCCCCCCCCCTATTTAAAAATCCTGGATCCACGCCTGGTCGGAAGTTGATTTGTAGGATAAAAACTAATGGCAGGTTAATGACACTGTTAATCTGTTTTATTCCCTCGGCAGTCCTTGTGAAGTTCCCCATTATTACCTTTACAGGATAAAGCCGCTAATTTATGTGTCTTTCTTTTTATAAAACTCAGTTTCGCGTCATCACATATTTACCAGTTTAAGTTTAGAAAGGTTGTTATCTTCACTAGTGACTGACAACACTTATTTCACTGATAATTTCAGATATTTCAGTAAACATTTTGTATATAATACCTATCTAGGACGTTTCATTTTAGTCCTTGAGCTCTTTATGTAATACCTACCCAAGACATTTCATTTTAGTCATGAACTCTTTATGTAATACCTACCCAAGACATTTCATTTTAGACATTGAGCTCTACACGTAATACCTACCCGGGACATTTATGTAATACCTACCCAAGACATTTCATTTTAGTCGTTGAGCTCTTTACGTAATACCTACCCAAGACATTTATGTAATACCTACCCAGGACATTTCATTTTAGACATTGAGCTCTACACGTAATACCTACCCAAGACATTTCATTTTAGACATTGAGCTCTTTACGTAATACCTACCCAAGACATTTCATTTTAGTCATTGAGCTCTTTACGTAATACCTACCCAAGACATTTATGTAATACCTACCCAGGACATTTCATTTTAGACATTGAGCTCTACACGTAATACCTACCCAAGACATTTCATTTTAGACATTGAGCTCTACACGTAATACCTACCCAGGACATTTATGTAATACCTACCCAAGACATTTCATTTTAGTCATTGAGCTCTTTACGTAATACCTACCCAAGACATTTATGTAATACCTACCCAGGACATTTCATTTTAGACATTGAGCTCTACACGTAATACCTACCCGGGACATTTCATTTTAGTCGTTGAGCTCTTTATGTAATACCTACCCAAAACATTTCATTTTAGTCATTGAGCTCTTTACGTAATACCTACCCAGGACATTTCATTTTAGTCGTTGAGCTCTTTATGTAATACCTACCCAAGACATTTATGTAATACCTACCCAGGACATTTCATTTTAGACATTGAGCTCTACACGTAATACCTACCCAAGACATTTCATTTTAGACATTGAGCTCTTTACGTAATACCTACCCAAGACATTTCATTTTAGTCATTGAGCTCTTTACGTAATACCTACCCAAGACATTTATGTAATACCTACCCAGGACATTTCATTTTAGACATTGAGCTCTACACGTAATACCTATCCAAGACATTTCATTTTAGACATTGAGCTCTACACGTAATACCTACCCAGGACATTTCATTTTAGTCGTTGAGCTCTTTACGTAATACCTACCCAAGACATTTATGTAATACCTACCCAAGACATTTCATTTTAGTCATTGAGCTCTTTACGTAATACCTACCCAAGACATTTCATTTTAGACATTGAGCTCTACACGTAATACCTACCCGGGACATTTCATTTTAGTCGTTGAGCTCTTTATGTAATACCTACCCAAGACATTTCATTTTAGTCATTGAGCTCTTTACGTAATACCTACCCAGGACATTTCATTTTAGTCGTTGAGCTCTTTATGTAATACCTACCCAAGACATTTCATTTTAGTCATTGAGCTCTTTACGTAATACCTACCCAGGACATTTCATTTTAGTCGTTGAGCTCTTTATGTAATACCTACCCAAGACATTTCATTTTAGTCATTGAGCTCTTTATGTAATACCTACCCAGGACATTTCATTTTAGTCGTTGAGCTCTTTATGTAATACCTACCCAAGACATTTCATTTTAGACATTGAGCTCTACACGTAATACCTACCCGGGACATTTATGTAATACCTACCCAAGACATTTCATTTTAGTCGTTGAGCTCTTTACGTAATACCTACCCAAGACATTTATGTAATACCTACCCAGGACATTTCATTTTAGACATTGAGCTCTACACGTAATACCTACCCAAGACATTTCATTTTAGACATTGAGCTCTTTACGTAATACCTACCCAAGACATTTATGTAATACCTACCCAGGACATTTCATTTTAGACATTGAGCTCTACACGTAATACCTACCCAAGACATTTCATTTTAGACATTGAGCTCTACACGTAATACCTACCCAGGACATTTCATTTTAGTCGTTGAGCTCTTTACGTAATACCTACCCAAGACATTTATGTAATACCTACCCAAGACATTTCATTTTAGTCATTGAGCTCTTTACGTAATACCTACCCAAGACATTTATGTAATACCTACCCAGGACATTTCATTTTAGACATTGAGCTCTACAGGTAATACCTATCCGGGACATTTCATTTTAGTCGTTGAGCTCTTTATGTAATACCTACCCAAGACATTTCATTTTAGTCATTGAGCTCTTTTTATGTAATACCTACCCAAGACATTTCATTTTAGTCGTTGAGCTCTTTATGTAATACCTACCCAAGACATTTCATTTTAGTCATTGAGCTCTTTACGTAATACCTACCCAGGACATTTCATTTTAGTCGTTGAGCTCTTTATGTAATACCTACCCAAGACATTTCATTTTAGTCATTGAGCTCTTTATGTAATACCTACCCAGGACATTTCTTTTTAGTCGTTGAGCTCTTTATGTAATACCTACCCAAGACATTTCATTTTAGTCACTGAGCTCTGTATGTAATACCTACCCAGGACATTTCATTTTAGTCACTGAGCTCTGTATGTAATACCTACCCGGGACATTTCAGTTTAGTCATTGATATTTGTGTGTAATACCTACCCAAAACATTTCATTTTAGTCACTGAGCTCTGTATGTAATACCTACCCAGGACATTTCAGTTTAGTCATTGATATTTGTGTGTAATACCTACCCAGGACATTTCATTTTAGTCACTGAGCTCTGTATGTAATACCTACCCAGGACATTTCATTTTAGTCACTGATCTCTGTGCGTAATACCTACCCAGGACATTTCATTTTAACTGGACTTCCTTCTTTCACTTTTATCTCCACAACTTTGCCAGCTGCAAAAACCAAAACAACAACAACAGACATTTGGTTATTTAAATGGAAAGAGTGACAACAAACCAATTTTATCTAAGCCAGAACGGTATTAGTTCACAAATGTTAGGGGGAAACACAATCTTGCACCAAAAAAAATAAAGAAGAAAAAACATAATAATAATTTTAAAAAGGGTTTTTTTTCAACTTTTTTTCATGCTGCCTGAAATTCTACTTTTCCACTAATAGAATCTACTCTTTATTCCATATGATTTCCCACCTCAACACCTTCGTGTTATCCCTAATTCTGATGAGCTTCAATTAATCTAATCTGTGGTGGTTTCGTTACTAAGTACGTTGTATTACTATTATGGTTTTGGAGGCTTGGGAAGGGGTGGGAGAGAGAGAGCAAACCTATTAGTGGCCCAGGGGTGCGAAATACTCAAATACGTCTCTGATACGTTTTTGCTTCAATATTAAACATTATTTATTTATATCTGTTATAAATCATGTTTAGCTGCCTAATTCTGAAGACAGTAAAATTTAAATACAATTATAGTTAGAACCACCTCAAACATTTCAATTTAATGTTGATCAGTGTCTGTTGTACTACTTAACATTACTTACAAAAGACCTTTTTTTCTTCTTCCAATTTTACTCCTTTAGCTGACATTATCTGAACAGTATTAAAACCTGAGATAAAAAAATTTAATACAAGATATATATTATTATATATAAACACTTGTAGCCAGAAGACAATTAAAACTTGAATTTAGGGAATGCCAAGATGTACGCTTTGATTTCATTTAATTTCATTTCTCTCTATTTATGTGCCTATATCAATTATATATATATATATATATATATATATATATATATATATATATATATATATATATATATATAAAATTGATATATATACATGTATATGTATATATATATATATATATATATATATATATATATATATATATATATATATACGACGATAATAAAGTGTTTGTGAAATGTATATAGGTTAAAACCCACGAACTGGCTTAATCATGAATATGATGGTCGTATTTAACTTTTTATCTGCTTTTGTCCATTTAAGATTCAGGCACGTTGTCCTGGGTCATTTTATATCCAGGAAATTAATAACTGGTCTGGTAAAAGAGGTATATTTGATTAAACTAAAACTTATTTTATCACAGAAAACGTCTTAAGAAAAAGACTTAAGACGCTGGAACATAACTCATAATAAAGGCTTATTGCCATGACGGAGCAGAACAAAGATGTATTAACATGACGTGTTTACAGGATATGACGTGACTCACTTGTGACACACTTGATCTTGCAGCTCGCGCTCTCCATCTCGTCAGGACGGTCAACACTCAGGTCTTTGTGATTGGTGAACACTGAAGACCGACAGGGGACGCCACTGTTGTATGTACTTAGAACAGCCTCCACGAACCATGGTTTTGCTGCGAGTTTCTTGTACATCTTTTTTATTGCACAGGTTCCTAAAAACATTCATAGTTCTAAATGTCAACATTGTCACCAAATTTTCAAAACGTTACAAAATGTGAAATGTCCGATCTACGTTGATTTTAAACCACAGTTGACATGCTAAAAGGTGTTTTAAACATCGGATCTACGTTGATTTTAAACGACAATTGATATGCTAAAACCACAATTGAAATACTAAAAAGTGTTTTAAACATCGGATCTACGTCGATTTTAAATCACAATTGATATGCTAAAAATGTTCTAAACATTAAACCACAATTGTTATGCTACAAAGTGTTTTAAACATCATATCTACCTTTAGGAAGGTTGTCAGCATCAGACGCACCCAGTCTCTATGAGTCTTTAGGGTGGTTGTCAACCAATCTAATTAAAATTAGCTCCACTATTACATGTGGATCTAAAGACAGCCAGTTGGAGCTCATGTCCACCAATCAAAACCTTACTTGCAGAATTCTGCCAGTGATTTAAAAATAATTTGAAAACATTCCGAATTATCCTGAGGGTATACGACATGTTTCGTGTGAATTACGAATGCCTTAAAACATGTTTTATTTTATAAAATAAATAATTTGTAATGTAAAACTGAAGACTGATTTAGTTTTTTTTAATTTTATAAATAAATAAATAATTTTTAATGTAAAATTGAAGACTGATAACCCACCTCGTACGTATTGGTATGGTTCGCTGTACTGCGGCCACTAAAATAGACTCGCCCGATATTTTTAGAATTTGTATGCTCCCAAATAACGTTATAAAAGGCGAAGTGTGATTTGTCAATATTTAAATTATTATTTACAGACGAAATGTTACCTGGACATTGGGGACTACGCAGTGTTGTTAGTTTTAAATCACTGGCAGGATTCTGCAAGTACGGTTTTGATTGGTGGACATGAGCTCCAACTGGCTGTCTTTAGATCCACATGTAGGCCTAATAGTGGAGCTAATTTTAATTAGATTGGTTGTCAACATCAGACGCACCCAGTCTTTACGAGCCTTTAGGGTGGTTGTCAACATTAGACGCACCCAGTCTCTATGAACCTTTAGGATGGTTGTCACTTTTCTTTAGCATATATATATATATACACTCACCGTGACGTTTCCGGGTTCCGATCTCCCCGCAAGTGCTGCACGGACTCCAATCGCCCCATTTCGTGGTTAGTAGGAAGTTATGTTCGGCTACAAGTTAAATTCAAGTGTATTAAATATAGTTTTTGAAAAGACTACAGTAATTTAACAAACATTAATCATTACTGCTATATGCCCTTTGGTTCCTCGCTAGGTAAATTACGATATCTGATCTCATGATCTCATATTGGTACTTGATTAGTGAGTGCATTTGACGTCAAGTCTTACGTCAAGTCTGACATGTCCAAGTGACCTTTCATTCGACTAATCAAAACATCGCTCAGATAAATCGGTCATCAGCTTAAAGGGACATTCTCGAGTTTGCTGCAATTTTTAAGATGTTATCGACTAACAGAGACTTTTTAACGATTGTAATTACATATCAAATATATTTTTTGGCATAAAATATTAGTGGCTGTATATTAAAAGTGTTTCTGATCGTTTTAATAACTGTACTAGGTTAAATTTAATTTAATTTAATTATTGTTTTTTTTGTACGTACGAAATTATTTGAAGACAAAGTCCAGTTTGGTCTTCTTACAAATATTAAGACGACCAGAAACATATTGAATATACAGACACTGATATTCTAAACAAGAAAACATATTTAATATGTAAGTTTAATCGTAGAAATATTTTATTAGTCGGAAACATCTTACAATGCAGCAGGAATGTTCCTTTAAGCCATTTCGAATGTCTGCTGAACACGAAATGGTTGGCTGGGCCGAAGGTAGGGTCTAGTTATTGTGCTTCCTAGGATTTTATGATTTGTGGTTGAACCAGTATTCACTAGCAAATGCTAGCTTCTATTTACCCACGTTATCGTAGAAAATTATAGATCATTGCGAGCAAAATCTTAAGGCATATTACAAACATCGATAAAAATTTCTTATCTTTATAAATTCTTAGTACATGTAATAGTTAGTATATGACTTTACAGAACTACCTTATGAAATCTATTCCAGATTTGTATAAAAGGTGTATCACACGAATTCGATTGTCTTCACATAGCTTAGCTATTGAAGTTGGGCGTTACAATAATATTGATAGACGTAATAGAGTTTGCGTATTTTGTCAACTTGGAGAGATTGAAGATGAGTTTCATTGTTTATTATGTTGTCTATTTTTATGATCTAAGAGTTTTATATATGAAAAATTATTATAGTGTATCCATATATGTTCAAATTAATAGACTTGCTAAGTACAAATAATATTAAAGGGACATTCCTAAGTTTGCTGCATTGTAAAACGTTTCCAAAATATAAAATATTTCTTCGATTAAACTTACATAATAAATATATTTTCTGGTTCAGAATATCAGTGTTTGTATATTCAGTGTGTTTCTGGCCGTTCTAATATTTGTAAGAAGCCCAAACTGGATGTCGTCTTCAAATAATTTCGTACGTACGAAAAAACTATATTTTAGGAAATAAAAAGGAACTTTAACCTAGTACAAATATTAGAACGATTAGAAACACGTTAATATACAGCCACTAATATTTTATGCAGAAAAATATATTTGATACGTAATTACAGTCGTTAAAAAGTATCTGTTAGTCGATAACATCTTAAAAGTTGCAGCAAACTCAGGAATGTCCCTTTAAAGAATTATGTAATTTAGGTAAATATCTATTGAAAGCATTTAAAAAACGTGAAATCTATGTCATTGTTACTTAGAGACAAAGTCGAATTGCACATGTTCTATTATATTCTCCTTGGATTGTAATAATGCTATTTTAAACCTTTTATTCGTTTTCCAGCATGTTATTTGTATTTATAACAGCAGTTATATCGTCAATAAACAACTGAACTGAACCAGATACAGATTAATCGAGACTACTTACGATATGTTTCATCCTCCATTGGTTCCTTCCCAGGAGTCTCCCGGGAAACTGAAAACAATCCAAAGTGTGCTATTGTTTTACTTGTACTGCCGCTTTATAGAGGAGTGACTTAGGGCAATTATCGTCACTTACTCGCCCAAATCACCACATTTGACACAGTTGTAGTTTAGGACAGTAAACATTTTTAAGACGGCGCTACCCGATTTTAGATGTCAAAGTTAAGGTCAGATCAAAGTCAAAGGTCAAATTTAGACAATATCCAGAAAATCTGTTTTAAAATACTACAAAAGGCACATATTTACCCTAAACATTACAAAATGTTTAAAAGGCGACTCCCCCAATTTAGACGTCACGGTCAGGTTACGACCAAAGGTCAAACTAAAATGGTATTTTAAAAATTCTGAAAATAGCACTAACAGTCGAATAATTAAACTTGTACTTTGATAGCCAAACCCTCAATCACTTTGTAACTGAGATATTGTATCATCATTTAAATCCAAGATCGCCACAAAATTGAATATCAAAAGAAAGAAGTGGCCACCTCAGTGTCAGCACTGTCAGTGTCTTCTGACGGTACACCACATTTTGATGGGGTGTACGCATCTCAAAGACACTCCTTTCGATTCCATCCAGAACTTTTATTACAAATTTTACAATTTGTACGTGATACTGACTTTTATTTTAAATTTTAAATGTATCTATCTGTGATATTTGTAGTTTTTGCACAGTTGTTTACACTGTATTTTTATTTAACTGGTGACTCCTAATAGCCGATGTATTTCTCGTGCTGGGGTGTCGTTAAACGTCTAATCTAATCTAACCTCTATAACTATCCCATGTGGAATAAAGCCAACACTATCTAACCTCTATAACTATCCCATGTGGAATAAAGCCAACACTATCTAACCTCCTCTATAACTATCCCATGTGGAATAAAGCCAACACTCTCTAACCTCCTCTATAGCTATCCTATGTGGAATAAAGCCAACACTCTCTAACCTCCTCTATAGCTATCCCATGTGGAATAAAGCCAACACTCTCTAACCTCCTCTATAGCGATCCCATGTGGAATAAAGCCAACACTCTCTAACCTCCTCTATAACTATCCCATGTGGAATAAAGCCAACACTCTCTAAACTCATGCTGCTGATTCGATGCAGATATTTAACCAAACTGAACTGACTGGGTATTGTGGTGTTCAAAGTGATGTTTTCTCTGTGTGTACATTGCTTGGCAACCTATCATTTTGGTGTATTTTCAAAATCAAATACTATTTTGGGCAACGACCATTTTGTTGTCATTTGTATCCTATTTCTGGTGATATTATAGGTATAACCGGATACATAAAGTAGTAAGTGCACTGTTATGTCGAGCAAAGTTGATGTTGGATGAATTACATTGTTCCTGACACAATCTGTTATGCTCGTAGAAATGAATTCTTATTATCAATGGATAGAACTTGGGAATGATACAAACGTTATTCCACAGTTCTTAGCTAACATCAGTCATTGCTTATTTATCAGATTAAGATTGGCATTATAGACAGTCTATATGATGCAGCATTACTTCTAGATTGTGCACCACATAGGATGTAGTAGGCGGCTTCAGAATGATTCTTTTACGTGCTATTTTAGATAGTGTTACCACAGATGATTTAAAACGTAGCTAATGCAAACATAACTTGGTTGTTCTTTGTTTTTGCAGCTATTTTGGTAGACAACTTGCATTCAAACCTCTTTGTATTAGAAGTATTATTATGCAATAACTGAATTACTTGCACCCTAAAACCTGTATTTGAAGTAAAAATTATTGTTTGGGGTAAAATATAGTATATGCCCATTTCTTACTCTTGGCGACCATTTATCACTAATACAAAAATCTAGCAATTTCCTTATAGATCAGCCGCTACTATAGTGATGGCCATCTTGGATTTAAATGACATTACTATGTCTATATTAGTTGGGGATAGTTCAAAATGTATTCTTTGACCCTAATGGGTGTATACTACCAAATCAAATTCCATAGACGACTATAGTAACATATGTGTCGTATCAATTGACATAAATATACTAACACCCCTCACCCGTAAAGTGAATCTGAAAACATTATGGGTGAAGCTGCTCATTTCAGATATAACGGGTAGCGTCTATGATTGACTACCCTAGTTCCACACAAAATTCGAGTACTTTTTTTTACAGGTACCTCATACATGTTTCAAACATAACGCTACTTGACACAATGGTACTATGGTACTCAAACTGGGTTTTTATTACAACCAACACACTCACATTTGTCACTAATCACAGGACTTGTGGTGTTAACTTCTCTATCAAAAGTTCGGTGCACTTCGAACTTTGACTCAGTCGGAAGTTATTTGGTTTAGTACAACCTAAAACCCAGCCATAGGCGACAGTTGTGTCATAGATGATTGTAAGTATCAGATATATTGTCAGTTCTGTCTTTTGGCAGCCATCTTGGACCTCAATCAGCACCTTTCACAGATGCAAAAATGACAAAGAACAGTTGTTGGTACCGAATTGCAAAGTTTAATGCCATACCGGTTGACTAAAAGAATTTGGAGACCGACCATTTTGGTGGCAATCTTGCATTCAAATCATGGTTTTATATCACAGTTAGCAAGATGTTATTATAAATGAAATTTATTACCACTAAAGTCCAGTCATGTTTTGGCTTAAGTGAGAAACAGCAAGTTATGTGTTGTGGCAGTCAATGCCAACGATATTGACATTTAACAGTGGGCAGTCCCATCTTAGATATTCTTTATGATCTTAAAATACAATTGTGCCCAGTTTAGTGCTTTTATCCCACTTTTATTGACATTGTCTAAATTTGACCTTTGACAGTGACCCGACCTTGACCTATAAAATCAAAACAATTGTACGGTCGTAAGGTACAACAGTGCCAAAGTTGGCGTTTTGGGCCAATGTGTCACAATGTCGTAGAAATTTGGACTATTATTGCACTATTATTACAAATTATACATGCATATATATATATATATATATATATATATATATATATATATATATATATATATATACATCTCTTACATTTTCAGTACTAGGATGACATTTCATAATTGGCGTATGCATTCAAAGTCATCAAATAAAACCATTTCAAAAGCAATTTTACACTGAAAGCTGTTCAGCGTTCAGAAAACAAAAAACGTTAAGCACTATGAGTTAAGTATGAGTTACATTCGAAATTTATACTGATCACAAAAATGCCGATAATTTACATCATTAACCTCTTATTGTTTTTTATTAACTCCACATGAAAAATGAAGAAATCATAATATTCGTAACTTTTGATGGCTGAATCTAAACAAGCAACCTGTTTGCAATATGAGCTTTCTCGTCTGTAATAATTACAACTGACTAAAACAAAGCAATAATACAGTAAAAAGAATATCAATAAAATAAACAATAACAACAATGAAATGGGCATAACAAAATAGCATTAATATTCAAACGAACCTTCTTTGATCGGTATATCAATGGGTTTTATGACTGCAAAGACAAACATAAAATATTACTGACAAGGCAACATGGAACATTTAGTTCAGTATCGCGTCGTGATTCGCTATGCAAGTTTCAGAGCTACACATGTTTAAAACAGTACACAGTAGCTGTTAATCAATTTTCAATTGATTAGAAATATTGCTAATCAAGATTTTAAAAAGAAAATGTTCCTTAGAGACCTATTAATTTTCTATTACAATAACATTACAACAAAATATTATACTCATGGAAATTCAAAACAATTGTACTTAAAGTCTTAATATTTTAATACCAACAAGAATTCGACTTGTGCCCTTTTCATAATAGTGTGTGCATGCAGTGTGTTTTGATGTAGTTTTGAACTGCAGAACAAGCACATGCCTGCTTACTAACTTCCAGCTTGCCAATACTGGTTACATTCAGCTGGACGACTCTTCTCATCCCCAATCCAACTGCGAGACGATCACATCTAGGAGAATACTGTTCTTAATGCTCGAACTAGCGGCCCGCGAAAAGCAAAAAGTAATTCATTTTGTAGACCTAGCAAGTGAAGTAGAACTCCACCTGCTAAAACCACCAAAGAATTACAGGTAATTTTCCAAGGGACAGATGGTTATCTCATCTGCTATTTAGTGCGTGATTCTGTTATACTTTAATTCCATAATGCTCTAAAATATATTTCAGATGTCCTAATTTGTTTACAACACTACCCCAAACCCTCCCTCAAACCCTCCCTCAAACCCTCCCTCAACCCGTGCTGTCATAGTTCCAGCACGTCATAGGTTTTGTTACCTGGACATATTTCTTCTGGCATGCTATGTTAAAAGAATAACAGCTGACCATATTTTACTTCCTATTTCAAGCTCTAGTTAGTACTGTACAGCCATACCACCCTCCACCTGTTACCGGCTATGGTCGGACTGCTGGTGCTCCCTTGAACCTGCCAGTGCAGGTGGTACCTCCTCCTACCCACCCCACACCTAGACGGAAGAGCCGGCCGAGGCCGGCACTTGTGCCCAGGACAGGCGTGCGCTACAACAGCTTGCTCTGAATTTGCACGTTAAACAATCTTGTCCTTGCCCTTTAATGAACTATATATAACACGTGTACCCGTTAAAGGAATGCACACGCAAGGCGTTTGAACAGGTAGGCATTTTCAACGATATATAATGCGCATCATTGCTTAATATCAATAAGTATATTGGTATATTGAATTCATTGTTAAGCCATTTTGTACCATCTCAGTGACTACGCCCTCTGGCGAGCCGGTGGTTACGTAATACTTAACGCGTCAAGTCAGGAATTAAGTCTTAGAACTGAAGAAACAAACGTACCTGTTTTGTGGAATGATGAAATGGGCATGCATCGCAATGTTCTATAATAATATCCATCCCAGTAAGCCAGCAATAAGTATATATTATTTATATATATATATATATATATATATATATATTTATATATTATCATCAGTTGTCAAAGTGGCTACAAAATATGTTGAAATAATTGTCGATATATCATGTTATCTCTGTGCATTAGCCTATGTACTGAAATTATAAAAGAAAGTGTTTACTTAGTTAATTGGTCTATTATTTTAGTTGTCTCTACCGGTGATTCCTGATTGGCAGGTGTATATTTGGTTGGTAACTAGACATGGCAGTTGCCGCAGTCTAGACACAAAATGAATACGTAGGGCTTTCCGGTATTACTGACATCACAGAGTATTGTGATGTAGCCTGTTTGTTACCAGTCTGATGCATCATGGAATGTCCTAATATTAGTCTTTATTTAATGTAATGGAGAAAATGTAGACACTTACGTTATTAGCATACAGTGGATCAGGACCCGTGTCACCATATTGCTGTAGAAAATCAAAACGTTCTCCAACAAATAAACTGCCACCCCTAAAATTTTAATAGACAGTATCCGCCGACATGGTTTATTACTGTAAATAATTCTGTAAAACTCTTGATTAAGTAGACGTTCCCATCTAAAATCACAGAATTGACCAATTACGTAGTCCAAAAGAAAAGAACATTTTCACTTGGGTATTGTGGGTGGTCGTTTTTGCTCCAACATACCAACGCATTTTTTCTTTGGATTTTTTAGAGAAAAATACTATAACCCCTTTTCGTTCTGTTGATGCAAATTGAAATATATTTAGTTAAATAATTTATTATATTATCAAGTCATTTATGTTGTTTCACAAGTCAAGTTTATCAAAGCAAAAAGCCTTGTCGTAAATTACTGCGTTTGTTTACACTGTGCATACAGGAGTTAGTAGGAGCTGACGTCACTTCCTTCAAAGCTAGAATACCAGACTCCACGAAAAATAAACAAAATGGCTGGCCCCCAGTTAGCAGTAATAAACATAGGTTTTGTTTTAATTAATTCTAAAACCACTCGTTTTTCATTTCTTAAAGTGTCAGTATGTGTTGGTGGTCCGGGTATGCATCTTTCCAACACATAAGGTTCATATTTGACTTGGGTTCTTCTATAAAATGCTATTGACAAAAATATGAATGTCCGTGCATGTGAACGCCACCCTATCCCTTCAGCAATGTGGCTTGGAAGATAAAAGAGCTAGTGGAACCGCCAGACAAAGGTTCGTATCATCAGTAGGGTCCACATGCACTTAAGAAATGTGTCCAGTTTCTTACTTGCCATACCTTGAGTTTTCACAAATTTTAGTATGCTGTTCTGGATTTTAAAAATGCACTTCTAGAGGTGGGGAGCAAAACAGTATTCTTTGACGTGCGGACTAATTATTAAACGAACGGAATTTTGCCTTTAAAATCATAATCGTGTTTTATGCAATTGTCACTATCAGGTAGTCTTCGTTTATGGTGCAGGACTTAGATCAGTCTGTTGAGCGCTCGCCTAGGGTGCTTCTGTTGCAGGATCGAATCACCTCGGTGAATCCATTCAACTATTGTTGGGGGGGGGGGGGGGGGGTCTCGTTTCAACCAGTGCATCACACTTGGTCAAAGGCCGTGGTATGTGCGTTTTTGTCTGTGGGAAGGTGTATATAAAAGATCCCTTGATGCTAATGGAAAAATGTAGCTGGTTTTCACTGATGACTACGAGTCAGAATTTACAAATGTTTGACATCCAATAGCCGATGATTAAGTAATAAATGTGCTCTAGTGCTATCGTTAAACAAAACAAACTTTTTTTCTTTGTTTATGATTTTACCGGGTACATTTGTTGTACTTACCGTCAAAATGATAGAGGAATCTCAACTTGTCCCTGGATTCAAGGAGTCTTTTTATATCTGCTGGTGTCATGATTCTCTTCAGCAGGTGGTCGGGCTCCGTGTGGTCTTTGCAGAAGTACGTGCCAGCATCTTCTGCGTAACAGAAATTGAATCGAAATATACTGGACATCTTCAGTACTATACACGAAGGACGATCGGCTCACCCTCTTCTTAGACAACGCTTCCTTAGTTGTTGGGGGGAGTGGGGGGAAGGGGTATATATTTGTTTCGGTAAGGTTTGTGATATTTAGCACAGTTCTTCATAATTGTTTCTACCATGCCACTGCCATGATCAAAGCAGGAGTCTTATGCTTATAGGGAGAGCACCGTTTTCTGCAAACTTTACTTGAGATCTTCATACAGAGTTTTATATCCTGCCCGTGCACCGTGGTGGAGGGATGTAATATCCTCTTTGAGAATGGCCAATACAGCACAACTTCCCTTTTCGGGCACCTTGTTGGCCGTGAGGTGCATCCGTTGAGTTGGGCGCATATCTACGGGCAGGTTTTCTGGCGATACACCACTTTGGCCTAGAGTTCAGCCAGACGGATGGTTAGGGAGACCCGACCTGACCAATCGGCTAGTAATGCCAAGCTCTAGAGAAAACAATCTTTGTTTTGTTAATTGTGTCAGGGACAAACATTATTTATAGGTCTCACTACACAGATGTCATCTGCCATTGAAACCCATGTTAAACTGCCCAGCTTCATTGGCACTAACAACATACACCATTGCGAACATACATTATATAAGCATTTATTTTTACTCACAAATTGAGAACATTTCCATCTAAGTTTTTTGCTATATGACCGAATCTGGCTGTAATACCAGTCCGAACAGGTGGTTCATTAACCGATTCACTCCGGCTGTCTCTTGCGCTATACCTCCATGTCCCAAAAGGTCAATGCACAATATTACAAAATAATATGGGCAAAATAAAACCAGAAGGCTTACCATTAAACATACATATTGTTTTAATTCTTCACCATTTCCTAGAAGTGAATAGAATCACTCGATATAAGGTGCAGTTATAGGAATAAACAGAAGATATTTTTGTATTCTAGTCATTTTAACGATTTTAAAAAATTTGTATTTCTTAATTATAATCTGATAGCAACAAATATTATTGGTAGTAAATCCCCCGAACCTCCCTAGAAACTCGGGCTATAATAATAATAATAATAATATTGGTGTTGTTGTTAAGTTACCTACCGTAGGGTTTCAGGTGGGGGAGGGTGGTGGTGTTAGTTTAAAAATTTATTTGGTTTACCTATTGTCGGTTTTTCAATAATCAATGTGTGGTCTGTTTCTACATAAATTCTGTTTAGCCGTGGATCATCGTGCATATCTGGGATGATTTCGTTAATCCTGTACACGCCCTCCCACATGATTCTCTCTAACCGAAACCACAGCATAGACCGGCGTATAGGGTTGCCACTAGAACACACAAAAAAGAATTATTTTAATAACATTTTTAGCTGGTTACGACTGCAGACGAGCAGCCAGCCAGTCGTATCAAGCTTGATTCCATGGGCAGTCATCCTCACCCTGTAGCAGACACAACCACAAATAACGTAATTAATCAAGCAGTTGAAAGTAGTCTATCACGATAAACCTTGGTTTATTTTCCTTTCAAATAGCTTAAAATATTAATACGTCTGATAAAAATTCCCGAAAGCTGATTTTAATAGATGTTTTACGAAACGCGGCGCTTCTAATGATACCAAAATAAACACACCCAGACCAAGATACTTGTAATTTTCACCGATACAAATGGATCCTTATAATATGGCATAAAAGCAAGCATGACTGCAAATCGATTCATTAATAATAGTTATTTTTAGAATGTCAACAATTAAATGCAATGAGCAACTTGTGCACATGTATATGTATGCAGATATCAATTTAATTAGTTATTTACTTGTTTGTTCTTTTTTTTCGTTCTTTATTTCTTCATTTATAGATTTTTAAAAAATAATGATTTATTTTAATTTGTGGATGGTATTAAATGGTATACGTTCTACAAACAATAAAAAAAGTAATAGTGATCAGACAGTTTGCAATTACTAATTATGGCTTATTTCAATAAAATAACAAAATATACATTGATACAATAATTATACTTATGGTTATGGGTACCTTTTCGTCAATAATCCAAATTTAAGAATAATAAATCTGGTTTTGGAAACTGATTCCCTCCCTGCAGTATACATACGTTTATAAATGTTTGAAATAATTTAATAAATAATCCAAAATTATCCATTATGTCTTTCAATGAATGAAATCGGTATGGTTGTAAAATAAAGTGCATAACTTCATGGTGGTAACATCATTTCATTATTTGTGTAGATTTGTGGAAATGTAATCATGATTGTAATCATGATTGCTAGACAATGTATTCGCAATCGTAATCGATTACTTTCAATTATCTTGGAATCGTAATCGTAATCGTGACATTCTAAAGTAATTGATTACTTTTGTCAAGTAATCGCCCCATCACTGATATATATATATATATATATATATATATATATATATATATATAGAGAGAGAGAGAGAGAGAGAGAGAGAGAGAGAGAGAGAGAGAGAGAGAGAGAGAGAGATATGATATAGATATAGATATAGATATATACTAAAACGCAAAAGAAACGCAGGTCCTGAAAATGCGAAAGAATTGCACTTTGTAAAGCAGTATCTTTGGTGGAATTGAACCTCAACTGTGTTAAAGGACATGGCACACACCCACACCGCAGTCCCACCTGCGTGTCAATTTCATTACCTGTGTGACGTCACGAATTCTCAAAACACGTTGTTTGCACGTGCTGGATCATCCGTATCATGAATCCAGTGCAAACACACTCATTGAAATGCTTATAAAGCCTACACACCTGGATTTAATCGCATAAATTCAATTTGAGTAGTGACAGACAACAGAATCACATTTTAAAAATGCCGCGACTGACGCAACTCCAGCGAGGGATGGCCATCGGGATGTTGCAAGCCGGACAGACCCGTACTGCTGTAGCCAGACAATTGGGATGTCATGTTTCGACAATCGCACGCCTTTCTCAACGTCACCAAATCACTGGATCTGTGAACGATCGACCACGCACCGGCCGCCCGAGGGTGACAACCGCAGCCCTAGACCGGTACATCCGGGTGACCCACCTTAGGAATCGGATGCTGCCAGCAGCTAACACCGCTCACCAGGTGCGTGGTCCACGTGGTCCAGTGTCCGCCGATACCGTCCGACGCCGTCTGAGGGCAGCAGGACTCCGTAACCGCCGTCCTTATGTGGGACCAATATTGACCCCTCGGCACCGCCAACAACGTCAACAGTGGGCGCAACAACATCAAAGATGGCGACGTGGCCAGTGGCAACAAGTTCTGTTTACTGATGAGAGCCGTTACAATCTTTCCAACGCTGATGGCCGAATCCGAGTATGGCGACGTCGACATGAACGTTACTCCGACTGCTGCGTTCTGCAGGCCGACCGATGGGGCGGGGGTAGTGTGATGGTGTGGGGTGGGTTCTCATTCAACCACAGAACACAACTTCATGTGTTCAGACAACGCGTTAATGCCGCCGTGTACCAAAATGACGTCATCAACAATCACGTCGTTCCCTTCTTTGCCGCTCACCCACGTGTGCGCTTGCTGCAGCAAGACAATGCCAGGCCGCACACTGCCAGGGCAACACAGGCGTTGCTGGCTCAGCACAACATCCCAACGTTGCCGTGGCCAGCCTTATCACCGGACATGGCGCCTATCGAACACGTCTGGGATGAAATCGGACGTCGCCTTCAGGCTCGCGGACAACCTCAGAATATGCAGGCGCTGGAGGCAGCATTGGTCCATGAATGGAACTCCCTCCCTCAGGCATTCTTTCAACGGCTTGTCAACTCAATGAGGAGACGTTGCACTGCCTGTTTGAATGCCCAGGGTGGTCACACGCGATACTGACTTTGACAATGCTACAGGTCGTCTCTTTCACATTTTTAACATGGACCCCCACCCTACTTTATGACATGAAACAATAGCCAAAAAGGAATTCAATCAAACATTTCCAACACCAATGTGTGCCGAATTGGTGTAGCTCCAAAATAAATGTTGAAATCTTCATTTCGTTTTGTTTTTTTAATATTTTATATCCAATTTAATGAGAACCTGCGTTTCTTTTGCGTTTTAGTATAGATATCTTATATAATGATTTCATGAAACTGACGAATGGAATGGAAACTCAATTAATGTGCCCATGAAGAGGTTCAGGCACGCCCATCCCGGATCTGGTCTCTGACATCTGACGGGAAGGGGGAAGGGAATGGGAGGGGGAAATACTGCAGTGGGCAATTTTACAACAAGCCATATGGACTTGAAAAATTCTAAACTTAAAACAAAAAGAAAAGAGGGCGACATTTATTATTTTAAAGTGCGTCTTTTAAAAACCATATATGTTACTGTAGTTTAATCTTTAATTAGTTGACGCCAATTTTAGATCGGGCTATCGGGTAAAAATATATATTTTGGTATCTTTTAAAGCTTTTTTAGCATGTTGTTTAGCTAACACATTACCGGGGATGCCAACATGGGCAGGTATCCATTCGAAGGTGACTAAGTGACCTTTATTTGTAATAAAGTTAGTAAGATTGTTCATTTGTTTAATCAGATGTGAACGGTTGAATCTGAAATTATGTAGAGCTTGAAGTGAACTGAGTGAATCCGATAAAATAAGAAATTTATACAAAACTTTAGAATGGTGTATTATAGTTAGAATCCATTTAACTTTAAACTATTCATCGATCCATTCATACGTACGTACGTACCTACGTACCAACCCACTGACCCATCTACCTGTCTACATCCATACATACATATCTACATCCATACATACATATATACATCCATATATGCATACACATATACATAGATAGTAGATATATGCACACACATACATGCATATACACAATATCTACATATTTACACAGCATATTTCATACTATTTCCTATGATATGCCATTCATGAATCACTGGTTGGATTAGAAAAACGTAATAGTTTCACCAAGAGGATCGATCCTTTATTGTAGTCCATTTTAAACGAACGGATTACAACCGAGCGAAAATCCCACTCGTTTGGGCACGCAGTTTCAAAATGTCCACATGCCTTTAAATGGTGTAACCAGTGCCCTACGACTGGTATATCAAAGGATGTTGTATGCGCCGTCCTTTGCTGCTAATGGAAAAATGTGACAGGTTTCCCCTCAATACTACGTGTCAGAATTACCAATTGTTTGACATCCAACAGCCGATGATTAATTAATTAATGTGATACAAAAATAACAACAATTTGAACGATTTAAGCAAGTATATGGCATGTTGGCCCATTTGGGACATCTTGGGCTGATGCTCGCCCAGAATGGCAGTTGGGCCAAAACTCACTTTCGACGGAATTAAGTGGGTTTTTTTTAGATGAAGTTGTAGAAGTTTTCATTGAATGTAACATGAAAATTATTCAATGGATGCCATTAAACGATATAGGTAGAAAGATTATCATTCTAGTAATCGACCGACTTAAGTTTTTTGGTGTAAATGTCATGTTTATGTTTTATATTTGTCATGTTTAGCGAGTTGGGGTGTGTGTCTGGTCGATCTTCGTTTCCGACCCTGTCTCTATATATATGAACACAGGCTATATAGCGTAATGCGCGTTGGTGTTCTATCGACTGGTACTAATCATACACCTACAACTAGCCCGAGTACTCTGACTGTAAGAGAGCTAGACGGACATTTGGACATAAATACGCTCTCATTACAGTCAGAGACCAAGCTATGTATTTTTTTGGCAATCATATGTTTGACGTCAAATACCTTTTCATCGATCATTTTCGAGTTAACTGATTTAAAAAAATTCACATATTAATCACTAATACACATAGTACAGAAATAAATCCGACAGCACCCACATTCAGCTACGCTTAGTGATTAATATGTGGATTTTTTTTAATCAATTAACTCGAAAATGATCGATGTAAAAGTATTTAACGTCAAACATGGGATTGTTGTGATATTAGAGCGGAAATCTTTGCCAACTTTTTGGTTGTCGGGAATTGCCAAAAAACATACATAGCTTGGTCTCTGACTGTAATGAGAGCGTATTTATGTCCAAATGTCCGTCTAGCTCTCTTACAGTCAGAGTACTCGGGCTAACCTACAACCTGCAACAAGGACCCGGACGCCCATGATAGCAACTATAGTTACGTCAGAGGTGTGCTATAACAGTTTTCAACAATCGCGACGGTCATAGCCTGTCTGGCATCGCATTTTTTTTACTTGAAAAACACTGCGGTATAAGTTGTTTTAATTCTTCTTCATAGGAGTTGAAACCAATATATTGATTAGTGTATATGAACCCCATTCTTGTTATGGAAAATACTCTCTTTTTTATAGATTTCGTTTGGGATTGGGTACCACATAAAAACCCGTAAAATACTGCGCAATGTATTTCAGTGAACCGCATAACGTCACTACTAATACTATACTTAGGAAAATCGAGACATGTTCCCAACTGAATATACGTGGTGAGCAGCATGCATTATTAATGTTTCCCATACAACATAACAAAGCTGATATTCGAATACTTGAATACACTATTAGAATATTTCGAAGAGAAAACTAGCGAGCGAATATTCGGACCGAACATGGAGCCAGTACTGAAATGTAAAATCAGCATGCAACTATTAGTATTACTAGTACCAATCTGCCTGAGGCAAATGGCAGAAGTTGCGTCACGGTGGAATTGTGTTTTCTGAACACATGTTGTTATCACCAGTTAATTACTGTCCGCGGCTACGTGCTTCCTGTAACCTTTATCTGCAACGATCAATCGTGTGTTTTCACACCTATCAGTGTCTACGTAATACTCTCTCTGTCAGTTAAATGGAATGATTCAACGGGAGGGTGGCCTCCCCTTATGACGGCGGGCTTTATTAATTAAAAAACTAATAAACACGGTAGTTGTTCTAGTTATAAAAATTAGCATTTAAAAATGAGTATCATTAACTGCAGTCAATATATCTTGTGTATCCTTGGTTGAAAAAGAAAAAAAGAAATCAGATTTAACAGTGTTCAAGACAGATTTGTTTCCACTAACCAAAAGGTGCACGTGAAAGCTGCATCTTCGTGAATTTCCTTGGTGACAACCATCTGAACGACTTTATGTTCCATGGCACTTTCGATGGCTTGTAATTTCTCCACACAATCAGTGGCGTGGGGATCTGCAAGAAAACAATTCCTAGCAAATCTCATGTCCACACACACGCACGCAAGCAAACATACACGCACATACACACACATGCACGTATATACACACACCATAAAACATAGACACACACACACACACACCTAGCCCGTTTGAGAACTAGACGGACATTTGGACGGTTATGATCGATCTGTGTGGTCAGAAATAACTGTATCTAGCAAAAACACTGAATGACTGTCTACCACCGGGTAGACAAAGATTCCCGCTCTAATACAACAATACTAGGATCTCCACGGGTACTCGAGTACTCGGACAAGACCCGAGTCCGTGCATAGGACTCGAGTACCCGTACACGTGAGACACTAGGACAGTAATTTCAGCACTAACTAATCAGCAATACAAGTTACACAATAATTATATGATCATGTGCTAGTTTTTCTTTTTAATATGGCCGTCCATCACAATATTGAACGAATCGATCAATTTTTCAGCGCTGGAATTAAGATGTGCAGTGCTATTTTACAGGTGACCTCCCATTTGGCCTACAACCCCGTTTGCCTACATTCAGTTTCCTTACAGTATAAAGAGGTAATATCCCCAATTAAACGTGGAACACTCCATGTATGATCCCTATTTATAAGAAATAACATGACAAAATAATATGACTAACACATATTTTATTACAACAAAATGATTAAAATGACCTCACAAATATTAAGCAAATATTTCGTACAAAATGTTCACAGTTCAAAGTTATTTTACAACTACATTTTTAGCAGGTGAGAACTAGAACTAGTTTTGCGGCCTTGCTGAAGCTGATCCTACAGTATTCCTTAGTCTCACTGTCGTCTAATTTAAGTGTACTCAGGTCCGGGTCGAGTTTGACGCCCGAGTGCTCGAGTCCCATATTTTGGACTCGTGGAAGCCCAAAACAATAACCATGTTTGACGTTAAATACCAGTACATTGATCATTTACATGTTCGCAGATAACAAATATTTCACATATTAACCAATGATACACACACTATAGGAAGGCACCCGACAGTACACCTCTTCAGTAATGTTCCGGTTAAATACGTGGGTACTGACGGGTTTCTTCCTGAAGGCGCTCACAATATCACCCACAGTATACCACACTAGTTTGTCCTGAAAACGTCTGTGAGCATTTTTATTTCGAAATGTTCCGGGTAGGGCGCTGCTGAACCAACTACAGATTTTTGACAAACTCCAAATGACACACACACACACACACACACACACACACTTACTTATAAAATCTTGGATCCACCCATGTGTATATTTCCATTATTAAATTTATTTCTCAAGGAAACATTTTTTAATCACATCTTGCTAATCTGTTTCGGTCTTGTTTCTGTACGAATTCAGGAGTGTATTGAGTCGGGGGGGGGGGGGGGGAGGGTGTCATGGCACAGAAAAACACGAAAACATCATCTCTTTATTTTAAAAGTGCCCTGTTTGTGTAGGTGAATAGCACGCTATAATGTCATGTCATCACGCAATAATGTAATGTCGTCACGGTATAATGTCATGTCGTCACGCTATAATGCCATGTCGTCATGTCGTCACGCTATAATGTCATGTCGTCACGCTATAATGTCATGTCGTCAATCAGGTTTCACAGCTTTTGACCCCACCCCAGTTATTGGATTCTTTTTCTTCTTTTACAAAATACTGTTTAGTATATGGAATCACAGGAATATGTGAGGATTAAGAACCGATACCACCTGGCTGTAGGAATATCCATATTGTTCATATCACCTGTATTCCTTCTCAAAGTGGTAGAAGAGTAGTTGCCTGACGGGTATACAACGGATTTACCACAATTGCTGAAAGCTGAGTGTGCTGAATTCCAATATTCACCATGGCAGCATATTATCATGTTGTAAAGTGATAATGTTGACAACACACCACGGTTTAGTAGAGACGAGCAAACTGTTTCTTTTGTTTAACGGCATGCCGCATCACTAGTGCACATTGATCGATTTTAATTATCGCCTACTGGATGTCAAACATTTGATAATGATGTTAGTTTGTTTCGTTTAACGACACCACTAGAGAACATTGATTATTAATCATCGGCTTTTGGAAAGTAAAGTTTGTTTTATTTAACGACGCCACTAGAGCACATTGATTTTTTATCTTATCATCGGCTATTGGACGTCAAACTTATGGTTATTCTGACATTGTTTTTAGAGAAAACCCGCTGTCGCCACATAGGCTACTCTTTTACGACAGGCAGCAAGGGATCTTTTATTTACGCTTCCCACAGGCAGGATAGCACAAACCATGGCCTTTGTTGAACCAGTTATGGATCACTGGTCAGTGCAAATGGTATAAACCTACCCACTGAGCTTTGCGGAGCACTCACTCAGGGTTTGGAGTCGGTATCTGGATTAAAAATTCCATGCCTTGACTGGGATCCGAACCCAGTACCTAGCAGCCTGTAGACCGATGGCCTAACCACGACGCCACCGAGGCCGGTTATCGATTGTTGGATGTCAAACATTTGGTTATTCTGACATACAGATAGGAAACCCGCTACATTATTTCCATTAGTAGCAAGGGATCTTTTATATGCACCATTCCACAGAAAGGATACCACATACCACAGCCTTTGATATACCAGTCGTGGTGTACTGGCTGAAACAAGAAATAGCCCAATGGGCCCACCGACGGGGATCGATCTCACACTGACCGCGCATCAAGCGAGCGCTTTACCACTGGGCTATGTCCCGCCCCTAATGATGACAAAGTGATGAGAGAAAACTCGCTACATTTCAATGGGGAGAAATCAAGCTCGGTCGGTGGAGCGGTCACCTCAGATGTTTTAATCAAATCAAGCTCGGTCGGTGGAGCGGTCACCTCAGATGCTTTAATCAAATCAAGCTCGGTCGGTGGAGCGGTCACCTCAGATGTTTTAATCAAATCAAGCTCGGTCGGTGGAGCGGTCACCTCAGATGCTTTAATCAAATCAAGCTCGGTCGGTGGAGCGGTCACCTCAGATGTTTTAATCAAATCAAGCTCGGTCGGTGGAGCGGTCACCTCAGATGCTTTAATTAAATCAAGCTCGGTCGGTGGAGGGGGAAGTTTTAATCAAATCAAGCTCGGTCGGTGGAGCGGTATGTTTTAATCAAATCAAGCTCGGTCGGTGGAGCGGTATATTTTAATCAAATCAAGCTCGGTCGGTGGAGCGGTCACCTCAGATGCTTTAATCGGATGATCGAACCCCCACGATGAACGCATCAAAGTATGTGGTATGTGCTGTTCAGTTTGTGGAAAAGTGCATATAAAAGATCCCTTAAAAGCTTGCTACTACTGGAAACATGTGCAGCGTGTTTCTTCTAACATCCAATAGCCCATGCTTACATAATCAATGTCCTCTAGTAGTGTCGTTAAACAAAACAGACTTTACTGATAAAGGCAAGGATCTTTTTCATGCTCTGTCCCGGAGATATGACAGCACATATCACAACCTTTGATATACTAGCCGTGGGGGAACTGGTTGGGATATGACAACCCGATAGGTTCGCCGGGGGGGGGGGGGGGGGGTCGATCCTATGTCAGCATCTCAGGCGAGCGCTCACTGAGCTCAATCTTTCCCCACTCACTGAGCTCAATCCTTCCCCGCTCACTGAGCTCAATCCTTCCTCGCTCACTGAGCTCAATCCTTCCCCGCTCACTAACGCCACACTAGCGTGTCTGTATGCTGTGTTTCCCAAATTAAATAAACATACACCGATTTTACGCTTAGGAAAGATCGGAAATAGTTAAATTCAAACTGCGCGTACTAAAATAATAGTCACTACATCACACACACACACACACACACACACACACACACACACACACAGTTTATATGTAATTAAGTTACGTGAGGCAAAATCAGATACACTCTCTATAAACATTTAAAATACATTTTGAATGCAAATATTATTACGCATTCCACATAACATAGCCTATTTTTTGTTGAAACGTTAAGGTCCAACACACTTACCGACTTGCTCCGACCTTTCAAAAGCTTCACGTCGAATTCTGGTGTGTCGTTCACCTCGATCATCAGAAAAAATCAAGCTGGAGATTCCGCTCATTATTTCTACAAAAAAGAATAGAATAGAATAGAATTAACAGTGCAATACAATAAAAATCAATGCAATATAATACAATACAGAACAGAACAGAATAAAACGGAAAAGAACATAACAAAATAGAAAAAATAAACAATAATGAGAATAGAATAGAACATTATGATAGTAGGTTGTAGAAAGCGGTAGCCTAAGGCCACATAACTACAATTCGGCAAACTAAGTCAAAATTACTCAAATAGCTCCTCAGTTTCATTTTTGATTAACCATTCCAAAGCATGTGCCAAATTACCTCATGAATACTGCGCAATCGTTTAATATTTTGGACTTAATCCAACGGAACATTCAACTTCAATAGCACCACAAATGCTGGTGCTTGCTCTGAATGTGCACGTTAAGTCCTTTGATCTGACCTGACCTGACCAAATATATCCCCGGATGGTGTCCGCCCTCCCACCCCCACACCCCCACCCCCTCCCATATCTCAGGGTTTTTATTTTTTTTAAACCACTTGACTATTATCTACATGAATATTAGCCTCTTTAGTGCGGAGTGGCAGAAATCAACCCTCTTAGCCCATTTATAATCGGAAGATGACCCAAATTTAACCGGCCTCGGTGGCGTCGTGGTTAGGCCATCAGCCTACAGGCTGGTAGGTACTGGGTTCGGATCCCAGTTAAGGCATGGGATTTTTAATCCAGATACCGACTCCAAACCCTGAGTGAGTGCTACGCAAGGCTCAATGGGTAGGTGTAAACCACTTGCACCGACCAGTGATCCATAACTGGTCCAACAAAGGCCATGGTTTGTGCTATCCTGCCTGTGGGAAGCGCAAAGAAAAGATCCCTTGCTGCCTGTTGTAAAAGAGTAGCCTATGTGGCGACAGCGGGTTTCCTCTAAAAAAAAACCTGTCAGAATGACCATATGTTTGATGTCCAATAGCCGATGATAAGATAAAAAATCAATGTGCTCTAGTGGCATCGTTAAATAAAACAAACTTTACTTTTGTTATGACTGGATTAGAGAATAATCAAACTATAGCTCTGTGACATCAGATTCAGGAAAACAATTGTATTTTAGAAACAGTAGCTGGCTACAATTTGGCCGTTGACGATTGCCAAAGTAGAGTTTCCTCTAACCATCCACTACAAAATATCAACACGGGAAGGGCTAGAGGTGACTCGAGCTAGAGTGTTATGTATCTAAATGTAACTTTCATTGCAGATAGTATTTAAAGGTGCTCGAAGGATGGCGCGTTATGGGAAGAAACCAAAGGTTTACAATATATTCTAATTTTAGCGGTATGTTCAAATAATCTTTCACTCGACAAGTTGTCGAAACACCGCTGATATAACAGTTAGTATTAAAGCAAAACAAAACGAATGGCTGGTCTTATAGTCAGCGCACGCGTCGATTTTGACACTCTCCTGTCAACTTGAGTTGTTTGCTTTTTTTTTAATTTCCCGCGGTATGACGTCGAATTTTGCCGGGCTTTTCTTGCTGGGACATAAAACCGCATTTGGAGCCAAAATGGTCTATATGCTGGCATGGACCATTAGCTTTTTTTAATTTATATCTAAACAGGCCATGTTGTTCTGAATGAGTACCATGACTTGTTTTTAAAATATTTGCGGCCAAAGTCGAAGTAATAAAAATTGGCTTGGTTATATGGAAAAAAAGGGTAATATTTAGGGTACCATGACAAGGGAAGTGGCACTATGGCTGACTGGGACGGCTATTATTCCAGAACCTTGCGATGCATTCGCAAAATTCAGGTATGTTTTGTTTCTTCATTTCGAAGACTAATTCCTGACGTGACACTTTAGGTATTACGTAACCACCAGCTCGCCAGAGGGCGTATTCACTGGGATGGTATAAAATGGCTGCGTCCGTTATATATAATAGCCGTCACATTTAACCGTTTTATTAATTAACTATACGATTATACTTGTTGATATTAAGCAATAATGTGCATTATATATTGTTGAATGTGCATACCAGGCCAAATGCCTTAACTGACCAAGGCAGATGAGGAGAACGTAAAACCCCACCTAAATATACTCACCTTTTCTGTGCAATCCATGAACAAAAAAAGCCATATGGCCGCATCAATTCTGGAACTTTGATCTGAACAGAGACTAAACAAGACTTAATGAATTCAGAATGACTGAGGTGAAAGGTTGTTGCCCACGAAAGTTTGTTTGTTTTGATTTGACACCACTAGAGAACATTGATTTATTAATCATCGGCTAATAGATATCACACATTTGGTAATTTTGACATAGTTGTAGAGAGGAAACCCGCTACATTTTTCTATTAGTAGCAAGGGATCTTTTATACGCATCATCCCACAAACAGGATAGCACATATGATATCACGACATTTAATATACCAGTCATGGTGCACTTGCTGGAGCGAGAAATAGCATAGACCAACCGCGAGGTCTTTACCAGTGGGTTACGACCCACCTCTATGGGCCACGAAATGGCATCGACTATATTGGATATATGGCAGTCACTGTACAGTGTATGGTAGTCTCTATACAGAGTGTATAGCAGTCTCTATACACAGTGTATGGCAGTCACTGCACATTATATGGCAGTCACTGTACAGTGTATGGCAGTCTATACAGAGTGTATAGCAGTCACTATAAACAGTGTATAGCAGTCACTGTACACAGTGTATGGCAGTCACTGCACATTATATGGCAGTCATTGTACAGTGTATGGCAGTTACTGTAGTGTGTATGGCAGTCACTGTACACAGTGTATGGCAGTCACTGCACATTATATGACAGTCATTGTACAGTGTATGGCAGTTACTGTAGTGTGTATGGCAGTCACTATTATGTATGGCAGTCATTGTACAGAATGTATGGCAGTCACTGTACACAGTGTATAGCAGTCTCTATACAGTGTATGGTAGTCACTATACAGAGTGTACGGCAATCACTACACATTGTATGGCAGTCACTATACGGTGTATGGCAGTCACTATACAGAGTGTACGGCAATCACTGTAGTGAATGACAGTCACTGTACAGTGTGTGACAGTCATTATACAGAGTGTATGGCAATCACTGTAGTGTATGGCAGTCACTATACATAGTGTACGGCAATCACTATACCTGAATCCGAGTCGTGTTCCCAATACTCTTCATCCTCGGTGTCGAAATGAATTCTGATAGTACCAGTATAGTCATTAATAATCTGACCTCTTACACCTAAAACTAAAAAGGTAAACAGCAGTTTCATATAAGGCATGTAATATTAATTACAATCCAGTGAACAAATTAATGAAGTATATAATGAACAATTAAACGTATTAATTGAAAAACAATTTAAAATCATTTTCGTTTTAATTATTCTTCATAATCGTATTATACATAGGCGTACAGGCTCCCATTTTTGTAGTGAGGTAGGCTGGCTTTTGCCCGAATTAAACAAAAATGCCTGAATCTGGATAACATTTATTCATATTAGCATCACTGCCAAACAGCTATATAGGGTTGCAATTGAATCACTACGCATTTGTACACGGATTACAACTAATTTTGTGGGTAGAATGATGGAAATTCATGGTAAAAAGGTCTCAGGTTAGCACATTTTACCATAATATCTGTATAATTTTTTCTCGAATTTGAGGTTTAGCTCCAGCTCTATGGGGGGGGGGGGGGGGGGGGGGGGGGGAGGGGGCAACTCCCCGTCTCGTAGCCTATGGTATTATCTAACATTTTATTACATCCAAATACTATTAGCATTGGCTGAAACGAGAAATTTGCCTAATGGGCCCACCGACGGGAATCGATCCCAAACTGACCGCGCATCTCGCTATCGCTTTACCACTGGGCTAAGTCCCGTCCCCTATCCTAAAATAAGTGGGGTGTTGATACTAAAAGAATCAAGGCACAGTAATAGATGTTCTTCGTGTCACCAAAACGGACCTTCTTTTGTAACTTAAAGGGCACTTTTTTCCTATATATTTGGTGCAACTTCACCCGTAGGCCAGTGGCGTAGCCAGGGGGATCACGGGGTGGGGGTCACTGTACAGGGTGTATGGCCATCACTGCAGTGTCTGGCAGTCAGTGTACAGTGTGTCACCATGTCTGGTGTATTTTGACGTCTAGGTCTGTAACTGTAACGCATCAATGTATAGGTATATTAATGCGTTCATAGTTTTTGATAAATTTACTTCTATAAACACCAACAATAAGTAGGAGAAAACCACATTGAATAATACATACCTTTCCCGTTGTTTATTAAGATAAATGAAAGAGTAAGGTTCGAACATTGTGTAGCTGCCAGTCTGGCAGTGTGAAAATATAGCGCATACTCTATGACGTGTGTTGCCAGATCTGTAGTTCGCGTCAGAACAGACGCGGTGTGTTTTGTTCAGATCAATGCGTTTCATTTTTGACAGTAACTGTACTAGTCCAGTCAATCTACGCAAATTTTGGCCGAAGCCGGACAAAATTGCAACAGAATCTTCTTTGGGATTTTCTTTGTGTTGGAAAGATGCATAGGACTACCAACACATATTGACCGTTTAAGAAGTGAAAAACGCGTAATTTTAGAATTAATAATTAAAAAAAAAAAAAAAAAAAACATTTCTGGTAACTGGGTGCAGCCATTTTGTTTCGTTTTTGTCGCGTCTGGCACTCTAGCTTGGATAAAAGTAACGTCAGCCCTACTAACTCTTGTATCAACTATTTAACTAAATATATTTCCATTTTCATTAACAGAACGAAATTGGGTTATAGTATCTCATTCTAATGGTGTCCAGAAATTCGACCTACAAACTAACTAAATCATTATCTCCTGCATCACTAAAATCTTTTATAGGCTTGACACTATTAAAGACTGACATGACTTCAAAACATCGCATCTGTTTGGAATTCTTTCAGGGACACACCTTTTCTATTGCTGTGTATCCTTGAAATTGTGTCATATCCTAAAATAGCATGGATATATAAAATATTCCTACACATTCTCACGAAATTGTGTCATATCCTAAAATAGCATGGATATATAAAATATTCCTACACACTCTCACGAAATTCTTTCTTTGTTTAGTTACCATTCCACACCATTTACTACACGTTTTACCTCAACCCCTACATATATTATTATACCATTACTCTTTATGCTGTAGTAATAACACACATTAAGAATTGAGTCTTTGTCTTCTCCTATACCCACTGTTGAACAATGCAAATATGACAGTTGTCCCTTTGCCGTCTACATCGTACTGATACCACCGTCTCCGAGAACATTATATCAACATGTTGCTTATTTGTGGAATGTGTTCAGCCAGGAGCAAATGTTGCAGACCTTCCCATTTGTCCCTTCGTACATTGACGTGAGCCGTGCCTTTGGTTTGATGACTGCTCTATGTAGACGTACAATATAGTCACAATACACCTTATAATCTGTCTCATACATTAGACCGTATGGATAATTTGCAGCTAAGCGTTTCACCATTATATGGGTCGAGCCTCTGTACGCACGCCAGATTTGACAAGGGACCAAATTACATCATCTAAACCTGGTTTGTTCACACCCATCAGTCTACCAGACCAAACGCGCTGATGTTGGTCTCCTGTGTGAAGAGTGGATGCAGTATAGTATTCTATGGTAATGGGACTTTTCAGCTTGTTCACTTGTCTTTTTTGGTGTATGTGGTAGTGTTAAATAGTGTTGAAAAAAGAAAAGCACACAGTGCTGCTCCCACAAGAGAGTGATCCCCAATTGGTATTGCAATGGTCTTGTCACTCGTATATTTAAACATTTTCAGCATAAATTGTAACAAGAAGCTGTTGAAGACTTGAACCATGCATCATATTATCTATGCTTCACATGAAACGTATTACCACCGATGTTAAGAATACTATTATTGGGTTCATGATCTTGTATCTCAGTTGATTTCAACTACAAAGGTTGATCAAATGTCAGAACTGGGGTCACCCGATACCGCTTTGCTTGATCACTGACAAAGCACATGGGCGAGTACATACATGATTCGTTGTGTGTTTAATGTCTATCATCGACTTAAGCAAAATCAAGGATACTTCGGGCTAAATACTGTGATGTACCATTTGCATGAACACATTCCAAAATGGTCTAGACAGATGTAACAATCAGGATAATTTTCAAAGACGTTCTAGACAGAACATAAATCATCATGTTGGCAATAATTCAGTCTCCAAATGCACTGCATGACATGTTGGCTCCCTGTAAAGTTTAGTGTTAATTTTACCAACAGCTAAGTCCTCCGAGGAATCCTGTACGTATTGTGTTTAAATGCTGTCTCATGCATTACTGTCGTGATAATACCCATACCATGAATTGTAGCCATCGATTGTCCTCATGTTATTGTCTACATGCTCACCAACATGCTGCATGCACAGTTCTGATATATTTTTCAAAAATACATTTTCTAAAGTATCAGGTATTATGAGAAAAACAAATATACATTATAATAATAATAATAATCCAGGCATGACATAACAGCAAGTTTCTGTTTTGGTTTCACTCAATACCAGGGTGGGTTTGATCATAATTATTGTAGTTTTACAAAACTAAGGCCTGGTGAGTGGATGTCTTCTACAGACAAAACATATGATAGTGATTTATGGGAGCATACAGCCATGACCTTGTCAACGATTTATTTAGACTCTGCCTTGTGCAGAGATACTAGTTTTGTGATTCAGATTTACTAAAATAAATCATGTACTAGTAAATATTAAGCACCAATAGTAATTTTAGAATTAATATTTGAAAAAAAAACCCATCAACGTAGCATATATTATACGAGAGAGCCATGCCATTATCATGAATTATCATGCTTAGCCTTTGTGTGGGTTTCCAGAAATCCCCTATTGTGTATACATTGGTACAATGCACATCCGTTGAGATAACGTTTGTGCTTTCAAAATCTGGTATTTTTAATTGCTATACCTGTGATGGAACACGTACTTTGCATAAATTATGATATTGAGTGTGTTTTTAATTCCCAACTTTTAAAGAATCATTCTATGTGCATTTTGTAACACATGCAAGTGTTCAAAGTGTATTTTATATAAATAGAGACATGATTTTAGCATGTAATACTCATACACACAAAACTATCTTTTAATTTTAATAAAATTTCGAAAACATACATGCAAAAAAAATAAGATACTTCCCATGCTCAGATTTTTGTAGACTTTTGGTATGCTATATAGAATTAGTTGCTTTGTATATTTTATTTTTAAAGAAAATTTTGTTGCAATTTTGTCCGGGTGTTTCACAGATTGACTGGACTATACTCGCCAGATCCAGGCCCAGACCCACATCCGGTGTGTTTTTGGCCTTACATTCTCGCTAGGTGGGGCCCTGTACGTTTGTAACATTTGTAACGCGCCTGGATAATGTTCTTTATTATGAATCCTGGTTCCCATACATTCTGAAATACGTCGCATATTTCCACACAATCGTAAACGATGTATAATATGTAGGGGATAACTAATGTATTTATAGGATAACATCACTGTTTCGTTGTTAACTATAAGGATTTATCACAAAATTTCGATTTTGGGACGAGACGAAGTATGTTCTAAACACGTGCTATTTATAATGAGCGAGGTGTCAGCAGGACATCGTTAAAATCTTTGTTAAGAAACAATATCCAGCTTCTTTCCTCACAACCACCAACATCGGTTCCACCCATGGAAAGAGAATGCAGTATTGTAGATACTATGCGAGTAGTATGCGTAATTCCCATCAATGATCTCCAACTTTCAAATCCTAGGTACACATGATTGTGAACTACCTTAAGTTACTGCCAACTACTACTCTTCATCTCGTCTTTATGGTTATCGCTCAGAAAGAGAACAACCGTTCGTGTCCAAAGAATGGCCAGACAAAAGTAGAGAACAGAGAATCTTTGATCTGTCAAATCTTACTAAAGCTGTGGAATGGGATGACTTTTTTTTTACAAATGATACGAAGACAAGACAGAACTCCTTCGTGACTACTTGTTGTCTGGTCTTTTACATATCGACAGTATATCTATATCACAAAAGATACCCAGTATAGGAAGAAGGAAATGTTTTATTTAACGACGCACTCAACACATTTTATTTACAGTTTTATGGCGTCGGAAATATGGTTAAGGACCACACAGATATTGAGAAAGGAAACCCGCTGTCGCTACTTCATGGACTACTCTTTTCAATTAGCAGCAAGGGATATTTTATATGCACCATCCCACAGACATGATAGTACATACCACGGCCTTTGTTACACCAGTTGTGGAGCACTGGCTGGAACGAGAAATAGCTCAAAGGGCCTACGACCAGAATGGATCCCAGATCGATCGCGCATCAGGCGAGCGCTGTACCACTGATCTACGTCCCGCCCTATCCAGTATACATGTTGTAGATATATGGTTTGCAAATGCATGCAGTCCAGATACAGAGGAATCATTTCGATTCCATCCAGAATTAGTTGTACAATTTTTACGTGATATTGACTTTTACTCTAAATTTTAATTTGATCTATCTATGATATTTGTATTTGTGCACAGTTTTTTACACTGTGTTTTATTTGACTCTTGATTTTTTATAGTGATGTTGATCATCACTTCATGTTTTGAATTACCATAGTTTGACACCCAATAGCAGGGGCGTAGGCTGGGGGGGGGGGGTCGGACGAACACCCCCCCCCCCCCCACACACACACACACACACACCCCACACCCACACCCCGCTGAAGCAAATGATCCGCTTTCAGTACTAAAACATACAGGTTTATAAATATGGAGATTCGGGTGGTGCAAAAACAAAATAGAAAAAAGTCCACTTGGTTCATATTCGAAACACACACACACACACACACACACACACACACACACACCCCGATCCAGATCACGCTATGCCCCTGAATAGCCGATGTATTTTTCGTTATGGGGTGTCGTTAAACATTCATTCATTCATTCAGTCAGTCCAGATACAGACGTCTCTGACCTTCGCTAATTCCACAAAGAGGCTGGCCCAAGGATTCATATTTATGAAGCACCTGCCTCCAAACAAAAATTCAGATATATACAATTCTGCGCATGCGTCTTGTCACACATGATGTGCTTAATTGTTTACGCCCAAAATACACACAGTTAGAAGGAAGTTTCTAGAATACAAAGTTGGCCAACACCGCTGATCATGACATACTAGATGAGCTAAGATGATTCCAGTTTGATACGGATGATGATAGCTCGAAATCGGAAGACAATGCTGAGTCAAATGATGAAAGTAGATGACATTTATGTTTACAATACTGTTCCATATTATCACATTATTCTAGGCATCATGTATACATCACCCATCTGAAAGTGATTCACAACTGCCAAAATGCCCTTTCGACCGAGATTCTTTTTGAATCATGATATCAATTTTGTCGTTGAGATTTAGGTAACATTTTACTATATATTATCCATATTGTTAGTCTATAGTATTTACCATAATTTTTCTTACTGTGATATTTACTACAAGTTATTTATTTCTGGGTCGACTATTTTCTATATTGCACACAAAAAATTGGGGGGGGGGGGGGGGGGGGGTCTTATTATTTCCAAAACATTTTTACTTTTCTTCTTTCGTGAAATCAAACTGAAATTATTGACGAAAAACAATGTTCATGGAGACTGGAAAGAACTACAAGTGGTCATTTTATTTTTGTAGTACCCATTTTTAGTCATTTGTTAGCTTCGTTGTGTATTTTAAGCTAACTGCTACAATACTCTGGCAATAAGTATATAAGATTAAAGCCGCACACCCTAGTTCCATCCAGCGAAAATAAATTATAATTTGGTTAATCTACAAACCTGTAACACACTTAGATCACGTTTTTATCAAATGGAGTGAAAAAGCAGGTTTTATATCGATAAATACCATGGGAATCCCCATGTCCCAATTGCTTGAAATAATTTTGAAAGTTAGTATTCTGATGTCACCGGTAGATGTCGCTCGAAGCACAACAATGCCTACGTCACGACAAATTTCACAGACTTGGGGTGCGTTCGTTTCACCTCTCCTGGACATGTTCCAACTGTTCTGTCCTGTTTGTATCCCCTCTCCAGATATCGTAAGACTTATCAAAATTATTGGTTTTAAGGGTTTGTAACGTTTTGTATTGAGACACTTACTATCTGAACTTTATTGTTACTGAAAATGTTCACGAACTGTGAAGAAAAATTTCACAAATGAACAACAACAAATCGGATGTTGATTGCGCGATCTGTGCACGAGAAAACAAACCGAACCAAAATGATAACGGTCACGTGATATACCAACGTCTGTGACATTGAAATGGAAATATCCCCTCTAAAAATAGATTGGAACTCGCTTGCTTAACGGTTTTTTCTCGACAACACGTCTTGTGAAAAAATGCAAAAAATGCATTGCGTGGTTTTACAAACATCAGGATTACCAAAAAGCACTTCAGGTGAATGGAAATGTGTATTCTAAATAATAAAATGTAAGTAAAGTGCAATTTTATTTGTGAAAAATGGGGTTTAATAGTGAAAAACAACGCCGTAATGGTTAAGAAATAAACGTAACTAGGGTGTGTCCCTTTAACGAGATTTGAATTGGATTTGGTGAAATCAATATAAAATGTCACCATTTTGTATGTTGAACAGTATGGCGGCCATCTTGGATTTAAAAAATTATTTGATCGAATTTGGCCATCCTTGAAAAAGTCCCCAAGTCGACCAACATTTACATATATAAGTACATTTTTATGTTGACACCCCACCCACCAGCAAAAAGTTGTCATGTTGGACACGTTTTATCAAACATCAGTTAGCACCATCGGATTCCTTGAAAAAAATCAATTTGGAATCAACTTCAAACATAAAGTGAACACTTTCCAAAAATTATAACAAATCTGAGACGGACTACTGGGCAAATGGACGCAGATATTTAATTTCCAGTAGTTTGTTGACAAGGTTGTCCACCTAAGTTGTGATTTTTTTTTTTTTTTAAAGAAAATTCGCTTGAGCACGCGCCTGCATAATGTTTCGCAATCAACCGACGACTCCCCCCCCCCCCCCCCCGACCTATTGTTACGTTATTCTTGAACTGCCCCCATTGCCAAGTGATGACATTTTTCTGATATGGAACAATGTTTCTTTTTAATGTTGCGTTTTGTCGAGTTCTCTTTTTCAAGATGTGCACAAATGTTGATCAATCACAGCTCTCCGTGCACTTGAGAGGTGGGGATTCAAATGTGTGTAGGGTATTCACAGATACCGCATACTTTTGTCAATAGGAACGTGCAAACAGTGAGGAGTAGCCTGTAGATATGTAAATAGGCTCTTGCTGAATCCCCCAAATTGCCGACACGTTAATGCTCGTTTTACTGTACCAGATAGATTTGATTAGCCAATCAAATTTCGCGTTATATTCAGAATGAAGTAGAATAATAGTTTTAGCTTCTCTTATTTGTCGCCGACCTGACGCAGGTGTCATGTTTCCACACAATCGTAGACGGCGTTTAATAGTTTTATCGTCACCTATCCGTTGCATACATAGGTGTACGGGCTCCCCGAGGGCAGACAAAAATGCCCGAATATGCCCGAACAACATTTATTCATATTAACGTTTCTGCTAAACAGCTACCAACGAATCGCTACACATTTTTGCAAGGATTACAACTAATTTTGTGGGTAGAATGAGGAAATACATGGTAAAAAGGTTGGCTATCAGATTAGTATATTTTGCCAGAATATCCATAGTTTCGCCGGAATTTAAGGATTTGACCCAGCACAAGGGGGCTGTTGCCACCCCCGCCCTCCGTTCCATCGCATTCCCCGTCTCGTACGCTTATACCATGGTCGCAGATAGTGTGTTCACACACGCACGCAGACACAGACACGCACACAACCACCTGTAGGCTAATCGTGGTAATAGAGGAGCTTTTTCAGCAAGATAAAAATGAACACTTCTAAACTGAAAAGGCCTGCTATAAACTTAATTGTATTGAACAGAATTGTGACTTGCCTGCTCTACTAACAACTAAAATAAGAAGCAGCTGTATTTTAGCAGATTTCTCACTCATTGGTTTTCACAACTCGGCACGTTTCCATAACAGTTCTGACGTTAGAAGCCTTTTAATTTCAGACGAAGTTGATGTTCTGACGTCATCGATGAAAACTGACGAGCGTTGTCACTGCTAAACGTATCGCCATATGATATCCGGATTTTTGTGTATTACAAGAAAATTATAGCTCAAGCGCGGATCCAATGGAAATTCAAAGTGCCCCAAAACATCCAGTGTTTAGCAAACTGCAATGCGTTTAGTTTAATAGCTTGTTCAGCTTTATAGTTCTGTGGAAGATTAGGCTACCATATAGATAAAATATACCGAAGGTGCCATTTTTAAATGTTGCATCCCCTCTCTGGATATTGGAGGTGCCCATTTTAAAAGTCCCATCCCTCAATAGAAAAATCCTACATCAACCTGTTAGTTTAATAGGGAAGGCTAAAACTAATTCCCCATGTCACGTCAAATAATTGAATCATGCCTATATATAAGCCTAAGCATTAGGCTAATGTGAAATGTTGAACAAAGACTGGTTTAAATATTTTCATTTATTTGCAGTATATTCATAGCGTAGGCCTATGAACGGTGCTGTAGGTTTTTAGTTTGTGGAAGTTGTGATAATGTATAGCGATGATCAGTCACTTGCTATTATCAAGACATTTCACTGGTAAACTTATTAGGCCCTATTATTATTTAAAATTATATTTATTTTATGGGCTATAGCGAAAAGATCAGTGATATAAATGGTTTGTTATTGTAACTTATACCATTTAGGGCTTGAAAATAATATTTTCACTTTTTAAAGTCAGTTTTGTATGCAGACCAGTACGGAAAATGGCAAAACGTTAAATTCGCCCGAAATAAACTTAATATTTATAATCAATATTTCACTAAATCTGTTCTAATGTTTATTAATATATAACGTATAATTGTTTGACGTCCATATTGAAAATAACTAAGAAAATTAATGCCTGTACAATAGGTTCGAAGCCTACCAATTGACATTGTGTCAGGCTTTCTGTCTGAAAATCATTTGATGGTATGTAGTGTAGTGTCTTGGAACTTACAGTGAACATTGTGGTCTGTCTCGGTACTCCTATGATACACGCATGCGTATAGGGAAAAAAGAAACATCCGCCCAAGTAGTGTGGCCTCCATGTTTACGTTATACATGAGAGTTTTTCAACATGAATAAATCATATGTTTAAATACCAAAGCGTGTTCCTGTATGTAGACAGGACACTATATCTGGCGATGAGGATGAACTCTACGTAACTGGTACGTGAATACAAAATCTACGCTACGAGCTAGCAAACGAACTGTTTTTTTCGTTCTAAAAGTACAGCCCGCGCTAATTTGTGAATGTGTTTTCGCTGACGCCATGGCATCGCTACCGCCTTTTGAGAAATTGTTGTGTATGAGGAAGAGATAACAACCGGCACCAGATGGCGTAGATGGGTAACACAATTTGAAAATCTACTATGTGCGCTTGACATTGCAAAAGATTCCAGAAAAAAAGCCCTGCTACTGCACTATGCAGGCGACGATGTTTTAGAAATATTTGACGCAATGACTGATGAACAGAAAGGAAATGGAGCAATAACTGACGGAGACAACCCTATTCCTAGGGAATATATCGTGCTAAAGAAGTCCCTGGATGAGTATTTCACTCCCAATAAGAACATTTCTTACGAAACATTTAAGTTTAGGCAAACACCATAAGGAAGGTGACAGCATCAACGTTTTTCACACCCGTCTGAGAGGCATGGCAGTCCTTTGTGATTTTCATGATGTCGACAAAGAGATTCTTGGACAAATCATACAAGGCTGCATATCTACCTGAGTGCACAGGAAAGCTCTGAAGGACAATTTAACTCTCATGCAAGTGCTAGATGAAGCTTGGAGTATAGAACTTTCTGAAAGCATAGCTGCTATCATTGAGAATGCTGCTGCTGCTGCTGCTGCTGCTGCTCATGCTGTCTCCAGTGATTCTAGTGCCTACACTGTGAACAATGAACATCATCGTGGTCGTCGCGGACAACGATATCAATACTCATGTGGTTCCAATCATTCCAGTGATCGCTCTCTTCACAATGGACACCAACGTAGTAGGCCCCTATATGTGTGCAAATAGAACCGACTGCACATGGTCCAAGTCATCGAGGCAGGACTTATCGTCGAGGTGGTTTCAGCCGTCATGGTCGTCCCAAACGTGTTTCCAGTGAGCACTCAACAAGTAATTCCTGTCATTACTGTGGATCTCAGCCTCATTTCAAGAACGACTGAGGCAAGACTTGCTCAAACTTTGGAATAATAGGATACTATGCACGTGTCTGCATGTCAACACCCATGGTAGGACGTGTCGATTTTTCATCATCTGTGTCTGATGATGAAGAGCATGTATTCTCCGTCACTGACAAGATTGTCAACTCGCCAAAGATCACAGCATGCATCATGAACTGTCCCATTGACTTTGTGATTGATACTGGTGCTTATGTTAATATCATAGGTCATTCTACATACGACGCACTCGCCAACAAACTAAAGATTCATTCTCCAGTGCCAAAGTTATATGCATTTGGCTCTACAAATCCTCTTCCTGTGCAAGGTTTCTTTGATTCAGAAATAAGCTTTGAGTCGAATAAAACTCTGGCAAATTAGAGAAGATAGATGTCATTAAAAAGGTAGAAGGCCCCACGCTATAGACGAGCCCAATTGTAGTCGTCCTTAAGAAAGCTGGTGGCATACGAATCTGCGTCGCCTCAACAAAGCCATACGGAGAGAAAGACACCCAATGCCAACGTTTGACGATCTCGTTGCTGACCTGAACGGCTCAAATGTTTTCAGCAAACTAGACCTGACTAACACATACTATCAGCTAGAACTGGATGAAGCAAGTCGTTACATCACTACCTTCACCACCCATGTCAGTTTTCGTCGGTACAAACGCCTACTCTTTGAAGTCAACGCTGCTGCAGAAATATTCCAAAACGCACTCGCAGAAATACTCAGCAACATCCCAGGTTCTCGAAGCCTCTCTGATGGCATTATTATCCAAGTCTTCGAGCCACACTGAAGAAACTAGAAGAGAGTGGTGCCACGGTCAATAGAGAAAAATGTGTGTTCTTCACAAATGAACTGACTTTCATTTGACATGTGTTCGGTGCGAATGGTGTCTTGACTGATCTCAACAAGATTAAAAAGACATGGTTTATTTAACGACGCACAAAATCATTTTACTTACGGTTATATGGCGTCAGACATATGGTTAAGGACAAACATATATTGAAAGAGGAAACCCGGTGTCTCCACTTCATGGGCTACTCTTTTCGATTAGCAGCAAGGGATCTATTATATGCATCATCCCACAGACAGGGTAGCACATGCCACGGCCTTTGATATACCAGTCGAGGTGCACTGGCTGGAACGAGAAATAGTCCAATAGGCCCATCGACGGGGGATCGATCCCAGACCGACTGCGCATCAAGCGAGCGCTTTACCACTGGGCTACGTTCCGTCCCTAACAGGATTAAGACCATCATCAACACAGCTCATCCAGAGAATGTCAGCGAAATCCGCTTCTTCCTAGGAATGACGCGGTACATTTCGAAGTTCATCTCTGACCACGCAACCATAACAGAGCTTCTCAGGAAGCTCACCAGAAAGGACATCGCATGGAAATGGTGACAAACAGAACAGCAAGCTTTCGACAAGCTGAAGCAATCTCTAACGCAAACGCCCGTCATGGCTTACTTCAGTCCTAAGGAACAAACCACAGTCCTGTCGGAGCAATTTTGACCCAGAAAAGAAAGGTCATCTGCTACGCCAGTTGTGCCCTCACTGCCACTGAACAGCGTTACTCCCAAACAGACAGAGAACTCTTGGTAGTTGTCAATGGTGTAGAACACTTCCATCTGTATCTCTTTGGCTCCCGCTTCGTAATGATCACTGATCACAAGCCACTACTGGGAATCATGAACAGCTAGAAGCCGACTACAGCCCAGATGGAAAGATGGCATTTACGTCTTATGCCCTATTAGGTGACGCTAGTTTATGCTCCACGAAGAGATGACCTAAACCCAGTCGACTACATCATCCGTCACCCTCAAACTATACCAAACCGCGAGAATGCTGGTGAAGCATACCTCGCATATGTCATGAGAAATGCCATACCAAAATCAATGACGACTGAAGAAGTGAAGCAAGATCAAACACTCCAAAGTTTTATGTTGGCAATCCAAACTGGTCATTGGGAAGATCCAGAGATATCAAATTTTACCAGGTTCAGAGAAGAACTATCCGTCCATGATGGTTTGGTTCTCCGAGGAAATCGTCTTGTTATCCCAGCAACTTTTCAACAGAAAGTCGTTGCAATAGCACAGCAAGCATACCAAGGGATTGTTACGACCAAGCAATGCATCAGAGAGAAGGTCTGGTTCCATGGAAGTTTGTGGAAGACGCTGTCAAATCCTGCATTCCCTGCCATGCATCACATCCAGGGCCTGCTAACGTGAACCTCTTCAACCAACTCACTTGCCATCTGAACCATGGAGTTCACTTGCCATTGACTTTGCTGGTCCGTTCCCATTGGGCGATTATTTGCTTGTTGTCATAGATTGGTATAGTCGATTTCCCAAGGTTGAAATCGTCCCATCCACCTCTGCCAAAGCAGTACTACCAAAGTTGAAAGCGATCTTCTTGCGCCAAGAAATCCCAACAACAGTCAAAACGGATAATGGGCCTCCATTCAACGGTGATGAATTTACAAGCACTATGTCCAGTTTCGGGATCCATCACAGGAAGATTACGCCCCTCTAGCCAGAAGCGAACGGAGATGCTGAACGTTGCATGGCTACACTGAACAAGACAATCCGTGCATCAGTCGCCGACAACATTGCTTGGAAGTCACAGCTTCCCACTTTCCTACATATCTATAGAGGTACACCGCACACCTCCGCCAAAGTATCTCCTTTCGAAGCACTGACTGGCTGCAAGATGAAAATTCGCCTGCCCGGTCCTCCTATCACAAATCAGACAGACAGATTTGTCCACAGCCGCATTACTGAACTATGTTGACGCTAAACGACACACACGACGATCAGATCTATGGCCAGGTGATTACATCCTAGTGAAGCAGAAGAGGATGAACAAGCTGTCAACTCTATATTGTCGTCTGCTTTATGTTGTCGTCCACGAGAAAGGCACCATGATCACTGGGCAACGTGGTGAGAGTCAAATCGCTGGCAGCTCCTCGCAGTTTAAACCTATCAGCGGTACACAACTCTCTCTAAGCGATGAGGAAGAGGAGGATGGAGATGACAAGACTGTCGAGACATCAATGCCATCAACTCCTCAACAGCAGTCCAAGTCCCCTGTCACTCCGCCCAAGCAGCCGAGGACGCCTTCGAAGTTTGTTTCATCTACGCCGACCGTGTTTACACCTGCCCCGGTCCACACTGAGAAGCCAGTAAAACTAGTCCGCAACCGCCAACACATCTGAAAGACTATCATTTGACTTGACGCTATCAACAATATGCATATTACATGGCTGTCTGATAAATACATGATGACAAAAGTGAATTATGTGCGAACTGTCAAATCCAAGTTTTTGAATAGTGTACCAGGTTACAGAAACGTTTGAGAACTGTATTACTTTCTTATGAATGCACCGTGCATTTTTCTTTGACAATTTTCTGTTCAAGTTGGGGAGGAATGTAGTGTCTTGGAACTTATTGTGAACATTGTAGTCTGTCTCGGTACTCCTATGATACATGCATGTGTAGAGGAAAAAAGAAACATCCGCCCAAGTAGCGTTGCCTCCATGTTTACGTTATACATGAGTATTTTTCAACATGAATAAATCTTATGTTTAAATACCAAAACGTGTTCCTATATGTAGACTGAACACTATACGTAATAAAAATAAAACCGATCTAGGTGGTTACGGGTTTGAAATCGTTTGACACTGCATTTCGAGTACTTTGGTACATTTTAAACAACACTTCTCATTGTTATCTATCTAAACATTATCAAAATATATCCATTTATTTCCAAGATTTTAGGTACGTAATTTTACACTTTGTATCCTCTGGAAGAAACTGTATTTTAAATATTATTCCCCGAGTGGGTCATTGGCCTCATTGCAAGTTACAAAATTGCTGTATATAAATACAAAATTGTTACATTAGTTTCGATCCTAATATTTGACAGTACACTGTCTTAACTGCAGGTTAAATTGCTTCTATTTGTTTTAAGAAGTCACGTTGGCATAGTAGATATGACGCTCAAATGCCATGCAAAGCGGTGCAGTAGGTTAGAAATCTGCCAACTGACACAATATGTTGATTAGTACTAAATTCATAGTTTAATGTTTGGTCAGTTTTGTGTACCAAAATCATGCAAATCAGCATTGCAGACACGTGAGGAAAACGTTAGACCATTTGTGAATAGCCTGAGGTAAAACACCAAAGTGCCACAAAACACTATTATTTCAATAACGAAAGAAAGAAATGTTTTATTTAAGGACGCACTCAACACATTTTATTTACGGTTATATGGCGTCAGACATATGGTCAAGGACCACACAGATTTTGAGAGGAAACCCGCTGTCGCCACTATATGGGCTACTCTTCCGATTAGCAGCAAAGGATTTTTTATTTGCGCTTCCCACAGGCAGGATGGCACAAACCATGGCCTTTGTTGAACCAGTTATGGATCACTGGTCGGTGCAAGTGGTTTACACGTACCCATTGAGCCTTGCGGAGCACTCACTCAGGGTTTGGAGTCGGTATCTGGATTAAAAATCCCATGCCTCGACTGGGGTCCGAACCCAGTACCTACCAACCTGTAGACTGATGGCCTACCACGACGCCACCGAGGCCGGTCTTCAATAACGAAATCCTATGGTGTAGCCTGTCACTCTGCCAATTTTGGGACATCGGATTGTCTCTCCTGTGCCCAATTCGTTCCAGACATGTTTTATAGGTGACACATCTGGTTAGAATGCCGGCCAGTTCATACGCTGGACACCATTGTGTCAGGAAATATGTTACAACCCTGGCATTGTGGGGTCTGGCATTGTCGTGCAAAAATTAACAATAACATCAAGGCCAGTTTGGGGGGCAGGGGGACGCGTCCCATTTATTTTTCAAAATGTTGAAGTGCTATTTTTGTTTGTATAAACATTGTTTTGCACGTAAGCATTTTAAGCTGCCTGAAGTCAACTTGTGCGTGTATGCGCAAGCTTGCAGATGTGTGTCTGTGTTACCGAGTCTCAATGGAGTTTAGTGTTCACCACGTTGTTTAACGCGTGATTAAAGTTGCATAATCATAGCTTAATACTTTTTTGTATAACTGTCCTACTTAGACTGAGCCGTCCCTAGACTAGTACCTTTTACAGTTTGAATTTACAAGTTCTTAGAAGTGCCCCTTTGTATCGTTTTCATGTATATCTACCCTACCTAGCCAGAGCCGTCCCTACAACAGTGCCCTTTAAAAAAAAAGGTGATCAAAGTCAAAATACCATGAAATATATGATCGTCAAACTTATATACGAAGTTGACTCTTGGGTTATAATATTATGCAAAATAATGCTTAAAATAGTTTTTAAATTATTGTTAAAAAATGGCTAATTTTGCCATTCAGATGCCATCCAGTTTTAAAATTTCCCCGGGGGAACGTACCTCCTGACCCCTACACATCTCGGGCTCTGCGCGCCCTCCGGCAAAGCACATCGTGTCATGCCCACCCCACTTTAAAAAAAAAAAAGCTCCAACGGGCCTGCAAACTCATATAATAATCTCTGTTAATGCAGCTAGCTAGAGATAAGTACTCTGAATACAAGCAATTATTTGTTCCACGTTTCTCTGAGAAAGACCTTTTCTAAAGATGTCTAAGAAACAAAATAGTACACGCGTGTGTCTTTGAGATACTATTCATATATAATTAAACAACTTGTAAGATAAATGGTATCAAACAGGCATTCATATTTTTTCTCTATTCATCCTTTGGCCAAATAATATGTAACAGATTAATATTCAAAGCAAGAAAATATAAATAAATTATAATATTAATATATTTTTTAAAAGGTTATATTTGCCGAAAACACGTTAAAATAATTATAAACAAAAGATAGTCCCTTTAACATAGACAGCAATACCTATAGATCACCTCCCCACTGGCTTAGCCAGAATTTTATATTGGGGGGGGGGGGGGGGGGGGGGGGGGGCAAACCACATTATGTATGAATATATGATTTATGGGGGGTTAAAGATTTGATTGGATGTCCCTTCCCCCCCCACCCCCCCCCCCCCCCCCCCCCCCCCCCCCCTGCCAACGCCACTTCATCTCCCACTTCATTTAGATTACCAAAAACTAAGGCTTAATGACGTTTACACGGAACAGTTGCGTTTATTAATACCAGCAAGTGACTATACAAATCAGATTTGCCTAAAAACTGCAAGTATATTATTTTTAAATAGGTTTTTCAACTTCAGTATGCCTAATGTCATCCATACATCTTCAGTACAACAAAAATATTTCGAAACTGTATACACAATCTGTTTTGAAGAGGAGTCGAAATGGAATTTTTTGCATGATTTGTAGGCCTACACAACAGCGATGAATAAAATGTTAGAATACGTGTATTCTTTTTTATTTATATGCATACAATTTGGTTGTGCTAATTTGGGAAGGATTGTTTTTTGCCAGAACAATAATTTATGTTTTGTATATAATACCTAGAAAGAAGATAAATATTGTCAAATTTACTCGTACTAAAACGTTCCACTCCAACCGAAGTGATTGTCGCTAAACATAGTCGCAGCTTCCGGAAAATTATAAAAAAAATGTATAGGCCTACAGTTTCGTTCATACACTGTGATATTAGGCTATATTCACATTCGAATATGCATGTATTTGATATCCTACATCGCAGTGACAGCCATTTTGAATTCTTGAACAGGCTGTAAATAAATACATTGGAGAAACTCAAATATACTGAACAGCATTGAAAACGCACCACCAAGAAATGTTTGGTTTTCGAAACAAATACCTGAGCAATAAATGTTTTTGTTGTGAACAGCAATAGATGGATGATTGATAATGACAACAAACAAAAAAGATGCACAATCGTTGATTAGTTTTAATTCATCTACGTATGAAAGACACGTGGGGTCACAATGAAAAGTCACTAACACGTATGACAACCAACTGCAGCAACACAAGCCATGCAACGTCCTCTCATCGACCCGATAAGTCTGCGAATAGTGTTCTGGATGATAGCATTCCACTCCTGCTGTAGTGCGTTTTCCAGTTCTCTGAGGTTATTCATTTGTGGACAACGTGAGATGTGTTGACCAAGGTAATCCCAAAACTCTATTGGCGATAAATCAGGGGACAGTGCTGGTCATTCAAGCAAAGGGACATTATTGTTCGCTAGATACTGTGTTGTAACACGTGTTGTGTGCACTCGGGTGTTGTCTTGCAGAAATGTGTGAATATCCCGATGTTGTTGAAAGAAGGGAATGACGTGATTTTGCAAGATGTTATCCCGGTAGTAAATGACATTCATTCTGCTGTTCGGCAATGATAACTGATCCCGCCCCACACCATGACACTCCCTCCACCCCATCGATCCGTCTAGACAAGGCAGTCATTGTGGTAACGTTCTCCACGCCTACGCCACATCCGCAACCGACCATCAGCCTGGAAACGGGATTCGTCAGAGAATAGCATACCATGCCAACGCTATAATCTCCAATGACGATAACTTCCTGCCAAACATCGGCGCTCATTTCGATGTCGATCAGTCAGGATAGGTCCAACATATGGTCGTTGAGCACGCAGCCCAACAGAGCGAAGACGGCGACGCACAGTGGTTGCGCTAATAACCCCTCGTCGACTTTGAACAGTTGGTGCAGTCCTGACAGTTGGCACCATTCAATAACGAATATGGAGGCGAACAATATGGCGATCTTGTCGTGGAGTCGTAACACATCGTTGGCCTGGACGTTCCTGTCTGCTGGTATCTCCTGTGGAGTCTATTGATTGTTGAATGGTGGTATCCAAACCGCTGTGCGATGACTACTCGAAATGCCGACTTGAAGCAGCCTAAGGTGTCACCCTTGCCATCACTTGTTTAACGTTCCCTCAAAGACTACTTCATAAATGAAAGTGGCTTTTCAGACTATCTTTTATAGCCCCAATTAGCATGATTTGCACATTCAATTGACGTTTTGCGTGCTATGCATGCAATATGTTGTGTTTTGGTGTTGTGTTTCATGGAGTGTCTATAAGGTAGTACAGTACTTATTCATTGATATTTTTAATGCTGATATACGCCTCATTCACATTTGTTAGCATCAACTGGTTGTGCGTTTTCAATGCTGTTCAGTATATATTCAAAAACAGGTTATCAACATTCTGGTCAGCTGTAGGATACATTTTGAATTCTTATCTTTTTTTTTCTATTTTTTAGTGGAAACAAGTGATTTCGAAGTCCTCTGAAGTTGTTTAACATCCAATAGCCAATGATTAATAAATCAATGTTCTCTAGAGATGTCTTTAAACAAAACAAACGTTAACTTTGTTTGTAATAAATAACTACAAATTAATCGATCCCATATAATCTTTCCATAATAGTTTGAAAGCCGTGTACTGGATAAGAGGGGTTTCCCGAATAACGTGTGGCTAAATATAGCATGGGCACATCCTTGTTTCTTTGTCAGTTGTCTCCAAAGAATTATGGAAAACAAACTTAAGTGTTCAATGTGTACACATAAAACAATGACGTCACTATTAAATGCGTGTGACACACTCAAGATTCCTTTATAATTTTTTTTTTTTTTTTTACTAGTAAATGGAATTATTTGGTTGTAATTTGTATAGGCATATTATAGCTTGAAGGGATAAACTTGTTTCGAAGTAGAAATTAAGATTTTTGGCAGGAACCGCCATTATTGCAACTTTTGATATAGAACCTTTAAAAATCGTCAGTACTTTATCTTTATGAACAGGGTATTGGGGGAGGGGGAAGAGTCACCGACTATATTAGACTTGCGTCATTCAGTACTCATCGTTCCTTCACTCTCGTTTTCATCCATTACTTCTGTTTATCACAATAAGTTGTAATCCATGTTCAGGCGGATCATGCTCACTCTCTAAGCGCTTGCCTAAGACCATATTTTTTTATTATTCGGTTTACGAACCCGCCGACGTAAATTTTGCTCAAATAAAATAAAATAAAAAAAGTCGTATTTTTCATTTTTATTTTTTTCGCCGCCGACTTCCACAAATAGCTCTAAAGAAAAAAAAAAGTTACCATTCTAGTCTATTGTGGCGCATTTCGTAAGGTAACAGTGAGAAATAACACTTATTTAGTCAATAAATATACCGTTGTAGATACGAATTGTTAATTCGTCTTCGGTCGCTCTCTTTCCGTCCGATTCGCTATTTCGCTCACCCCTACTGATACACCCTTAACAGGGTTTTTTTTTTTTTTTTTTTTTTTTTTTCCTTCCTCCTACCTTTGTGCACAAAAGTTCTTGTTCGTAAACCTAAAAATTAAAAAATACTGGCCTAAGGTGCATGGGTGGAACGATAAAATCCCTAAGCCAGAACAATTCTCTGACTTTGTTTCTTTTCATGAGCGGGACGTAACCCAGTGGCAAAGTGCTCGCTCGATGCAATTCGGTCTGGGAAATTGGGCTGTGTCGTTCCAGCCAGTGCACCACGACTGGTATACCAAAGGCCGTGGTATGTACTACCCTGTCTGTGGGATGGTGCATATAAAAGACCATTGCTGCTAATCGAAAAAGAGTAGCCCATGAAGTGGCGACAGCGTATTTTCTCTCTCAATGTGTGGTCCTTAACCAAGTCTGACGCCATATAACCGTAAATAAAAAATGTGTTGTGTCGTTAAATAAAAGATTTCTAATAGCAAATATATATAACACACACATACACATATACACACACATACACACATACATATACATACATATACATACACATACATACACATACACATACACATACACACACACACACACACACATAATATATATATATATACTCTTCAAAAGAAGAAACGCAAAACCACATTGTCGTAACATTTGGAGAATTGATTTAATTATTGAATGGTGAGTCCGATAATTACCAAATGTTGCAGGATTGTTCACAATTCACTCTAGTCCATTGTGAGTAAGTGATAGGACACACCACCAAGGTCAAGGTCATCTGGAATCAATACCGGGTGTGGCCTCCGCGTGTGTTGACAACTGCCTGGCACCGCCTGCCCATTGAAGCAACCAGAGTACGGATGACGTCCCGGGGGATGGTGGCCCACTCGGCCTGCAAGGCTGCTGCCAGCTCGGGCAGGGCCTGGGGCTGTGGTTGTCGCTGTCGGTCCAACTCGTCCCATAGATGCTCAATTGGGTTCAAATCCGGTGATATCGATGGCCAAGGAAGGACATTAATGTTGTTGTTCTGTAGGAAAGCCGCTGTGAGACGTGCTGTGTGAGGCCTGGCGTTGTCATGTTGGAACACTGCGTTGGCGTTGGCCATAACTGGAACGATGTGTGGTTGGAGGATCTGGTCAATGTAGCCCTGTGCATTCAGGTTGCCCTGCACGTGGACCAGGTCAGTTCTGCCAGTGTGTGAGATGGCTGCCCACACCATGACACTACCCCCGCCGAATCTGTCCACTTCCTGCACGCAGTTTGCCGCATAACGTTCACCACGACGCCTATACACGCGACATCTTCCATCATGACGTCGGAGCAGAAATCGGGACTCGTCACTGAACCACACCTGTCTCCATCGCAGTTGAGGCCATTGTCGATGAATCTGGCACCACTGCAGTCGGAGTCGACGGTGTTGTGGTGTTAAGATGACACCTCGAACTGGACGTCTGGCACGAATTTCTACCTCACGTAGGCGGTTCCGTACGGTCTGGTCGGATATCCTGCGCAAACCTGGTATTGCTGCGGCTGTGGAGGTGGCAGTAGTCAATCGTTCCCGAAGGTGGCGTACCCGGATGTAGCGGTCCTGCCCGGGGGTAGTGACCCGTGGTCGACCGGATCTAGGGAGGTCACGTGTTGATCCATGTTGCTGGTAACGGTCCCACAGTCTGGAGATGGTGCTTGGGGACACATGGAATGCCCTGGCAACGGCCGTTCTGGATTCGCCTGCGTCTAGTCGGCCGATGGCATTGTTTCTCTGCGGTTCACTGAGACGTGGCATGTCCTGGATTGTCAACTGTCGGCCAGATACAGAGGCCAGGCAAGCGAACACCCTGCACTTTTATACTGTCGGTGTTCATGTTGCACGTGCAGACAACGCACGTGCAGTGGTGACATGGTTTGCACGTGGCTGCGTTTTTGCGAATATTCACATTTTGGAACTTTATTGTACAGTAGCTGCGTTTTATCGAATGTAACCGTGGGAATGTGTTTGGGACATGCAATGACCTTATATTCACAAAGCATGAACCGGTAGGAAACATAAAATCGGAGTTATAACTCATTTGTACCCTTTTGCGTTTCTTTTTTTGAAGAGTATATATATATATATATATATATATATATCATTATCAGTTTTAAAGCAAGTCTTTCTTTTAATACTAATAGCTTTAAAAAATATGAAAAATGAAAAGAGTCCAGGACCTGATGGGTTTACCGCAGAATTCTTTTTAAAAAATTTGGAGACTTGAATAAATATTTATTAGGATCATTGAATTATGCATATCAGACAGATAATCTTTCTATAACTCAAAAACAAGGTATTATTACATGCATTCCCAAGGGAAATAAGCCTAAATTTTTTTTTTTTTAAATTCGAGGCCAATTTCATTGTTAAATGTTTCATATAAAATTGCATCAGCTGCTATAGCACAAAGAATAAAATTAGTGTTGCCTATTATAATTAGCGAAGAACAAAAAGGTTTCATGTCAGGACGATATATAGATGAGGTAACAAGACTAATATATGATATCATGGAGTATACAGAAAATCAAAAAATTCCTGGCTCATTATTGTTAATTGACTTTGAAAAGGCATTTGATTGTGTATTTTGGTTTTGGTCCTTCAATACAAAAATGGATTTCAATTTTTCATAAAGATTCTCAATCTACTGTTCTTGTTAATGGTTTTGCTTCATCCTTTTTTAAATTAGGAAGAGGTTGCCGTCAAGGGGATCCGATATCTCCATATATATTTCTCATTTGTGGTGAGATTCTTAATAGGATGCTAAAAACTAAAAATAATATAAAAGGTTTAACAATTGGAAATATAGAATTTTTATTAACTCAATTTGCAGACGACACAACAGTAATTTTAGATGGAACAGAAAAAAGCCTCTATGGAGTTCTAAATGCATTGGAGATTTATGCAAATTTTCGGGCCTTAAAGTTAATGTGGAGAAAACTAAGTTAATATGGATAGGTTCTAAGAAGAGGAGTAAATACAAATTATGTAAAGAATGGAAATTTGATTGGACACACACGTTTGATTTATTAGGTATAAAATTTGATATTGACTTAGAAAATATGGTACTGATTAATTATAAGAATAAATTAAACTCAATAAAGAATTTGTAAAAAATTTGGTCTAGTAGAACATTAACACCATTAGGGAGAAATACAATATTAAAGTGTCTTATTTTACCAAAATTAAATAATCTAATTTCAACCCTTCCTAATCCACCAGATGACGATATTTAACTACTACAGAGACCATTTTTTTCTTTCATATGGAATGGGAAACCTGATCAAATTAAGCGTATTCAAATGTCAAAAAATATGAAAGATGGTGGTATTAAAGTTACAATAGTCAAAGAATTTATTATTATATTAAAGCACAAAAAATTGCTTGGATTCAAAGATTAGTTATCACCGACTCTAAATGGAAGGGATTGATTATTCACAAGTATAAATGTTTAGCTAATATAATGGATTTTGACTCTGAAGAAATAGGAAAACACTGTCAATATATTTATAATTATTTTTGGAAAGAAATATTAACAGCATGGGGAACATATCTTAAAAAATGCAAATCAAACTCAGTATTTGAAGAGATACTGTCAGAATATATCTGGAATAATAATGACATAAAAATAAATGGAAATTAATATTCTATAGAGATTGGTTTGAGGGAGGGATAAAATTTATTAATGATTTAGTTAATGAAAGAGGTAAATTTTTAACTTATAATGAATTTAAACTAGTTTTTAATATCAATACTAATTTTTTAACTTATCAAGGTGTAATTAATGCAGTAAAACAATATTTTAAATTGTGTGAAGTCAACTGAAAAATAAACTGCCATTTCCCATATTACCATATAATATTAGAAAGTTAAATATAACAGAGGAAGTAAACATTACTATAATACTTTACTAAATTCGTCATTCTCAAAATCGGCATACAATTTAAAATGGGAAAACATTTTTAATTGTACTTTTTCAGATTCCGATTGGAAAAAAATATATATAATTCCTTTATGCTGTACTGATAGTAGTAAATTGCGCTGGTTTCAGTTTAAAATAATTCATAATATACTTCCTGTTAATACCTTCTCATATAAAATTGGTTATATTTCTTATATTAAGTGTAATTTTTGTAATTTAGAACTTGGTACAATTACCCATTTATTTTGAGAATGCACTTAGTCAACTCAATTTAGAATGATATTCAGAACTGGATTAATGTAAAAACGGGTAGCAATATTAAATTTAATAAAGAAAATGTAATTTTTGGCTTTAAAACTAGAAATAATGATCCCATTAATGCCATTGTACTCGTTACAAAACACGTAATATTTAAAAGTCATTTTAATGCATATGTACCCAGTTTAAAATGGATCCAAAAAGAGTTGACCGAGTACTATTATGTTACAAAAGCAGTGGCTTTTTCCGCGTGCAACGATGATAAATTCACCAAATTTTGGTCAATTTGTCACAATATATTTAAAACCTAGATTGTATTTCTTCTCTTCTTTTTTTGATACTTATTATGTCCTTAGTCTCCTTTTGAATTTTTCATACATGTATGTCTGATTGTCAGTCACATATATTCAATCTTAGCTAAATATCTCCTTAGCTACTTCGGGTTTTTTTTTTTCATGTGGATCTTTTTATCATCTGTGTGTGGATATCATGTCAATAAAAACGGGGGGAAAAAAGAAGAAAGAAAAAGTTTTTTTTTTTAAACTTTGACATTTCAAGATAAGTAAAACACTTGGTGTTAAACTGACAAACTTTTGAGTCATTATTCATTCTTAACAGTTAGAATCCAGTGTGTTACTTTTCTTTTTTTTTTTTTTTTGGAGTGCATAAAAGGCAGTCTATACTGAATGGCTCTATAACAAATAAGCATACAATTGTAATTCAAAAAATTCCTGCAAAAGCAAAAACTAATTTATGCCGTCAGTAATATGTTGTTTTGTAGACTAAATTTATTTTTTAATAATAAATATACAAAAACAAATAAAAAAAACATAAAAATAATTTCTCAACAAATGTGAATACTTAAGATACTTTTAATAACATCAATAAGGAAACAATTCACAATCAAAATTGAAATATAGTGTTAACACACTTTACCATGTTTACATAATTTTGTGGGATATATAAATTGTAAAATACTGAACAGCTAGATGCAACAAAACAATATGTTCATAAATAAACAGATTTACACATGTCCACTTCAAATGTTCTAACTACAAAGAAAATGGGTGCTCTGGCATATTCACAGATTTCCTGAGCATGTTTGATACACCCTAACGAAAAAGAAAAAGAGAATCTGTTCCTGCGAGTGCACTATAAATACAACACACAATTGGTTACATTACCCATATTTATTGCGACTAGTTGCCACACATTATGGGGCATGTTTCTCTATGTACACCAAAGAAACAAAAATATCTTGTGGAAAATAACATGTTGGTATACAAAATTATTTTAAAGACCCCCACCAAAAAACAAAAACATTATGTATAAATTAAAATGATTTTCTACCAGTAACAGAGCTTACAAGGTTAAATTTCAGTACGTTTCAAAACTTTAAATTTAAAAATTAGCCCAGAAAATAGATTAAATATCTAAAAATGTAAATATTTACTATTGGTAAAATGTTAACATTTGATGGAATTAGTCAAAAATAATTTAGAACGAATGCAAAATACGTTAAATAGATGCAAGCATATTTATATTAAAAAATATAATTTAAAAACTGTGTGGTTCCGATAACGTGCCAGTTATGGTGGGACACCCCCATCCTCCCAGGACTCTCTTTCCAGTAAAGCTTTTTATTTATTCAATATCAGAATTTTTTTTCTTTTCCTGAAATTGAAAGAAAGAAAGAAATGTTTTATTTTAACGACGCACTCAACACATTTTATTTACGGTTATATGGCGTCAGACATATGGTTAAGGACCACACAGATTCTAAGAGGAAACCCGCTGTCGCCACTACATGAGCTACTCTTCCGATTAGCAGCAAGGGATCTTTTATTTGCACTTCCCACAGGCAGGATAGCACAAACCATGGCCTTTGTTAACCAGTTATGGATCACTGGTCGGTGCAAGTGGTTTACACCTACCCATTGATCCTTGCGGAGCACTCACTCAGGGTTTGGAGTCGGTATCTGGATTAAAAATCCCATGCCTCGACTGGGATCCGAACCCAGTACCTACCAGCCTGTAGACCGATGGCCTGCCACGACGCCACCGAGGCCGGTCCCTCCTGAAATTGAGGTTAAGCTCTAAAAAAGCAAGGAAATCAAACTAATTGATTACATGAATGGAATTTTACGATCTATTTAATCAACAGCTAATGACTGATCGTAACATCTGCCATTTGAAGCAAAAATCTTGGGATCAATAATTTCATCACCCACAAGCCATCTTATTTCAAGGCTAGATTTATCAGTTACAAGAAATAATATTTAATAAGCAAAAACAAAGTTCCTGTTTTAATACCATCAATATACTGAGTAACAAAGACAGACAAATATTAATTTAGTTTTATTTAATAATTAATTTTGAATCCCATTAGGTTTTAAAACTATCAATGTCTTGTAAACCATTTTGACAGTGTATTTACAGAATTAATGTTACCGTATTATATATATATATAATATATAATATATATATACATGTGTATATATATTAAAATATTAATTTATTTGTGTTTCTTTTATTGTTCTGTAGTTAAGTTAGCTAAGAATTCACATAAGGCACAATTAACAGTAGATGATAGTCATAAGCTGCAAAACAAGACCAAAAATAATATTTAAAAAAAATAAATACAAATTGAAATACAAAAAATAATATAGGCCATTTTTATGGCATTAAAAGTATCATTTAAGTGCAGAGTTTTAAACATTTTATAAGCAATTATCGGAACCACACAATAAAGGACTGTTTTATTAGCATACATGTAACCCTTTAAATTAAAATTAGAGTAAAGCAAAAACGAAAAGAAAAATACCAACAATGTCAATTTTACAACTACCCCAAAACATTTAACACTCATTTTATATTTACTAACAAATAAATCAATACCAAATAAAGTATGTGGTACCCATATACATATTTAGTTTTACATGATGTTCACATCAACAAAACATTTCATGCAATAAAGCACCATGCAAATAATTTGTTTTTATTCCACCAACAGAAAATAGGTGAGCCAGACTTTGGGTACATCTACATTATGCAAATTCTGCACAGAGCAGAACTGCATGTTCTTCACATTATCACTTAAAAGTTGACAAAATCTCAATTATTTTATTTAAAAAAATTAAAATCTTCAATATAGATTTTAAAATGGCACGCCCCACATTCCATGTATGCAATTCAACGAAGCTTGCAGTGCATTTACAGAACCATCTCTATGTTGAGAGGTTCTGTGCCGATATATTCAGCATTTGGAAGAAACTAAAGCAACCTTTTTGCAAACTTAAGGGAGAATCCTCAAGGTCACTTCAGTGCAAGGTGTTTCCCTGTGCTTTTAAGTGGGCACCTTTCAATCAGAATCTGTGCTACAAACCTGTTTATAAATGTTTCAGAAAAGTGAAAAGCAGGCAATAATAGGTTTTCAACTTTTTTTGCAACCTTTGTTTCAATCAGAATCTGTGTATTTTTCTCTGCCATCACTTGTACATAGCTACACTATTTTAAGTCATAAGCTGTTTCACTGCCAACGTACCGTTAAAAACTGCCTTTTTAACTGATGCCATGTTCTGTAATTTGACTGGTTAATTTCAGTTTCGTGAGCATCAAATAGACAATAAGCCCGCAGTCTAAAAACTCCATTTGGTTATCTCCTAGTTAAATACTCTTGTTTTCAGTATCAGTGTGTATATTCAGTGCATTTCTGGTCAGCCTAATGTTTGTAGTAGCTCAAACCTAATTTCAATTAGGGGATAATATCACTCTTTCGTTGTTAACTACAAGGATTTATAAAAAAAAAAATGATTTTGGGACAAGACGAAGTAGAGTCCCAAAATTGAAATATTTGGCAATAAATCTTTATGAAACACACTGATATTATCCCCATTCTAATACACCTATTATGAGTATCTGTAAGAAATTTTATTTTGTTTATTAAAGAAATCTAAAAAATGTTAAAAACCTAATTATGTATTCTCTTTACTTACAATATAAATACTTGTAGCAAGTAATATTATTACATTACATTTTTTCTTTCTGACATCATGTGATTTAGGAGCAAAGCAAATGGCAAATTTATTAGTACTGTAGTCTGTATTTTATCATCGATTTATTGTAATACAGGATACACTAAAAAATATATTTTTGTTTGCTGTTAATTTCAGTCACAAAATGTATGGATATGATTGAACTTACATTTGTGAAGTGGTGTTTCAACCTCAGATTGAATTATTTCAAGGAAATCATCTGGATTAATTTTGGACAAAAACCACATTGATGGGACAGGTCTACAAGTTTATAACTATTACTAACATATTTTCACTTAATTTTTGTATAAACATATAAAATAATATTAATTTACAAAAGGTTAAATATTATTTTTATCAATTTTTTTTAACTTTTGTTGCAAGCAGTTAGTTGTTTAAAATTGTGTTTAAAAAAAATCAATAGTCATTTCTATCTTGTCTTCATTTTTATTGTTCCAAAAAGCATGTTCTAAACAAAAATGGTATACTTCAGATTGTAATACAATTATTTTTGATGAAGCTGCTTGTGTCGTTTTGGGAACATTTTCATCTGAAGTTAGTAATATATTTTTTAATTAATTATATCAACATTTAAACATAATTGAAGACACAGAATTAATATACTAACGAAAACACCACAAATCAGGCTAAGTGATAGCATATTGGAAATGATTTCGGAATTTTGTCGTGGTAAATCCTGGTTGCCCATGACAGCATACATATATCGTCCGATTTATCACAAAAATTAACCAATGGAAAAAAGGCTTATATGCCAGTTGTATTAGAATTCCTAATATATATTTTTTCACACGTGAAATTTTATTGGGAAACAAAATTTACTTTGAGGAGCGATTACTCAGTTATGATAATCAGAAATTCATTAAATGGTCAAGAATAGACACAAATGAATAATATTAAACAAGAAAATTTATTTAATGCACAATTTTAGTTGTTAGTTGGAATACAATGGCAGCAAATTCAGAACAGTATCTTTTAAGTAAAATTTGTTGGAGAATCCACTGAACACACAAATCTGCATTTTGTACAGGAAACTGCATACAGGAAACGTGGAGTCAGGATCAAAGATCTCTACAACTGGCATATTCAGTGGTGATCAAATAAATAAAGCAACAAATGCCCAAATTTAAAAGTTCATTTTGCTTTAATAACATCACTAGAGCACACTGATAAATTACTCATCAGCTATTGGATGTCAAACATTAGGCAATTCTGACATGCAGTCTTCAGAGAAAACCAGCTACATTTTTTTTTTTTATTAACAGAAGGGTATCTTTAATATGCACTTTCTCAGAAACAGGACAGTACATATCACGGCCTTTGATATATCAGTCATGAGGCACTGGTTGGGAAAGAAAACACCCAAAGGGTCCACAGAGTAGGTTCAATCCTATGACCTCACGCAAGCACTCTACTGACTGAGCTAAATTCCATCCCAATCTTACCATGACCACTATTCAACTTTACACTAGTGGTACCATGGCATTTACAATTTCCAACTGTACAATGTACTTTTTTTTTAATCAAATAATATACAAGACAGTACAAGGCAATGAAAATTTCACAATGTTGCATTCCTTGTAACATTAAGATAAGTGATATAGGCAATAGTATAGTAGTTTTACAGAAAGTTAAACACTTTTTAAAAGCCTCCCCACTTCACACAGATCCCCAACCTGCAAAAAAAGAAGTGAAACAAAAATCCACCTACATATATGCAGTGTACCACATCCACTGGCTCAGACTCCAAATCAGTACAATCTTATAAAAAAAATATGTAGTCCACCAAATGTCAGCAAGACTACTGGTATTAAAATACAAACAAAAACAATGTTATTCTGTCACATCTAATACGTGTATTTAACACCAACAACAAGTACAATTTGTTTCTCTGTCTATAATGTAACAGCATTTTACATGGCAGCTGAAAGACCAGTGAATGTTAGCAAAACATGTAATTATAAATACACTTCATTCCAGTTGTTAAAGCTACCTACTTTTATATGTTAATAGATACTGCTCACTGCCACACCTACTGAAAACTGGCTTGCACATTATTTGTATACTTAACAAAGATTTGAGGGGGTTTAAGAGGAGGGGCAGACAGTATAAATTAATAAATAAATTCAGTAAATAATTAACTTTGGATAAATTTGTACTGAGGAAGAAGGATAATTTGGAATGGACTGTAGCCAACCAAAATATCCAAACAAAAGTAAAGCAGTCCAATAAAATCTTTGTCATTCAGATTTCAAGTACACGTTTTGCTATACATTTTCTTTTAATTCCAAAAATGTAGTACAAATAACGTTTATGAGACACTGATGCAAATACACACACACACACACACACACACACATACACATACACACACACATGCACAAAATATATGAATATGAACATTTTCTAAAGAAACAATTTGTATTACAGTATATTTAAGTAATCAGTAACAAAGAAAGATGTCTAAATGAATATTTAAATTACTTATTCTCAATCATTTAAACTTGAAGGAAGCATAGGATAATTATAATGCAGAAATAGAATGTGAAGCCAATTTTATTACTGAATATGATGACTTCATTATTCATAATGGGTAATCATCCACATACCACAAGCAAACACATACACAGAGGAGCATCTGTCAAATGTTGTTAAGTATATTTAATTTACCTTCTCTACCCACATTGACACCCATACTTTTACATTTCCACCTTTAGGCCAACCTTATAAACAGCAGTTTGTTGAACTTTACCCACTCTTAGTCTTTTTGTTATCTATTTTATACTGGAGTGGGGGGGGGGGGGGATCCACTAAATAAATATGGCTGAAAACATTGGTGGGTCTAGAAAATGTTTTTAATCATGTAGCAAACAATTTTTTCCTTTGATATTGATTACTATCTAAGTGTATGATTATCACTAGCGTGATATTTATGTCAAATCATAACTTTTATTTTATTTTAAAACAAAATCTAAATCGGTAAATGGCACACATTTTACTTAACATACATACATGTACATATGACCATGCATACAACAGTAAAGTAACAAAGGAATTTTTTATTCTAGACATAAAAACAAATAAATTTGAAGACAAGAAATTACGTTATGTTACTATTACCACCAGGGATCATTAATCACAAATATATTCATGATCAGAAACTTTTAAGACTGGTCAAAATATGTCTCAGAATGCACATGAAATAAACAATATACTGTGTGGAGTCATACAGCATCATCAACACAATTATTATTATTATTAGGGTCTAATATTACGAAGACATTATTCACAAGAAACACACCATAGATACAAATTCGAACATGAGGAAATTACCACACTTTGTATGTCTAAATATGACAAACAGTCCTCAAAGACAGTTTCTTTCTATATATCATCAGAAAAATATCCACACAAAAAATTGCAGATATATTTGTTTCACTAAGCAATACACAGTAAAGATGGAGACATTATTGAAAATCATAAGCATCACAACAGAGTCACCACTGACTTTCGTTCTAGACATACACTCATCAAAGTTGAAGGAAGCTGGCAAAAATTGTGCATGACAATGAATGGGCAAGATGTAAACAAGAGATGGGGATGAACTACGTACAAGTACATGATCAAGGATACTGATTATTAACAGATGCATAGTGCAACTTTGACAAAACAATTATAAAAAAATGGCTAATAAAATTGTACAAGCAATAAACAATGAAAAGAAAGAAAATAATTAAGTCAAAGGGATCTTGTTTCATGATCATCACATGTGCTGAGGTGAAAAAAAATGTCTGTTGAAAGTGGTAGTTTACAGGTAGGAAACAATATTTAAAATGTAAAGGATAACCGTCATAAGAGTGCCAAAACAATACCAAAAATTGTCAAAAAGGATCTTGGCTAATAGATACCGACTGAATGTGCCAAGTTAAACACACCTGTCAAAAATTTTACAAAATATTCTGTTACATCATATTTTGATTCCTGTTTTAATAAGATGCAGGACTTGAACTTAAGAATTTGTCTCCCATATCAATTTAAAAACAAAATTGCGGATACAAGTACAATTACTCTTACTTATTGGTCTTATTTAATTAATGCACAAATAAAAGTGCATAATTAAAATTTAATTTGAGCAATTAAATGATAATAAAAAATTTAAGAATGCCATTTCTGAATTAGGCTATTTCTATAAATTCTACTAGCATGATAAAAGCAAAAGAATTGCCTTTTTCCCATAATTTATTGCCTGATAATTTTAAAATATACATTACATTACATTACATTAATAATGAAGCAGTTATAGTAACAAACTCATCCCAGATACTGGGCACACAGTAGAACAAAATTCAATTTTTGAATTTCCGAACTTTAACACTGGTGGAAGTCCGTTCTAGAAGCCATCTTACAAATTCATACATATGTGTGATAAATATGGCTTTTTTCTTTCATATTATTCATCAAATGTTTTACACTTCACAAATACTAATTTTTTAAGAAGTTCAAAATCCATTTACACGTAAAAAATAACATGAATATATATATATATATATATATATATATATATATATATATATATATACATATATATATATATATATATATACATATACATATAAGCAGTAATGGAGGGTTTATAGATTGTATTTTACATCCACTTCATGTATGTGACAAAGACCATTTTAAACCTTGGGTTATCTTCCATACAGGTAGTTTATTCATACACATTCTATTATTTTAGGTCCACCAACTCAACTCTCTGACCAGATGTGACACAATCACAATAGAGAATCAATAACCAACAACATGAATACAGCATGTGAATTTGTAACACAACTATTTACTTCTATATTTAACACATAATTGTGATTACTTAACTGTATTACTATTAGCTTATTTCGAACCACAATTTATCAATACTTATGCTATCTGCACATTAATGTAGAGGATGATTTTCCACACACAACTCCCCCCACCCCCCCCCCCCCCCCCCAAAACCCAGATTGCATCATGCAACTGAATAAATATAAACAGAGTTTGCTACCAATGTAACATGATTCCCCATTAATATAGTCCTTTTAATGTCTAAAATTAAATATAAATATACTTTTTTAGAATATCAGTGTCTGTGTATTCAATGTGTTTCTGATCATCCTTATGTGTGTAGCCCCAACTGGATTTTACTTCCCAATAAGTTATGTGTATGAAATAATATATATTACAAAATAAAATGAAGTTTAAGCTATTACAAATATTAGGATGATTGGAAACACTCTAAATATTTGACCCCGATATTGAAAACAAAGAATTGCATTTAACATATAATTTTAGTTAAACGACTTTGATAGTTAGAAACATCTTAACTATGGGATGAAACTTTGCAATTTGACACTTTTATTCCATTATAAATTGTAATTCATAAGCAAAACCGAATCATGCGATATATATATATATATATATATATATATATGTTTTTTTGTTGTTTTTTTTTTGTTTTTTTTTTTTCATTCATAAAACTTGGGTATATCCATTAATCTGGCTGGAGAATATGTCATTATTAGTAAGATTACTATGTTACACTAATGATAAACTTGGGGTGGGAGGATAAATTTGTTTCATCTGCCAATATCTGAAACAAAAAATCGTCGCTTTTATTAATGATAGTGCTTGGCCAAATGAGAATGTCTAGTTTATACTGAAAAACATGTGAATGCACATAAACATGATTTAATGCAAACAGTTATTTTTAGACCATTCTGAAAATAATAATGAAGTTACAAAATATTTTGGCAATAATAATAAATTAATGTTAAAAACCCATATTTCACATAAATAGGCATGTTTTAAAAAACATTTGACATTCTGAAAAAAAAAGAAAAAGAACTTGTATTTTAAACTAAAAACCCTTTACAAACTTTGCAACCCGTTTCACCTACATTTAATGAAGGTAATATGAAATAAGTAGTGGAATATCCTCTGAATCAAATGAAGAGTGGTGACATTTAAGCACAATGCTTCAAAACATTACAAAAACAAACTACCATACATCAAATATACATTACATGTACAGGTTCCCACTACACATTTTGTTAAATTTTATCATAAGCAAGATACCATAGTTTATTTCTGGGGAAGTTGGGCAATTAGCAACACTGATTTTTCAACTCAAACTTGAGAGAAACTGATTTAAACTTTGTGCAGCAATAAAGTCTGATATATGTGTCAAGTCACTTTGTCCAACTAAGTCTCTACAATCATAAAATTAAACAAATGAAAATCCAAATATATTAATAGTTTGATATATACATATAAAACAAATTATCATTTTTTCTCCATTATTATTTTTCAAATGAAAGAAAAATGAGTGAAACATACATGTAGACATGTACTGAAAGGTGTTTCTTAAAATTGATTTAGAGGATGATAGAGTGCAGTAAATTAATTTATTTTTTAAAAAGTAAATATTTTCACCATAATAAATTTCTGTAATACATATTGATCATAACTTTCATGATCAAAGTGAAAATATTTATACATTCGTAGACTGAAAAATAAAATTCATTCATGCACTGTTGCAACATTTTGATCATTGACTAGTTCTAGTCTAATACTACATATATGAGAAGGTTAAATGTCCTTCAAAGCCGGACAACAGCAATGACAGTTAATCACACTTTGTAGCATCAACTTAAAAAAAAAATTCAGGTCAGCATAAAATTAGTGCTTCAATAACATACGGCAGAAACTTCTAAAGCACGATTCATTGCAATTATTGCCACTGATGTGGGTTTCGGACCTTGTCTTTGTATTGAGCTGAAAGTACAGTCAGTTATGTTGTTAGGAAGAACCATGCAAAAACGAGACCCGAGTGGTCAGACCACTGCACACCGACAGAAAAGACAAATGCACAATGGTAGTTTTTCAAAAGTCTGCAAACTCTTTTGCACATTTTTCTGTTGATGAAATACGCAATGGTTCCTCTTCATAGTCATCAAAGTTGCTTGTGTCACCTGGGCCTTTCGATTTCGGCACAAATGGTGCTTCGACTTTTTTCTGGTAGATAGCAATCCAATCTGTAGTAGAAAACCATTTGTGATTCTTTATATCACTGACACCATTTTTCAAGTTGCCAAAACGCTTTGTAAGATCCACTTGCAGCAGGTTGCGAAGCAGGTCTTTCAGATCTGAGCTGAAGTGAGACGGGAAGCGAACCTTTCCAGATACAATCTTCTCATAGATCTGTATTGGCTGGTCTGCAAAGAATGGTGGATAACCCGCAGCCATTTCATATATTAGAACCCCAAGTGCCCACCAATCAACGGCTTTGTTGTATCCTTTGCTGAGAATAATCTCTGGAGCGAGGTATTCAGGTGTACCACAGAGTGTCCATGTTCGACCTTTGACTCTCTTGGCAAAGCCAAAATCAGTCACTTTGATATAGCCTTGGATATCAATCAGCATGTTTTCTGGCTTCAAGTCTCTGTAAACGAGATCCAGGTAATGAAGATATTCAAATCCAAGAACTATCTGTGCTGCATAGAACCGAGAATGGGGTTCGCTGAAGCGGCCTATCCTTCGTAGATGCGAGAACATTTCTCCACCAGTAACGAACTCGAGAATCATGTACAAGTTGGAGTTATCCTTAAAGGAGTAATCCAAGCTAACAAAGAATGGAAAGTCAATAGCTTGCAAAATCTTTTTCTCACTCAGTGTATGTTCGACCTGCTTTAACTTCACTACCTTCTGTTTATCAAGAATTTTCATCGCATAATACTGTTTATTGCCCTTGTGCTGTACTAGCATCACTCGACCAAATGAACCGGTTCCTAACGTTTTAATCCGATCAAAATCATCTAGGCAGGCTGTGTTTTGCCCTGGTTTCTCCCATTTCTGCTGGAATTCCTCTTTAGCCTTGGCAAGGAATTCCTTCACACTCTCGGCAGGATCACCCTTCTTGGCTGCAGCAGCATTCCCCATATCTCTGAAAACATTAAAATATCTATTTTAATGTACAATTTTTTTAGCAGTTAATAATAATATTATTGCTTATTTTAATTAATTAATAAATGAAGGAATGAAAGTAAATGTTTAACATTGTTATTTCTACATTTAGTCGATAAGAGAAAAAACAAAACAAACCTGCTGCCTCCACATAGGCTACTCCTAAAAATAAACCATAAGATGATATCTAAATGCTCTTTTCCAAAGCCAGAACAGTACATACCATGACCTTTAATGTACTAGTTATGGAGCACTGAAAGCAATTCTCCGACTCATCGCACCTCAGAACACTACCACTGAGCTATATCCCATAATGTATTAATGTATGAATAAATGAATGAATGAATGTCTAACATTTATTAATGTTTAAGTAAATAAACTATAAAACTTTTCTTTTTTTTAAATATGAAAAACCAAACAAAAACCACTTGTGGGGTTGTTATTTGTGCAAAATATAAATAATCCTTCAATACATTGCTTAGGTATATTAACACTGATTTCTCACACCACCAAAATTCATATACAATGTACAACAGTTTTCCAAAGTAGAATAAGCATTTTTGGTGTAAACCTCATACGCTGAAAATATTTTATTTTTTTTTTGAATTAGTATAAAAATTCTAAAGAAACAATAAAACCAAAATGAACATCAGTTGTCAAAAGTCGAGCATGTTTAAATTAATCAAATATGTCAAGTATTGCTCAATTCATTATCTATTTGACCAATTAATTCATATATTTTATGAGAGGTGCAATTAAAGTAGGTCATGGTGACATGCATACATGGTTTGATGATCCTATATGAATTGATAAGGAAGATAGAGTCCAGATAAGGATTTCTTTTAATGTGCAGAAATCTCAAAAGTAGGTCACAGTGACCTAGTTATGGTATACATTTCACCGCCATTCCAAGTTGTACTAGCATACAAGGTTTGGTGATCCCATATAAATCAGTAAGAAAGATATGCCATGGAAATGAGAGTTTACCAACGGACAATGCCATACCATAATACATGTCAAAGACCGGTGTACAAAAAAAAAAGTGGTGGAACTTGATCCTTGGGGTTGAAAATTTAAGATTTATTTTATAAGGAAATAGAAAACCATTATAAAAACTGATGTTGGTTAAAGTTTTTACACATAACAGATAACACATAAGCATAACAGAATCACTATTGGAACATGTAACCCTTACACATGCACAATGTATACTACTCAAAAGAATTTAAGGGTCAGACGATATTTTCGACATTATTTTCTGAATGTCAATTATATTAGCTAGACCATAATGTCACGCATGGTATTGTTCCATTTTGACGAAAGTGGGTCTAAGCAACCCATAAATGAATTAAAATCCACTGTCATTGACACTGTCGACTAGTTCTAATGGCGAAAACATGCTTACATTTGCACGTAAATTAGGGCGAAAGCGAAAGGTCTGCTAAGTGCCCATAACTTGCTTTTTCACAAAGCGCTTCATTTGCACGCTTTGCGCGTGTATTCCATGTTCTCAATGCTGAATTTCCGTATAATTGGAGCTTGCGTCACTGACTATCGAAGATCGAGGAAGGGCTATTGCTTGGCTTCAGGATGGCAATACGCAAAGAAATGTTGCTCTGAGACTTGGTGTCAGTCAGAGTGTCGTTGGCCGACTGTGGCAACGGTACCAAGCAACGAATTCTGTTCGAAATCATCCACGTTCGGGAAGACCCCGAAGCACTACAAATAGAGAGGACCGCTACATCACCAATATGGCTCTACGTCAACGCACAACCACTGCACGCCGATTACGTGACAATCTGCGGACTGCGACTGGAACTCGAGTGTCTGATCAAACCATACGCAATCGTCTGAGAGCCAATAATCTACGCTGCCGTCGCCAGGCTGTTCGACCACCACTCCTACCACGTCACAGAACGGCCAGACGTCACTGGTGCACGCTTCATCTGTGGTGGCAACGTGTTCAGTGGGGTCGAGTGATGTTTACTGATGAGTCCAGGTTTAGTCTCCAGTTCAATGACGGTCGGGTTCGTGTCTACAGACGTCCTGGGGAGCGCTTCGCTGACATTAACGTTAGACAACGTCACCGGTTCGGTGGTAGCAGCGTCATGGTGTGGGGTGGCATCTCTATCCACCACAGGACCCCCTCTATATGGTGGATGGAAATCTGAATGGAATCCGCTATCTGAATGAGATTATCCGGCCGTTGGTTCTCCCAGGCCTTCAGCAGATTGGCGGCGGGGCAGTTCTGCAGGATGACAATGCCAGACCCCACCGCGCCAGGGTGGTAACGGACTTTCTCAGACAACAAGGTATCGCCAGGATGGATTGGCCAGCATATTCGTCTGACTTGGCCCCAATAGAGATCGCCTGGGACGAATTAGGCAGGAGAGTTCGGGATAACCATGCCCCTCCGGCCAACCTTCATGATCTGGGTCAACTTCTTATGGCAGAGTGGCAGGCCATTCCCCAAGAGTTCTTCAGACGTCTGATCAACAGCATGAGGCAACGATGTGTCGAGTGTATTCGCGCCAGGGGTGGATTCACACACTATTAAACGAATGTTCTAATGTGTAAAATCCATGTTTGACAACCTTCAACTTTGACAGCATGTCATGTGACTTTCTTGTATACAGTGACGTTTATTTGTGGTTTTTTGTAAATATGGAACAATAAATTAAATTTTTGGTGTAATTTACATCATCAATCTAATACACTCTAAAACTTATTGGTTATAAATTTTTTACCCTTAAATTCTTTTGAGTAGTATATGTATCTTAATTAGCAAGAAAGGCAATTCTAAAGTGTTCTAATACTTCGGATTTGATAAGTGAAATGAAGGGCCCATGTCCAAGGTGACACAAGACAATGTAGGAAATAATCAACCTTTTATCCCAGATTCGTCCTCCCAAGCTAACACTCCAAAAGATGTCGAAGATGACTGGATAACTTTGTCATTGTTTGATGGACATGTAGAAAAATTTGTTGTATTCACATATGTCAACTGTTTAGCAAAGTTCATTTTATTTAATAATAATAAAGATTTACTTTTTCAACATGAATTCTTTGGTACTAAATGCGTTGCCTACCATAAACTAATTTGTTAACAATCATGTAACAAAAAAATTAGTATTTTTATACACGACCCTTCCCACATGTAATTCTATGAAGATTTCCCATCTAATATTCATCAGTACTGCCCACCACCCACACCAATTCTTTTTCATAATGTCAAAGATTTTTCTGTTTGTATTTCTGTTTCCTTGGTTTGGTTAATAAATTTTACTATTATTAGATAGAAAATCATCTGTTAAAAGAACAAAACAAAATGAATGGTTGCATTTTACTTTATAACTTAAACCGGACACAATTAATAAATCATTACACAACTCATGCCAAACACTCCATCCCTCCCATAATTGTTTCATAATGTGTCCCATGATAGCCCCTTCCTACAACATTAAATAACTGAATGGCCCAACATGTACATATAGTTCCTTCATAGATACCCAACTCAATTCATAAAAAAATAATAATAATAATAATTTTATAAAAGGAATCATTTGTAATATAAAATTCATGATTGTATAAATTTACTTCTTTTTTTAATTTTAAAATTATAAACTTTAAACAAAAAGGTGAAAACTTGTTATCAAGCTATTTTCTTTAAAAATTAAAACATTCAACATGCATTGAGATGAACATAAACAGGTGTAACTATAAACCAAGATTCATTGGTCTAAGATTTATTGGAGGAAATGGACCTAAATCAGTAAATGTGAAACCAATGCTGAAGATGGACACAAAAGTTGATAAAGTGACCGTTAGAAAAGTAATACTTTTATTTCGCCATTCAATACGAGTAAAAAAAAAACGAAGTGAAAAATCTTTTTAAAACTTTTTAATAAAAAGATAAAACCCTTATAATGTATTCAATGCAAAACATGTCTGTCCATTTACTAAACCTTTTGGTTATTTTGTGTAACAAAAGCTGAATAATTAAAATAAAAAAGCCACATGTTATGTTCTGAAAATTTAAAACATAAATCAATTCTATTGTTTTGTTGCTTTTTTAAATAGGAAGATTCTGGAAACATTTTGTAACATATTCCACAACACCACTGCACTTAAAAAGCTTATGACATAATTACAATGTTTTCCCCAATAGCTTACAATTGTCTCAAACAATAAGCTTCCATTAAATTTGTTAACAAATTTCTACCTTACTCAAATCATATTTTCGAGCACAGGATGTGCAGTTTTAAAATTATCACTCAATAAAAATTAAAACCAAAATTAAAGATTTTTTTTTTTTTTAAATCAAACTTTAGAATGATCATGATCTTAGTGTGCACTTTAAAGCCTCACTTGCTGAACACTAGTTTACCAAACTGAAATATAAAAGCCATTCTTTAAAAGAATCATGTACCGTATTAAACTGCATTTGGAGATTACCCAGAGTTTGCTGTTATAAAGATGTTTGTTTCAGACCAACAGACTTTTTAATTACTAAAATTGCACAATAAATACATTTTCTTGTTTAGAATATTAGTGTCACTATATGAAGAGAGAAGAAATTTCATGGCTGAGCAGACTTCATGAGTTTATTACAAATCATATATTTCACAGGACAATCTGTCAATCAGTCATTTTACATACATGTAGTAATAAGTGTGTATATTTAAGGATTGTCTGTTATTTCTTTTACATTCATCGGGGTATGAACAAAAACAATCATCCGTAAACTGTGTGAATTGGCAAAGCCGTTCTCACGTAAGTTTGCGGATGATTTTTTTTTGTTTATACCCAGACGAAATAATGTAAAAGAAATAACAGACAATACTTATAATTAAATTTGAATCATACTTGCTAATAATAAAACTAAAACTTCATAGTTTATTTTGAATTATTTTTGGTCCATAAACAATAACTTTCATTAAGACAACTTGTCCATATAAAATGACATTATCAGATTGTTCCCCCACAATGTAATTTTTACATTCATCGAGAATTGAACAAACTCCCGTTGCTACGTCTGGACCAATGGGATGACGTTATGTGGCAATGAATGTAACAGAAATTTAATTATTAAAACTTATTAATGTGCTCTCAGTGATAGAGATGCTGTATATTTATTGGTCAGTGTGGTGTAAGCATGTGCAGATGAAGCATGATTATTAATATGCTGGTATGTGGCCACTCTTATATATAATGTGTGCTTGACAAGAGCAAGTTTTTCAAACAACACTGTGCAAGTCTTTTTCAGACTGCTTGCCTGGAATCATAATGTGCAGGTAGCATTGTGGTAGACCTGTCCCGCAACAAAATGCTGAAAAATAAACTTCTTACAATAAACATCACAAAGCATTTCAGTGCAGTTTTTTGTGCACATGCATAGTTAATTTTGCTGTAAAACATGGCCAGTTTTGTTTCAGCAGCTGCCTTACTCACGGAAACATGATTTACAACATACATGTATTAAGGCCAATGACCCTACATGTAGTTTTCAAGATACATACATTTTTTGTTTCACATAATGTACAATTGCACCAGGATGACTCAAAACACATTAGATTAGCAAGATTTGATAATTTAAACAAAAAGCTGTAAATAATGTTTTAGTTAACAGCAGAAAAGCTGAAAACATTTTTACCCTGTCTGATAGTTAAAGCTGCAGACTCTAGTTATCTACATTATGTCCAGATTTTCAAACATGACAATGGTTTAAGAATCTATTACTAGTCTACTGATCTAATTATTGCTTTTTTCATATTTAAAGGAACCACAGCCATTTATGAAATGCAGGCCTCCTTTCCATTTGGAAACAGCAGGAGAGTTATCTGTTCTAAAACAAAGCATCATTACAAATAATAAAGTATGAACAAATCTTTAATGGAAAACCAGCTGTAAAGAGTTATGCACAGTATATCGATATAAAATTTTCTTTAAAAAAACAAACAAAAACCCAAATTTTTTTGGGTAAAAAACAAAAATAAAATGTTATGGATATACTATGGTAAACAAAAACATTATTAACCTGTTACTACACCACCACCTCAACAACATAACACCAAACTATCAAAACATTCTGATAACAAAACAGAAAAAAAACAAAAAAAAACTTATATACTTTTAAAACAGATTCTTGTAGTTTAAAATCTTAGACAGATACCAGAGAATGTTGCAATGCCTGCATTGTGATGTGAAATAAATTTATTAAAAAGCCACTACGCTCACCACGCTAAACCGCTAGCCCAAATTTCTGACCAAATAAAAACTGAAATGAATATCAAACCTTAAAATTAATGTCATGATTTGATTTTAGTTATTTATTTTAAATTCTATTTATCATATATTTTATTTTATCATATATTATATATATTTAAAATAAAAAATTATTTATACTTATCTATAATAATATGCAGGGTAGGTTTAAAAAAAAAAATAATAATCATATGGTTGTGAAAATGTAATAGACTGGTGACCACTTGCATTATGCTTACTTTGTATTAGTTAGAATAAAGAAGGAGGTCCTGAAAGGGACATTCCCGAGTTTGCTGCAATTTTTAAGATGTTGTCAACTAACAGAGACTTTTTAACGATTGTAAATATATATCAAATATATTTTTCTACATAAATTATTAGTGGCTGTTAAACATGTTTCTGATTGTTCTAATATTTGTATTAGGTTAAATTTCATTTTATTTCCTAAAATATTTTTTTTCCTATGTACGAAATTATTTGAAGACAAAATTCAGTTTGGGCTCCTTACAAATATTAATATGACCAGAAACACACTGAATATACAGACACTGATATTCCAAACAAGAAAATATATTTAATATGTAAGTTTAATCGTAGACATATTTCATTAGTCGGAAACATCTTGCAATGCAGCAAACTCAGGAATGTCCCTTGAAGGAAATGTTTTATTTAACAACGCACTCAACAAATTTTATTTACGGCTATATGGCATTGGACATATGGTTACGGATCACACAGATACTGAGAGAGAAAACTCACTGTCGCCACTTCATAACCTCTCTTTTTCTATTAGCTGTAAGTGATCTTTTATATGCACCATCCCACAGATAGGATAGTACATAGTACAGCCTTTGTTAAAACCTGTCATGGAGCAGAATAAAGGGTATTTTAGGGTTTAATTCAATTCAATTATTTTATTGTATGCAAGGCCAAAGGCCCATATATATACAAGTACAATAATATTAATATTGACATTTCGGGACCAATTGTTCAAATGTTTCGCCAGCTGTTTAGGCAACAAAACAAAACAAAACAGAAAAATGTATTATTACATATTACATTTCTAAAAATATCCAAATATAACTATTTATACAAGCCCATGGTCAGCTTAACTATTCTGTGAACCAAATGGACTCTGGTTCAGGTGACAGTATATAGTGACATGTCATTATAAATTAAGTATTATGAATCACAAATTATTGGCGGCTAAAAATATTCAACATTTATTTCTTTTTTCATTTTAAACACTAGTCAGTTGGGATAATAGGTTAGTGTTTGTCACTAGCCTGTCTTGAAAACACACTAGCTTCATGAGTTAGTTAACATAGTTGTCAAACACTGAGGCAGAGGGAAATATTTTGAAAGTATTCCTGGCCTCAAATCTTTTAATATTTGTCTGTCACTGCCATGATTTTAAAGTCTGAAGACATTATTAATGACTCGAGTCTACACTAAAAAAAAACCCAAATATTTTGAGACCATTTTCTAGATCTACTCACTTCTAGCATTTGCTTCCTGATTAAATTTAAGAAGCAAAGATTAATTTTTATTCAATAAAAAAAAAAAAAAATTGAACTGTGTCAATTGTTGTTAACCAAGTTTGCCATGCTTAAAACTTATTCCGACCCCATTGGACAGAAAGCTAAGAATTATGGTTCTCATGTTATGTACTAGATAGTGAAATGATAAGCAAATGTGTCTTTGAAAAATCACACTACAATAAAATAATTTAATAAACAAATTAAACCGGCCTCGGTGGCGCAGTGGTTAAGCCATCGGACTACAGGCTGGTAGGTACAGGGTTCGCAGCCCGGTACCGGCTCCCACCCAGAGTGAGTTCTTAAGGGCTCAATGGGTAGGTGTAAGGCCACTACACCCTCTTCTCTCTCACTAACCTCTAACCAACTAACAACTAACCCACTGTCCTGGACAGACAGCCCAGATAGCTGAGGTGTGTGCCCAGGACAGCGTGCTTGAACCTTAATTGGATATAAGCACAAAAATAAGTTGAATTGAAATGAAAATAAACAAATTAACATTGGGGCCAAGATACACATGTATATACTTGTAATTGCTATTTTGCACCACATGTGTTTGCCAAAAATAATTGTTAACAACATCATCAGGCCTCTAAATGTAAACAAGTTTCATTCACTGGTTATGCAGATATGAAATGTGTTATCTGAATGTGTTTTACGTAATTTTAAATTCAGAAGATTGAACATTTGACATTTTTTGTATTCATGAGGTTTGTTTGCATAGACTGAAAGAATTTAAAACAATGTTTATTCACAGTATTTAGACTCGCATCAATTATTTGTACAGGTGTACTGAATCAGTTTTCTGTCATGAATTGTGGCACACTAAAATAATGATATACACTAATAATTATGCAATGTATTTGTGGGAGGGAGGGTGTTAAAAGAAGAAGTAAAATAACAAGTAAATAAATCAATTTAAAATCTTTTTTAAAAAAGAAAAGGAAAACCACAAAATTAAAAGCTTAAAAAGCCAACTGGAATATTCAACAAAACAAAAAAAACTGCACAAACTGTATATTTTAATTAATATTAGGTGTAGCATTAGCTTCTAAGTTTTATACTGATACATGAATAATCTCAATTATACATACATGTCAAATTGTGACATTATGGTCTATACTTCAGAAATGTTTAAAACATTTATGTTCATTATCAATATCATAAAGAAACATACCTGTAATGTTGGCATTTTATTGCAAAATCTCAAGTTCATGTCTCACATGAGTGCCAAGTATCAGCCAGTTTACCAAATTCTTAAACATTATTAATAGAATGTAACTATAATTTTAATTGATATTGTAACTGTTAATAGACAGTTAACAAGTCTTTTATACTAAATAAAAGAAGGTGCATTAATCTACAGTATCCCAAGTACATCCGCCTGCAGATACTGTTGTTTTTCTACATGTATAAGCCATACTCATGCCTGCATAAAACCTACATGTACCTTTAACATGCCACATAAAACCCAAAATACAGAATTTTAGTCCTAGAACATGTATTAATTTGTAACAAAAAAAAATGGGTTTGGGGTCAAAATCTCATAAGTATGACAGAATACTACATGTATGTAGAAGCTATTTTCTTTAGGAAGACACTTCCAGCTAAGTGTGCTCAACTTAAGCATATCTACTAGCAATATATACTATATTAAAAATATACAGTTTGTACATTTTAAAAATAAGCAACAAAATTATAATTTCCTTTACTTTCTTAATTTTTAATTAAATCTAAAAAAACCCAAAAAATAACACTTACCTGAGAGGAACAAAACCCAAAACCCCCACACAACTATTAGCAAATTTTGACTTAATTACTGTTAGTAGTAATACTAAATCAGTAGGTGTAAGCCTCCAAGTTTATTGTTTTAAAACACTATTTTCATTTCAGGGTTAAAGCTGACAGAAATCATAAAATTAAAATTTTAAAAAGGAAAATGTAAATAAAAAAAATCAATTTATTTGAAAATACATAAACATGCCTCGAAGAATTGAAAATGTGTGTAAACAATTTAGGGGTTATGTAAAACCAAATTCAGGTATCCCAATTAGTTTTTACGCAACCTTTTTTGCCCACGTAACCCGTCATGACCATGTAAATAATGACATAAATCCAATGTGCAAATGAAAAATGAGTTAAGCAAAACTATACTTATGCGCGCGAATGAAACTATTGCTCTCAAAATTTTCAGAGGCCTGCATAAACTAGTTTGAACTAGTTTGAACTAGTTAAAATGAAAATATACGAGTGATTCTCAAAATAATTCTTGTACCAGGCCAATAAAACTGGAAAACCTGTTTGTTTTTTTATACATTTTACACTTTAATTTTAATCTTTTTCTAAACTTATACTTTATGGTTTAATACATACAGGTATAACTTAATGTTTTACAAAGGTATTTATTACAAATTCACGTTATATAGAACCCACATTAAGTGTGACACATTTAAATCTTTAAATATGTTGTTTGTTGCTGTCACTTTGCATTTAAATATTGATTATTTTTTAATGCTCAGTATTGACATTTCTTTTTTGAGATTGTCATATGCTAGCTGGTAAGAACAAAAGGAGTATGTTTGATCTACATGTATGTCCTTCTTGTAACAACCACAATGGGTCTTCTCTATGTAAAATAATTACAATGCTTTTCATGATCATCTAATTAATTCTTGAAAGGTGTGGAAATTCAAACTTATTCCTAAGAAGAAACACTTCATTATCTGTAATTAGAGTTTTCTTTTCAAAATATCTGTGCTTTTAATGAGTGATTTCATCCGAGGACAGACATGTTTGTTTTAGGAATGATACTGTGGAGATATGGGACTGTTCAACTGCATAACACTCTAGAGGAAATACCATGGGATGCAGTTTAAAAAGTTATGGCGAGGCACCATTTGTCAACAGTTGTGTTTTTATTTACATGTATAAAATAAAATTAAAGACAGTCATTGCTATTTTGTTTTGTAACATGATGTTCTATCTAGCATATATTACCAAACCAAAAACCATGAATAAAACAGAAAATCTAATATCAGTTATATTACATGACAAGGAAAGTGGAGGGTGGTGTTACCAAAAAATCCAAAATATTCATTACATAATTGTTGAACGGCCCTGCTTGTATATGATAAATTATTTACAATTTTAATTTAATACAAGTCTTACAATTATGATTTCAAAAGATGCCTTATTTAAAAGAATTATAATTCTTATGTTTTCTGTAATTTCATTTTCATTGTTATAAATGGATTAGACATTTTGTATTTTTGACATTTTGAAAAATGTTTTATATTTCGGTTTTTATGGCAAAACCTACCCTCTCTTAAATTGACAGTGTTGTAGTTGTGGTACATGTATATAAGGATCTGCAAAATATTTTGTATTTACACATGGATAACAGAATTTTTTAATTTTCAAATGATTGATATTTATAACAAACAGGGAAGAAACCAACTAATTTTGTTACAAGGATGCAATAGAGTTGTTTATATATGTCTAAGTTTATTACAAAACTATTGTTTCCTATGTGGTTCAAGATTTATTGATCAGCAAGATATTAAATCATCTAAATATCATTTATGTTAGGAGGTTAATATGTTTTGCTTTTTCATTATTTTAATAGGATAATGTACTAACTTAATTCTGCATTTTTAATTGATGTATACATGTACTTAAGAAGACTTTAGCAGGAATCAAATCTGTTCACATGCACTGACATTGTAATAAACAACCAAAGGAACAACTATAAATGCAAAACTTTAACGTTCAGCTAAAGGCAAGAGTATTTTAATTTTAAAAAATTAATTAATTAATTTTTAACTCTCTTCACATGCACTGATAGGTGCAACTGTAAACCAAGTTTCAATGACCTAGAACTTATATTGTGACAAACTGATGTTTCTAACCACTGTTATCCCCCTTGAAGCAGTTCATACAGCACAGTGCCCCTGCAGAATTTTAACTGGTAATTTAAAAAACAAAAAAACATGATGCATACATGCTATTTGTTCAAGTCTATTGTTTTCTTCTTGCAAAAATCGCAGAAAACCATGAAATATACAGGAATGTTTGTGAAACAATATGTGCTTCACAACAGAGTTCTTTATGGTAATGTAGTGTCTTACGTTCCTACTATAGCCTATTGGTATACCACTAGTTTGGGAATTTTAGGATCCAATCACAAATAAAATAAATATTTTGTTGCAAGAAGGACATTTTATTTAAGAATGGTATTTTTATAACTTAATCAAGAAAATAAATAAATGATTAAGGTCTAATTTTGTTGTACTCAAATACTAAAATAACGATTATCAAATTGGCAATAAAACATTCTTATCTGCAATTGAATATTCTTTTCTTTCTTTTTTACACCTTAGATTGTAGTGGATTATGAGAATAACTCGTATATATATATATAAATAATAAAAAATGTAAAAGTAAAATGGCTTAGTAACATATTAATAGCGAATTAGCTCGATTGTGAATTTATTATGACATATGACATGTCATACATGTATATGCTTGCCAAATTCAGTTTCAATACAAATTTGGTAACTGGCAGCTGAAACCCTGTTCATATGATTATGTCTATGATATAATGGTGACACACGACCTAAACAACAGCTTTAGTGTTATTCGAACAGCACTGACTGCAGGTATTTTTATTTTCAGGGAAGCCAGTCTTTTGTTTATTTTTCTATAAAATGTTATTAAATTTGCTACAAGTGTTATCCAATGCATCTATTTAGTTCAAATGTTCCCCATTTCAACAGAATTGGTGGGCAATGTGAAATTGGTCAACTGGTTAAAACATTATTTAAAAAAAAACCACTGTTGTCAGTTTCAGAGTTAGATGATTGTTCTTTTTGAGTGATTTTGCAATTTTCTGTTTTCTATAGCTTGTGTACATGTAAGTATTGAGTAAGTGAACCTTACATTACTAAAAATGGCTTGGTTAATTAAATATTACTTTACTGCAACGTACATGTATATATTTAATATTTTCTATGTAAAAAAAGGTGTTGTGTTTTCAAGTGCATATACATTTATGTGTTATTAAGATCAGGAGAATCTTATTCTAGATAACTGCACCTTATGGGGAAACACATGAACTTAATAGAATGTCATGGACCACAATTTTGCTTTTCAAAAGTGGTTAGTAAACAATTGTTTATTGAAACATGCATTAATGGCAGAACGTTTTTCCATTACCTTTCGCTAGACATCTCACTTTAATATCTGAAATACACATACACATGTACTTGTAGAAACATCACTTTTTTACAGTATTGCAGCCATTTGGACCATAATTTATTTATTTTAAATTTAGCAGCCCTAAATTCTCAATGTTTTAGACAATTTAAAAACAGGCTATACCCTATGGCATGGTAATGGGATATAGAGTTCCATTTTTTATGCAGCACAACTCACTGCTATAAATTAACTTTCAGTAATTGTCAACTATACTGACGTCCAAAAGAAATTATACAAAGAAAAACTTATTTAAATTCCTTTATAATTTGGATAATGGAAATAAAAGGGTGGTTGAATATCTTTCTGCTTTTATGAAATAAAATTTGGTTTCCAACATGCCAAAACACCACTCTCATGCATATGTATGTTTTAAATATGCAACATATTTTGGTTTTTCTACAGTAGTCTCTCAGAATATTGGTATAGTTTCTTTTGGACATCAGTATACACAGACTAAGGGTTGAGCTTCATTTCCAAGGCCTTTAATATTTGAACAGGTATACAGTGATAGAGTGGTTGTTGGAGGTACAATGGCAGCTCTCGATATCGAGATGTCTTGCAATGGCAATTTAGTACAGATAATAACAAAGTTAATAGCTGATAATGATAAAAATGCCGTTACAGATCAATTTTGCAACAGCTATTTGTAACGACACTGTTGATTGACATAACAAATTTCAAAACTACAATGACTAGGATAGAATCCAGCATTATATATTTAAAAGATACCTATGAAATAATAAATTTAGACTTGCTCCGTAGGAATATAGCATAAGCATCATTTTAGGTATGGTATTAGCTGCATACCAGTTTGTACAAGATCAGGTACAGACATACAAGTAAATGCAAAATAGTTGATATGACCATGACAAAATTATTCCTTGGTGTTGTTAAAACCCGATATTTCCTTTTTTCCCAAAATGAGCATACATGTATGTTAAGACACAAATTTCACACATTTGATAGATTTTCTAACTACTGTCAGTTTAAAAAATACAGTGTATTTTTACCTTTAATATTCACATGAATTTAAGTTCTCATTTACAATTCAATTCTTATACATACTGAGGCTACACACACTGTTAAGTAGTGCACAGTTCTCTTATTTATTCCAATGGATGTTAAATAGAATATTGCACCTTAACTGTAAACCAGTAAAAGTACCATACATAAAAATTATCATATAATAGAAAACTAGTTTGAATACAAAGAATATCAAAAGTGAAAACAGACATTATCCAGCTTGAACAGAAACATGTTGCATTCACGGAGCAAAATGAATCCAACAAAAATCATCCATTCATCTGTGGCCGATTTTGGTTTCAAAACATGGTACACCTTGTAATGCATGTGTACTGCCAGTTTTATTTATTGATAATTAGGGCTTGTGAAAACTTAATCGATTAACATGTATGTGTATATATATATATATACACCAGTGTCCAGTAGAACAGAAAATACACTAATTGTTTTTGCATGAAACCATGGTAAAGATCGCTATTCAAGTTTCCCAGGATTTTGAGATTTATGTTGACTGTCATTTCGAAGAATCAATGTAATCTGTACTCATAATTTTTACGAGCCGTGTGGTCTCGTATGCTAGCTAAGATGGAAGAGTCCTATATGATTTTTGCGAGCCTCAGGCTACCACTCTCTCCTCAAAATCGCTCACTGTACACGTACAAATATTGGTAATATTAATTCAACTTGCCAAAAGTTTACAAGCAAGTAACATGCAGTTATTCAATAAAGTGTCATAATATGCAATGAATATTACTTTTTTTTTTTCTTTCTAAAAATTCACGAGAATCCATGTAGATTCCCATGGAAGCAGTCCACGGAAAACCTCCGATTCTAAAAAATTTCAGAGAAGAACTTTATCAACAGTGTCAGTATATAGAATTCTGTGGCATATGCTACTAATTGTATATGGATTTTTAAAAAAACCTTACTATTTACTGGAAAGAACAACCAATTTATCAGTAACAGTTGATCCAATTTAAAAAAAAAAAAGAAAACAAATTTAGTTGTTGGTTCCATTTTTTCTTCAGTCAGTGCTTACTAGGTCTTACTAGCCCCATGTTCAGCCAGCAAACATTTCGCTAACGTTCGCAAACTATTTGTTTGGTTTCCAATGTGGCCATTTGGTTTACTGTGAACCGCACAAACCAGTCTGGCGGACGTTTTTTCCGCAGCCCATTACTTTTCGAAGATTGCTTATTCATGAACAGCGCATGGGATACTTTTGCTGATGTATTTTGCGCACTGGTTCAATGTTTGTATGGATATTACTGAAGCACATTTCCACAACCGACAAAAAGATGTACTGATTAAAAAGAGCAGGTAATTTAAGGTTAGGAACATAATATCAGCGAACTAACATAGAAATGTTTGATGTATTATTAAATTTGGGAAAACTTAATTACTGTCTTGTTATTATGCAAGAACTGAACAAACATGTTCCTTTCGATTCTCTTCGTTGACACTTTAGTTCATAGAAATGGGCCAAGCACCGCTTGGCTCCAGGCCAGACTAGTCTCGATAAACCACTATATTTTGAACATGCACGGATTCGAATGTATGCTATGCTTTTGAAGCCAGTTTAAACAGAAGCTTGATAACCATACTATTTTTTTTTTTTTTTTTTTTTTTTTTTTTTTTTTTTTTTTTTTTTAAATTCGGTAATGTTTTACTCACTGATTATTCAATTTAATAAAAAAAATTGAAATATTTCACACAAATGCAAATAGATTTGGATGTTTTATACTTGCGCGAATCCTGGCACATTATTCAGTGTTAAACAAAAAATAATAATTTTAATTAGCTTTATTATTCTGGGACAATATCAGTTTGCCAAGTCCATCTTTTATTTCAGGATGCTAACATGAATAAATGAGCATATATCAAAATAACTATGGAAGTTTCCATTACTCGATCAATGTGTTTGATTTTCATTGTGGGTGTTTGTTTTTAAAGTTTTTAAGTCATTTACAAAAAATAAGATCAAATCAGATATAGGTGTTTTTCACAAATTAATTTTTTCTGTCAAGATTTATTTTATTACACATTGTACAATATCCAAACGAGTCCCAGCCCACCCACCTAAAAGAAAAAAAGAAAGCCATATGGTCTTGAACATGATATATAATTATTTTCAACAAAGTACAATAATTGTTATATTTGGTTGTGGCTGTGCAAACAGGCATCGAAATAAGTCGAGAACGGTCGTTCAGGTTACCGGGAGGTTACCACATGTTAGAGAAATTTCAACGTAACGGTAGTTTCGTTTCCGAACGTAAACCAGGCAATGCATTCAGGACTTCTGCATTTCATTATCTCGTCAGGAATTGCATCGATGTTCGCGCGCAAGTCACTCCGCGTTAAAGCAGCGTCCACTAAATGAATTTACGTCCGCGTTTTGTTTTCTCGTACAAAATTGCACCGATGTTCGTGCGCACTTGTGGAATTGCAAAGCAAATTTTGGCAATCCGCGTTTAAGCAGCGCCCACTAGATAAATTTACTTCCGGATTTCGTTTCTCATACCGATGTTCACACGCACCCTTACAATTTCAGAACGACCGCATAGTAGTAACAGGAATTCAATTCTAACTTTCATATAGTTGTGGAAACCTATAGGTTACCAGGTTATATTTTGTGGTAACCTGTAAATGGGTTACCAGACACAATGCTTATTTCTAGGGGTGCAACGATACGGTCAAAATCGTATTGCGATATATCGCGATATAAGAAACCGTATTGCAATATGTATTGCAATATAGTTGATATTATTTAAATTTAATATTTATGGGTTGGTTTTTTTTATTGAAAGCAGAAGGCATAAAGTGTTTAATGATCTTTATTAGTTTCAGCTGTCAGGCTAAATGTTTTAGGCCATATTTTTATTTTTAACACAATGCTAGTCTACTACTACACGGGTGTGACGGTGTCAAACTATTTATAAATTGTCTCATTGGGAAATCCTTACTATCGGGCTTTTCTTTTGCTGGGGCCTAATTCACAAATGTCTCTTAGGCTCTGCTAGACAACAAAGCATCCTCTTCGTAAGTCGTTTAGCATTGCACTGCGAGATCACAAAGTTGCGAGAGTTTAGTGAATTAGGCCCCTGCTCGCTTGTCACGGAAGTGTATGCATTGAGTCGCAATGTTTCGGCAGGACGACCGAACCAGAGGTTATTGGCCGAGGTGTTCTAAACGATCGGCTGAATTATTCCAAGTTCAGGGCAAAAACAGTGAAGTGCGATTCTCACTTGTTGATTTATTTCTTTGAAGATGATAGCCGTAAATGAACAATGAATAGTAATGTGTAAGTAACAAAACATTTATTTCGTTAACTGGTTATTTTTATTGGACTTTTAACATGTTTGGTTTAGAAGTTAGAACCAAGTAGGCTATAACGTGATTGTTACATTTCCTGTCATCACCAATTAATAAAATGATGGGGGTTTATTTTGGGGATTTTTGTTTGTTTGTTTGCCTATTTCAAGTCAAATAAGATACAAGGATTAAATAGCGTGTAAAAATCGCAATACGCAAAACTGTACCACGATTCGTATCGAGCTGATCAATTATCGCGGTATACCGATATACCGGTTTATCGTTGCAGCACTACTTATTTCGATGCCTGTGCAAATATACTTCAACTGATTCTGATCAAATACGAAAGTTCTCCGAAAGATTTAATAGTATGCTTAGGCCATTTGAATATACTAGTATGTGATACAATTTGTACTCTTTTAATGCTACGTGGTTTTGTGCAGCAACACAGTATGTAAATAACCAATTTATTCTATAAACTAATATGCAATTACGTGATATTTTCTGCCACAAAATAATTTGAGGGTACCTAATAAAAACAAAACAGACCATAAATGGCACTACTAAGTTGTTATGGGTTTGAAATCTTTTGAAATTGGGACATTGAATTTTATGTACTGAATTTCAACTACTTTGACAACCTTAAATAGCAGTTCTCTTACTGTAATCTATCTAAAAAAATAATTTTAGAATGTATCCATTAAATTCTAAGATTGTACCCTCTGGCAGAAACACTGTACCGTATTTTCCCGTGTATTATGCGCACTTTTTTTCCCAGAAAATACAGGTTAAAAATGGGGGTGCGCACGATACATAGCAATAGAAAAAATGTCCAGCGATCACCCATGAAAAATCGCCGATCGGTAGTTTACGGTACTTTACAGGTTATTGACAGTGCTCATCACAACGAAACACCAAAACCCTCTTAAAAATCGCTTTTTACTTGTGATGGTTGTAATAAATGCAAAATAAATCTACAAAAGTATCCATACCTCGCCAAAAAGTGCACAAAAATTACAAAACTGGACTGTAAATATTTTTAATTTCCATGAGATTTAATTCGGCCATTTCCGGCAAACCATAAATATACCACACTATTATAAATTTAGAAATCTCGCGCATTCACGTTAGCCACGAGAACGAAATGTAATATGCTATATTTTTGTTTTCATATATTTATTAGTCATTTACAGTGTATGGGGTATATAACTTTGTTTTGATTTATGCACGTGCGAGTCTGTGACATGTAAGTACGCAAGTACTAGCCTTTGTTTAATGTGACATGTAGGTCTATGTACTCAAATACCTAACTTGAGTTTTGTTTCTTGGTTTCTTGAAAATACTGCTTCTTTCGCTTTTCGTTAATTTTGGTGACGGGGAAAACGGTACATCTTGCATTCACTGTCAATTTTGTGGTTTAAAAAAACAGTGCGCATTATATTGTGGTTCATGTTTTTTTTCTTGGAATAAACGTTCAAAGTGGGGGGTGCGCATTATACACCGGTGTGCATAATACATGGGAAAATACGGTACATGTAAGTGGATTTCACGGTTTTATTTTGTCATCAGGATTTAAATATCTTTAAATGGTTAGCAATGCTAGGAAAGAAAACCAGTTTGTGGCCATTCAACAAGTATGTAACGCTTGGGGTGAAATGTGATGTTTGTCAAGAGTTACATGTACAAATGTACAGGTAGGTGACGTTTTCAACATAATGACTCATTTTTATTAATAAAGTAAACTCTTAGCCACTCATGTTTCACAACTCTTTCCCATCTATTCTGACAGCAGAAATGCACAATACTATTGATATTTTGATGATTATATGGATTAGTTAAGACAAACAATCTTAATAAATAATAAACAATGACAATCTCCATCAGGAAAGGTGAGTGATCACTCCCAATCCCCTCCACACTCGCCTGAAAAGATTTTAATCAATTTTATTTAAAACTTCATGTGATTGCTCTCCTAGCACCATTTTAGGAGAGTGATCTTCAGCTCGCCTTGATTTTGCTCATGACGAACACTGCATAGATGTCAATATTCAGATTAATTATCTATCTTGATTTTGTGAAGGCTAGAGCATGGTAAATTAACAAATAAACTTGCTCAGTATATTTTGACTGGTGTTCGTATTTAAAACATGGTCTAAATTTTGTGTAAACATGTACACTGTACTGATGACTGATGACAATGCGCACATGTTCACTGGTTCTTTCTTAATATTTGTAAAATATTTCTTTTAAAACATGATGAACATTCTTATTAATGAAAAGTTCAAGATGTTTTAAAAGGAAACATTCTAACCAATCTAATTAAAATTACCTCCACTAAAACGTAAAAGTAAAGTTTGTTTTATTTAACGACACCGCTAGAGCACATTGATTTTTTATCTTATCATCGGCTATTGGACGTCAAACATATGGTCATTCTGACACTGTTTTTAGAGGAAACCCGCTGTCGCCACATAGGCTATTCTTTTACAACAGGCAGCAAGGGATCTTTTATTTGCGCTTCCCACAGGCAGGATAGCACAAACCATGGCCTTTGTTGAACCAGTTATGGATCACTGGTCGGTGCAAGTGGTTTACACCTACCCATTGAGCCTTGCGGAGCACTCACTCAGGGTTTGGAGTCGGTATCTGGATTAAAAATCCCATGCCTCGACTGGGATCCGAACCCAGTACCTACCAGCCTGTAGACCGATGGCCTGCCACGACGCCACCGAGGCCGGTTACCTCCACTATTACATGTGGATCTAACAGCAGCCCGTTGGAGCTCATGTCCAGTTGACCTTTCATTCGACCAATCAGAACCTTACTTGCAAAATCATGCCAGTGATTTGAAAAGAATTTGAAAACATTTGGAATTATGTCGAAATGATTCGGGTGAATTACGAAGTATGCCAGAAACTAATTTCAATATAAAATGTTATATAAAATTCCTTTCAAGACGAAAAAAACCCTGTGATGGTATAGCCATAAAATCTGTTTATACTAGTATACAATCCAGAGTTTATTACTGCACTTTCCCCCATTTTTTCGATGTTGAAATAAATCAACAAACTGACTTAATGCATAAATAGTCTCGCCCGATACATATGATCCCGAATAACGCTATAAAAGGCAAAGTGTAATTGGTCGATATTTAAGTTATTTATAGACCCATTAGAACTAATTTTAATCAGATTGGATTCTAATTAACTATCATGACACCGACTTTGATGTAGATGATCAAGTTGAAGTGAAAATAAAACTTAGTGAAAGCATCAAACAATGATGTTAAAAATTGTAATGTAGCAGCCCTCGAAATACCGGTAAGCTGTGGTCGGCATATCCAATTACTGGTAGTAGGTTACAAGGTACATGTATTTCTCGGTCACAACTGATTCTAGTTTTAAAAATTTCAAATAGAACTTCAAGCAGGAAAAGTTGCAAACTGACAGTTATGCCTAAACATCCCATAATACATAAACAAATAAATTTAGTGTTGTATCCTTGCATGTCTTATAATATAAATATAGGTACAGACATCTTGAGAAAAGATTTGACAGCATTTACTATTAGCAGGGCATAAAATTAGAATTTTTCGGACAACAAATACGTCATTGTTGTCAAAACACTGGCGTGAGATTCTCTTTCCGAACTGGCAAAAACCCAATATGCTCTAAGAATTTTTTTTTTTTTTTTTTTTTTTTTTTTATATATTTTTATTGCCCCAGATATTTATATATTGATAATGTCAGGGTTGGGGCCCTGAAATCATTATCTTACAATAGATACATAAATATAAAGTGCATTCAATAAAATTACTAGTTAATTGAAACAGTCAAATTTGGAGCACAAAATTAATGACAATATAAATATATAATAAAAGAGAGATTAAACAGATAGACAGAGATAAAAGAAGAAAAGAAAAATCCATATTTCCAAATATAGAAAACAAATGTTATTATTGGCTTTTGGGTTACAAAAAAAAAAAAAAAAAAAAATCCCCACCAATATTATGTATCTTATATTGGAGTTATTTTAAACTATTATGGCCAAGTTTAATTTTCTAGACATCTTATGCTCTAAGAATTTTGTATTTTTCTGTATAAGGGGCCGAGAGATGTATCATGTCAGTACTAATATTATATCAGTAGGCAATGCAATAATTTTCCAGCCAAATGTTTAAAATAAAATCTTTAAACATTTTAACTAATAATGATTGTATACATGTGAGAAACAATATGTACTCCTCACCTACTTCGTGGAAATTAACTCAACCACATGACCTAGATTTTACAACATTATCTGATATGACAAAACGCTCGAAACATGATTAATAGAAAAACTTGTAGCTAGTAACCAAACATTTAGTATTAACAATGCAACATGTCTTAAACAGTATTTCATATTTTATTGCTTTTTCTAATTTTACAAGCAGCCTACTATTGAATAGCAGAGTGGTCACGCAGACTTGCAAATGGCACTTATTCACACCGTGAGGTGTATCAATCAAACAAAACTGGTTGAAAGCATCGGTTCGATTTCTAAAAATCGAGATTAAAAAACATTTTCTTTTTTTACCATTTTTATAATTTTTTCGCAATTTGTGACTTTCATGAACGACAGCGCGAGCCCTGCAAATGTCCGATTTCGCATGTGTGTTGCGAACAAACTCATCATCTACCATGTTTTTGTTAGTGACAACGGTTTAAGATTCTAGACACTTTGGGAAATTCTGTTATTTTTTCAGATTTGCTAATGGAACATAAACAATCATTAACATTTGACATTTACTATTTTGCTTTTTAAATATTTTCTTGAAATTATGTATTTTGTTTCACGACACCACTCATTTATTTCTCGGGAATTTCCATAAAGTTATTGTCCACAGAAAGTCCCGAAGTATACCGGTACAGTGAAAAACATACCGGTACATAAGGCCAACAAAAAAAAGAAGTTTGTTTCAGGTAACATGGCCAAAAAAAGTAGGGTAGGTAGGTAGGATTTCTTTCTTTTTTTTTTTCTTTTTTTTTTTTTTTAGTTCAAAGAAAGGTTACCCTACCTTAAATGTGTTTGCCAGAGAAAAACTCAAATCTCAAGATGAAAGACATGAAGGCAAGCTGTCTGAAAAATCTTAGTTTACTCTTTGCAGCCAGAGAGAAATAAAAACAATCTCACTGTCAATGTCAGTTTTAAGTTTCACATGCCATTTTCAAGATAGAAAAACAAAAAAAGTTCAAATTATTCCTTTCACCAATAAAAGTCAGTAGATGACTGCACAGAAACTTCACAGCTTTGTCCAGTTTTGTCATAGGATGACTGCACAAATTTGTCCAAGTTGGTCAATAGATGTTTGCACAAAAAGTTCACAGATTTATCCAACTTGTATTGGAAATAACAAAACAATACTAATTTTGTGTGCAATTTACAAATCAATCGGCTTAGAAATGAATAACTTGTAGTAAATTTCATAGTAATAAAAAAGGTGTTTCTAACCCGAGTACTCTGACTGTAAGAGAGCTAGACGGACATTTGGACATAAATAATGAGAGCGTGTTTATGTTCAAATGTCCGTCTAGCTCTCTTACAGTCAAAGTACTCGGGCTAAGGCGTTCCCTGTGGGACGGACTTATAGTTTTAATGTTTATTAGCCTATTGAACGGACCCATGCTAAAATCACTCAAATTAATTTATTCCCAATTAACTGAAATACTGAAATAAATGTGAACTGTTTAATGTTAGTGGTTATTCTTGAATATTCCGTTTATTTAATTATACCCATGCTCAGCAGTTGATAGGCGTATCTACACCACTGGCGTAAGAAGCGGCATCGATGGTTTATATATTAATTTTATACGTGGGTGTATCCACCCACCCCACTTTTTGATATCTTCCTACAGGCTACACCCGTGTATATTAACAAATTCTGGGTACTAGGCCTAAGCAGTAGCCAACAACGGAAATTGTACAGTCTTCTTCAAATGACCTTCACCTTTGCATGTGGAAAAAACGCGATGACTTGTAGTCTGTGCATGTGGTATCGAGAAATCCTTTATTGTTTTGTTGAGATCGCACGTTGTTGTTTTTGGAAAATAAACCTACATTGTATGAGATGACTGGAGTTACGATAATAAGATATATTTTCCTCTATAGGCCTACAGTATTTAGCAGTTTGTAATAAAAGCCGTTTAATCGCCACACACGTTACCGTACTGTCATGCGATCTCGTGTGTCACCAATTACCGTGGTACCTAATAAGAGCACGTGTTATTAACAGTGTTCTACACTCGGTTTTATAACTTACTCTTCTTTGGCTAGTGGACAAACAAAATTTACTAGCCAAGCTTAAAATGTTATTTGCCACAGTGCGATACTACTCATTTTGTATCATTTATGAATGTGTTGTAAGTATCTGGATTGTTTTCGCCAAATTACTAAAATCAACGATGAGTTCCGAATTGTACTGACAATTAATACGGAATTCACAGTGATCAATCGGACAACTTCGTAAATAGTGAAATGTTCCGACTGCACAATGATGTCAACAAATTTCATTTGTTTTCGCTGCTAGGACTCTGAACGCACATGGCAAATAATTTAATACTTAGACGTTTTTGGAGTCAGTCGCCAGATGGCGACGATAATAAATTCAATCGGTCGCCACGCGAACATTTTGGTCGCAACGTAGAACACTGGTTAATGATTCCAATTTCAGTGGGGGTGTATAAAAAACATCACTGCTCGCCCCCCCCCCCCCCCCACCACGCACACACACCCCTCAACCTCCATTTAACACACACACTGACGTGTAAGAGTTATCCTACTTGAGTACTTCTGTCGTCTGCTTTGTCGATCCGCGACCACAACTTCTCTGTGTGCTTCCCCCCACCCCAGCAGAAGAAAAAAAGTTCAGGGTCGGTGGCAAAATTTAGGGTCAGTCGGGTGACCGGAAACAAACCATTTTTGTTTGTTTGGCCTAACACAACAGAAAAAAAATAAAGAGTATTTCGGTATACTGGTGACACCTCTAATTAGTCTTTTCCTGAACAAAATTGTTCAAATTCAGTGTTCTGGTATAGGGTATGCCAACTAAACAATGCCTAGCCGTACTGGAACAAAACTACAGTTGTTCTACCATACCTATAGATTGTAGAAATGTGTTTTGGTAATTATGCACTGTAATTTTTAATAGAATGCTAGTTGAAAGTCGTCAGTTCAAAAAATGTGTTAGGAAAAAACAGCATTTGTTCGAACAAATTTATCTTGCTTAGATGCTTATGAAACTGAAGTGTATCAGCAACAATTTTGAACAAAGGAACTACATATATACTGAACAAATAAAGAAACTTCCGATTTGTTATATAGTATTTGTTGTGTTAAAGAATTAATTGTGTAATGAATTATATAGGTAGTATTAGCTGTATTATCAGGATTCATGAATTTTATCGATTATTTTTGCACTGTTAATCATCGACATCGTGAAATTCAATTTGCACGTGCATGCATGGTTCGACATGTCCTATTGGGTCAATTTGTTTTACTTGTCTTACTGACATTGTTGTCAAGTGAACGAAAACGCTTCAAAATTTGTAAAAAAATTAACGTTTTTTACATTGTAGCATTTTTAGTATGCCAAGAATACCCAATAATTTACGCGAACAGGCGATTGGCATGCTTGATGCTGGCATGTCGACAGAAGACGTTGCAAGGCATGTTGGGAGTTCTAGTCGAGCAATACGAAATCTTCGCGTAAGATTTCGAACGACAGGAAGCACCAACGACTTGCCACGTCGTGGACGTCCGCGTGTTACAACGCGTGGTCAAGACCGCTATATCATGAACACGCATTTGCGCAATCGATTCCAAACTGCCACTGCTACTGCTGCTAACACACCTGGGCTTCATAATAACCGAATCAGTGGGCAAACTGTTCGTAATCGTCTGCGGGAGAACGGTTTACATGCACAACGTCCTTACGTCGGATGCGTTTTAACGCAACGTCATCATCTAAATCGGGCACGTGTACACACTTGTTGGATACGGCGACGCTGGAATACCGTTCTTTTTTCGGATGAATCCAGATTTTCTTTACAACATGGTGATGGCAGGGTGCACGTCTACCGTAGGAGAAATGAATGCTATGCTGACTGTTGTGTGCTTGAACGAGATCGTTTCGGGGGTAGGGGTTGTGTCATGGTCTGGGCAGCCATTGCCCATGGTTATCGTTCACCACTAGTCGTCATTGATGGCAATTTAAATGCTCAACATTACCGCGATGGCATTCTCGCTCATCACGTCATTCCTCTGTTCCATAACAACGCCAACATCTCGATACAGCTAGAGACACTGTAAATTTTCTTAGGACAAATAACATTGATTTCATTGATGACTGGCCCGTTAAAAGTCCTGATCTCAACCCCATCGAGCATGTCTGGGATAGTCTGGACAGACGATTGAGGCGTCGTTCCAACCCACCCACTAACGTCAACGAACTACGTCAAGCGTTCATTCAGGAATGGAACAATATTCCACAGGCAGAAATCAACACTTTAGTCAATTCTATGCGCCTGCGATGCACTGCAGTGGTGAATTCAATAGGTGGTCATACCCGTTATTAAGTGGGTGTTTTTGTTTTTAACCCCTACCACACTTGGTCAAAATTTCTCCCAGTTTCTGTTAACCTATGGCCATGATTTTTGCACCAAACGATGCATCATGGAACACACTTTAAACACATATATAACAATTATTCCCCCCGGTTTGTTTTCATCAAGTTATGTTCAAGCAAAGTTAGCTGAAGTTTCTTATTTTGTTCAGTATATTTGGATTCGCATGAAATATTACCAAAAATTTATTAAATTTAATAATCAATGAGTAAAACATTACCGAATTAACTAAATAAAATAAAATAAAAAATAGTCTGTTTATCAAGCTTCAGTTTAAACTGGCTTCAAATGCATAGCATACATTTGAATCTGTGCATGTTCGATCTGTGCATGTTCGAAACAGTGGTTTATCGAGACTAGTCTGGTCTGAACCAAATTGCCAACGAAAAGAACGGAAAGGAACATGTTTGTTCAGTTCTTACATAATAACAATAGACAGTAATTAAGTGTTCCCAAATTTAGTAAATTAATACATCAAACATTTCTATGATAGTTCGCTGATATTATGTTCCTAACCTTGAATTACCTGCTCTTTTAATCAATACATTTTTTTTGTCAGTTTTGGAAATGTGCTTCAGTAATATCCATACAAACATTGAACCAATGAGTAAAATACATCGGCAAAAGTATCCCATGCGAATAAGCAATCTTCGAAAAGTAATAGGCTGCATTTAGCCAGACCGTGTGGAAAAACGTCTGCCAGACTGGTTTGTGCGGTCCACGGTAAACCAAATGGCCACACTGGATTCCAATCAAATAGTTTATGAACAATAGCGAAACAATTGCTGGCTAAACTTGGGGCTAGTAAGACATCTAAAAAAAAAAACACCGACTGTAAAGAAAAAATGGAACCAACTGTTAGTTTTTTTTGTTTTGCTTTAAAATTGGATAAAACTGTTACTGACAAATTGGTTATTCTTTCCAGTAAATAGTAAGGGGTTTGGGTTTATTTTTTTCAATCCATATACAGTTAGTAGCATATGACACAGAATTCTATACTAATACTGTTGATAAAGGTTTGTGAAAATGTTTAGAATTGGAGGATTCCCGTGGACTGCTTCCATGAGAATCCACATGGATTCTCGTGAAAAAAGCAGAATTATTAGCCCTGTAATTAAAATATAAATATTGCACTGGCACATCACTGCAGACTGATTAAGCTGTATATGATAAATTGTTATCCCCTTGCAACCCCATTGTTCTTGATCGTGCACATGCCATTCGCTTGTTAACTGTTACGCAACTTTTAGTTAACGAATACCGCCACTGGTATAAATGAATCTTACAGCATATTGGCAAACAAAACAAATAACAAACTCAGCATTCAAACTGACTTACAATCCAGACTTGCAAACATGCTACCTGTAAAAATTTTATAACAAAGGCCGTGTATAAATTACTAGCCTGTATGTTGGATGATGCATATAAACAATTTCTTGCTGCTGATGTAAACTATTCAAAGATAACCCATGAAATTGCAGTGGAAAATGCAGTGGACACTATTTTTTCATGGCAAATTATTTGCCAGTACTCTACAATGCAAGTAAAATACTCGCCATGGCGACTAGAAACATTCCCTGGTGTCTAAAAAATAATTTATCTTCCATAAAACATGTTTTCTATCGGTAGTTTGTTGGAAAAATTAAAGTTTGAGACAAGTTAATCGGACTATGAATAACGGTGACGTGAAGGGAGGTAATACTTCGTTATGATATTATCTCCCTTAACTTGAATTTCAAGCGTTTGGAAATAATTTGGCCCCAGTTCAATTTTGGACCAAGTCGATCCTGTCCCATTTAGAGCCAGGTTTTATTTATGTACTAATGAGATTGTTGAGTCACTGTGTGTCTTTACTTGTCTGTTTCAAACTCAAACGTTAATTATTTTAAATGTCGACTTATATATGTGTTATGCTGCGCTCCAATCGTGTCGTGCTTATCGTGATAACGGGTCCCTCCACGATAACGTATCCAGTCATGAATGTTGTTTTAATCACGTCGGAAGTCATGTTTACCAGTGGAGGATGAAAACATGTTTATATTTTCATGACTCGACTCTAGATGGCTTTAAAGACAACTATTTACAAAACAGTATTTACTGATTCACAAAGCAGTATGTGACGAAAATAAATATTATTTAAACCAAAAGTAAGGTAGACGATTGGTAACTACTAGTAACACGTTGAAGCCTGGTAATTATTATCACAATGCTTTTATTTAACTTAATGAGTACTGCAATTTAAATACATATCTCAGCAGTGCCATTAAAATAGTAATCCGTAGAGCACCGTTTGCCATGGCAATTTTCTTAATTGCAGGGGTTGCTGTAAAATGCTATTCTGAATAGTTCATAGTAACGAGAATTTGATTTTCCCTTGAGGGTGGCACGAATTCTTGCGTACTGCGGTGTGTGTTCGTAATACATGGTACATACTCTTGTGACAGACAAAATGGGTTTTAAACTAAATCAGTCTGCAAAGGTACCTTCGTGTGAGCCAGATGAGGCCATGTATGGGTATGCTGTGACCGTCACAAAGTTAATATTAGCAGTCATTTTGTCCGACACTATGTACAGTCGCTAGAATGCCATCGTGTTTGCTATTAATAGACCCAATTCAGTTAGAAAGAAGCTATCATAGATAAAACATATTTAATGTATACATGTACGTGTATTTGTTGTTTTTAATAATAATTGTAATGCATTAATTATTTAAATGCTATTCATTCATCAGTTAATATTAATTAGTATTTTTTGTTACGTTATTTTAGCAATGGATATAACTCATGACAATTCGATACACCGGCAATTTCTATATAACGACAAAGTGACCCAGGGATGAACATGGTCGTTGTAACGAGGTCCGACTGTAATATGTCACTTGCCTGCTAACGCAAGTAGCATTTTATAACAAAAGTAAACAGTGGTCGTAAAGAAATAGCTGGACACATTGAACGATGGAGAAAAAGCTGTTTAAAACAGTACCATCAAGCACATGATGTAGATCTAGGCCAGGGATTTCCCCAATGCACGTAGTTTTTCAAAACATTGATGATATTAGCCAATACATGTTTGTTTGGATTACAGCTTTTGCACAAACAATCTGTTGTTTACGTTGATATTGGTTTTGCACAACCTACAGATGAACGACAATATCGTCTGTGCCAAATTTTATATGTACACTGCAATTTATTTTTCTTTCAACCTCCCAACGAAATTTGAAATAATTAAGTCAAAGGAAATCCTGAATGTTTTTATGCATGTAGTGTTTTACATAAGATATTGTTTGAAAAATAAAGAAAAAGTAGGATGTTTATTTTGTTTGGGGGGGGGGGGGGGGGGGGGGTGGACAGAACTCTTACTAGTGCTGAAACTCAGGACAGTTCCTTTAATTTCTGAACAGCATATATGATTTTGTGCACCGAGTGAAATGATCAAAGGGAACGTGCAACTATGTTACTAAACTTTTTCCAGACTTCTAAAAGACAGAGCCGACTTTGTATCACTGCAGCCGACTTTGTATCGACTGCGATGCTGATTTCAAATGAATACATTGTATCATTCTCACATCAGCAATGTAGGCTTATTTTCTTCCAAAAAGAGTGATAATTGTTTTTAAGATTTTCTGACAAACGAGTACAACTTTTACACGAACGATAAGTCGTTTTGGTTGATACTGGTTTTGCATAACCAACAAATGAACAACAAAATCGTTTGTGCCAAATTTTATGCCCCATGGTTCGGTGTTTCAACAAATATTGCAGTTAGTTGAAATATTCCATTATGCGGTATGTGCAGGGTTTCTGCCAGAGGGTAAAATGGGTTTGGCACCATACACAATTTTTTTAGCATATTTTGTTTTGTTTTTAAGTTAAATTAATTACTTATCAATACTGTATGATTTTCTTAACCATAACCTTAAACTTATCCCATTATCTTTCTGGGGGAGGCCCTGCATACCCCGTTGACTGTGGTTGCATTCAATTCCATAGCGCCATACACAAAAAGTTCTTTCAGGCAGAAACACTAATGTGATTAGGTGGAACCCACTGTATTTGATTATTCTTTTGAAAAATCTGTCTTTTCTAGTTGGAGATATGTTTTCTATGTATCCTAAACTATCAAAAATATCCCATTTTACTTCTGTGTTATTTTAACAATAGCTGCACAAAACAATCTTTGATTACGTATTTTGTAACACAGACATCACCACCGTCGAAAAATACCTACATGTATATCTCACCTTTTTACTTTGTAAAAGTGAGACGAAAAGTACACAAAAATATATGTAGAAATTATAGCATTTCAGGTTTTTTGTACTGCCAAGTGTTTAAGCGATATCAAAAATAGACAGTCATGCTATCTAAAATAACTGTCATAAGATTTTATGTACGCCTGTATATGTATTTATAAACAAAAATTAGTACTATTTAGTTTGGGCTAGGCAACAAGGTTTTTTGGCAGATGACATATTTTCGAGACGATTACATACATGTACATTGCTTTGTCTGCCACATGGGATGGTTTCGAGGTCATAACAATAGTTGATCATATCATAGGATTTTGACATCAGAAACAACTCAATTAATAAAAATAGTAATGTTTTGTTAGTTGGCCCTAAATTGTATAAACTATGAATGTTGTTAAATACATCAGAAGACTAGTCGACAATGAGCGTACACATTAGCTTTCTCTTGCTAATTGGACAGTTTTTGACACAGGGAAATCTTTTTTCATCATATAAAATTCACTACAAATTATTTATTTGAATTTTCTGATCAATTGTTTTCTAAATTGTACACAAAAATTGGGGTTTGGGTTGGGTTTTTTTTGTTATTTTGAAAGCACTTTTACTTTCTTCTTACGTCAAACCAAACTGAAATTATTTACAATTTTTTGTTATATATACAACTGTGTCCAGTGTATCTGCGCACTTGGTATTTTGCTTAAGTATGCTTATAAAGTTGTCATGTTGCCAGTGTTTTTAACGAATGAAAGTTCAATTCCTTTTTCAATGGTTAATCAAGTATCAACATATTTATTGTTACGGATGCAATAAAAAAAAAAATAGAATTATCAATATCATAATTTCAAAATAAATCATTCATCTGTTTTTGTGTATATAAACACGAAGTAGGTCAGCCTTATTGATATTAAGAATGTTAAAGCCAGTCTAAAAACACTGTTCCCGCATTTTTAAAATTATAGTAAATGGTATAAATGTAATTATTTTCGTTCGGTTATTTTTATTTAAAGTGAAAAGGAAAACACAGACAAATGCAAATAAAACGAAAGTTTTACACCTTAATTGACAGTCATTCCAGTTAACAATTGTCACATTGTTATAAAAAATAAAAGCGAAATAAGATCCACGTGTGTGCACAATCTACCTGAGAAAAATAAAATCCATGTAAACAACTTAGCCATGCATGACAATGAATATGTATGCATCTGCATCAAGAAAACGATTCTGAAACCGAAACTAATCATGAGATGGGGTTATGTGTGATCGTTCATTTTCATAGTTATATTTTTAACAAGACAAAACAAAAAAGTACTAAAATAATACTGGGACAATAGTATAGCGTTTATCATCTTCATAAATCAAGGCTAATATTCGTTCCTCGTATTCAGCCTTGATACATGTAGTCAAGATTACTGATATCCACTACTAGCGCCCTCTATTGGAAGAAAATTTGTAACACCGATTATGTTCCTTACAAGAAGACATCGCTGACCAATCACAGCACCGGTAACATGTGACAATCTTGAAAGCAATATCAAAAATTAACCGCCGAAACATTTTTTTTAACATATCGTGACAAACACGACACGTTTCCATGGACGCTGATGCTGCCATCTTTGTTTACAATAACAAGGGAATCTATAAGGAGCATTGCGATTCGTTGCAATCAGATCTCATCGCATCCAATGAAATTTAAGCATTTTGTGGCACAATTTCTTGACGACATGTATCAAGGCTGAATACGAGGAATGAATATTAGCCTCGATTTATGAAGATGAGCGTTTATGGGCTAAAAGTGAGGTCATGGCCGGTCTATAAATAGCATTTTAAAATGTTTATTTACTACCGACATAAAACAAGTTGTAGTGTATTTCAGATTATGCACTGCTTCAATGGTGAGAGACATATTTTATTAAGTATTTCACAGTGTTCACATAGAAAATGGTCCTTGAATGCTTAGGTGTGCCGATACACCAGACAGCACTGTGACAGTATAGGATCTATGTAGTATGTATGATAAAATGTTGTTCTTAAAATAAATTCAAAATCTTTTAGCAAAAATTTTAACTTAGGCTCTTATGAACCAATATTAGTTTGATCTTGACCAATGCTTTTACTGTCTGCACACAAAAATACAACATTTGTGTTGTCCCAAAACACTTTACCTTCTCTTTCTACTCCAACTAAACTGAAATTATTGACCCAGAAAAAACAACAGTAGTTTTTGCTGGATGCAGGTATAGACAGTACATACCTTAGTGTAGCCAATGATACAGAACTAAAAGAACACAATAATAGTATGTATGAATTATTTGCACAATTCAATTATAGGTGTCTCATCAATCCATACCGACTCCCCGAGTCTCGGCGCCATGTAAAAAAAATAAAATGGATGCAGTTACCATGGGCCTACCGTCTGCACATTTTGTAGCCTCGACTTTGAATCGGAACCATTAGATACTAATTGCAATAGGCAGAACAAAGATGGTTATATGATTTTCTGACTGTTTTCACTATCCTGATAATATAAACATTCAACCAAAAGAAAAACGTTGGAGCTATATGAATAAAATACTTGTGGCACTTCAGTGTATCAACAAATGAATGTCTTCATTCCTGTAAATTTCCCTGTAGATTTCACAATATTCTTTTAAAATTAGACACGAAAATACAATACCTGTGGTAGTACACTCTCGCAAGTGTATTAGTTTGGGGATTTCAAAACAAAATATGTGGGGAAATCCACACAAAGTTAAAATTTCTCCAAATCAAGCAACCATAAAAATCGATTCGATGTCAAGGATACTGTGACCGGAGACCCATCAAATATCAGAAACGACCACAATAACTAATGATGCTGGAACATACCAGATCGCTTTCACGGCTAGCTCTGGGTCGGCAGAAAATGTTGCCAGATTATCTATAAAACTTACAAAATTGAAGAAACACATTTATTTTTTAACAAAATATCAATTATTTCATGAAATTATTTCAGCAAATTACAACAAAATTCGCCAATTGTTTTTGAAATTCGCAATTGGCGAGTGCCAGAGTTAGCCCTGACTTTACTATTTAACTATTTGACGTACTTGTTAGTTTCTACACTAATTTAAAAGTCTGAATTGGAATTGTTCACTTGAATTAAGGCCATATTTATCATAAAGTGATTGGGGTTGGGGACAGTAGGCCTAGAGACCCCCAGGAGAACAATATTTGGGTATAGGCCTATTTATAACTAAAAAATTATATCAACCCTATAAGATATATTACAATATTTTCTTGAAAATAGTTAAAATGTGGTTAATTTAAGGAATATTTTATTAGCCAAAAACTAAGTGGTGTAGCAACTTTAAATATATAAACATTAACAATTGGATAATTTGTCTTACGGTATAGGCCTAGCATGTCAGTAAAGGAAGGAAGGAATGTTTTATTTAACGAGGCATTCAACACTTTTTTAATGATTAAGAGCCACACAGATAATGAGAAAGGAAGCCTGGCGAAACACAATGGGCTAGGCCTACTCTTTCCGATTAGCAGTAAGGGATCTTTTATATATAGCATCCCACAAATATGATACTTAGTAGTAGTACATGGCCTTTGTTACACCAGTTGGGGAGCACTGGCTGGCACAAGAAATAGCCAAATGGGCCCACTGATGGGGATCGATCCTACATCGATCGCGTTTCAGGCGTCCCGCCCCCATTCGGTAAAGCATCAGATACATTATGCATTATCTGTCTGCATGTACCGTATATCAATAGTACGCATAACGCTTTAATCGATTCGTGATATCTAATATTATTAATTACCCGAAAACTTTACCGCAAACCCGAATGCCTATGTTTCGAGGGGCTTTAATTACTCTTATTAGTACAAACACTATCTCTCACGCCGCACTCCCTATACCCCCCCCCCCCCCAACTCCAACCACGTGGCGATACGTTAAACAATGAGCACGTAGACCTACATTTTGGTTATAGCTTTAATTCATTCTCAGCGTATTTTGGGGTAACTTTGAAGTGTGGAAATAAAAACAGTGTGTGTGTGTGTGCGTGTGCGTGTGTGTGCGTGTGCGTGTATGTGCGTGTGTGTGTGTGTGTGATAAAAGAAAGCAAGTGTACAGTATATATGTATTTAAAAACAATTTTAAGTTATGATATCCTTTTACATTATATAGGCTATAGTGCCTATATTTAAGTTATTAAAACAAAAATCAATAAATCAGTATGGAAATGCGAGTAGGAAAGTCACTTCAAAGTTAACCAAAAATATTAAAACCTAGCTATTCAGTCAGAGCTCACTGAACACTTATATAAAAAATATATTTCTCCACCCCCCAAAACAGTCCCATAGGAACAGAATGATGGGCAAAGGCCCGCCACTCGACGACAAAAATATGTACGTTATTTTGTCCTATAAAGATTAAAATATGGCTTGTGCTCATAGGCGTAGGCCCACGGGCTCCCATTTTTGTAGGGTGTGTGTGCAGGTTGATTTTTGCCCAAATTCAATGAAAATGCCCGAGTTTGGATAATAACATTTAAATTCATATTAGCAATACTGCCAAATAACTAAATAGGATTGAAAACGTATCACTGTATTTTTATATGGGTTACAATTAATATTGTGGGTAGGCCTATATTGAATGATAAAAATACATGGTGAAAAGGTTTCAAGACAGCTAATTGTGCTCGAATATCTCGATCGTTTTTGCACGAATTTGATCATTTTCTCTCGCACTGTCTCGTACGCTTATGCTTGTGCCCCCCCCCCCCCCCACACACACACACACATTGTTACTATGGACACTCAAATCTTCTAATGTGGTATTACATAAAAATTATTTTATTTAACCGGTCAGTCACTTGTACAGAAAAGTCAACCTTGGTTAAACGAATCGAAGCCACTCTTTCGTATTCATCATGACCGATAGATAACATATCTGATCAAAGTCTAATCTCCATACAACGAGCAATAGGCGCGGTGTGTGCTGAGGTAGGTGTTCGGGGGTCGACCCGCCCCTTCCCCTGCTTAAAGCGAAGTTTCTTTATAAAGAATTTCCTGGTGATCACGACTGAGACCTGTTAGAAATATCGTTCTTCACAGTCTAGATACCATCCAACGCTCCTGCACGCGTGTCTGAGCTAGACTGACTCGGTCTTCTACTCAGACAACTTGAAACAAAGTGTTTTTAATAATTATATCCAACTGAAGCATATATATGTGACCCGATAGTAGGCCTACTGATCGGACGCCATATAACCGTAAATGAAATGTGTTGAGTGCGTCGGTAAATACAAATTTCCTTAGGCCTACTGAAGATAGTCTTTTCTGGGCTGATGATTTGGTAATTAAGTCAGAAAGTGCAGAAGGACTGCAAAAAATACTTTAATATACTAAATGATTATTGTGAGAAATAGCGCATGTTCATTAAAAAAAAAAAAAAAAAACTTTATGATAGTTAAACGTAGTAAGGCATCAAATGTAACATGAATTTAAACTCGGATTAAATGACATTTCACACAAAGCTAAACATAATCTCCACGACACACACACACACACACACACACACACACACACACATACATACATACACACACACACACACACACACACACACACACATACACATACACATACACATACACACACACATACATACATACATACATACATACACACACACACACACACACACACACATACATACATACATACATACATACATACATACATACATACATACATACATACATACATACATATATATATATATATAACCAGTACTATTATATAATTAAAAATTGGGGGAGGGGGGGAACTGGGCTGCAAGGAAAGCAAAATAATTAATACTACAAATTTATTGATTCCATTGAAAAGACATATAATTATTGTAAATTCATTAGATGTCATACCACATAAATAGAAACAGTTTGGAGGAAATGTAGAAAATATATTTCTTTAAAATATCTGACATATTATCAAAACAAACCAGGCACGGCGGAAGCAAATAGACATTGAGGAGCTGACTGACATCGAGGGCGCAAAGCAAAATTTCTAGGGGGTTCGGGTGTATGCTATCCCGTAAAAGTTTGAAAACCAGATGTCCTAAAATGCAATTTCCTGCATTCTACAAGTAAAATTCATCTCTGCTTTAATATTTACTATCAATAATATTTGTTTAATTCAGTCCCCCCCCCCCCCTCCCCAGCAGCCCCCTACTCCGCCGTGCCTGCAAACGCATGGAATCAGGAAAATTAACATCTTCTAAAACCATATAGTTTAGCCTCGTACTTAACTTAAATAAAAATATAACAATTTTAGAAGACCAATGGCAAAACTTCGTCATTGTGCACATAGATAAGAAACTGAAGGAGGCAGATAGCGCAGAATTGTTATGTAATTATGGTGTAGAAAATTAATTACATTTTATAACTAAATTCCCTGCTTACAAACACATAGATTTACTATGTCAAAAACTGAGTCAACAATGTTCTTTATTTAAAACTCATATTTCATTAGAAAAACTATTTTTCATTCTTCATTGTCCTGCAAATTTTTATCCTATAATTATAGGTAAGTTTTGCACGAAACCATGAGCGGGATAAAATACTTGACATCAACCCATCCAAACCTGCTAATTAACATGGTATGATATGATACATGTATATCTATCTATGTATGTATGTATGTATGTATGTATGTATGTATGTATGTATGTATGTATGTATGTATGTATGTATGTATGTATGTATGTATGTATATGCTGGGTTTTACATAAATATATATTAATAATATGTTCATATATTTACCATTTGTGACACCCAATAGCCAATGTGTATTTTTGTGCTGGGTGTAGTTAAACATTCATTCATTCATTCATGCTGGTTTAAAACAATTTTGGAAGCACTGACATTTTATTGTATGTTCTACATATAATTTTTTATGACTGTTTATCAATGAACAAAATTTATATATATATATATGTATATATATATCGATTAAAGCTAACAAAGAGAGATTATATTTTTAGATGTCTGGTTTTGAATGGTGAGTGTTGCGTTCAAATATTTGTGGCTTTTGCAAGTATTTAACTATCACCACATATGAATTACAGCCACAGTACCCGTATGTTCACCAGAGTGAATTCCCTTTAAAATGTAAAGCATGTGACATGAAGGTGGCAGCGAACTAACTATAACTGTTTCAAACAAAGCCTTAATTTTGCTAGATGCTCAGGTATTCAGAAATTTATTATTATTATTATTAAAGAAATGTGTTCATAATACCATTTTTAATAGAAATCTTACTTAGTTTGTTTTGTTGTTGTTTCGTGTTTTATAAATCTGAATTTATTGCAGCTCGTGGTTAATGCAACGCTGATTGGCTGATTTTCTTCGGTACCTCATAAATGCAAGTCTGTAAACAAACTAGTATGGCGAGTCTAAGATACCAGGATAAAGTTACGATAATCACCGGTGGTTCTAAAGGCATTGGCAAGGGATGCGTGCATGTTTTTGGTGAGTTGTTGGTTTTGGGTTGGGGTTTTTTAAAAACGCACTTCCAAGCACTAAGATATCTTGACACTGGTGACTCGGGCATTGGGGGGCGTATCCAATGTCATTGCGGACCAATGGTGTGTTCAGGCGGTCGACGACGATGGTTTGCTGTCCCTAGCAAGACTAGTTTTTGTACATAACTTCAAACGAATGTGATTTGATAGAACACGATCGGGCTTTAGATGACATGATACTAATGCAACAGAATTTGGCGTTGGCATGTGCCAACTGACCCTGTTCGTCCCAAAAATTCTTTGGATCTTTCTCTAAACCAGACTAATTATACAAAGAAGAAACGAAAAAAATCAATGTTTCATACATTTTATTATAACAAAAATAAATGGGTTGGAGTGTGATTGACGAACAGCTACATTGACAGATGGATGGACGTACGGACTAACTGACGGACAAAATCTAAATGATAGTGAAACTAAAATCCTTAAGTTACGTTTTAAATAAAAGAATAAAAAGCCAAAATACAGACAGTTAAATTAAGAGCCGAAGAAAATGTTAATAGAAGTATTGGTGAGATGTTTCACCTTGATCTTCTGAGAGTAAAGACCACAATACACTTCAATAAAGCCCTATTTAAGCAAACTTTGACCAATTAGAATAATATTTGATAACAAAATTGTAGCAGATTTACCAAGCTAGTGGAAAATTACTAGAAAATGGTAATTCACAGACATTTCTGTGAAAACCGGAAATGGCTGATAAATTAAATAATAAAATATCACTGTTCCGAATGACTAACAATGCCAAATAAAACCATCAAAAATATAAAAAGCTATAGCGTACATACCAAATTGCGATTGATTAATAATAATTTAACAGAATGTTTAAAATAAATCAATAAATAAATAAATTTTTCAATAAGAAAATACATTGTTTATTAAATACCTAAACCGGAACAGTGAACCGGACCATAAAAAAATAATCTCCCCGTCACACTAATTTGGGTACAAGTTTTTTTGGTGCAATAATGTTAATAATAGGTTGTAAAGAGTTTTATCCTACAGGGTAGTCCGGAGGGACGTAGTAAGTGTGGTTTTTATTATGTCCGATCTTGTTACATACCCTATATATTGCCGGTATTCAAAACTTGTGGCACCATGTTTAAACATTTTCTCAACCAAAATAGTGCAACAACTGGACATACAAACCAAAAATGTATAACCTACCATACTCACAAAATCCCGATTGAAGTACTTATATCATTAACAAAATAAATCTTCAACGACAAAACGACAACCTTAAAAAATATCCCGCCATGTTAAATTTGCTAAGTAGAGGGAAGCAACTCACTGTGCACATTAAGAAAAGTATTCACTACCTACAGGGTGAACTGTCCTAATTTTGGACATTTGTAGATGATACTGTGACGTCATCCCAACACCTTAGTCTCGATTGCCATACTCAGCTATCCATAGACCGGCTACATCGGCTTTGTTAAACACGTCACTTGACTATATATCAAGAATGAGGCTGTTGGGAATTCCCTTGTACTGAGGTATACTTAGGGCTACTAGAATTTTTTAAAAATCCACTAAGTTAATACAATTTTACTAATTAATAGTAATAATCAGATAAAGAGGGAGATAGAGCTTAAAAACACTAACATTGGGGTGGGGATGGGGTCAGGATATATTCATATTTACAAAATAGACTTAACTGCAACATTTGACCAAAAAAATTCACTAGCTGTCGGGCATGGCAATAGTAATTTAATAGTCCAACACTGAATATCAGTAGCCATGGGAAGAAGCCCTGATGCTTATCTGGCCTAACATCAGACAAGATGTCCTAATTATAGACAGTTGGTTAGAAATGTAATTTATTTACATTTGGTGACTACCTAACACTTGTATTAGTCATTTTACACATAACAAATATTTTATGTAGCATTTACACATACACCGATTTGAATCAGAAAGGAACGTTGTAAAACGAGATCAATTTGGGCGATTTTCCACAAGCACTTGTTGTTTTTACATAGATCATGGCTGCAAAATGACACGACCAAACATCGGGACACTTTTTTCAGGGAAATTTTCAAGTAAAGTAAGCTAATAACTAATAACTTATGACTTAAAAATTGTATACAATAAATCAGATTATGTAAATTGTTAGCTATTTTGTACGTTGCACATTTGATTGTGTATACATGTACATGAAATATTGAAGGTATAGATTTTTTTTTCGCGACCTGTCAGATTCTATTTGACAAAAAGCTTAGTTCAAAATCCCTGGGGTCTTACAAGATAGCAACTAAGTCATACTTTTTCGCAGAAAAATTGCACAAAGACAGTTGGTTATTATAGTAATCATTTTTATTCATGAATATTACATAACTTGCACGTAACTAGCATTTAATTGGAACGTCCAGAGTTAGGGCTACACCTGAAATTAGGACGGTTTACCCTAACTTACCCATGATATCCATTTCATAAATCCATTTGATAATTTTGTGTATTAACACGGTTAATAATGGTATGCCAGTTTCAAGGTATATGCAAATTTTCAAGGTTTCTATGTAATAATGTGTTGCTGCAAATGGGTAATTTGTTTAAAAGCCATCAAGACCTGTATACCTGAGTATAACGTTTTCATAAGATTTAATTAAAGTGGGAGATGCAGGGTTAAAAATTAACATGAAAACCATGGTCGTTAGCAGGGCCAGTTGAAGAAAAATGTTACTGGCCTTTCTCAAATTCAGCTAACCCTCCAATTTAACTGCATAGAGAAAATCAAAATTCGAATTTTCTTTGTTAAATAATATCCATCTATAATAATAACCATGATGTATATAGTCCGTTTGCGTTAAAATGAAAATGATGAATTGGCATGTAACTTCATAATGAATAAAGTTAAAATTCATATTGAAAACGTTTTAAACCCATACCAGTCCAAATAACAATTTTTGAAAAGGAATCCATTATAAATAAAAATGTTTCTTTACAAATTACCATTAAATGATAAAGATTAAATGTGATTTTTAATACAGGTGTAAAGAAAAATGCTAAACTAGCCAATTTATGCAGCTTCACTTCCATTGTCTCTGCAGTAATCGATAATGCAGTACTAAGAGACAAGGCTTAAAAGGTAGAACTGTGTGTTTTAGTAAATTAGTCTGGAAGTGGCAGTGCTCTTTATGGCGATACTAGAGGGATAAACTCTCCAGTAAAGGATTTCCTCAAGAGTGGCTGTCCTATAGACAAGGCACTAGATAAAGATTGATGGAATCATTGACTATTTTGCCAAATACCCATTCGACTGCACTGTGCAAAGATATGGCCCTGATCTCGTATTATGTTTTTGTCGTTCAGATTACCACGAATGTTCCATCAATTGCCTTAAAACCCGTATCAGAAAAGATTTAACCTAGGCAGTTTTATGAATATTGTTTTTATTTATTTACACTGAACTTCAAAAAAAAAAAGTTATTTCAGATGGTATGGATTTACAATTTAATAGATTACTATGTTTTTATATGAATTTTATATTTACATGCCAATTAAGTGATTTCTTTAATAATCCCTGTAGTAATGGAAATTTCATTGTTTGTGTGAATTAAAACTACAAGATAAATTTAGATTTTGTCCCAGAATAAAATACTAGTAAGCTAATTAAATAGGATTAATTTGTACCATAACATTTAATAATGTCAAAAAGTAGGTCTACTAGATAATTATGGCGTATCCAGTCCATTCCAATAATTAAGCCGGCGACTTTAAGAAACAATTCAGTATTTGTTCACAGCTCCAGACCAAAATCATAGAAGCTGAGACCGGGTCTGATCAGTCCCGCGCTGATCAGTCCCGCGCTGTCAAAATATAGAACATATTCTATAATATCGTCTCCTGCCAGATCATTAGTTCACGCTAGCAGAGTCGCGGTGTGTTTTGTTACATTGGTCATTTGATTGAGTTTCAGTGCGTTTCTTTTTTAACTGGTACCAGACTAAAATCAATGATCGCCCAACAAGGCACTTTGCTTTAATCAACCAGACTTGTAAAACAACATAAATGACTTGATAGTATAATAAACTATTCAACTAAATATATTTCAATTTGCATTGACAGAACGAAATGGAGTTATATAGTATTTTTCTCTCTTAAAAAGTCCAAAGAAAAAATCCATATTATTAGGCCTATTGGTAGAATACATTGGAGCAAAAACGATCGCTCACGATACCTAAGTGATAATTTTCTTTTTGGGGGGACTATTTAATTGGTCAGTTTTGTTATTTTAGATGGAAAAGTCTACTTAATCAAGGGTTTTACAGAATTATTTACAGTAATAAAGCAGGACGGCTGATAATGTACATTAACATTGTAGGGGCGGCGGGTTATCCCACAATATCCTGTGATTTTAAAAAACTGGCAAGTAATTTTGCATGTGTGTTTAGACAGTGGTAATCACTTACCTTGACTGGATACCATGCAATATACACTTGCCAATCAGGAATCACATGTGCAGGCCATGGAAAGAAAGGATCAATTAACTAAGAAAACACTGATTATCATGTGGGTTAATGTATGAACGAAACATAATACAGTTATTTTGACACTTTGACAGTGGTGGTTTATTTCGTATAGAAAAATAATACATACTTATTGTTGGTTTACTGGGATGAATATTATTACAGAACATTGTGATGCATCTGCAAAAATCAGGTATGTTTTGTTTTTTCAGTTCTAAGACTAATTCCTGATGTTACATGTTAAGTATTCCTGATGTTACATGTTAAGTATTATGCAACCACCGGCTCGCCAGAGGGTTTATTCACTGGGATAGTACAAAATGGCTGCACCCGTAATATATAATAGCCGTCACATTTAACTGTTTTATTAATTAACTATAAGATTATACTTGTTGATAGCAATAATGTGCATTATATATCATTGAATATGCATACCAGTCCAAAAGCATTCCTTTAAGTAACATGTTTTCATTATATATCATTGAATATGCATACCAGTCCAAAAGCCTTGCTTTAGCATTCCTTTAAGTAACATGTTTTCATTTTTGCAGGGGGCAGGACGTAGCCCAGTGGTAAAGCATTCGCTTGATGCGCGGTCGGTCTGGGATTGATCCCTGTCGGTGGACCCATTGGGCTATTTCTTGCTCCAGCCAGTGCACCACAACTGGTATATCAAAGGTTGTGGTATGTGCTATCCTGTCTGTAGAATGGTGCATATAAAAAATCCCTTGCTGCAAATCGAAAAAGAGTAGCCCATGAAGTGGCGACAGCGGGTTTCCTCCATCTGTATCTGTGTGGTCTTTAACCATATGTCCTATGTCATATAACCGTAAATAAAATGTGTTTTAGTCTTGCTTTAATTGATTAATTTTTGTTCTTTCTCTTTTTTTCAGTTACCAATGGAGCTAAAGTTGTGTTCTGTGCTCGGGGAGGTAACTATAAAGAGTAGATCGGCGTCTTCTTAACATGTTAGCCTGAATCATGCTTCAGACATTTCATTTGATGTATGTACAGTGGCATTCATCACAGTCTCAAAATATCAAATGTCATTGCATTTGTTTATTAATCAATTAAGTTACTAATATGTTGAAAATGGTGGGCCAGTACAACAAAATCCCATATTGGCCCATGGGTTTTTGTGGATTTTTTTATTATTAAATTTGTAACCAATTTTATTTTTGCCCTAAACCTGTATAATACTGAGCTGTTAATTGTTGATATCTGTCGAACAAACATTTTAAAACCCCAATATATTTCACCAATCTTTATTAACGTGATACAACAAAAGGATTGGGCACAAGTGAGTAAAGAGTGTGGTGGAAGACTTGTTGATAGCCACACACTGTTTTTGTGACCATTCTGTCAGCTTGTCTGCCACTATCTGCATTCTGTAGGTGACAGTAGTAGTATATTCTTCCATACACCACATCATCACATCATCACATCATCAGGACGGAGAGCAGCTAGTATTCCTTTGGGGAGTTCTTGTATCAAATCGTTGATGAAGATGGTGCGACTCCATATCGCAAAAGGGCAAGATCAAGCGGTATTGGAGGGATGTTTTAACTACCTTAACACATAAAATTGTTCATATTGAATTAACTTTTTGTCATAACAACTTACCGGTACTTTTGGATTGGTTTTGTAGGTGATAGGTTCCTTTACACTGCTGCATAAATATATTTAATGCAACTCTATTTTAAATGTCATAAATAAGTTTTTAATATTCGGTAACAGAGGGACATCAAATGACTTGCTGTTTCTTTGTTATATCTGCTGTGCTAGGCATCCAATATTGGAACCAGTATAACAGAAATCAAGCTAATATGCATAAAACAATAATATAAATCTGAAATTTACATCACTCATTAATTATATTTTTAATAAAAATAAATTTGTGGTAACGCAGGGACACATTGAAAAAGTAACAGAGGGACACATTTTGTGGCACTGCATTTTCATTCTTATATGACCCATTATAAGAGTCTAAATGGATTTATGTATCGATAAATAGACAGTAAAAGTATAGTTTAACATTAGTGGTTTGTTGATATTGTGTTTTAGATCAAATGAAACACTGTATATCCAAGTATATGTGCATTGCCAAATATATTTTTCATAAGCATAAATTCATGGTACGTTGCTTGTATTGGCGTTTTAACACAGGTGCTATATGTATATTTATTGATAATCAAGTTGAAATTATGCAAACAGTTTTTGAACACCTATAATATATATTATGTTTAATGTTCTGTTTTAGTATTTACTGGATCACATACACCAGTAACAGTGTGACACTTATGTGTGTGACAGAATCATGCAGATAACTGTTAATATATTTCTCTGATTCAGCTGATTATGTTTCCATAATCCAAATGGTCAAGTTTCATGTGCATGTTGAGGATATTAAAACTGAATGATTAACTTGAATAAACACACCGGTCACACTGATTTGTTCAGTATCATGAACTAGCTACCAATACTACATGTATGTATCTGGAGATAACTGGTGGATAAATAAAAACATCCATTTTACTTGTGTATTTTGTAAAAAATAAGATAACCCTAGTTTTTTATTTTGGTGTTCTCTGTAACATCTTTACTTTTCCGAATAAACAATAGGTATTTTGACTAGAACAGTTTAATGTAATTGATATTGAACAGGCAATGCTTGGGCTTATAAAAATGAATATATGTATTCAGCAAACACAAAGCTCAAAAATATCTTTTATGTTGCTGTTTAAAATTTCACAGTTATTACAACTAACCTCATTTTTCTTGGGCTTTTAAGACCGGCCTTGGTGGTGCAGTGGTTAAGCCATCAGACTACAGGCTGTTACGTATAGGGTTCGCAGTCTCGTATCGGCTCCAACCCAGAGCGAGTTCTTAAGGGCTTAATGAGTAGGTGTAAGGCCACTACACTCTCTCACTAACAACTAACCAACTAACAACTAACCCACTGTCCTGGAGAGATAGCTCACAATCTAATTAAAATTAGCTCCACTATTACATGTGGATCTAACACCAGCCAGTTGGAGCTCATGTCCACCAATCAAAACCTTACTTGCAGAATCCTGCCAGTGATTTAAAAATAATTTGAAAACATTCTGAATTATCCTGAGGGTTTACGACATGTTTCGTGTGAATTACGAATGCCTTAAGACATGTTTTATTTTATAAAATAAATAATTTGTAATGTAAAACTGAAGACTGATAACTCACTCCGTACGTATTGGTATGGTTCGCTGTACTGCGGCCACTAAAATAGACTCGCCCGATATTTTTAGAATTTGTATGCTCCCAAATAACGTTATAAAAGGCGAAGTGTGATTGGTCAATATTTAAATTATTATTTACAGACGAAATGTTACTTGGACATTGGGGACTACGCAGTGTTGTTAGCAATCCGATTAAAATTAGTTCTACTGGTCTAAATAAGGTTTGATTGGTGGACATGAGCTCCAACTGGCTGGTGTTAGATCCACATGTAATAGTGGAGCTAATTTTAATTAGATTGGATAGCTCAGATAGCTGAGGTGTGTGACCAGGACAGCGTGCTTGAACCATAATTGGATATAAGCAGGAAAATAAGCTGAATAAGTCTATCAGATCTGAAACACTGGTAGCCTCTGATCTTGAAAGCTTTGCTGTTTTGCAGGTGGGTTTCTAGAATACAGCAAATATTGATGCCTTTCTCATGTACAATGTAGTGTATGTTCAAGTTCTGGGTTTTTTGTTAAAAACTCCCTCAGCAGTGAGAGGTTTCTTAATTTCTGCTGTGTGACCAGTAACTCTCGTCTCTCGACACTGGCACAGGAAGGCGAATGGGAGAGACCTCCAGTAGCATTGGGTGGGCTCATTTCATGCATGGATCCCTACGCTGCCTCATCCTTGGGGACCTCAATAGGCGAGCGTTATTTCTATTATATCTGTCTGTTGGTCTAGCCATTTTAAGGTTTATTGCTTGGTACCATTTTTTTTTTTTAAAGATTGCCAGTGACCTAGTACCTCTGTCTTCAGCTCTTTAGGTTTTCTGTATATAGGGATTACTTCAACCGTAGCTCCTGAATCAAGATCATACCTGGGAAGTACAGGGTTGGTTTGGAGTTTTCCTTCTAGATACATTGTCTTTCTTGACTTATTTACCCATAGTTGGGACTGAATTAGTGAGTGTCAGAGCATATCCAAACCTGTTACAGCCTATTACATTACACTACAGCACTAAACACATCACACAAACCTGTTACAGCCTACTACACTACACTACACTACAGCACTATACACATCACACAAACCTGTTACAGCCTACTACACTACACTACACTACACTACAGCACTAGACACATCACACAAACCTGTTACAGCCTACTACATTACACTACAGCACTAGACACATCACACAAACCTGTTACAGCCTACTACATTACACTACAGCACTACACAAACCTACACAGCCTACTACATTACACTACAGCACTAGACACATCACACAAACCTGTTACAGCCTACTACATTACATTACACTACAGCACTAGACACATCACACAAACCTGTTACAGCCTACTACACTACACTACACTACAGCACTAGACACATCACACAAACCTGTTACAGCCTACTACATTAGACTACAGCACTAGACACATCACACAAACCTGTTACAGCCTACTACATTACATTACACTACAGCACTAGACACATCACACAAACCTGTTACAGCCTACTACACTACATTACACTACAGCACTAGACACATCACACAAACCTGTTACAGGCTACTACACTACAGCACTAGACACATCACACAAACCCATTACAGGCTACTACACTACACTACACTACAGCACTAGACACATCACACAAACTTGTTACACTACAGCACTAGACACATCACACAAACCTGTTACAGCCTACTACATTACACTACACTACAGCACTAGACACATCACACAAACCTGTTACAGCCTACTACACTACATTACACTACAGCACTAGACACATCACACAAACCTGTTACAGCCTACTACACTACATGTACATTACACTACAGCACTAGACACATCACACAAACCTGTTACAGCCTACTACATTACATCACTAGACCATCACTACAGCACTAGACACATCACACAAACCTGTTACAGGCTACTACACTACATTACACTACAGCACTAGACACATCACACAAACCTGTTACAGCCCACTACACAACACTACAGCACTAGACATCACACAAACCTTTTACAGGCTACTACACCACACTACACTACAGCACTAGACACATCACACAAACCTGTTACAGCCTACTACACTACATTACACTACAGCACTAGACACATCACACAAACCTGTTACAGCCTACTACACTACACTACACTACACTACAGCACTAGACACATCACACAAACCTGTTACAGCCTACTACACTACAGCACTAGACACATCACACAAACCTGTTAAGCCTACTACATTACATTACACTACAGCACTAGACACATCACACAAACCTGTTACAGCCTACTACACTACATTACACTACAGCACTAGACACATCACACAAACCTGTTACAGGCTACTACACTACAGCACTAGACACATCACACAAACCCATTACAGGCTACTACACTACACTACACTACAGCACTAGACACATCACACAAACTTGTTACACTACAGCACTAGACACATCACACAAACCTGTTACAGCCTACTACATTACACTACACTACAGCACT